>NC_066619.1:255737805-256385305 GCF_025201925.1 Gopherus flavomarginatus | reverse complement strand
CTCCCTTTGTATTACTGAGGTGCTGGTTGCAATTCCATACTTAACGGTTGAGATCCATTTTTCAGTCGAAGTCAGAATTCAACCTTTGTGTGATAAATGCAGTGTATCCTTCCCAAACTTGTAGCATTTACTGAGTACAGAATGAATGTTCTGAGAATTTACAAGTAAATCTGTGAATTAGGGCTGGGGTGGTACCCTGGATCATCTTGACTAATATCCATTGATGGACCTATCCTTCATGAATTATCCAGTTCTTTTTTTAACCCAGTTATATTTTTTGGCTTTCACAACATCCCCTGGCAACAAGTTCTACAGGTTGACTGTGCATTGTGTGAAAAAGTACTTCCTTATGTTTGTTTTAAACCTGCTGCTAATTCATTTCATTGGTTGGCCTCTGGTTCTTGTGTTATGTGCAGGGATAAATGCCATTTCCCTATTCGCTTTCTCCTCCCTACTCCATGATTTCATAAACCTCTATCATATCCTGCCTTAGTCGTCTGTTTTCCAAGCTGAACAATCCCAGTCTTTTTTAAATTTCTCCTCAGATGGAAGCTCTTCCATACCCATAATCGTTGTTGTTGCCCTTCTGTTTATTTTTTCCAATTCTAACACATCATTTTTGTGGTAGAGAACCAGAACTGCACACACTATTCAAGTTGTGGGCATGTCATAGATTTATATAGTGGCATCATATTTTCTGTCATCTTATCTATCCTTTTTCTAATGGTTCCTAACATTCTGTTAGCTTTGTTGACGCTGCAACATTCTGATAGGATATTTTTAGGAAAGTATCCACAATGACTCCAAGATCTGTCTTGAATGATAACAGCAAATTTAGACCTCATCAATGTATATGTATGGTTGAATTTCATCTGTCATTTTGTTGTCCAGTCACCATAGTTTTGTGAGATACCTTTGTAACTCTTAGTTAATTCCAAAGCAGATTGCAATCTATTTTGAGTTATTTTTGTATCATCTGCAAACTTATCCACCTCACTGGTACCCCTTTTTCCAGATTATTTATGGATATGTTGAACAGCAGTGGTCCCAGTACAGATCCCCAGGGGACACTCCTATTTCCCTCTCTCCATTTTGAAAACTGACCACTTATTCCTACCCTTTGTTTCTTGTCTTTTAACCAATTACAGATCCATGAGAGAACCTTCTCTCTTCTCATGTCTCCTTATTTTGCTTTAGAGCCTTTGGAGAGAGAGGTTCTCCAAGGCTTTCTGAAAGTCCAAGTACTCTGCATGATTTCTCTGCTTTTATAAAGTGTTAACTCTTCCAGAACATATCATGTTAATCTATGTGTCTGATAATTCTGTTCTTTACTATAGCTTCAACCAAATTGCCTGGTACTGAAATGAGGCTTACTGGCCTATAATTGCTAGGATTGCCTCTGAAGACTTTTTAAAAAATCAGCATCACATTAGTTATCTGCCAGTCATTTGGTACAGAGTCTGGTTACGTATCACAGTTAGCAGTTCATCAATTTCTTATTTTAGTTCCTTCAGAAGTCTTGGGTGAAAATCATCTGGCTCTGGTGACTTATTACTATTTAATTTATCAATTTGTTCCAAAATCTCCTCTACTGAAATCTTAATCTGGGACAAGTACTCAGATTTGTCCCCCACAAAAATGGCTCAGGTGTGGGAATCCCTTTCACATCCTCTGCAGTGAAGACCAATGTAAAGAATTCATTTAACTTCTCTGCAATGGCCTTGTCTTCATCGAATGCTCTTTTGAGCACCTTGATCGTCCAATGGCCCCATCAGTTATTTGGCAGGCTTCCTGCTTCTGATATACTTTAAAAAAAAATTGCTCTTCTTTTGTGTCTTTTGCTAGTTTCTCTTCAAATTCTTTCCTGACATGCCTTACTATACTTTTATACTTGACCTGCCAAAGATTATCCTCACTAGGATTTAATTTCCAAATTTTAAAGGATTTCTTTTTGTCCCTGGCTGCCATTTTTATTCTGTTGCTTAACCATGGTGGCATGGTTTTTGGTTGGAGGGTAGGGGGGTGGTTTGGTCCTCTTACTGTTGTTTTTTATTATTATTATTTTGTATATAGATATAGTTTTGAGCCTTCTATTATGGTGTTTTTAAATAGTTTACATGCAGCTTACAGGCACTTCACTCATGTGACTTCCTTTTAATTTCCATTTAACTAGACTCCTCATTTTTGTGTAGTTCTCCTTTTTGAAGCCAAATGCTACTGTATTGGGTTACTTTGGTATTTTTCCCCTACAAGGATTTAACTTTAATTACATTATTGTTGCTATTGCCCAGTGGTTCAGCTATATTCATGTCTTGGACCATCCTGTGCTTCACTGAGGGCTAAATTAAGAATTGCCTCTCCCCTTGTGAGTTCCAGCACTAGCTGCTCCAAGAAGCAATCATTAATGGTGTCTAGAAATTTTATGTCTGCATCCCGTCTTGAGGTGACATGTATCCAGTCAATTTTGGGATAACTGAAATTCCCCATTACTATAGGTTTTTCTGGTTTTGTAGCCTCTCTAATCTTCCTGAGCATTTCACAATTAAATAACTCATCCAATCACCACTCTTCTTTTTCAATTAAAATAGAAAATACCACAGAATAACAGAAATTCCATGACCAAAAATCTAAGTTTGTTTTATAGAAGTAACCTGTTGGTTCAAAAAATAGAAAATTAATGGTAATCACATCATTTTCTCCACATTTAGAGCTGACCAAAGTCCACTGATTCAGCTAATTTACATGCAAGAATCTATGGTGACAGTGTCTTGGTGGAATGAGGGAGACTGGGCACATGTCAAGAGTTCTTATTATTTGCTTACCTGACACAGTTGTCAAGATTCTGTGTCTGCATAGTAGTTCGGTCATCAGTGCTTGAAAGGCTCCCCACAGTTCTGCTCCTTGTCTCCAAGGTGCATTGAGGCAGCACTGCTGGGGCAACTGAAGCAATAGTACAGGTGAAACCCTTAAAGGGGAGACAATAGGACTTGAGGCTTTCCCTATCTCATAGATATATGGAGATATACCGATATCATAGAGCTGGAAGGGACCCCAAAGGGTCATTGAGTCCAGCCCTATGCTTTCACTAGCAGGACCAAGTACTGATTTTGCCCCAGATCCCTAAGTGGCCCCCTCACGGATTGAACACTCAACCCTTGGTTTAGCAGGCCAATGCTCACACCACTGAGCTTTCCCTCTCGCTGCTCACCCTTCACGAAGTCAGCTTGCTACTAATGCAGCCCTTTAAACCAATAAATCAATTCTAAAATAAATCCACATTCACCAGTACTCTGGTTGCTTTGTGCTGCTCTGGTGACAAAAAGTAACTCTCTGCCTGATTTAATTGGTGAAGAAACTCATCTGGTTTGTGCTACTCTGGTGTATCTGTCCTTAAAAGTTGAAATTAAAAAAAAAATTCATTACTGATACTACATGTTTTCAAATAATTAAGAATATCATAGAGTAATGTTCTCTTTGGGTTTTTTCTTTAATGTTCATGTAGTAATTTTTTTACATTAAGGATATTTAACATTTAAGGAAATTCCCAGACAAAAACTATGTTAAAGATGGAATAAAGTTTAAAGTAAATATCAGTAATTTAAGGGTAAAAACATTACATGGATGTTGTACCTAAATATGTGATGCCATCCAAAAACCATATTATTATGATTAAAGTATTTTAATACTAGTGATCCTAAATTAAGTGAAATTAACTTTTGAAGACTGATTTTTTTTTCATATTTCTTTCCCCTTATGACATCACTGCAGGACATAGTAAATGTTGTTTGGGTGCTCTAACACTGTATTTCTGCCCTTAATGTTTGGGTTTCTAGTAACTTTTGCTCTGAATGTCCTGTGTTTTTAATGCTTGACCTTCTGGTAATTACAACATTCTTTATACAGTTTTTTTTGCCTTTCAATTATTGATAGATCCTCTCAACATTAACCCCATATTAACACAGCTTTTTGTCTGAGAATATGCTAAGGAAAGATTTCATTCACCACTCTATTTGAATTTAACTTCTGTTGTATAGTCATTCTAGCAAAGGGAAAAACTAGAAACAACATTTGTGAAGTTTTATTGGCAGAAAAGTAAGAAAAAGTTAAGGACTTGGCAAGAGCGACCCTACTGCTTGTGTTGCTTATCCCCTTATCTGCATCAGGCAATAGCCTAAAAGCCAGGCTAGCTATTTTAATTATCATTGTTCCTAGTAGAAGGTGTATATATACTGTGATGGGGCAAGGCCAGATGGCTATAGTAAAGTAGTGAAGAACAGGTATGTTAGCCCCAGGCTAAACAAATCCCTGGTACCATGGTAACCAAATGGCAGTTTTTCCAGGTTAATCAAGACACCTGGGGCCAATTAAGATTCTTCTAGAAAGCAGTGGAGCTAGTTAGGTTGATTGGGACACCTGAAGCCAATCAAGAGCTGGCTGGAACTAGTTAAAAGCCTCCCAGTTAGTCAGTGAGGCATATCAGGAGCTGCAGGAGAAAGCTGTGCTGTTGGAGAGACCGAGAAGTACAAACCATATCAGGCACAAGGAAGGAGGCCCTGAGGTAAGGGTGAAGTGGATCTTGAGGAATTGGGGGGCTGCTGGAGGAAAGTGGCCCAGGGAATTGTATGCATCATGTTTCTAAAAAGTCAGTTACCCTAGTTGATACTATTAAGGTCTCTGGGCTGGAGCTAGGAGTAAAGGGTGGGCCCAGGTTCCCTCTTTTGGCCCCTGATTAATCACTGAGACTGGGAGACAAGAGACTGTGTGAGGGAGGGTTGCTTCTCCTCACCTCCCTTGCTGGCTTATGATGAAAATGGCTCAGTAGGTTGTGATCCTTGCCTCTAGCAAGGGAAGGGCTATGTGGTGGATCACAGTGAGCCTCTGAGGCTAGCAAAATCCCCCAGGAAACATGGGACCCATGGAGCCAAGGACAGAGCTTTGTCACAATACAGTTCTATGTTTTTTGAGTACACTGCATTAGACTTCCTCCTGCAGCACTTCTCATTCACACCGGACTGAATTATTTGGTCTTCAGAGCTGTGTTATTTCATCCTGGAAACTGCCAAATATAACACTGCCAAAAATGTTGGGAGATGTACAATAGTGTTTGCCTAGATATGAATGTATCACAAGCATTGTCTGGCCTAAGAAGTGTATGTGTTGCTATAATTTTTTTTTTACCAACAAGAGATGCCAGATGGTTAAAGATAAGCCCACATGTACACTGGTAGACATAAACCCATGCACTAGCTATGTGATTGTGAGGATACAGGACCGTAAGTACTAACACACAACTTTGAAAATTTGTATAGATATTAGTATTTGTGTTATGGTGGCTTGGAGTGGTGTGCAAGATTAATGGAGAAAAATGAATAGCAGTGGCTTCCTCCTATTCAGTAAGTGTGCTGAGCATGAACTCGTCATTACAAACAGAATTTTCAGGGAAGTTGACAAATATAAACTTTGCAGAGTCATCTGAATTTAAAGCACTGGCACCTGATTTACCATGACATTATACAGCAATGGGACCTCAAGATCACCAGAGCAATGTGAGGAGCAAGCTGTTGGACCAACCACAAGATGATCAAAGCTGTTTTCATTTTACACATTACCCCTCAGCGAAACAATGCTTAACAGATTAAATTGAAATTGAACATAGCCAAGTTGAAACATCCATTCGATCAAGAAAAACTGAGGGGAAACATAGAGGGAAATTTTTAAAGCATTACATCATCAGCCAATTACAGTCAAAAAGTGGAATATATTCAAATTGGCCATCCTTCAAGCCTCCAAAGAAACTCTAGGCAAAGAGCAACGACAATAACAGGATGAGTTTGATGAAAATGTTGATGAAATCAAAAAGATCTTCAAGGAAAAGAAAAATGTGTTTGTCCTGGCAAAATGAGAATCAATCAACATCAAAAAGAGACACATTCAAGTACCTGCAAGCCAAAGCTCAAATATGGCTTCATATTCTATAGGATAACGTGGGGAAAAGAAAGCAGAAGTAGTACAGCATTATGCCAATACTAACAACACAGTTGTCTTATGACTCCCTAAAGGTCATTTATGGCCCAGTGTAATCAGGACCAGTTCCACTGAAGTGTTCAGATGGTGTTACATTAATCAAGGACAGGAGAGGCATATCTGAAAGAGCTACTGAACCATCCCTCTACTGTTAACCCACAAGTGCTAAAGGAACGAATACATCATCCCATATATGAAGAAAATTGCCCAGTTACTTCACATTGCGGAAGTGCAAAACGTTGTCAAACAAATGAAGCCAGGTAAATCACCAGACAAATGCATTATACCACCTGAAATCTTTAAATTTGAAGGCCCCAAAACTCAACTATCTATATGAAATTATTAAGGATAATTGGAACCCTGAGAAAATTCATCAGGATTTCAGAGATCCACTCATAGTTACACTATACAAAAATAAAGGTAATAAACCTGGCTGTGGCAACTTCTGGGGTATCTCCCTGCTATTCGTAGATGAGCAAAATACAAGTGAGGATTTTACCAATAGGCTTGTCAAAAAGTATCAGAGAAGCTTCTACCAGAGACCCAATGTGGATTTAGATCAGATTGGAGCTCCACAGGCATGATTTTCATTGTGAGACAGATTCAGGAAAAACAGATTGAACAAAATATGAAACTGTATCCCATTTTCATTGATCTGAAAAAAGCATTTGACACTGAGCAGAAATGACCTCTGGAGAATTTTAGAAAAGTTTGGCTGGCCCACCAAATTTGTGAACATCAGGCATCACTCCCATGAAGACATGACTCCTCAATAGTGGCCTCTCTAACCTATTCCCTTTATTTAATGTGCAGGGTGAAACAAGGCTGCATGCAGGCACTGGTCTTTGGTCTCTTCTTCGTAGATGTTTTGAAGGTTGTCAGTTGTGTAATTCAGAAGAGCATTTACATAAGGTACAGAACTGATGGAAAAAATCTTCTATCACTAAAGACTTACTGCAAAGACAAAAATTTATTGAGGAACTTGTATGTGAAGACTTTTTAGGAGATGACTGTGCTTTTATTATTCAGTCATAGTGAAAGTGATCTACAGCTTATCCTTGTCAGGATCTCAGAGGTAATTAAACAGCTTGAAGTTGCCATCAACCTGGAAAAAAAAATGAAGTCTTCTTCCCACCAGCCTCATCAACTACTACCACTTGAGCCATCGATTGACATTCTTTAGTTTTGTACTATCACTTTACGTACCTTTGGTAATACCTCTCAAGTGAGGGTTCCCTGGATCAAGAAATATCAAAAAGAATACAAAAGGCAGAGAGGGTTTCAGAAGTTTAGCCATAGGCTACTCAACCAGCATACCATCAAACTGTCAACAAAACTAATGATATGCAATGCAGCAGTGATAGCGTTTCTTTTATATGGGTATGAAAAACAAACAATTACCATAAACACATCAACTTGAAAAATTTCACAAACACTGACTTCAATCTATTCTGAAGGTATGATGGAAAGACAAAGTGTCAGATATTAACATCCTTGAAAGGGTAAAATCAACTAGTATCCAGACAATGATTATCAAAGATCAGCATAGATGGGTAGATCATGGTAATAGAATGGGTGGTGACATAACTTTTTTCAGAAATCTATCGTGAGCTGAAATTTGGAAAGTGCAAGAAGGGTGCTCAATGTAAATGCTGCAGAGACACCCTTAAACAGAATCACACATCATGACATAAATGTTGGTAACTTCAAAGACGCAGCGGAGGACAGACCTGAAGGGAGAGGAACTATCACTAAAGGTTGTAAACACTTTTTGACAAAGGCAGATCCAAAAAACTCATTAGAAAAGGGCCAAACATCATGCCAAGTCTTCAGTGGGAGCCTACGGATTCCTAGGTAACATCTGTTCATGACCTTGCTGCTCATAGACTGGACTATACAGCCACAAGAGAACACGCGAGATGCTGTGACATTATCTAGTATGGCTGTCTATCATATCTAACAATCGAAGATGTGAGTTATCTGCCATAACCACCAACATACATTTGTATATTTAATCAAAGGTGATATTCACTATGTATATCAGATCTGTGTGAAAAGTTGCCACCATAAATAAAGCTCACCCATTTGCAAAGGATGCACACAAAGCCTATAGGCCATTTAATTCCTACATAAACGCTCAAAACAGGGCTTAACTGGGACTTAAGTACTGCATGGACCTTGTGCCGATGGTTGAATTTCATCCTACGATATTAGTGTCATGCTAACATAGCTTTATCGAATGTAACTTCTTGTTTTACAATAGAACACAATGTTCTAAAGCCAACATTTTGACCACTATTCTAGAAGGATTATAGGAAAGCTCACGTGAGCTGAATGCAGCCAGGAACTGCGGTAGTTTATACTAGGTCCAAATGCCTCAATATATCAAATGAACAATGCTTACCTAAAAATGCTGTTGCCCTGTAGGACAGTAGTGTCTCCTTAAGTGGAGTTCAAGACCGTTCACCCTCCACTGTAATAATACTTTCAGCTAACCTTGCCTCTATAGATAAATCCTATACAAAAAACTTGATCAAGCTAGAGTCATAAATAGAGTTCAGTTGTCTAAGGAAAAAAATGCAATTAATGTTGCAGTTTATTTTAAAATAGTTTGAAAGGTAGGACATTCAAAGGTAAAGATAACATAAAAAAAAAATTGAAAATCTGAAAACCCAGTAACAAGGTTCCACAAACAAGTTTAACTTTCCTTCTATGTCCTGTCACACACTTAGTAACATATCTGTGGCAACTATCACAATTGCATTCCAAATTTGTCATCTGTTCTTGGTGTGCAATAGGTCAGCTCATAGTGTAATTTGTTTTGGAGCATGATGTACTGTGTAGTCTTTGGCCTTTATTTGACTAGAGGATGGTTTAGGGTACATGTCTGTCTGTGTCAATGGATGTTTGGGTCTGACTCTCAACAGAGAAAATAAGATAATTTAGTGATCTTTGTACTCGACAGAGGCTAGGCTATATAGATTTGACTTTATTTGATTTTGTTGTTAGACTGAGTGTTTGGTTATGCTGGAATGGTAGGTAGGGATGGGTGTTTGGAAAATGTATCTACATATATAAAATATAACTTGGGATCTCGACTACTGTAATGGTTTGGGGAATATGTCTAACTTTTATAAATTCCATTTAATTTTTTTGAACTCCATTTCTGACTGTAACCTTCAGTGTGAATTAAAATGTCTGTCTGAGGATCTGAAACAAGACCATCAAGACTAACAATTGAATAGCCCTCCCCTTCCAGGAAGGTGGCTACTAGCCAAAGAATATTGACTTGCTAATGACTCTATCTGCTTTAACAACTATGGGGAGGGGAGGAGTAAGAGAATGGAAAAACCCCAGCAAGAGAAAAAGAGAAGCTTGCTCTTTGGGGGCTGGAGTGTAGAGACACTCTAACAAAGAGGGGTACATGATCATTAGAATGAGAAAACTGAGCAGGACGAGAGGAGGCAGAAGGGACTTGGAACCCCCAACTCCACAAAGGATATTGATCACAACCCAAAAGAGACTCGAGGAGTGTGGACACAGAAAGGAGGAGTTTGCATGCAGATGTGTGTTGTTTTTCTACAGATTTGTACCTCTCTTGTGCTTCCTAAGATTTAAGTGTGTGTGTGGTTCAGAGATTCTTTTGCAAAGACAGTGTGTACCTAGTTTTAACTGACATGATCCCTGAAGTCTTAAACTATACCCCGAGTGCCTCATAGGTGGCATTCTAAGGAGAGTGTACTAAGCTTTGGGGGGAGGGGGGCGAGTGTGTGTTTAACATTAGACTAAGGCAGCTGAGCTCTGAGGTTCACGAAAGCTCACCCACGAAAGCTCATGCTCCAAAACGTGTTAGTCTATAAGGTGCCACAGGATTCTTTGCTGCTCTAAGGCCCTGCATCCCAAGATTGGGTACCAGATTGGGAATCTATACCCAGGGAATGTGCCACAGAGGACAGACTTAGACTATGTCCACACTTTGGGGGCTCAAAGGCTGGGCAGCCTAGTGGTTAGCATACCTGATTTCCAGCCTCTTGCTTCTCTGTTAGGGCAGTAGAGGTGCCTGCTCCTGACCTTCAGCTGTGAATCTTCAGCTTTTCAACTGTATCTGGGCCCTTCCTCTCCACTGGCTCCCAGCCCAGGACTCTGGGAAGCAACACTAGCAGGGTCCTCCTTGCAACAAGTCTACATTTGCTTCCCTGGGCTACTTCCTACCAATAGTTCCCTTCAGTTTGTGGTGTGACTTCTATAGTCCAAACAGTCAGCTGCTCACCTCAACAATAAATCCAAAGGAGTGACCTGCAGGACCTGCTATTTCTCAAAGGGAGTGGGGGCCTAGACAAGGCTCTGCCTGTAGACCTTACCTGCTCTTTGGTCCCCTCTCAGGCTCAGCTTTCTGTCTGGCTTCCTGGAAAAGGATTTCTCTCTCTTGTCCACCAACCTTTGCCTGAGCTGCTGAGTTTTCTGTTAATCCGTTCCTCCTGCCAGAGCATGTTCATCAGACCTAGAGGAGTGGGGCTAGCTGGGCCCAGTGTGGAGTTTGTATACCCTCATCACAAGGTGAAATTCCCCTGCTTGCATACATGTACTCATGGTAGCTTGATGAGAACTCCTGAGCGTGTAAACAGTGCAGTTCAGCTGCAATACCTTAGGCAGCAGTGGCATGGTGTAGCCGTGCCAAGTGCAAACACTCCTGAAACTGGTGGGTACATACTTGGCGTAGCTATGCTGTACCTCCCATGCTGCTGCTGCCCATGGTACCACAGCTAGCCTATAGTAGAACCTCAAAGATACAAACACCAGAGTTAGGGACTTACTGGTCAACCAGACACCCTGTGAAACTGGAAGTCCTCAATCAGGCAGCAGCGGAGGAAAAAAAGGATAAAGCCAGCGAATACTGAATTGCCTCAGGGCTTTAGCCCTGGGGCTCACAGCTTCAGCTGCAGGTCTGAAGCCCCAATCCCCGGCACCACCCAAGAGGCGGAAGCTGGGAATGGAGCTGCAGAGCTGAAGCTCCAGCACTCTTTCTCTTCTCTTTCCGCCCACCCCCTCCCCAGCTAAAGCCATGAACCCTGTGCTCCCAGGGGGCAGATGCCCTGAGGTCCCTGCCAGGAGCCCTGGCAGCCCCTTGGGTCAGAAGTCCTGCCCCCTTTCCCTCCATGGCTGCAGCCCCAACGCTCCCATGGCTGAAATCCATAACATCTTGTTCAGGATCAGAGGGGTAGCTGTGTTAGACCTTGGGAGGCAGCCCAGTCCTCGCCCACAGACAACCCGCCAAACTTAATCATATTCTCACCAACAACCACACACCACACCATAACAACTCTAACTCAGGAACCAATCCATGCAACAAACCTCAATGCCAATTCTGCCCACATATCTACATCAGTGACACCACCACCACAGGACCTAACCAGATCAGCTACAATATCACTGGTTCATTCACCTGCATGTCCACCAATGTTATATACGCCAGCAATGCCCCTCTGCTATGTACATTGGCCAAACTGGACAGTCCCTAAGTAAAAGGATAAATGGACACAAATCAGATATTAGGAATGGCAATATACAAAAACCTGTAGGAGAACACTTCAACCTCCCTGGACACACAATAGCAGATGTAAAGGTAGCCATCTGACAGCAAAAAAACTTCAGGACCAGACTTCAAAGAGAAACTGCAGAGCTTCAGTTCATCTGCAAATTTGACACCATCAGCTCAGCTTTAAACAAAGACTGTGAATGGCTAGCCAACTACAAAAGCAGTTTCTCCTCCTTTGGTGTTCACACCTCAACTGCTAGAGGGCCTCACCCTCCCAGATTGAACTAACCTCGTTATCTCTAGACTGATTCTTGCCTGCATATTTATACCTGCCTCTGGAAATTTCCATTACATGCGTCTGACAAAGTGGGTATTCACCCACAAAAGCTTATGCTCCAATACATCTGTTAGTCTTTAAGGTGCCACAGGACATCATGTTCAGAGTTATAGACCATTTCAGAGTTATGCACAACCTCCATTCCTGAGGTGTCTGTAACTCGGAGATTCTACTGTATTTATACTTGCACTAACTCTTATAAAGATACTGTATGTTTACGTGAGCGGGAGAATCACAGTCCTAGCTCATAGGGTAGATGTAGCCTTAGAGACAGTGTCTGTAGTGGACACTGCTCAGATCCAGTGGGCTGAACAGATAGGTCCAATACAGAAGCCTAGTGACCATTCACAAAGGGAGAGTCAGCCAGGGCTGTAAAACTATATCAGTAGATATGACTGTAGAAGGAGAAAGTTTGGAAGAACTTCTGTGGTTTTATTGTATAGCTTTAATACTAGCATTTGGAATGTTTTTAATGTGTGTCTGAGTGAGTTTGAGCCCAGTGGCTTTGATGCATGATTATGGATACTTTTTGAAAAGAACATAACTTGCCAGGAGCAAGTTACAGTTAAATAGACAAGATTATTTCTTGTGTGTATGTGCCTAAAATCTCTCTTGAAATGTCTTAAAATCTAAAAATGCAAGAAAAATGAACATTATATTTCAAGAACTTCCAGGACAAGATCCCAGAAGGGAATGCAGACATGGCTATTTGTTATTTTTTACATCAGCTCAGGTCCTCCGTCTAGTGAACTCTACATGAGGGTGTTTATAGAAAGGATATTCCTTTATCTCTCCTCCGGGGCAGATCCACAGCTGGTGTAAATTGATGCAGCTCCACTAACTGTTACACCACTTTACGCCAGCTGAGGATCTGACCCATTGCATGCGCATTTGCTTTCCTCTCTGCATTTGCCTGCTTCAGGACAGGAATTCATTTCAGACACATTTCTTTTCTTGTCCTCCCTTCCCAATGCTGTATTCCATCAGCACAGGGTGATGTGATGACACCTCACTTCATGGATTCAGACCTGTTATAATGACCACCAAAACTGAGGAGTGCTCCCCCCGCTGCTTGGATCTACTGAGGAAAGAATGGTTCATTTGCTCTGTATTTCCTACACCCACCTTGTATGTGACATGCAATATGATGAGTACATCTCGGATGTTTTGCCCAAAACCAAAAAAGCAAGCAGTGCATTGATGTGACCCATAAATTCAAAGAAGTGATTACATACTTCGGGCCTCCAGCAATAAAGAGGATTTTCATATAGGAAAGAGCACTTTTCTATATACAAAAGACAATCTGACTTCAGTGTGTAACAAAAAACTAATAGTGGACCCCTGTGCTAAATAAATAAAATGGCTGAAAACAAAAATTTTAGTAACATCTTTTCATTATGTACCTGTCAACTTTTGTGACTGACTAAATCGAGTGCCCAGTTACGCTATTTGTTCATAGTGTTAATGAAACCATGACTTTGAAATTTTCCTTTTAATACTTGGCAATCAATAGAAATAAATGGTGCAGTAAACGGTAGAGCACAAACAAAGGACAGCAGTAGGTTTTTTTCCCTCCTGGCAGCGTTTTCCTTAACTTGCCAGAAAGAATTGCTGATGAGTGAGGCAGCATCCCTCACTTAACTTCTGCTGGCCTAGTGAACTAGAGAACAGATTGGAACTATAAACCCTAACCCTATAGCTCTATATCTAAGCCAGGGGTCGGCAACCGACGGCACGTGAGCCAATTTTTAATGGCACGGCTGGAGCCTGCCGGGACTCCAGCATGCCACTAAAAATCCTGCCCAGCCCAGCGCGCTTTCCTCTGCTCTCCACTCCCCCCGCTGGGGCAGAGAGCAGAAGCATAGCCGTGTGCACGAGGTGGGCAAATGGCCCCACTCTCCCGGCACTGCAAGCCGCAGGGTCCACGCTCCCGGGCCGGAACGCTGGGCCGAGAGCCACAAGCTGCCGGCTCTTCCCCCACCTTTTCCCCTCCCCTGGAGCCCTGCTGCTGCGCGCAACGTTCTGGAGGTTGGGGCTGCGCGCTCCCGTGCGGCAGCGTTTGGCTCCGCGGGGAGGCGAACACGCTTCCTGCTCAACCGGAGGGGCGGGGCTATGTGCTCCCGTGGAGCAGCGTATCTAGGGCTCTGTGTGGAGCCTTATGGTAAGGGGCCTAGGGCTGGGGGGGGTTGGATAAGGGGTGGGGGCAGGGCTGGCGCTTGCATTTAGGCAGCTTAGGCAATCGCCTAGGGTGCCAGCATTATTAGGGGGCGGCATTTTGCCGCAGGGGGCGGCAAGCGGCTCCAATGGTGCCTGGGGAGGGTCTGCTAGTCCGCAGCTCCGGTGGAGCTGCCGCGGTCGTGCCTGCGGATGGGCCGCTGCTCGCACTGCTGCGGTGGACCTCCCGCAGGCACGACTGCGGCAGCTCCACCGGAGCCGCAGGAGCAGCCGACCATCCGCAGCAGAGCTGGGGGACCAGCGCGTGGGACAGCGAAATGGCCGTGCACCTAGGGTGCTCAAATCTCTAGCGCCGGTCCTGGGTGGGGGCAGTTAAGGGACAGGGAGCAGGGTGGGTTGGATGCGGGGGTGGGATCCCGGGGGGATGGATGGGGCATGGGAGTCCCAGGGTTTGTGTGGGGGCAGGGGGTGAATAGGGGTCAGGGCAGTCGGGACTGGAAGCAAGGAGGGTCGGGGGCAGTTAGGGTGGGGGGGTCTCTGGAGGGGGTGGTCAGGGGACAAGGAGCTGGAGGGGTTGTATGAGTTGGGAGTTCTGGGGGTCCTGTCAGGAGGCAGGGGTGTGGAGAGGGGTTGGTACAGGCCGGTAGTGGGGGGGGTTGGATGGGTCGGGAGTTCTGGGGGTCCTGTCAGGGGGCAGGGAGTGGATGGATGGAGCATGGGAGTCCCGGGGGTCTAGCTGGGGATGGGGGTGTGGATGAGGGTCGGGGCAGTGAGGGGACAGATAGGAGGTAGAGTCCAGTCTGGGGACAAGGAACAGGGAGGCTTAGATAGGGAGTGGGGTCCTGGGGGGCAGGTGGGGGCAGGGGTCCCAGGACGGGGTAGTAAGGGGACAAGGAGCAGCGGGTTGAGAGTTTTTAGGGGGGCAGTCACCCAGCACACTCCCCTGATCTCCGCCACACACACACACACACACACACACACACACACACCACACACACACACACACACACACACACACACCACGGCCCCTGCCCTGAGCCCTGTACCTCCCTCATACATACCCAGCCCTCTACTTGACTCCCTCATCTCCCACCCGCAACCCTAGCCCTGACTCTGGCACCCCCCCCATACCTAGCGCCCCCTCTGCCCTGACACCTACACCCCCTCACATACCCAGCCCTGACTCTAGCCCTCTGCCCGCAGCCCTCTGGGTCCTGGCTGCCAGCGCCGCACAGCCCACTGCTGATCTGGGATTCTGGCTGACGGACCCTTGCCAGCCGGGGTCACGGCTGTAGGCCCCGCTCAGACCGCTGCCGGCCTAGGTGAACAGAACCCTAGACCAGCAGCAGGCTGAGCGGGCCGGCAGCGTAAGATCAACATTTTAATTTCATTTTAAATGAAGCTTCTTAAACATTTTGAAAACCCTGTTTATTTTACAATACAACACCAGTTTAGTTATATAATATATAGACTTAGAGAGAGAGACCTTCTAAAAAACGTTAAAATGTATTACCGGCAGGCGAAACTTTAAATTAGAGTGAATAAATGAAGACTCAGCACACCACTTCTGAAAGGTTGCTGACTCCTGATCTAAGCTATCCTGCTGAGAAGTGGAGACACCTCCCTCCTCCTCCCACCATCGTTAGCTCAATATCACAAACCTAGTGGAATAGTTTGTTTTGCACTTCAAGTTCCTAATAAACATCATACTTATTATCACTAAGGTATGACTCATTACTGAAGATTATTCGATATCTGTTTTCTATCATAAATTCTACTCCTTATTTTTTCTTGATTTAAAAAGTACTAGGTTTGGAGACTGAAGACAATGGTTTTTCATTCTGTGGCCATTCTTGAAAAGTGAAAGGACAGACAGTGACCAGACCGGATGGTGACTCTTTCTGGAATCAATGCCTGTTGTTTGTGGGGGGTTTTTTTAATGTATTTTGTACCCACCACATATTCAGAAATATGAAGTTGGAGGCTTCAAATATCTGTTCAGCTTCCTATTTTAAAACCTTCATTTAAGTTGCTTTGCGGCAAAGATTAGGGTCGGAATTGTCTGTAATAACATAGTGCATCATAATTTGCTCCTATTACTAATTCCTCCAAAAATGCAATGACCTTTGTAAAATAAAATCAGATGGAATTGACATATTTGTTTTAGAAGATGCTAATCAATATCTATTTTGTTAGCCAATATGGTTATGTTGGCTGTTACAATGATTTATTTCAGTTTGTTGACCAAAGGTGGATGAATGGTTCATAAGAGTGCTAAAAATGCCAAGGGTTAATAAATTCAGATGAGGTTGTCATCGTATTACCAGAGAGCAGTGAGTGAAGCACAGCCATTTAATTAACCTAGTCGCAATGAATTTCAAGCAACATGCAGCTAACACTCCACCTATTAAAACTGTGAAGCAGATGGTAGTGAGCAGTTTTGTCGGCCATAAATAGGATACCAATTTAAATTATTTGCTGCACTGGATTTTATAGGATAAAATTATCTTGAAATTACATGGTGGGATATTTAATTATCTAACTCTCTTTTTTTTTTCTTTTAAAATGTATGTAACAGAGAAGGTTCTTGGTGCAATGGTAGAAAACTCAATGCTTTCATGAAGTTTCAGAACTGGAAAGCTAGAAAAACAAAGCAAACTGTGTTGAACTGATTTTGCAGTGACAGAATGTAATGCCTATAGGAGGGCATTTTTTTTTCTAACCCAGTGCGGTTGGTGGTGGATTGATTTACATCTGAAGCACAAGGGCTGATATTCTCTGTATAGCTTTGGCTTAGCTCATGTAACTGTTGAGAAGATTCGGCATATTAATACTAGGTAACCATTGGAAGGCATCATTTTTAATCCATTGGCTGCTTCTCTGTTGCTCTAGATAAATGATCGTGATAAACATTATCACATTTAACATGTTCCCTTCCACTTTGCACCATTAAATTGAATTATGCTATCATGTGATTGTACACAGTTTTGCAAAACTACTACATATTACAGGCGTGCGGGCAGTTTACACGTTACCTGCTATATGTAGTCCTTTCACTGTAACTAACAAATGAACACTGTTTCTGGTCTCTGTAGAGGGAAATGCAAGCTAAAAAGACAAATATGGAACAAAGCAGTGTTGTTGGTGCTGCGGAGTGTTGCTAGTGCTGCAGAGCTGTTAATCCTGCTAGTGCAGCTGTTCTTGGAGTTCCAATGTTAGCTGCACTAGCAGAGCGTGCAGTATGTTGATTCAGCAGACCTTAATGTTGTTCATAAAGACCACACACTTGGTTTGGCGGTGAAGGCGCTTGGCCAGGTTTGTCAACAAAGCATAGTCCTAGTGCCCCATAGGAGCTACAGGTACACTAATATATGTATACCATTGACAAGGTACCAGTTCAATCAGCACCCCAGAATGCTAACCCCTTGCCTAGCACAAAGATTCCGCTCCTATGACTGCTCCTTTTATACACTGACACAAACAGTGTATTACACTCCAAGTGTTACTGTCCGGGGAGATCTTGGCAGACCATCCACTCTTATACTGTGTACTGCTAATTCAAACAAAATATCTTCATCCATTATCCTGTCACCACATTCTTAACTTATGAATGTGTTCCTGTACCATCTCTTTGAAATTTATTTGCATAGTTACTTGAGAACTCTGGGTGTTCTTGTAGTGTCCTTTCAGTTCAGGAATGTGCTTACTTGGTTAGCTAATACCTAGTGTGTTGCTATTTTGCCAAGGCTAGGCCTACTCTGGTTCACAGCCTTTGGTTCATATTGTTAGTTATGCCAAGGGTTCCATCAAGGCCTACAGACATTACATGCCTGTATGAGTTCTCACATGCTTTTGGAACTTATCAGCTATTAGCTTGACTTTATTCACAAAGTTGCTGCTGTTATATGAAATCCACTATAGCGAAGCAGCTGGGGAGAAGCAGAGAAAGTAGCTCTGTTAAATCACCATTTGCTTGAGGACTGTGCCTGAATTTCATTTCCTAGCTAAGGCCTGGTCTACACTATGAGTTTATTTCGAATTTAGCAGCATTAAACCAAATTAACCCTGCACCTGTCCACACAACGAAGCCCTTTATTTTGATATAAAGGGATCTTAATATCAGTATCTGTACTCCACCCCAACGAGGGGAGTAGCTTTGAAATTGGCATTGCGATTTCAAATTAGGGTTAGCGTTGCCGCAATTCAATGATATTGGCCTCCGGGAGCTATCCCACAGTGCACCATTGTGACTGCTCTGGACAGCAATCTGAACTCAGATGCACTGGCCAGGTAGACAGGAAAAGTCCTGCAAACTTTTGAATTTCATGTCCTGTTTGCCCAGCGTGGAGCCCTGATCAGCACAGGTGACTATGCTGTCCCACAATCAAAGAAGAGCTCCAACATTGACCGTACGGGAGATACTGAATCTGATCTCTGTATGGGGAGATGAATCTGTTCTATCAGAACTCTGTTCCAAAAGATGTAACGCCAAAGCATTTGAAAAAATCTCCAAGGCTATGAGGGACAGAGGCCACAACAGGGACTCAACACAGTGCTGCGTGAAACTTAAGGAGCTGAGACAAGCATACCAGAAAGCCAAAGAATGAAATGAATGCTCACAGAGGGAGGGGGCGACTGACGACTGTAGCTATCCCACAGTTCCTGTACTCTCTGAAAACCATTTGAATTCTTGGTTGAGCTCCCAAAGCCTAAAGGGTCAAAAACATTGTCGCGGGTGGTTTAGGGTTTATGTCGTTGCGCCCTGCCCCCACCACATGAAAGCAAAGGGGAAAAAATTGTTTCTTGCCTTTTTTCAATGTCACCGTATATCTACTGGATGCTGCTGGCAGACACGGTGCTGCAGTGCTACACAGAAGCATTCCCTCCCTTTCCTTGCCTTACGGACAGCAGATAGTACAATAGGACTGATAGCCATCATCGTCATCCCATGAGTGCTCCTGGCTGGCCTCGGTAACTGCCATGGTAGCCCAGGAGGGGTGGGAGAGGAGAGAAGCAATGGGTGGGGTTGTTGCAGGGGCGCCCCCTAGAATGGCATGCAGCTCATCATTTCTGCAGGATGTCTGGGGCTCTGACCCAGAGCAGCCGTTTGTCTCTCTGGTTCTTTAGTAGGCTTGCCTGATATTCTAGGCAGGACTGACTCCCCATTAGACAAAACTTAAAGAAGGGAATGACCTGGGGAGTCATTCCCATTTTTGTCCATGTGCCCCTGACCGACCTCACTGAGGCCGGCCAGGAGCACCCATGACAGCAGCAGATGGTACAGTTTAACTGGTAACCGTCTTTGCTAACTTGCAAAGGCAAGGGGATGCTGCTGTGTAGCGCTGCAGTACTGCATCTGTTAGCAATATCTAGTAGACATACGGTGATAGTGAAAAAAGGCTGAACGGGCTCCATGATTGCCGTGCTACGGCGTCTGCCCGGACAATCCAGGGAAAGGGGAGTGAAATGACTGTCTGCCGTTGCTTTCATGGAGGGAGGATTGACTGATGACATTTGCCCATAACCACCAGTGACAAATTTTTGGCTACATCAGGCATTGGGATCTCAACCCAGAATTCCAATGGCTGGGGAAGACTGTGGGAACTATGAGATAGCTACCCACAGTGCAACATTCCGGAAGTCGACGCTAGCCTCAGTACATGGATGCACACCACTGAATTAATGTGTTTAGTGTGGCAGCGTGCACTCGACTTTATACAATTTTTGTTTCCAAATATCAGTTTCTGTAAAATCAGAATACAAGCATGGGAGAAAAAAGTGAAACCTCAATCTTGAAACAGGTAGGTCACTGAACATGGGAAAATGCTATGCTTCCACCAGAATTTGAGAGGAAGAAAGAAAATTGTCTCTAAAACCCCCAAGAAAATAGATCTGCTGGACTCATTCAGTTCTGCATTTACTTTCTCCTTTTTGAAAGTGCAGTGTGGCAATAACAAGACTGACTTGTGTGAATAAGGTTCATTAAACTGACAGAAAAGTAGAGGCTGTGCATTTCTTTATTTGAATGACTCTCTGAGGCTCCTTTATTTGAACAGCTCTCTGAGACTTTCTTCTTAAAGAGCAGCATAAGGCAAGGGTGTCCTTTGTCTCCTCCTTCTGATTGCTCTGCCCATTGAACTGTTTGCAGTAGCTATCAGAGTCTCTCCAGAGACTTTGGACATAAAATTGCTCTTTTCACACATGACATCCTGTTTTATGTCACAAGTCTCTGTTCAATGTCTTAAAGAAGTCTTCTTAACGGCCTATAGCTCTTTAATTTTCTATGCCAGTGGCTCCCTGAGGAATTCAAATACCAATAATACAAACCTCACCCAATTTAAGTACACTATAATAATACTAAATATACAATTCTTTTTAACATACCTTACATCAAGAAGGCAAAAATGACATAATCTGCCATTATCTATGTTTGGTCGAATCAAAAACATCATATGAAACATGCAGCAATTTTAAATGGCATGGAAAGACCATGAGAATCAGCTTATTTGAGCTCCAAAGGCCAACAGAAAATAAAAGTAAGTATTCACCTCCCCTAAGAACTTTCAGAAATTGGATAGCTGTGATCTAATATCTTTGGAAGTGGTATACAGAAACTCAAAACAGCAGCCTTGTCTAGCAAAACATAGAAGCAGCTGATTGCTCTTATTCTTTCCAACTTGATTTATGGTGACAGCATTTTGCTTCCTCAGGAAATCAGACAATTCTAGGGGCCACTCTGCAACTGTGGAAAGAGGAAAATCAGATTACCTTGGTCTAATGCCCAAGTTCTCACTGACTTCCAGATACATCCAGGCTACTAAGCTGGGAAGACGCTCACTTTAAAAGATGGATGCCAAAAGGCTATCAAGCATTGGAGAGTTTTTCCAGGTCATGGTATTAGTGAACTTTGAATGGCTCAAAACTAAATTTAATCTTTCCTTCAATTTTTATATATACCTATAAGTTATTCACTTCTCTTTGAAACTTACAAGGGAGAAACTCTGCAACTGGGAAAGAGCCAGTTAGAAGAAACATTCAGACAGTGGCCTAAGTCAGTGGCTCTCAATCTTTAGACTACTGTACCCCTTTCAGGAGTCTGATTTCTAGTGTACCCCAAGTTTCACCTCACTTAGCTACTTGCTTACAAAATCAGACATAAAATTACAAAAGTGTCACAACACACTGTTACTGAAAAATTGCTTATGTTCTCATTTTTCCCATATCGTTATAAAATAAATGAATGGGAATATAAATATTGTACTTGCATTTCAGGTGTGTGGTATATAAAGTAGTATAAACAAGTCATTGTCTGTATGAAATTTTAGTTTGTACAGACTTGGCCAGTGCTTTTTATGTAGCCTGTTGTAAAACTAGGCACATCACTAGATGAGTTGATGTACCCCTTGGAAGACCTCTACATACCCCCAGGGGTACCCGTACCCCTGGTTGAGAACCACTGGCCTAACCCAAAGAATTCCTGTTATCTATCATACAGCTTCACTGAGAGACACTAGAAGGTCCATAACCCAAGTTCTATGACAATTTACAGTAGCTGAGAATTTGCTCCCAGATCTTAAAATACCTAAGTCACAGGGGATCTGTGAGGATAAGTACATTAGACAGTGAGAGGCACTCTGCTGGTACAGAAATGGGGGCCACAGAAGTAGCTTAGATCATCACTGGCAAAAAGTACTTGTGTATTCCTTTTGAAGCCTCTATTTGGAACATTCACCAGTAAATGCAGTATTCATGCTGCATAGACTTCACTATTTTCCTTCTGTTTTGAACAAAATAAATCCAGACTTACCTTTATGATGCTCTATGAGTATCGATTGCCCTCACTCATACTTTGTTTATGGAACTGCTGTTACATATGCTGATTTGAGGCATTGATCCACCACTTTCATGCACTCCAAGCTGGCAGTTGATTCAGTTTTTAACTCTTCATTATTCATTCCAAAAACAGAGACACAAGACCAAGTATCTAGTTCTAATGTACAAGTTCAGAATACAATAACTATGGTGAGCAAAAAGGTGAGTGTACCTTAGAAGCCCTACATTAAACATGAAGAGTTTTAACCTTCTGAAAACAACACACTGGATCAACACCTTCAGAAGAAGCTTCTATAAATGATGGGGTGCATATGAATAACCTGGGACCCTGATAAATAATAAATGTACAGTACCATAACATCTACTAATAAACATAATACCTAGGGCTTACATAGAATTTTTCATTAGTAGCTCTCAGTGCTTTACAACGAATATCAGTATCACTGTATCCCTTTTAAAGATGGGGAAACTGAGGCACAGTGAGGTAAAGCAACCTGCCTGAGGTGACCCAGCAAGCGGTAGAGAGGGGAACAGAATTCAGTGAGCCCTAGTCATATCCATGCAAAAAACAGAAAACCAGTATCAGTGATCAAAAGCCTATGAACATTTTCTTAAAGGCATATGCATTCAGGTAGACAAGTGTTTTAGGATCTCGTGTCACATCAACTAACACAGTGCAACGCAATGTCCACATTGTACAGTATTGTTAATATAAAGATGTTTAAGGAAGTAGTGGAAGAAGTCAATCAGTTATGAGTCTGGGTCACCCGGTATTAGCTGTTCACAGCTATTCAGATTGGGCCAAAGCCTGAGTTCCTGGCTTTCATTCAAACTTCAGTGGGAGTTTGCCTGAGTAAGGACTGATGGAAAAAATGAGGGATAGAATGTGTCCTCAAGCTAAATGATGAGAGAAGTAAGGGTGAGTACAGCTGCCTCAGCCTATAGCCTTGCCCAGACTGAGGCTCCAGGCCTTAGGGGAAGAGCAGGGACTACACGCCCAGTTCTCTCCCCCATGAGTAAGTTAATTGGGTGGAGTTGGCTGGACTTGAGGGGGGAGGATGCTGCATCCTGAAAAGGGGCAGCAGGAAATTATTCCTCCCCCTCCTCCAGCGCTTGTCTCCCAGAGCAGCAGGGGAGTTGTGCCCTCTAAACCACAGTTCTTTCCCAGGTGTCCTCTTAGGACTGCCCCTTATACAGGGCTGAACCTAAAGGTTCTGTCTAGCCCAGAACAAGGCCCTCAGGATTTCCCTCATTATAAAGAGGTACTAATGAATATTCCCAATACTTCAAAATTATAGTCTAATTCTGTTATGAACTCTGCCCCAGTTCAAACAATGTTGCACATTTCAAAAGAAAGATTAGACATGAATAAGGATGGATGCACTACATAGATTAGCTATGATTAAATTATAAGGGTTATCATCCTCAAGCTTCAGGGCATACAGTTGTCACCAGCTGGGGTTAGGAAGAAATTTCCCCTATGGTACAATATTGCATAATTAAGCAGATTGTGAGGATATTTACATCTTTCTCTAAAGCATACAGGTTTGGCTGTTGTCAGAGACAGGATAATGGACTACTGTAGATGGACCATTGATTTGTCCTACTATGGCAATTCCTATTGTAATGAGTCTTCATGAATGAGGGTTTGTTTGTTTTTTTTATTAAAATTGGAACCGGAACAATTTCCTTCTGATTGGCTGGTCCCAGCTGTTAGTCATATAGCCAAACAAAACTGCCTAGAGCTCCTGCCTCATGTTGTATAGCTCATTTTAAATGTATCATGAGGAGTCTGAAACTACACTAGACAGAAAATTAAAAAAAAATGTTTACTACAGGGAGGCTAGATTTGTCTCTTTCTCTGAGCATGTATGAGAGAGTGAGCCTGAACAGATCTTCTGGAAGATTCTCAGGCTTCACAAATTCTTTACATGTGTTCCTGATAGAAGGGACAGTGTCCCAACTTTATATAAAATCCTCTTTATGGAGGTTCATTGCAGTATGTTTAAATAACAACCTATTACAGATCCAGTGTTAATGTGGTTGGCTTATTTCTCAAATTTGCCTATTGGTACTTTCCATCACTTGACCTACTTATCTTAAAACATTTATGATCTTATGGGGGATGTCCATATCTAAACGTCCAGTTTCATTGGTTTGGTTTTTAAATCTGCCATTCCATTGCCAAGAAATTAAACAAACAGATGCCACTCTTTTTGTGGGGCTCCATTATATACAATGTCTTATGCACCATCTGCTGGCTCTGCCACAGTAATTAACAGTTACATGCTATTCCCCAAGCAGCACTGACATCAACTGATGACTCTGGGGTACAAGCAAGTTGTTTTCCCCAACTGGAAAATTTAAATATCTATAAAATTATATTTTGGTGTAAAGGACTGGATCTGCTAAGAAGAAAATGAGGAACTGTAGATAATTTTTCAATTGTAATGAATAAATGTCATTTCTACTCATTATACATTTAAAGTCAATAATGAGCAGATCCAGCAAGAAACATTCAAAAGCGTCAAATTTTGTGCTAGCTTTTTGACTGCCAGTTTTCCATATAATACATAGTTGTGGGGGGCTGGATGGCTCAGGAGGTGGTTATTTGGACACAGGCTATGGACTTCTGGATCGCTGGTTCAAATCCACTTTGGGTTAGCAGCTACTGAAAATCACCACCATCTGATGATTGCTTGGTCCTGTCTGCAATAACGTAGTAGTCTCAGCCCATTGCCTGCTGCGCATGTGTACCTCTCACAAAAGCAACAGCCCTGGTACTATTTGACAGATGGTTATGGGCTGAATGGGACTGCGCTGCTACTCTCATCACTTTAGATGGTCCCTTCATTGGAAGGCCAGTAGGAGGAAGTTTGCATTGCCATTGGTAGTGCTGGGTCTGCTTTATAGAGAGATGACTTACTTCAGCCTCCAGAGCTGTCAATCAGCTCCCTTTGCAAGCACTAAAAATTACTTAACATTAAATAAATATATAAAATTTTAAAGTCTTGTTTTCCCCTAAATACCAAATATCTGGGATTATCATTTGAGCTAAATCAGGAATTGGGCCAAGGTCGGTTACATTGAGGCCACTTTACACCACTCTTGTAAGGAATCCAGGCCTGCAGCAAAGCCAGTCTCCAGGTGACTTCTGAGTGCAGCTGGTATGTAGTCAGCTGCCTGATTAGCTATGCTGCCTGATTGGTGGGAAGAGTTAGCCGCAGCAGTTGGGTTGTTGCTGAAAGCATTGCCCACAGCTGATAGGTCCTGCTTCTGCCAGTCTCACTTCTGCCTCGGCCCTGCCCCTGCCCTGCCTCACACTAGGTAATCCAGCTCTGACCCTCTGCTCCAATTTCTGACTTTGGATCTGGCCCTTGGTTCTGGGATCTGGTTCCAGTTCTGACCCTTGGCTCCAATTTCTGACATTTGACCCTGGGCTCCCATTCCTGGCTACAGACTCTTGCTTCAGCCACTAATTATGACTGCCCACATCCTGGTCTTTGCCAGTTTGAGCAGCCCTAAAAAGCAGAAACAATAAGGGATCTAGAACTGATAGAACTAGCATGGATCCTGGGATCCTTACAGACCTTGCAGGCACAGACTGTGGTCCAGCAAGCTCAAGCCACACTGCTTCAGCTCATGCCCCACAAATCCAAGCTCGCCCTGCCTGGCAAGTTCAGTGGTGATCACGACAAATTTTGTGGGTTTTTAAATCAGTGTTGGCTCCTACTTCTGCTATGCCTGTAGTCATACCCCATTGACCAAGCCCAAATGAGACTCGTTATCAGTCTGCTTACCATGGAGGCCCTGGCATGGTCGTCTCTGCTCCTGGAAAAATCAAGCCCACTTCTGGGACAATTTAAGGACTTTGTTCAAGCTGTGACAGTGATCTTCAATGTCCCAAGTTGTGAGCGGACAGCCAATGTCACGCTTCAGGTGTTGTGGCAGGGACATCGGCCAGTTGCTGAACATGGAACGGAGTGCTGTGGGTTGGTAGCAGACACTGAGTGGCACGAGGCCCCCTCCCCCCAGCATTATCATTTCCAGCTCAGCCTAAATGCCAATATTAAAGATGAACTGGCCTGGGTGGAATCCCATCCACTTTAGTGGACTGGCTCATCAAGAACAATGACCATCTCATTGAATGCTGCTAAGAAAAAAATATGGTCCTCCCGGCTCCTGCCAGCATTGCTGGTTCCAGCCACTTTATCCCTGGCTCCTTTTCCATCATCTGAACCCATTAAAGTTGATCAGATCTAGCCCCACCTCTCCAACATAGAGGAGAATTGATGCTGGGCCTCAGACCTGTGCCTATACTGAGGGAAACCAGGACATCCAAGTTGAGTCCTGGTCCTTAAAGTATTATCTAGCTGGGTAGCAACCATAATAGCAGTTCTGCTAAAGGAAGACCAGTTCACCTGGTTCATGGAAGTTCAGCTGGCCTCTGATTGACTGAAGAGGGCATTCACCTCAGCAGTGATCCTGAATCACCCAGATCCCACTAAACCATTTGCGAGTGAGTCAACACCTCACATTTTGCTATCAGTGCAGTTTTATCTCAAGGTCCGGGCCCCCACAGCTAACTCCAGCTCTCTGCCTTTTATTCTTGGAAGCTATTCCTGGAAGAAAAAAGATATGATATTTGGGATAAGGAGCTACCAGCTATCAAGGAGGCTTTTGGGGAGTGGCGTCACCTCCTAGAAGGAGCCTGGTTCTCAGTCTGAGTCCTGACCAACGACAAGAACCTGGAGAACCTATGGACTGCTAGATGCCTTATCTGATTACCTCCATCCACCTGTGCCGGAACTGGCGGGGTGGGGGGAGAGAACCAGGGGCCCATGACCCCCTACTTTTTAACAAAAGAAACATAAGAGAAGAATTTATGTCCCCTGTAGATTTCCCCCACCCCCTGCAGAATAATAGAGGAGGCACTGCAATTACACCTTTCACTCACCAGGGGCTGCTGTGGCACCAGAAGAGAGGCCAGCGGGCTCACCACCAGAGCAGCCAGCTGCAGAGAGGGAGGAGGCGCTTTGGCTTCCCCCCTCCTACATTTTTACAAAGGTTCCAGTGCCCTTGCCTCCATCTGCTCCCTGATGACCCATTGACAACCCCGATGTGCCAGATATAGAACGATGGGAGCACCTGACTTGACTCTGAGTTATGACTAGAGAAGGTTCTTTTCTATATCAAATGTTATTTATGTTTATATTCTGGAGGGACAACTTAGGCTTCAGGTACTGAAACTATGCCGTGATTCATCACTTATGGGCCATTTGGGCCAATTCAAG
The DNA here is from genome assembly GCF_025201925.1 of Gopherus flavomarginatus. Lineage (NCBI taxonomy): Eukaryota > Metazoa > Chordata > Testudines > Testudinidae > Gopherus > Gopherus flavomarginatus. The sequence continues at coordinate 256,358,106 of NC_066619.1, read as the reverse complement.
ACCTGGAATTTGGTCTCCAGGAGCTTCTGGTAGCCAGGAACTATGAGCTTACAACCAGGATTATATAAGGTCTTGCAACCTCTGCGCCTGTACTAAAAACCCAAGATCAAAGCCCGTAGGTCTTCTTCAGCTTCTGCCCACACTTCTGCAGCCTTGGTCTATTCTATCAATGAACTTCATTATAGAACTGTCACACTCCTGGGGACACTCAGCAATAGTAATGGCCATCGATCTTCTAACAAAGACAGTGCATTTCATCGCATGCCATAGCATTCCTACTGCATGGGTGACAGCTCATCTCTTCCTGGAAAATGTCTTCTGCTACCATGGGTACTGATAGGCATTGTATTGGACCGGGGTTCCCAGCTCATCTGATTCTGGTAAGACTTTCTCAGACTCCTTGGCGTAGAGTGCCTCACCTCATCTGCCTATCATCTGCAGACTAGTGGGCAAACAGAGATGGTTAGTCAAATCTTGGAGCAGTATCTTCTCTGCTTTTGAGTTACCACCTGAACAACTAGCTCCCTGCTGTGCTATGCTAAATTTGCATACGACAATTCAATCTATGCCTCAACCCACTTTTAAAAATGATGGCTTTCATCCCTGCTTCCACCCAGACTTACTCATAAATTCCCCAGTCCTGGCCATTGCAGATTTAGCCTCCCACCTACAGTGGGTGCATCAGAAGCTCAAAGTACACCTACAGTCTGCAAAAGAAGCCTATAAACACTATGCAGACCAGGACCATCAGGCTGCCCCCAGTCTGGCTGTAGGGCACAAATTATGGCTGTCTGCCCAGAATCTTAAATTGAGCCTCCCATCTGCCAAACTAGACCACCAATACCTGCACCTCTTCAAGACTGTAGAAAATGTAAACCCAGTGATCATCAGTTTACCGCTGCCCAAATCCTTGAAGATCTATCCTGTCTTTCACATCTCACTGTTAAAGCCTTACACTGAGAACCCATACACAAACTGCTCCAACTTGCTGTTGCTTCCCAAAACAGTCCATTCACAGGAGGAGTACTTGAGGCTCAGTGGGTTCGAAGAAGGCTCCAGTACCTGGTGCAGTTGGAAGGATACGGTCAGGACAAGCAGTCTTGGAACAGATAGAGAACTTTCATGCCCTAGCCCTATCATGAGAGTCCTATCAGAAGTACCTCAAGAGACCAGGCTCTGAGGCCCCAGAAGGCACCATTGACCGGGGTGGTATTGTCAGGAATCGGGGCCTGAAGCACAGCCAGTTTCTGGGCAACCTAACAAGTGCAGCTGGGCTGTAGTAGGCTGCCTGATTGGCTATGCCACTTGATTGGTGGGAAGACTCAGCAGACCAGCTCTTAAGCCCACTAGCAGCAGCAGTTCAGCAGCTATTCAAAGCATTTGCCCATGGCTGCAATAGCTCTGGCACCTGCTTATTTTGACCCTTGCTGCTGCCTCGTTCCAGTCCCATTCCTGCCATGTTCCTACTTTGCCTCACTTGCAGGTTACCCAGCTCTGCCCCTCAGTTACGATTCCTAACTTTGGCTCTGGCCTCTGATTCCAGATCTGACACTGGGCTCCTATTCCTGGCTACAGACTCCTGCTCTAACCACTTGGCCTGATTCCAGCTCCAGCCACTGGCCATGACTGCCCAAGTCCCAGCCTCTGACAGTTCTCTCAGGGACAAAAGGGCCTTCTCAAGTGGCTCATTTACGCTACCAGAGTGGTCTGAGGCAGCTTTAGTGTAAATATAGCTCCTCTGTCTGCATTCTCCACTGCTGCTTCCTCTCTCAAACATCGAGTCCATATCTGCCTGCCAATCTCCTTGTCAACGCTTATGGGCAACATTTTCAAAATGTACTGAAAATATTGCCCTGTGACAATTAGTGGCGGCATTTATATAGTGTGGGCCAGAGTTTCATAGTTAGGCAACTGCACATGCACGTGCACTTGCTGTCAATAAGTGCATGCAAACCCTCAGTGTGTATATGCAAATCATGTAACCAACTGACTTAATGGGGTTGATATCACAATTCTAGATCTTCATCAGACTATCTGATTGGTTCTCTCCAGCTTAGGCAAAGGGCAGCTCCCCAATGCTGCCTATGCTGGAGAAGAATAGACTGGGTGTAGGTTGTGTTAAACTCTGTGCTTGTGCATGGTAGCTTGTTTGGGGGTGAGTTTTTAACACAATCTAATATATATTATCTTGACAATAAATATTTACTCAAGTTGTTCTTAATACTGTTTATACTGATCATCTGTAAAAGAAACTGGAAAAAAATCACGGTCTCATAAATCAGATAAGATTTTAATTCTTTCTAGTCTCAGTAAATTTGCTCACGGTTTAAAAGATAAATTAAAGCAGACAGCTTAATACATTAACCTTTCACCTCTGGAGACCTGGGCTCAAATGCTAAGTTAGATTGAGAAGTGAAAATTAGATTGGTGATTTCCCCTTAGATGTGGATCAGCATCACAAAACCACTCCACAGTTTGCTGCATCTGGCTATGTCTATCCAAGAAAAGACCACACCGAAATCAGAGTGTTACAGGTCGAGCTGGAAATGCACTAGCAGAGTTATAGAGCTGTGCAGGCTTCTCTCAAGCACAATGGATGTTTTGATGGATGGATCAAATTTGAGGGGGCAGTGAGCATAGTAGTTTAGTCATTCACCACCACTCCACCAAAGGAGGAAGAGATTTGTCTGCCACCTTGAACATGCAGACTGTGGGAATTGAGGGAGCTGGAGCTACCAAAGGCCACAGGGAATCTAACGCCCACAACCTTCTAAGGTTTAACTCTCACTAGTTAAAAGTTAAAAGCAAAACAAAACAAAAAGGAGAGGCACTTGAGAAAAGTTGGGATCAACAGTCATTTCCTGACCCTGTATCTATTTATTTTCTTATTGCTGGCTAGTATAAAGTGCTACTGTGTGCAGAAGCATAGTAGACCTCTGATAGAATCTGGTCCTTCTTTTGGCATCTTTTTTTCTCCATCTCCTAGGAGATGGAAGCATTGTAGAGATGACACACACAATTCCTGGTGCAGGTGTGGGAAGAGGACTATCTTGTCTCTCAACAGTATCCAATGCCACCTGGCTAAAAATAGCTCTGGAGTAGATCCAAAGGGACCTCTGTCCTGGCCTCCCAGACAGTAATGCAAAGTCTTTTTATTGGGAGACTCAGTTGTAGAGGTTGAAAATTTGGCCTGCATCCCTGAAGATGTTGAAGCAGTCATTAGATTCCTTCCTGCCTGGGCTCTAATGATTAGACTGCTGACAGAGCGCTACCAGGAGGCTAGATATGGGATTAGCTTGACAACAATTATTTTTGTGGAGACTTAGCACTGACTGATAGTGGCCAAACACACAGTAATATATACACACACTGGGGTGGGGAAACAGAGGAAATTAATTGATCAACATTATTATCAGTAGGAGAAATCTCTCAGGGGAATCTGGCTACTCTGAATTACTATTAACTTATAATCACATGATTGCGATCACTTGATGGAGCCATCCCTTCCCCCTTCTCACATTATGTTCCTAAATAATTTATGCTTCTCAGACCCTTCAGACCACCCTTGAGAGACATCCATTTAAAAAAAAAATTACCCATGACCCCTGGCTGAGTTCGCAACCCCTGCCTTTCTCCGTGCACACACCCTGTCCACTTGTGATTTGTCAGCTGACTAATGAGATTGGTTGAGAGCTCTGCATTTGAAAATAATATAATTTCCTGAAACATACAACATGCACAACTAAATCTGCCAGTGCATTACTAGTATTAATTTTTGGCCTAGATGGAACAAAAGTCATCCTGGGGTGCTTTAACCTCATAAAAATGTGTTCATTATTGATGTAGGTCAGAGGCAAGTTGAAGAACATGCTGTGAAATCCAGCTGATAGGGAGCTTAATCATTTTTTTTCCCTTTGGATCTTTTCATTCATTCCATCTGGTTCTAAAGCACTTGGAACACAGCAACAAGGATTACAAAACTGAAAACAAACCTTTGCCCACAGTAGAACCAGATCAACAGTCAGATGACAATAGCTTTTTTTTATTATTCCACAAAATACTACTAAACATTGTATAGCTTCATGCATATTTTCAATTTTTTTCTCCTGATCAAGTTATACAAGAATGTTTACTGGCACCCATAATAATTTGCTTATCTTGCTTTTTGGGGGAATGTATAATGATTAAAGGTTTGGTTGTGAGTGATGACAGAGGACTAAACTATTAAAATGAGCATCACTGCAGCAGAGAAAAATAAAGCAGCATTGAAACTCTTAGTAAATCCAAACATTAGGTGCATTAATTACATTGCATCGCATGTTGGTTTATTACTATGGTCACTTGTGCCTCATGATCTGCATTAACACCTGCATGCCATGGATATGTTGGTATTTTTACAGAGCAAGAGGAATATTGGCCAGATGGTGACTCCAGTAGGATGCATTTCACATAGCATTTCCCTAGCCCTGCACAGTTTCCCATAAAGGAATCCTGAATGTCATACTAAACCAAAGCAAACAAAGATGCAACAGTAAATTTGAGATTAACTACTTCAGTGATACTTTCAAATGATAGCTAGGTCCCAGGACTTAACACTCAAATCTTGCCAACAAATCTACTGTCTTCCCCATAGCACAGTGACATCATTTGTATATCCATTTCATTCCATGGGGAGAGGGCCAACAAAACTGGTGCTGAAATACAACTCTATAGAAAACTGGGTCAATGTCACTCCAAAAACACATAACACAAATGACTTGGCCTTTTTTTTAAGCAGAGTCTTTGACCTCATGTCCATAATTCAGGTTAGTTAATACACAACATACATCCAGCATTGCAGTATTGCCACTACAACAATTGAGTACCTACATTTAAGCTTCTTCAGAACTCATACATCCAAAAAAACCAACAAATATATATGACCCTTTGGATACTTAGGATACGTAAATTTATTTCTTCCTTATAACATACAACAACAATTGCTTGACAACCGATATGACAAACCATCAGCATTCCTTACTAAAATGACACAGGGTAGTTTAGAAATCCAATATTATAAAAATAGAATAAACACCTTATAAATGGTTATGCTTCCTGTAGGCAACTAACATATAAAATCAAAACTACATGCATTAGAAAACACAGAATCGAGTTGGACAAACATCTGTCAGAGATGATCTAAATTTACTTGGTCTTGCCTCAGTGCAGGGGACTAGACTTGATGACTTCTCAAGGTCCCATCCAGCCCTACAGTTCCATGATTCTGCGATCCCCAGGAACTCTGTCATTACCACAGAAGACAGAATTAAGGCTGTCCGGTGTCACCTTGGTGGCTGTGCTTGGATACTGTTGATTTGCTTAGGGTGGGGTTGGCATGGGTTTGAAAGTGGGTGTGGGTGTGGGAGGAGATTGTGGTTTTAAGTTAGGCATTATTTACCATAACAGCTTAAATGTTAATAAAGTTGTTTTAAGACAGGTAAGAAGCTATTCTATTCTGATCTACAGAGGGGTTTATACTGTTTTCACCTCCATAGTCTCTGAGCACCTTCCAGTAGTGCAGTAAGTAACATAATTAATGTTTGTCTCTCTCTCCCCACCTCTCTCTAGAGGAAGAATTGTGTGTGCATTGGAGTGTTTTGTTTTGGTAGGTTTTGAGTTGTTTCTTAAATGAATATGCTGCTCTGTGCTTATGTTAGAGAAGGACGGTTGGAAAAAGTGCTCCTTAGACTTGGAGTGGTGAGGTTTGTGATGGTCCTTAGTTCCTGTGGGAGTTCATTCCACAATCTGGGAATGACCCCTGAGAAAGCTCTGTTTCTTGCACAGATGATCTTTACTGTGATGGTAGAAAGTTCCACTGTATCCAAGGGGTGGAGCTGTTAACCATGATCTTTGGTTACAGAGGGGTGCAAACCCAATAAAAACTTTCTACATGAGCAATACAGTTTTCAAATCAACACATAGATGTACCGGGAAGTAATGCAGGGAGCACAGTACAGAAATTACATAATCATCCATCTCAGCCTATGCAAGGTGTTTAGTTGCCCCACTGAGGGGGACAAGTAGCAGCAACAGAAGGCTGAGCATAAAAAGCACAGCATTAATCTAATCTGTTTAGTAATAAAATCATGGGTAAGGATATCTGCATTATTCATAGACAGTGAGTGCCTCATCCTGGCAATACTAAATGGAAGAAAGCTAAGCTTGCAGTATTTGCAATCTGCTTTGACAATTGTAGAGCTCAGAGTTCAAGATGATAACACTATTGTTCTCAATAGAATCAGCCTGTATCACATCAGATCTGTGAAAATGAGAGGCCAAAGAAGTTTTAACCCCCTGGGTTCTATAGAAGAACAATGACTCACTCTTGGATGAACACTGGCAAATCCTATTACAAACCATCCAAGATGAAATAGCAGTCAGACAACTTGCTAGTGCAGAGACAGGAGTGGCCCTTGACTAGCTGCCAGCAACTGGTGCCCTCGGCGAACCATGCAATCGGCACCCACACCCCAAGCCTGAGATCTAGGCTGAGGATTTTTGGTAGAGTGGGAAACATTTTGCGCCTTTTTTCCTTTTAATGTTTTTAAGTGTTTTTTTTTAAACGGAGGCTTAATTATTCAGTTTGTCCATCCGTCCTTCTGTCCAACCAATGTTTCGGAGATCAGATAAAATAGAGACACAAAATTTTCAGAATAGATTGGTACATGACAGCTAGATGATATTTCAGTCCAATTTCAAATAAAAATGCATTAAAAATGTTAATTATAATTTTTATTACAAATCCAAAATCATCCATTATGCTATCCTGCTTTAACTGCCATTACCACCACATCCAATATAGAAAGAAATAAGAAAACTCTTCAATGAACTTTAACCTGTATTTACAAAACACTCTGAATAAAAAACACTCTGGGCTCTTTTCTTGCTTTAGGTTTTGAAAATTCAGTCACTGGTTCTTTGAGATCCAGCTTTCCAGCTATTTCGTGGTCTATTGACGTTGTGGCAAGTCTAACAAGTCTCTCTTGCACCATTGTTGAATGCAGATATGTTTTTATCAATTTTAACTTTGAGAAGCTACGTTCCCCACTAGCTACGGAAACTGGCAAAGTTAAAAGAATGCGTAGAGCTATAAAAATATTTGGAAAACTGTCAGAGTTTATTTTCACAAACAAACTTCAGTACTTCTTCAGGAGTGGAATGTTTCTTAAGTTGTCTTGAAAAAGCCTGAAGCTCACTACACAAATCTGTAGCATCAATGTCTTTTGAATTTTCATGAGTCAATGCCGAGTCCAGTGTTATACAAAATTCTCTTATCTGTTTTGCTGTTTTCTTTTGCAAGCTGTGGATATCATAAAAAAGCAAATACTGACTCTAACTGCTGCATCTGTTAAAATCTTTCATCAACCAAGTGAACAGCAGTATCAAGGACTGCAAAGTAGAAATTCACTTTGAATCTTTGTTTTAGGTTCTGAATGGGTGTCTCTCATCCTTCCAATGAAAACTGCAGTTTCTTTTGCTGAATGCAAACTGGCTCTGGTTCAAACTCCATCAGAAAGTCTATTTCGTCAGCAAGCTCAAGAGAATCTACCAGTGTTCTTTCGAACCCTTCATCACTTCTGAATTCCTCCAAAGTATTTTTAGTTTGCTGCAGTTTTTGAATAGCAGAATGTATGTTCTAGTTCTTTTCCTGAAGCTGCTTGCTAGTTAGATTAATCTCAAAAAGGATATTATATCACAAAATGCATGAAGTCACAAATTTGAACTTGGAAAGGCCATTTGCAACAGCTTCTGCATCTGAACGTGCCATATTGCCAGATGATCCAGTAATGGTAGTATCATCAGAAATTTCAATTGGGGGCATCATAAATGTTTCTAAGTTCATAGTGAAGAGGCTTCAAAGCATCAGTGCAACTCTCCCATCTTGTCTGACTAAGTGGTTTCACAGTTAGAGAATCCACATGGCAAGTCAGAATCTCCCAACGGCATGTTGAGCCTGAAAAAAACACATAAACATGTTGCACCAGGTCAAAGAAACTGCTTGCCTCCAAGCAGCATCTAGCAGCATCATTGACAACCAAATTCAGAGAATGCACACTGCAAGGAACAAAAATGGCCCTAGGATTGATTTCCACCATTCTCCTTTGCACACCATTGTCTTTACCCTTCATATTACTCCCAATATCATAATCTTGACCACGTAAGTTTTCAACAGATAATGACATTGTTTCAAACTCTTGTAGAATAGTTACAGTCATAAATGCTCCAGTTGTCTCCTTCAGTGAGACAAAACCCAAAAAATGTTCCTTTCTGAGCACTTCAACATTATCTTCATCTGCAGACTTTTTCGTATCCACAAAACGACTGATCATCGTCATTTGTTCAACATGACTCACATCTGGTGTACAGTCCAGAATTATTGAAAAGTATTTTGCAGAATCAGCAGCTTCTACAATTTTCTTTTTAATGGCATTTGCTAGGATTTGAATCAGTTCATTCTGTATATTTTTTCCTAAGTAATGAACCTGTGTTTCATTATCAGTTATTTTATGTAGATGCTCCTTCATGACTGGATCAAACAAAGCTAGACATTCAACAAATTTTAAAAAGTTTCCATTACCTGGAGTGTATAATTTTTCATTTCTACCGTGACTGCAGAATGCTAAATTTTGCGCACCAAGAACTCTCACTAAAGCAATCAGATGCTCTAATATTTTTTGCCAATATTCTTCTTTTTCCTTGCTCACACGTAAATTTTCTTCATCGATAGTTTTTCCTTTTTTCAATCGTAATTCAAGTTCTTTCCAATTTTGAAAACATTCCAAGTGTTCTGTACTCTTTTATTTGAAGAAAGAATTGAAGAGATGTTTTTCCAATACTTTGAACCATTTTCAGTAAGTGATGTACCAATTGCTTGGTTTCTAAACAACTTGCAGCGAAAGCAAAACACAGAGTCCTTTGACACTGAATATTGTAATTATAATTTCATCCCCATTAATGAGTTTCCTCTTATAATGCTGAGCAGAGAATTTTCTTTTATTTCTATCCTTAGGGAAGGAAAATTCATGAACTTGTTCGGATCCATGTTCCACAAGAATTTGCCGCACATCATCACCACATCTGGGCCATGAAGCTGGGTCCCCATACTGTAACTTGTTCGTAATGTCCTCATCCTGTCTTCCTTCTACTTCATTTACTTCCATTTCTGCATGTCTCTCTGAAGGTGAATAAATTTTCTCCACTTCCATATCAGTCTGATGCCGTGAGCTGCCTTCATCTAGAAGTAAGTTTCCATCATCTTGAGTTTCCAAACTGCTTTTTTGTGGATGTGAGCTACCCTCATCTTGAAGTAATATACCTTCATCTTGATGCTCCAAAATGCTTCCAGGCGGATGTGAGCTAATCTCAACCTCCTCTCCAAGTAAAACTCTTTCATCTGGATGCCGTGAACTGCTTCCATCTTTATTTGGATTAAAGAGATGATTTCAGGAAGGATCCCTGCTGTTTTGCTTGGTTCTTTTCCTTCTTGGCCTTTCTTTTATGATACTCAGCTCCTGAGGGTTTTCTTTTTCCTCTTTCTGCCATGGGGCATTTTAAAATTATTATGTACTGTGCTCCCGACTGCAAGTTTTGTAGTGCAAGTATTAAGGACGGCTGACACACCCACCACATGATTGGCGATTTAAACCACATTGCAGCCATCCCAACACATCTTTTCACTGCATAATGGTTCAATGATTAGTAACATACACTCACTCACCTATTCAAACAGTTAGTTACAGCGTTTACATGGAAACAAAGTGACCTTTTTCGACATTATAACCTGACACCAGTTGTTTGGAAAGTAATCCCCTTCCTCACGGTTACCTGCTTGGAGTGTGATGTCATCGCTTTCACAGTCTATTAAGAATTGACACTGTTACTTTTCTTTTATGGACCTTATTTATTACATGTGAACCAGTTATAACAAAGAAAAGTTCATAATTATACAGCCTGATAATAATGCTAAGGTTTAATAACGCTTAAAGGTACTCACATTTTGGATTTATAATGCTGAAATACATTATTCTTTATTCTTTGGCACCAAGAAACACAATTTTCCACAGTGTTTGCTCGATTCTTAACCATCTACCTGCCACATGTGTTAAAATGACTGTTTGACATGTATCAACTTGCCATATCTCCGCTTTACTTGAATTTCCAGCTATGTGATCTTGATGTATATTCGACCTAGGTGTCACTAGCATTGCAGCTCTTGCCGCTGGCAGATGTGTTTCATTGTGGCTGACTTATTGCTTATCAAAATTGCGGAGAGGGTCATCTTGACCCTCCATCGCAAATTGAAAAAAAATTAGCTAAAATATTATTTATTTTTGCATTAAATAAAATATTTGACATATTAATACATTCTCAGAAATGTAGAGAAGAGAATTATAATTTATATTCCCTCCATACATACACAGGAATTGAAATAATGACATCTTCATTTTTTTTCATTTTTTTTTATTTTATCTATTTTTTTTATTTGATTTTTTTCCTCGAATTTGGCACCCCATTTAACTTGGCACCCTAGGCGACTGCCTAGTTCACCTATATGGATGGGCCACCCCTGTGAAGAGACAATTTATAAAAGATAGATATGCTCAGTGTCATGTGTTTAGCAATCTTACCCCAGCTTGCACTGTTTGATGGTGCTACCAAGTGACAACATATATACTCCAACTGAAAATTGAAGCCAAAATAGAATCCTAAGGGGTGTCACAAGCAATTTTAAGGTAGATCTTCTTTTACCTCAGAAATGTTTGGGGATAAGTAGAATTCAAGCCAAACCAAAGCAATGCTCACTCTTACTATGTTGGAGAAACTACGTCATTATTATTTATATTGCAGTAGCGCCTAGTGGGGCTTTTCAAGACCAGGCCCCATTGCACTTGGGATGGTACAAAAGCACAATAGAAGACACGTCTGATTCTGAAGAAATTGCAAACTATGTTAAGCAAGACACAACAAGTGGGTGCAACAAACAACCAGAAGGAATAGCAACAAGAGGATGATAGGAACAGTAAGAAGAACACATATCCCTGTATGTGCACAGCTGGATAGTTTGAAACGGATTAGCTTGTGAGTGTGTGTGTATATATTTGTTAGTAAATTATTATATAAACTTCAGAAGCACCTTAAATTGGCAGTGAGACAGTGAATGAATAAAAGGGGTGTAATGTAAGCATAGCTTGAATATGGGGTTAGCTGGAGGGGAGCAGGTACATTGTAACTTGATTGAAAACTGATTATAATTTAGCATAAAATTGAGCCAAACCACTCTGGAACCCAACTATAGTTGTTTTCTTAAGTAATGTACCTTTTAAAAAACTCTTATTATTGAATGTACATCATCTGTACATTTTGCTTCAGCTAGACAAAGGGAGGTCAAAGAGTAACAATAGTAAGATCACATGGTTACAGATCACACAACTTGATGGTTGCAAATCATCCAAGTGGCTTTCTTTTAATACATAAATAAAATCAGCTCTTTTTGACTGTGACACAGCCCAGACAGCATCAACCAGCTGATTTCTTGTAGATGCCATAGCAGAAGCAGGTCTTAATGTAAACTCTATGGCCAGAAACTCCAGAGGGAAAAGAGCGCTCTACTTCCTCTGTTGGTGAAAAAGGAAAGATATCTTTATTTGTATAGGCTATCTACCCACAGTTCCTCTACTTATCCTGGGGATTCATCTTAAGTAGATATGAATCTGGAAGGTAGTGAGCTTCCAGAGCGCCGCAGAGATGATATGGCATTCATTTCTAAATAGTGAGGACTCTACTGAAGGGTCCTAAATTCTCTTGGCTCCTCTCCTGGGGATGTTATAGTGAAATACAACACAGACTGAAGACTTTGTGGTAAGATCACAGCAGTGGAGCTGACTCAACTCCAGTGAGTCCCTGCCCTAGCCAGCACCTTAATGAAGTTAAATCACTATGCTGGGTTAGACGGTGGTGCCTCCAGGTGTGATCAGACAAATCTTGGGGCTGGAGCCAAAGCTGCTAACAGACATTTGAAGTACTGCTACTGACTAACCCAACTGAGGGGAGTTTGGTGGAAGGTTGAGGTAGAGCACCAAGGGACTATTACCTGTGGGACATTCTCACTAACAGGTAGGAAGGAATTCAGCTGGACAACTGCCATAGTTAGTGGAACAGGATGAGTATTTTACTCTTCATTTGTATCTATATTCTGTTGCTGTATTTTCCCAAGGTGATGACTGTGTTCCCTTTCCCCTAATGCAGATGTCCTTGTTTGTACACAATCATGGAACGCTTGGGGTGGGGGCACCTAAGGCAGGGTGTTTAGGTTTCCTGGTTTTCTGGGTGGAGGCTCAAGCTGGTTTAGTTATTTTGTCAAAAGAGACCTTAGCTATACTGAACCAGGCTCTTTGTGCTGCCATTAGCCACTTGGCAGAAGGGTTACGCAAAGGAGGAAATGGTTACAGACTAATTCAAGGAGGGTTTTCCATAAATAACAGGCCATCTATGGTTATAACAACAGTTCCCTATTGCTCAGGAGAGTTTTTAACCTTGCTTAATTAGTGTTTGTAAAGTGCTTTGAAAGAGTCCCTAATGCTACAGACATGCAAGCTACTATTGTTGTTGTTTGTTTGTTTGTCACTAAGGTGACTGTGTTTGTCAAAATCAAAAATCAGTACCACTTTTGGGGTGACATCATAAGCACAAAATAACCATATGTAGCCCCCCTCTTGTTCACTGTCCCAGTATGAAGTTGTTCAAGAAAGGGGAAGCCTGCCTTGTGACTTTTTTTTACACACAACTTTGGCTCCTCCATGTGCTCTGTCTTGTGTGTCCGTGTGTACACACCTCAGACCAGACACACTCAGACAAACCACTAAGAACAAGGTTTTATTCTGTAAAGAAACATAGAACAGGTTTACAGTCTAGCAGCCTCCTCTCTGCTCACCTGCCATGTGCTCCCAGCTTCAGTCCGTGCTGAGACTTCCTTCCTGTACCAGAGGGTACATGGGGGCAGAAACCAGGAAGTTCTCCCAACATGCTGGAGTTTGTAGTCCACAACTTGTAGTTCCCATGGCTGCTGCTGAAGCACACTGGACCTTGGGCTACACTTGCAAAGGACACAGGTGCACTTCGTAACAAATGTGTGCTGCTTTCTCAGCATGGAGGATTTTTTTTTCTAGTAACAATGTTCTGAAAGAGTTTATCATGAAACACTGAACATGTCATGGGGCTAGTGGCACTTCAGGAAGGATTGGGGCCTAACTGGCCCTTTAAACCGCTGTGGAGAATCTCTGAGAGCATCAGGTGCTCCAGAGAAATGGAGCACCTGATGCTAATTAGAAATGGAGCAGCCTGGTTAGAAGGAGACTGTTAGAACTGTATGAACAGGAAGTTGGCCAAGTAAGCTCTCTGGCTGTTGCAGCCTGGAGGAACCCACAAGAGGTGGGAATAGGCCATGGTGGGGACAAACACCCAATGAGGGCTTAGGGATGACAGAAAGAGTCCCAAGAGAACTGACAGAGTCTCTGGGGCAGAGAGACAGTCGGGAGCTCCTGTAAGGTTGCCAACCCTCCAGGATTGTCCTGAAGTCCTAAGAGGTTAGCTGTCTAAGGAGGCATAGCAGAACAAGAGATTGAACCCCAGTGTGGGTGGGGGGTGGAGCAGCTGAATCTAGGATGCAAGAGGGGCTACTGGGAATTTACTGACAAGAGGGGGTAAGAAGACTAAGACTCTGGTGAAGAGGAAACGGAAGCCAGGGACTGTCTATTGGATATTAATTAATAAAGTCCCCCATGAAAAGGGGGTTATTTAAGGTAAAATCTGACTTGGCATTGATTTATGTAGCAAAAAAAGAGAAACTGAGGCACAGGTTGGGTCTGAGCTTGGGTCAAAGAGTCATTAATATTCATTCTGAGCAAAGAGCATCTTTGATTGTGTCTACAGTCTTTGACTTTGCTCTTAACTCCAAACACTCTTGATGGCTCTGAACGTTCGTTTTCTTGGATCGTTTGGTCCTGGTAAACAGAGCAAATTCTTCTTGATATAACAACTGTTTTGAATAAATATTTTGAAGTTATTTTAAAACTGGACATTTTACAAAGGCTTAGCCCTGACACCTACCAGGGCAGAGGATACTGAATTCCTGAGGATCCAGTCTGAAGAGGGGCAGGAAGGGGGAAAACTATAAAAGCCCTTCTATGGCTGGGTAAACCAAGCTGTGGGAAGGGTTTGGCCAGGACACATGGCTCTCTGTCTCTGATATTGTCTCCTTCCCCACCCTGAGGACAGACTGGGGACTGACTGGCTAAGCAGCAGTTCTGCAGAAAAGGACCTGGGGATTACAGTTGCTGAGAAGCTGAATATGAGTCAACAGTGTGCTCTTGTTGCCAAGAAGGCCAACGGCATGTTGGGCTGCATTAGTAGGAGCGTTGCCAGCAGACAAAGGGAAGTGATTATTCCCCTCTATTCGGCACTGGTGAGGCCACATCTGGAGTACTGCATCCAGTTTTGAGCCCCCCCTCTACAGAAATGATGTGCACAAATTGCAGAGAGTCCAATGGAGGGCAATGAAAACAATTAGGGAACTGGGGCACATGACTTATGAGGAGAGGCTGAGGGAACTGGGTTTATTTAGTCTGCAGAAGAGAAGAGTGAGGGGGGATTTGATAGCAGCCTTCAACTACCTGAAGGGGGGTTCCAAAGAGGAAGGAGATAGGCTGTTCTTAGTGGTGGCAAATGACAGAACAAGGAGCAATGGTCTCAAGTTTCAGTAGGGAAGGTGTAGTTTGGATATTAGGAAAAACTATTTCACTAGAAGGGTGGTGAAGCACTGGAATGAGTTACCTAGGGAGGTGGTGGAATCTCCATCCTCAGTGGTTTTTAAGGCCTGGCTTGACAAAGCCCTGGCTGGGATGATTTAGTTGGGGTTGGTCCTGCTTTGAGCAGGGGGTTGGACTAGATGACTTCCTGAGGTTCCTTCCAACCCTGATATTCTGTGAAGTCTATGAGACTGTAGCAGGTAAATGGTCACTGTTGTGGAAATCCCCTACAGGAAGGCACGAGGGCAGCATTTAACAGAGAAGTTGCTAGCAGCACAGTAGCCACACTGCCGGGGAACTAGAGATGTGCCATGAAGCCTGAAGGCATATGAACTCCATTCAGATGATGAAATGATTCTGCTGCTACCCTGAGTCCAGATCTTTAGGGATTAAGTAGTTCAAGGCCCAAACCTCGGGCTTCTTTTGCCAGGAGAGGAATAACTGTCCTCCTTAAAGGAAGAACTGAGAGAAAAAGCAGTTTCCAGCTTCCTGTGCTTGAGCATAGGAAAACTAGGGATTTCTGCTATGCAATACAGCATATGCTTTTCTTTCTCTCCTCCCCGGTCACTATTGTTAAGCATGTGTGATATCCTTATGCCTATCTCAAAGAATGAGATATGCATTTTAAAAAGGCAGGCAGCAAGCAGATGAGAGAGAGGGATGTTGTGTTGAAGAAGAAAAGGAATATAGGAAATATGTTAAATGTGACCAACAGGAAGGAAGTTCAAGAAAAATGAGCACATTATATAGCACTGTTGTCCTCAAAACACCTGTTTCTATTGAGGGCTTGATTTCAGGAAGCATACTGACATTAGAAAAACAGGCATGGTGCCATCTGCTGGACAATGGAAGAAGTAACTCTAACAGGAGGCTGGAAATATATTATAGTATTAATTTACACAGCACTATATAATACTATTGTAAGAAATATTCACTATTTATATTGAAGAAATATTCAGTGTGAAATATTCAGGAATGTTGTACCAATTGGCGTTCTGCAGATCCTGCTGAGGTTCATGGCAAAACTCCCATTCACTTCAGTGTGAACAGGACTATACCCAATGTCAACAAAAGACACAGCTCTTCTCAGGAGTTGAGTTGTAGAAACAATCTACTGGCTGGAGGTATAGAGCAGTATTTGGCCTGTGAATTATGGAGCATACCACTCAAATCCTCTTTTGTGGATAATCTGTCATTTAGAAAAATCCTCAAACAAAATTAAGGAAATCAATCAAAGCAGAAATGCCAAGCCAGAGAAAATGCCCAAACTGAAAATTAAGGGGCGGAGATGTGCAAATATATTTACCATTGCCAACAAAATGTCAGGATTTTGTGGGTTTCTGAAAAGCAAAACAGAATAATTCCTTCTCACTTCATATTTTCTGCAAAAGATAAAGGGAGCTTTTATAGGCAGGAAGCATAGAGTCATAGAATATCAGGGTTGGAAGGGACCTCAGGAGATCATCTAGTACAACCCTTTGCTCAAAGCAGCACCACTCCCCAGACAGCTTTTGAGCCCAGATCCCTAAATGGCCCTTTAAGGATTGAGCTCTTAATCCTGGGTTTAGCAAGCCAGTGCTCAAGCCACTGAGCTATCCCTCCTCCATAATGATTTGGCCATTAAAAATGATAAATGTACACACACACACACACCCCTCTCTCCCTTCCTCCCTCCGGGATGCTTAAATATATAAAGATTCCAACAAGATCAAAGTCAAGGATCAAATGTTTTATTTTGAAAAAATAAAAATATTTGAAAATATATTCTTGCCTGGCTGGTCACAGTTTGACACAGCTTTCTTTACAGCTGCTGTAGACTTATCCTGTCTTGATGTCTGTTTCATCCTCTTTATTGCAGATGCAGTTTGAAGGCAGCTTTCCTGAGCTGTTAGGCTTCCTGTCTGATGCAATGCTAACTCGGCATTTTTAAGTATGTCACCTCCAGGAAGAATCGCTCCTTTCAAAAATACCTGTTCAGTGTCAGCATGATGCAGCATGGAAAGACAAGACTATTTAACCCGAAACTATGGTACAAGCAGAAACTACGTCAAATCCGCAATTTTAAAATGCTCCTACTGGAGTTGGTCTTTCATAGACCTTTCAAGATCTGAAATCTAATAAATAGGTGCAGTTGGAGGGGAAATATTATGAAGCCCGTTTTCTCTGATGAAATACACTGGAAAGAGAGAGGTGCAGAGGTTAAAGTAAGGGGAAAGCAGGCAGGGCATAGCTTTTAGCAGAGGGAGAGTTCTCCCAGACTAGGGTAAGAAATTCTCTCTAGAATTGCTCTTCCTGCTTGGCTGGTGCCAGGAGAGTTTGCCACCTCATGTTTCAATCTACTTTAACCACTGGAGAAAATTATAAATAAGTAGCTAAAAAATAAGGCCTGTCCCTCCTAAATAAGGACAGCAGTGGTGTATGGTCTTCTGGTTCTAAAATTGGGTTAAGGTGTCTTACTCAGGAAGAATCCAGACTTCCAGCACACAACAGCAAGGGCCTAGTTTTTAAAGGTATGTAGGCATTAATTTCCATTGGAGTTAGGTGCCCAAATACCTTTTAAAAATGGCCTTAAGTCTCCTGATTACCTCAAAAGTTAGAGGAGAAGATTGAATCTTCTCTCTCTCTCCCTCACACACACTCCTGCCAATGATAGTTATCCCACTGTTCTTCCAGTGTTCAGACTCCTGAGT
The DNA here is from genome assembly GCF_025201925.1 of Gopherus flavomarginatus. Lineage (NCBI taxonomy): Eukaryota > Metazoa > Chordata > Testudines > Testudinidae > Gopherus > Gopherus flavomarginatus. The sequence continues at coordinate 256,340,573 of NC_066619.1, read as the reverse complement.
GTGAGTTCAAAAGAAATCATGGCCAGTGCCCTACAAGAGATAGGGCATGATTCCAAGAGACTCTCAGCAAAACGGGGAGGGTTGGCAACCCTATCAGCCGCTCGAAGATCCGGCCGCTGCGGTCACCGCCGAAGGATCCGAAATGCCGCCCACCAAATGCTAGTGCTCTAGGCGAATGCCTAGGTCGTCTAATGGGTTGCACCGGCCCTGTGCTTGTAGCCAATCCTCTGATTATCTAAAGGCTTATTAAGTAAGAAAAAGAAGCAAGAGAGTTATTTACAGGTTAAAGCAAGCAAACATACACACAAGTGAGTTTTAACCTAAATCCTAAGAGTGACGAGTTGCAGTGATTTGTCAATTCAAAGTGTCTTTCAGGGGAGACCCAGGAGGCAGCCCCTGGGGTTCTCTGGTTTAGGTTGGCGATTCTGAGTTCAAACAGCCAGGACCGGCACCAGTGTTTTTAGCGCCCTAGGCGCATGGCCATTTTGCCGCCCCGCGCGCTGCTCCCGCAGCTCCGGTGGACCTGCCGCAGGCATTCCTGTGGAGGGTCCGCTGGTCCGCGGCTCCGGTGGAGCTGCTGCAGGCGTGTCTGCGGGAGGTCCACTGAAGCCGCGGGAGCAGTGGACAGTGCGCAGAAATGCCTGTGGCAGGTCCACCGAAGCCGCCTGCCACCCCCCCGGCAAAATGCCGCCCCCCAATAATCCTAGTGCCCTAGACGATTGCCTAGGCTTCCTAAATGGAAGTGCCGGCCCTGCAAACAGCAAAGAAATGGAAAATTTTCCTGTGATTTTGTTTTAGTTCCTTCCTTCAGCTTTCAAGTCCATAGGACAAGCTTCCTGGTACATAGCATTTCCTAGGTGTGATAGTGCCATTAACCAATCCTTTGTATTGCAATGTTCCTTGATGGCCTTTGATAGTCCGGGGGTGGAGGGGGGAATGATTCTGGTGCCTGGGTTCACAAGTTCAGAGCAAACATTTTCAAAGTTATAAAGTAAAACTTACATATTTTCTTTTAGCATGGAACACTGAATTTACAAGCATTTCATAGAGTCTAAGCACTAAATACATTCTTATAAGACTAATACCTATTTTGAGCAAAACTAACATACAGGTGAACTGTTCTGGTCTCCTGTTGTGAGATTGTCAATTATTAGCTAATGTCTGCAGCTAGGGCAAGAGCTGGCATCTGGCCTGCCAGCATCACAGCCTGAATCATTTCATCCCACTATATTGAATTAGACATGCAGGGCCCGGTCCAGCGCTGGTGCAACTGGGCACAACTCCCATTAACTTTGTCACATTACAGTTACAATATGAGAATCATGAGTGTAAGAAATGTGTGACACAGGAGTACTGGTAGGAGACCAATGACCCATCCCAAGTAACATGACATAGATCAGGCTAATCAAAGGTTAATGCCACAGGGTACAGTATTCAGTGACACTACAGACAGGCCTTAATTCAGGGAGTTAAAGAATAAAAAAGATCAGTCAAGATCCCATCAAACCTTCTAAGAAATATGTTTTTATTGAAAACTCCATTACAAAGTGGATTTAGTCATTTCTCGTAAGACCAGGGAACAGTAATTCTCTCCATGGTCTAGTTTTGTTAAGAAGCCCTGGCTCTTAGGAAAACTCTGGAGTGATCTGGCCTAGATTCGGGTGACCAGCATTTTAGGCCTCCAGCATCCCCTTCCACCCTGCTCCTGGTTGCACTTGCCTTTGGGCCCAGTCCTTTCCTTGTTGTTTTTTATCCTCCATAGGTTTATGAGTGCTTGTGTGTGTTACGTCTGTCTGCCATTTTAGCCTCTCCTGGTCAGCAGGATTAAGATGGGGTCCCATACCAGCCACCCATTCAAAGATAAAACGATTAAAACAAAGAGAGAGAAAAATGGAGCGGAGGTGGGAGGGAGCATATGCAAAAGAGGCTGGCATTTTCCCCATTCAGCTCTATGCATTTCTGCCACCAGGTGGTGCTGTGGGAAGCTAAAAGGCAGCAGCACTATCAAGCCCTTGGACATGCTTCCAAGATAGCGTCCTGTAGTGATTAGTGCCGGCTTCTGCTGTGCCAAAGGAGGCACATGAGGTGTGTTCTTCAGGTAAGAACACCCAGGGTACTGCTGTCACAGAATGGGCAGGAGAATGGGGGAAACCATTTTGCAGCTTGCAGCTCTGGTTGGCTTCCTTCTCTGCCTTTCCCATTGGATTTAAGGGAAAGGATTTAATGGGATTAGAATGTCCATCTGGGTTAACCATTTAGTGACTCTTCCCCTTGGCCTGTCTGGCTCAGACTTCGCTGGCGTTTCATAGGGTTTATGTCTCCATATGTCCAAAGAGCTCTTGTCTCTGAATACCTCGGAAATAAAGTAAATTGGCCAAATTCATTCCCTTTGTTATTCCACTGAAGTCAGTGTTGTTACACCAGGGAGGAATTGAGTGCTCTGTGAACAAGGAACTAGATTTACTAATACACACTTTAACTAAAGGCTGAACTGTCCCTGAGGATGAAATTCACCCCCAGAGTGCTTTGTTTTTGAAAGGCTCTTCCCACAGTGTATGCCCCCACTGTATGTCTGATTTGAAGAAACTGCTGGACTCAGGAGTGACTGTGCAGGGGAGCCATGCAACTCTCGTAGCTTGAAGAAGACTGCTGTTCCATCGAGAGGGGTGTTGGAGTTAGGCTAGAGAAGAGCCAGCAGATTGGACATGACACCCAGGAGTGCAGGATTCAATCTTTGGCCTTAATACCCTGTGTAAGTGGTATAGAGAAGTTAGCAGGTAAGGAGGATTTTCATCCAATATTTATCATATTCACTTGCATGGAACCATGAGGTATAGTGTACAAGTATGGGTCAGGCTTTTGGTGAATGATTTGACCCATTAATTTCAACCAAAATATTGTGGTTATGGATACTTCTACTAAACAAAATATTTAATAGTTTTATCCCCTGGAAGGCATGTATTTGTTTGATTAAGGGGCAGTTGAAGACTGCTATGTGTTCCTGGTGCGAAAGCACCAGATCACCACTGCCTACCATTACCAGCTGCTGCCTCAGAACAGGTGCTGGATTCATTTCCTACCAACTTCTGGCCAACTTTAAAATGCCTCTTGTGTGTGCGAGAGGGAGAAGATGTTTGAAGTTGGGTAGATCCCATAGGGAAAGAAAGGTGTTTCCTTCACTTTCATTTATAACAATTATAGGCCTGATTCCATTGGCTGCACCTTGTGGAGCAATTTATTTCAAAGCTAGTGCAAAGTGCTACCTTTCTGACTTGCTAGTGTTCCCACCTCCTTCTGATTCAATTTGCACAGGTGTAGTTGACTCCAAAAGGTGCAAAGTAGTGGAGAAACATGTCCTGGGTGTGTTTGGCTGACTTTGCAAGAGAAAACAAAAACACTTTAGGGTCCCACATAAATGAATGGTTTATTTTTAATCTCGCAGGAAAACGGAGGATATAGTCAGATTGGAATGATATTAAGGTACATTCTATAACCCCCCTGCTCAAAGAGAGAGTTAATTCAATTAATATAACCATGACACAAGCAGAGATACTACAGATGTATCAATTAGTGCCACAGTTCATCCACAGCACCATTTACAATAATTAGAGAGGCGTAAATGTGGACATGTGCTCCTTTAAAGAAAACCAGTAAAATCCTTTTCTATACATATTTTCGTTTCCATATATGAATGTTTGTGGGGATCTAAACTTATTTCTTTTGGCACAGAAAATGCTTTGGTATATTTTGTGTCACTCATTCCATTTTACAGTAGGGTTTACTCTTGGGTTCAGCTAAAGATATACATCTTAGGGCTGGCCTACACTACGGGGGAAAAATCGATCTTAGATACGCAACTTCAGCTACGTGAATAACGTAGCTGAAGTCGAAGTATCTAAGATCGAATTACTCACCGTCCTCACGGCGCGGGATCGATGTCCGCAGCTCCCCCTGTCAATTCTGCAACTCCGTTCAGGTTGGTGGAGTTACGGAATCAATATAAGCGCGTTTGGGGATCGATATATCGCGTCTAGATGAGACGCGATATATTGATCCCCGAGCAATCGATTGCTACCCGCCGATACGACGGGTAGTGAAGACGTACCCCCAGAGACTATCCTGGAGAAATAGGTCTTTGTGTTGTGTTAGAGCCACAAAAAGTCCCATAGGATAGTGTCTGAGAGAGGATGAGGAAGGAGTTAGAAGAAGGAAAGTGGGGGAGGATAGAGAAGAAAGAGATGGCAGCTCCCCCATTCTACTGGTTAGGAATGGGTAAGGGGAGTGCCTCTCTGAGGGTACGTCTACGCTGCAAAAAAACCTCCATTGCAGCGAGTCTGAGTCCAGGGCAAATGACTCAGGCTGGCAGGGCTCCCGCTATGGTTCTAAAACTAGTGCCGACATTGCTGCTTGGGCTGAGCCCAGGGCCAGAATAAAACCTGGTGAGGTCAGAGGATGTCGGAGTCCAGGCTCCAGCCTGAGCAAGAACATCTCCACTGCTATTTTTAGCCCCACAGCATGAGCCCTGCGAGCCTGAGTCAGTTGACCTGGGTTCTGAGACTCGCTGCTGTGGATTTTTCTGAAGGCTAGACACGCCCAGAGGGGCTGTGGGGAAAACCTTACATTTTGTGCATGCCTTTTCTGTACCTCCAATTTTGAATTTGCTACTTTTTGGAGGAGAGCGGCTTCCTTCTAAAGACTCAAATTAGAATTCAGACAAAAAATTAGGTTTATTATTTTTCAGAATCTTATGATTTTTATGCCACTTGCATTGTATTTTGGGGTTCTTACTGTTGACCTTTTTATTCTTAAGATTTGCAATGCTACTTTCACCAAGCTACTTTGTCCTCCTTAAAACTGGCTGCTGCCCTGATGCTTACTGAATACTGCCATTTGCCAGTGGGTGGGCAGATGGCAAGCTGAGGCTAATGCTTATTTATGCAAAACATGCTCATTTTGCTCTTATTTCCCTCCACACAAGTCACCTATCCATAAGCCTGTTTCATCTGCCTATTGCGTCTTGTCATTGTAACACATTAATTAGGAAGTGTTACGTGTCCCCCTATGTGCCCAGTCCACAGAGGATATGGGTCTGTATGAGCTCTCAGCCTGGCTGTTTAGCTCAAGCTGTAGAAACTTGTGCCTTCAGCTCTGGAGATCCCTAGTTCAACCTCTGCCATCAGCATACCCCCGGGTTTCTCAAATGTCATTGCATCATGACCCCCTTCTGGCAACAAAAACTACTACACGACCCCAGGCAGGGGACCAAAGCCTGAGCCCCACTGCCTCAGGCGCGGGGGCCAAACCCAAAGTCTGAGCCCCGCAGCCCGGGTGCAGGAGGGTGAAGCCAAAGCTTGAGGGCTTCAGCCTTGGGCCAAGGGGGCTGTAACCTGAGTCTCACTGCCCAGGGCTGAAGCTCTCGGGTTTCATCTTCAGCCCTGGGTGGTGGGGCTCTGACTTCGGCTTCAGCCCCAGGCCCCAGCAAGTCTAACGCCAGCCCTGGCGACCCCATTAAAACAGGGTTGCGACCCACTTTGGGGTCCCAACCACAGTTTGAGAACCACTGGCATACCCCATCATAATTTTAATTTGTGAGATCTCTGGAGCAGGGACTCTCCTCTTGATTTGTCTATACTGTATCTAGCGCAAAATGGACGTGATCATTGATTGGGCCCCGTAGGCACAAGTACTAGTAATAATAAAGACTTTGATTTGTTTGATAGAAACAGTGGGTGTGGAATCTTTAAAAATGCATGTCTGTTTTAATGCTCATCATAACCATTCCTACCCCTAGAAGGAATTTAGAAATGCAATCCACTACAGTTCCTGTTAGCCTCTGCTATGGCAGACTGAATATGCTTTGTTTTAACTGGATAGCTTGTTTAATTTATTGAAGCTGCAGCTGTAACACCTGCAATGCACAACCTTGCATCATTTTCTAGCAGGCAGGAAAGGATCTAGTTTGGCAAAACAGTTTTTTGACGCCAAAGCTGCTTTTCTCTAAAAATGCCAGAAATGTCTCTACCTAAACAGAACAGTGAAAAGTCAAGAGTTTAGTATGTTTGGCTTTGGGGTGTGAATATTTTCACACAGCTTCTAATCTTCACCCTGTTATTTAGTAACAGCATTTATAGATCCCTCCCTATACTGCCTGGAGGCCAAAAACACTATCAGAGCTTCTACTATCATACAGACTGCTAATGAAGATTCACCTTGAGCTCAAGACGTAATACTGCTGCTTTTGAATTCTTATTGTGCAATGCATATAATAGACAGCAAATATGTAACTTGTTTTTTCTTGTGAAGGGACCAGGAGTGAATTTGAAAAAATAACTGAGTTTACTAAGAGCTTAATTCAGTTATGTCAGTGAAACTGTGTGAGCAGGCAGAAATAGTTAATTCAACTTTGAATCGGTTAAATATAAACACACACACAACTCCCCCAGAACGGTAGTGAGATACTGTATACTCACCCATTGAAACCTGAGTTAGAAGCTTTGTAGCCTACCGTCCGGGCTCAGGCTCATGCAGAAATTCATAATTTTTGTCATTTTCAAGGCAAAAATACCCATTTTGTTGAAACGATCCAAAGTTAAATTTGTGAGTTGCAAAATGAAGGCACTGAATTTCTCAGCACTCTAGAGCAGCCTGCATGAATGTGTCAGCCTGCTCACGTGCAGTGATCACATCTCATTGCCTCATTTCAGTGTCTTGTTTTCAAGTTACACCACTCATAGTAACATTTTATATTAAATCCAACTATTGGAGGAGAGTGGCAAATTCATGGCCTTCGGCATAATGATGGACAAGGTTATGCGGAACACCCTCTTCCCTTGACAGCCTCTGCACTAGGTGCTCTCAGCCAGGGCTGTCCTTAGGATTTATGGTGCCCTAGGCGGGATTATTAAACTGGTGCCCCTGTGCCTTTCTTGCTCTTAGCAACACAAACATAAGCTTACACTACTGGAAAACTTGCCACATGCATGTTGTTAAAACCAATTTAACTTAATTAAGCACATTGTAATGCTGATGGACTAGCACTAAAGAAGTAGCACTATAGAAACAATTCTGATTTGACAGAATGATGCAAATAATATAATTTTTTTAAATTTGTCAGCATTTTATTGGAAATTTCTATGCAGAGGTATTGAAACAAGGATTTGGTTTTAATTTAAAACAATCTTTCTGGCTTTTTTGGCGGCAAAATCAGTAATAATGTCATCGTATGACAAAGACAAAGTCATGTCTTGTTTGACTGAAAGAATAGCAAGACCAATCAAGTGTTCCTGACTTCTTGTAGAGCGGAGATTGTTTTTAATGAGCTTTAGTTTTGAGAAACTCTGTTCTCCTGATGCTCCTGTTACAGGAATTGTCAGCAGAATATGAGTGGCAATGTACACATTAGGATATATGTCAACAAGTTTGCTGGTATGAGTAAACTGTACAACGTCCATCATCAATTTTGCATGTGGCAACATTGATGACAGTGTACTCAATTCTTCATACAGTTCAAGTCCATTTAAATCAAAATGATCACTGTGCTTCAGGAGGCTCTCTAGGTCAGGGGTCCCCAACGCGGTGATCGTGGGTGTCATGGCGCCTGCAAGGGCCTCTCAGTGCACCAGCGTACTGGCTGGCGGACGAGCATCCGCCAAAATGCCACCGAAATTCAGTGGTGATGCCTCTGGATGACGCCGCTAAGCAGCGTCATCCAGAGGCGTCGCCGTTGAAATGCCGCCAAATTTCAGCAGCATTTTGGCGGACGCTCGTCCACTGCCACGGTCCTTCGTCTGGTGACCACCAGATGAAAAAGGTTGGGGACCATTGCTCTAAGTTCTTTCACTTTGTCATTAGTTGCTCTTGTTTTCCTATTTCGTTGAATTTAGTCCTGCTCAGCCCGCTACCAACTGAGTGAATGGAACCCCAGGCTGACAGCGGGTTGAGTTGCTCAGCCAGGGTCTCAGCCACCTGCCTGCTCAGCCCGCTGCCAGCCTGGGGTTCCTTGGGGGTCCCCAGGCCAGCACTGGGTGCTCAATGCGGCCAGTGGCCAGGACCCCAGGTGGCAATGGGGCAGCAGCCGGAACCCCAGAGCAATGGCGGGCTGAGCCACTCAGCCCACCACCGCATGCCATCAAAAATCAGCTCGCGTGCCACCTTTGGCACGTGTGCCGTAGGTTGCTAACCCCTGCTCTATACATTAGTAAGGAGATGAGCATATTACAGTTGTTGGAGGGCTCTATTTAGCAGTAACAGGGCTATAGGAAAGTCAGTCAACCTTTTTTTGTTTCTCTGATGAAAACTGGCCCACTCCCTTCCCCATACCAAACTTGTGACAAAAAATTGTCAACAACTTAATTTTCTGTTTTTGGCTAAGATATTGATTTTAAAAAAAATATTGAAATTGAATTCAGGATTGTTAGCAAGCATTTTTGACAAACAAATTTGTTAAATGACAATCTAAATGGCAACGCAGTACTGCTTTCATGCTTGGCTCATCCCCCAGCCTGCTGGTCCAACAGCTGCAGTAGAGGAGATAGGTGGAAAACTGCAGGACCTCAAAATCCACCTCTTGGGGTGCAGAGTGGCAACAGCAGCAGCAAACCCTCAGGTCCGATCACACACCAATGGGCACCACTGCCAGCCCAACGGACCATGGTGAAGTTAGCACAGAATCTGATCTCAGGAACGGGACACCCATGGAGCCACAGCAGCTCATCCTGCCCTGTGCAGCTCCCCCCGGATGAGATGGATCGCTGCCAGCCTAGGGGAGAGACGTGCTCCCCAGCTAGGGTGACCAGATCCGGATGTCCTGATTTTATAGGGCCAGTCCCAATATTTGGGGCTTTGTCTTGTATAGGTACCAATTACCCCACCTAGGGTGACCAGACAGCAAATGTGAAAAATTGGGACGGGGGTGGGGGTGAATAGGAGCCTATATAAGAAAAAGACCCAAAAATCAGGACTGGCCCTATAAAATCGGGACATCTGGTTACCCTACAGGTGAGTTCCTTCCCCCACCCCTTCCCAGAGACCCCAGCCGCCAATCCCCTCCCTCAGACTGTGCTGCATTCATCTCTCTTTAGGACCCAGCAGCCCTGCTCTTACATGCTCCACTGCTTCCCATCTGTCCGGGCTCCCAGCAGAGCAGTGCCCCCAGACCTAGTGGTGCCCTAGGCGCCTGCCTGTTCTGCCTATGGCTAAGGACAGCCCTGCTCTCAGCTCTGATTACATGGATACTGTATCCAGTGCTTTCAGTTTTCGAAGTAGTGTAGACAGCCTACAGGAGAAGAGGAAGGCTTTTAATTCCTTCTCTTTTTGGTGGAGGAGGTTGCAAGGCAGCAGCGCCATTTACGAGGACAGGTGGGGGGAGGCTATAGTTGTTCCCCCCACCCCAGTTTTGTAGGAGAGGTCTACTCACCCTAGCCCCAGACAGAGTTCTTAACTGCAGCACAGCTTGAGTGTGATATGTGAGCTGGGAAGCTGGGAGCAGTTTATTTATAAATAGAGGCAGGGTGATTAAGATAACAAAGGGCTTGTCACCTTGTAAATTAAGGATCGGATCCTTAGATGATCCTGAAAGCATTGCCAGGCACTTCAGTTAAAAGATACGAAACAAAGTGCAGGAATAAATGGTGAAAATGGAGAGAGGTAAATAGTGGTGTTCCTCAGGGGTCTGTACTGGGACCAGTCCTATTCAACATATTCATAAATGATCTGGAAAAAGGGGTATGCAGTGAGGTGGCAAAATTTGCAGATGATACAAAACTACTGAAGATAGTTAAGTCCAAAGAAAATTGTTAAAAGTTACAAAGGAATCTCACAAAATTGGGTCACTGGGCAGCACAATGGCAGATGAAATTCAATGTTGATAAATGCAAAGTAATGCATATGGCAAAATATAAACCCTATACACACAAAATGATGGGATCTAAATTAGCTGAACTGGTCAAGAAAGAGAACAAGTCTTCAAATGCCTAAGTAGCCCCTGGAACCACAGTTAAAGTTGCCTCCATTACTGAAATCTGAAATGGCACCCCTGTTGCATGGCTGGAAGTGTTTTTTTCTTGGTTCAGTGCGATAAAAAAGGGTTGATCTAATGCTTAGGTTGGTGCATTGCGTTGCAGATGATGCTCTGTAAACAAACCATTATTGTTATTAAAAAGACCTCACAATGTTGGCAACTTGCAATTTTATCGCGAGTCACTTGATCGTTGATGTTCATCTTAACCCCATATTTAAGATAATTATTTAAAATCTCATGATTTGGGGGACTGGCTCATGATTTTTGAATGCTTTTGGTAATACTGGTATTAAAACTAAAGAAAATCAAGGATCATTGAGTTAAAATCACAATACTGGGTTACAGAACAATGGTGGGTCTTTTCCACTCTAAATCACATGCATGCTACTATATTCATACATTTTCTAGAACTGTCAGACAAGCAAAAGACTTACACTAGTTATACCCATCCAAATGAAATCTTCGGAGGTGTACCAGTGAGAGAGAGGGAGAAATGCACCGTGCAAAATAAACTCAGACTGATGTGGATGTAAATGGAAACAGTTTAATTATATATTCCAAACATGTCCCACTAAATTAATTATAATAAACCCTGGGTACAGAAATGAAACACAATACAGATCTCAGCATCTAGTAACAAAAATTACAAAGGCAACTTTGACAATCAACCACTCTTTGCTAAAACAACTTGCAGCTGGAGGGCTCAAGCAAAAAAGACGACATCGGGTTATGAATCATAATAAAAACACCTTCTTTAAATTTTCAAAGATTCTGAGCTATACATACCTCAGTAAATGCAGCAGGTCTCTATGTATGTGCCAGTCAACTCAGAGTGCTGCTATAAAATTTCAGATCTCTTTCAATCTGTGCAGTTCTGGGTTTTATTTATTTTTTTGAGGAAAACATCGTATTCAATCATTTATACTGTCATCTTCAGAAACTAAGGTGCTTGAATTTGCACACTTCTGGTAGCTAAAAAAATCTCTTCGGGATGTGTAAGGGCTATTTTGTTGTGGCTCTTTTGTGTTAACTAAGTGATTTTTACATACTCTTGTAAATGATCCTATAATGATTTGAAACTAAATCCTCAAATTTCTCCATTTTAAGAGACTGGAACATTGTTTTTTTGGGTGGAAGGTTGGTCTATGAAGTATATTTGCCCCTATTTTGTACTAGATAAAGGGCATACAATAATTACAGGGCTTTTATACTTTTCACCTGTTTTACTAATGTCAAGCTACCCTAGAAAGCATAGAAACAGTGTAAGGGAAACTAGAATAAATATTCAAATGCACTCACATTTCACAGACTATTAAATACATGTACATATATGAATGTCCCTAGGTTGTTAATCCTAGAGGCTGAAGTAGTCTATTAACAGAAGAAGTCCAATATTGGCAGTGGTCCAATGTGGCATAGAGGCACCCAACCCTGCCAATATGCCTCAAGTTTATTCTTGACAAGGTACCTCTAGAATTTAGGAGCTGCCAATTAGTGGCTCAAAGGATGCCAGTGGTGATAAAGAGTTTTGTCACAGGAACAATTGTCCACTAAGATTTACTGAAGCCACCAACTTGTTATTGTCCAACAGTAAAAATAAAAACAATTAATGTTCTTGGCCCCGGACTTTGTGCGCAGTCTGTAATTTTTGTGTTTATCAGCTGTCTTGGTTTCACTTGAGCATTGAACCAATCACAAATGTCAGCTATTGCTTTGTGATCCACAGGATGGTCCAGTGGTTAGGTCTCTAGCCTGGGATTTGGGAGACTTCAGTATAAGTCCCTGTTGTGCCATGGTCTTCCTGTGTGACCTGGGTGAGTCACTTAGACCTTCAGTTCCTCCTGTGTAAAATAGGGATAATGCTTCCTTATCTTGCAGGGGTGTGTCATGTACTTCTTTACCAGATATGGACTGGCTACAGAGCTTGCTTATCTACACCAGCTGTGACAGGTTTCAAAGTAGCAGCTGTATTAGTCTGTATCCACAAAAAGAACAGGAGTACTTGTGGCACCTTAGAGACTAGCAAATTTATATGAGCATAAGCTTTCATGGGCTACAGCCCAATTCATCAGATGCCTAGAATGGAACATATAGAAAGAAGATATATATACACATACAGAGAACATGAAAAGGTGGAAGTTGCCATACCATACTCATAATCATAAAATCCTTTAATGCTCTGACTGAGGTTCTATGGTATTTTATACACAGCACCACCTAGTGGCTGAACAGTATGATACAGTTCAGCAGTCCATCACTGGGCATTATGATAGATCAGCGGTAGGCAACTTATGGCATGCGTGCCAAAGGCGGCACGCCAGCTGATTTTCAGAGGCACTCACACTGCCTGGGTCCTGGCAACCCATCTGGGCGGCTCTGCATTTTAACTTAATTTTAGATGAAGCTTCTTAAACATTTTAAAAACCTTATTTACTTTACATACAACAATAGTTTAGTTATATATATTAGACTTTTAGAAAGAGACCTTCTAAAAAGTCAAAATGTATTAGTGGCATGTGAATCCTTAAATTAGAGTGAATAAATGAAGACTCGGCACACCACTTCTGAAATGTTGCCAACCCCTGTGATAGATAAATACGTTACAAATTGTGAGGTGCTCAGACTCTACAGTTAGGGAGCCATATAAGTACCTAAAACAGATACTGTCCAGTTCCTGAAAATAGATCTCTTAAATATTGCATGGATTTAAAAGAAAATCTCTTTTCTCTCATTCTCACCTGTTTCCCTTACTGTGTAACTCAGGTTCTCCTGCCCAGTGCAGTTCTGATCCTGTCCCTCATCTCCCAACCTACCTCTAACCTAGATCTACATGTAAATAGTTTTAAAAGCACCCATCACCCAGCTATATTAAAAAGAAAAGGCTACTGAGGCTCACTGTGGCTGCAGTTTGAAATGCAGTATGGATATCTGTTACTGGCCTGGAATCTGTTACTGGATAGAAATAACTGAATAGCCATTTTAGACTTCAGTCTTACCAGTTCAGTACAGATAACATCGCTGTCCTGCATTTAGTTTTTAATTATGTACTTTGAAGTCAGATTGTTGCTTTTCAGTGATTAGCTATAATAGGAATGTTAAATTACATTTTCAAAAACAAATTTACTATTGGTTTCTCTGTATTATATTACTAATTTGAATTTGTATAAGAAGAAACTGCTACAGAACTCCGAGAGCTTGATATTAATGAAGTAAAAGGTGTATTTGATCCTACTCAGGAGACCTTTAGATGCTGGCAGGGATCTTGAACAGCACTGAATTCACATACTGTATAACCAACAATACAGAGAGAAATCTGTGAGACACTAGGACCATTCTTGGAGTGAAATGACAAGCCAAATTGCATCTTAGCCTTCATCAGCAGGAGAGAGGTGTGCCACATTGCTGCTATTGAAAATACCAAGGAGGATTAAAATCTCAGATCTCCAAAAACTAAGTCAGAGGTATCAAGAGAATTAGAGAAGAATGTATTTCTTTGACCAGGTAGTTTTTGAAAACAGCCTGGGCAATCTGGGTCCCCTCCTCTGCCCCCTTGTTTTAGAAAAGGATACAGTATAAAATTTCCAAGTTTCAAACTTTGAGCCTGATCCTACAGTTCATCAGCAAAAACTCCTATTGAAGCATTAAGTTGGGAGCACCAAGGGGTAAAGGCCCTATCTTTTTATCTGCTTGTAAAACTCCATTCATACTTGTGTTTTTATGGAGCAGATTTTGATATTCTTACGTATGCTGAGCAGCAACCTACACGACTAATAGTCCCACTGAAATCATTTGTTGGTCCCCACTACCTACAAACTGCATCATCAGTGCATCCCTGTTGCATGAGAGTGTCATGTGAATTAGTATCCCAGCACTCAGTAACCTTACAGAATATTGATGTTGTCATAGAGTGGCTCCTCCTGCAGCAGAACCAGCATGTCTGCCTTAGTTTTCCCATCAAAGACCCCAGTAACTGCATGACAGCTCTTTTGCTATAATAATGCTTCTCCTTGCGCCCAAGTTTAATACCAAAACATACATCAATTAATCCCCAGCAAAAAGTCCAAAACAATCCGTTTCCCAGTGGATATAGTCTTTAGAACCTCGCTCATCCCAGCAGGCACACCTCATGGTTGGGAGTCCTTCCATACCATACTCCAGTGTCTTCTGCCACACCGAGGTTCCATGTTGGTCCTTTTCTGTCCCTCTGCCAGGACTGCCACTCCAGCCCCACAGTCTCTCTGCTGGGAGATCATCCTCACCGGTGAGCATCTCTCACTCCTGGCCCTCTTACAGTTTCCCTGGTCCAACTCTCCAGCATGGAGACATCAGCAGGTAAACCCCTCCACTGCTCCCTCACCTTCAGGCCTTGGCTTCGGCTTTCCAGTTTAGATGTCAGCACGCAACTCCCTCTGCTGCTCCCTTGCCTTCAGGCTTCTCCCAGGAACCAACTATAGCTTCCTTCCAAGGTACTGCTAGCCTCTGGCAGCTCTCACCTGCCCTGTGCCTAAAGGACTCAATCTGTGCTCTGAGGCAACCCTTGCTCACCCAGTCTTTGGCCCTAAAGATATGGCAGAAGTGTGAGGGCCTCCTGATTCACGGATCTGACTGCACTAAACCATGTAAAACACTCACACATTAAAGCTATACTTCTAAAGTAACTCTATGGAGATGCTAATAAGCTCCAGTAAGTCATTCAGCAGTAAAGCAAAATACAGAATCTTAGGTGGTGATAATTTACAAGAGAAAATGTCTTATTTATACAAGCACCTGACATTTTTCACTCTAGTTATATAACACATCATAGATAAGCTGAACAGCCAATGGGACAAATTGTGCTCTTGGTAGCATCCCTGCCCCATTTGTATGAGACCTGATGAGTCTTAGTACCTACTCTTGTCACATACTTAATATTCTATGGCATATGTCTGTGTTTCTTATCATTGACAATATTTATGCAAGCTTTTTGATACCAACTGTCAAAAGCAAAAAACTACAATAAATCAGTAACTAGGTCCCAAAAAACTTTAAAAATAAAAAATAAAGGCTATTTATAAACACTGACATCCCTTTTCTAAGTAGTCTGTTTTTTCTGAATGATTGAACTTCCTTGGCTGGTAAGGAGCAATGCAAATACCTATTGCAAACATCTGTGTTTGCAGTGTTTGAAGGAAAATGTAGGGGGCGAGGGAGGATTTCTGTGCCTCTGGTGCAATGGTATTTATTCATTTCTATATCAGGTACCCCTCTTCCATATCAAAACCGCCTTCCCGTCTAGCTTGAACCCACCTGTGACATGGTCATGGTGGGATGGCTGTGGTCTCCTGGCAGCTGTTAGCCAATCCTGCACTCCCCCAACCCCAGCTGAGAATCTGTGTTCTAGTGGAGTCCAATGCCCTCAGCCTCTGATTAATTTTTATCTTTGTTTCATAAGGATATGTTTGAAGGGCAAACTTTTTTGTTCTTTGGAATTCAGCAAACTGGCAAATGCTTTCAGAAACATTCCTACCCTACCCTAGACCTGCCCACAAGGGGCTCTTACCATGTTTGTCATTGTATTTGAACACTAAATTATAGGGTGTGTAAGAATTAGAGGGCCACATCCTCAGCTTGTGTATAGTGAATAGCCCCATTAACTTCAGTGGAGCTATGCCGATTCATACTGGTTGAGGATCTATCCCAGAGTAACTAACTTTCTCAGTGTATCCACCAAATCCTTGAATCAAGTATTTTCATGACCCAAAATCTCCTGGATCTGTGCTGTGGGCCAGTCCTGAAGGAAAGCCCCATTCTTCTGAGGGGCCATGTGATAGATCTGTGGATCTGCTCACAGCTGATTGTTATTCTTGGCAGTCGGAGGGAAAAGGAGGAGATGGTTTTGTGACTGCTTTGACAGGTGGGGAGAGAGGAAGAAAGGTGACATGCTGTGGAGGGTTGGGATGAAGGGTGCACCTTCCCCACGGCCAGGGCCAGCTCCAGGCACCAGCACAGGAAACAGGTGCTTGGGGCAGCCAATGGAAAGGGGCGGCGCAGCCAATGGAAAGGGGCGGCACATCCGGGTCTTTGGCGGCAATTCGGTGGTGGGTCGCTTAGTCCCTCTCGGAGGGAAGGACAAGCCGCCGAATTGCTGCCAAAGAATGAAGCGGCATGGCTTTGTTTATTTATTTATTTATTTTCTCTTCACCACGTGGGGTGGCAAAAAAGCTGGAGCTGGCCCTGCCCACTGCTCAAAAACATAATTGTGTGGCTAATCACACGACTGCCCGGGGGGCCCTGCAGAGACACCGCCACAAAGGCAAATTCAACACTTCAAAAAACAACCAAACAAAAATGATATAGGGCTAAAAGGAGGGGATCTTTAAATTCTCATACTTGCCAGGTATGCTATGGAAAAGCATGTACACATGCTCCAACTTCAGTTCTGCTGGAGAGAGCTGTGAATTGGAAAAGCATTCAAAATCCTGGTGTGCAAGTAAGCACATCAGGTCTCTCCTTCCGCCATCACCTGGGTTCAGAGCTTCCAGACTGGGAGTGCTACATGGTCATAATGTGAATAGATTAAATAAATGTTCTCATAAAAAGTCGTAGCTTTTCAAACAGCTTTACCCAGGGCAACTGTGCAACCACAGAGACATGTCTCATGCTTGGTTAGCCCTCACCTATGACCACAGTCTGCCCTGGTGCTAGTAAAGCTGGACACATGGCCAAACACATTAAAAGCAAACAAGAATATTTGAGGCATAGAATTTGGGGAAATCCTTCCACTATTCTATTGTGACAGTAAATGGAAATGAAGCTGGTGTTTTCAGAAGTACCACAAGAGGGTAGTAATAGGCAGAAAAAACAGTGCTAACTTTATGCTGGAATGATTCCTGTAGGTGTCAGGCAGTGCTTTTCTTGTGTCCTGCTTTAGAGTAATGGCAGGACCTTTGTTTTACTGTTTTAAAGCAGATTGTTATCCACTTGATTTCTCTCCTGCTTCTTCACACTACCTGGGAATGCAAAGGCGACCTTTATGGTTCATCTCTGCTTTGGACACATCTCTTTGTTTTGGGGCTACAAGTATTTTTCTCCTGGCACCTATACCCTGCTGTCAATTACATCACAAGTCAACCTCTACATAGATATAGTGCACCAGTCCCTGTGGCAGCACGGCACCTTCTTTGCACTCACACTTCCACTGGGTCTCCTTTGAGAACCGATTAAAATTATTGATTAAGTGAGTAGAGCTGTGGCTGGCAAATTTCCTCCTAAAGACTTTTCAAACATCTTCTTCAAGAATGGAATCCCAGGCATCTTCCTAAACCCATCTCACATTGGGCAGCCCATTGCGTTGCCCAGAGTAACTAGCTTTTAAATGCTAATGTGGATGCTTTAGTTCTTTCAGAGGACAACTTGTACTGTTAGATACTCTGGAGGTTAGGGTTGTGCAAGGAGCTGGATCCTTGATTCTGAGGCCTCACTCAGCCCCAACATAATATAAAGCTGCTGGCAGGTTCTCTCCAGCAATGCAAAATTGCCAAGGTGGATCACAGCTCTGACACTTCTCCCCCCTCCAGGAAGGGGAGAGTCAGCAGTTCGGGGCCCAGAGTAGCACATCTGCACCAACAGGAAGTTCACCTCTGACAATCAGTTGTAGCCACTTTTCAGCCCCTTTGTGCATCTAGGCCAGAGGTAAGTTACCCTTGGGGGTGTGCAGAGGTCTTCCAGAGGGTCCATCAATTCATCTAGATATTTGCCTAGTTTTATACTAGGTTATATAAAAAGCACTAGCGAAGTCAGTACAAACTAAAATTTCATACAGACAATTACTTGTTTATACTGCTTTATATACTACACACTGAAATGTAAGTACAATATTTATATTCCAATTGATTGATTTTATAATGATATGGTAAAAATGAAAAAGTAAGCAATTTTTCAGTAATAGTGTGCTATGGCACTTTTGTAATTTTATGTCCGATTTTGTAAGCAAGTAGTTTTTAAGTGAGGTGTAACTTGGAGGTACACAAGACAAATCAGACTCCTGAACGAGGTACAGTCATCTGAAAAGGTTGAGAGCCAGTGTTCTAGAATAACTCAAAAGGGTTGGAAATTGATTAAACAACCTGCCCCATAGAATTCAAATATAATGATAAATGTTGAATTTATATGTCACTTTTAATGTCATAGAATCAAAATTAGCAGCTAAACCAATATACGGACTCTATGTGTGGTCTACCTCACACACGCCACTGAAATTCAGCAAACCCTGGGGTGAAAAATAGCAACTGCTTAACAGCAGGCAATAACCAGGCCTGTGAGTTTTGAACAGGATGTGAAGAGAAATTCACCATCCAATTGAAAACATAGAGGTGCTCTGCATGTGGAAGGTCCCTGGCATGTGCAGATATCTGGGAGATTATTGGAACTTTGCTCAGGATCTTGCACCTGTAGGATAACTAAAACGGTGTATGGAGTCTTTTCCTTTTGTGCATAATGCTGTGATCATGGCCTGTCATTCTTGAAGGGAAGAACTATTGAGTGAAGTCTATAATCAAGGAGTTTTATTGGCAAAGAGGTGCATTTAGCAATAAATCGTTTATAAATATCTGCCAAAATATCATTCATGCCCAGTATCCACACTAACTGGGAAACACCATTTCCCTCTATATTTGGTATCACAATGGCACTGACATCAGTAGGATCTGGGATTGGCAAAGTCCACATCAAAAAAGTGGTATAAAGTCCTCTATCTCTGGGGGACTTGTTTGTTTGCTCTTTAAGTTGTGAAGGTGAAAGAAACTCTTAACTAAAGCTGTAACACAAGGGAGCACCATGCTTAAATTGCCTGAAATAATAGCTATTATTCCTGATTCTGCTCAGTTAACATGGTATGTTAGTGATATACTTCTCTCTCCTTGTTCATAAAAGGTCCAATCCAATTCCCACTGATTTCAGTGGCAGTCTCTTCATTTACTTTAATGGGAAGTGGATCAGGGCCAAAGAGAACATCTTGTGCAAGCAAAATTTGCCTCTTATGTTTGTTTCTTATTTTGTGTTTTCATATCAGGGATTTTGATGCACAAAGGAGGATCCAGAGCACTTGGATCCATCTCTGGTTCCTTAAGCTGTTTTATTCTGTCATCCTTTTTAAAGTCCTGTAACTTATATGGTACCATCATGGGTATTGAGATGGGGTGGAGAGATAGCCTGCTAAACCCATGGTTGTGAGTTCAATCCTTGAGAGGGCCACTTAGGGATCTGGGGCAAAAATCAGTACTTGGTCCTGCTAGTGAAGGCAGGGGGCTGGACTTGATGACCTTTCAAGGTCCCTTCCAGGTCTAGGAGATAGGTATATCTCCAATTACTTTACTTAGTAGCCTAGCATCTCTGCAGGGATGGCTCTTGGTTATCAACAATGAAGAAAGTTTCTCTGACAGTTAGTCTTTGGTTTCAGTGAAAACAGGGTTGGGTCCTAAGTCTGCATCATTAGACCCAAAAGAATCTCAGTTTTTATGGAGCAAGTTCTCGTCTAAGGTATGCCTGGTGGATCTAGATTCTGTTTACCCTATGTGTTCTGATCTGCCATTGATGCCATTCTGTAGGGAAAGAAGAGTATCACAGCTTTGGATCTGACTGGAGAATCTTGCCCTATCTCTCCCTCTCTCTCTGCAATTGTACACAAAGTGCTCAAATTCCCAGACAGTGTTAACATTGGGAACTCCTTCCTTCCAGCCAGAAACAAAGTCCAGGTAAATGGACCATGAAATAATGTGTAGCCTAAAAATATCATTCCTCCAGTTTGCAGACAACAGATACTTCAGTGTCTGAAAACAAAATCCAGAAGAATGGATACAAACTCTATTCTTGTGATATGTCAATTGCTACCCTCACATGGTAGCCCAAAATAAAGAAAAAATAACCTATACAATGAGAATATTGGACTGTGGGAATGGTCAGATGGTGTGTGTGGTGGAGGGAGGTATTGGTGGCCCAAAGACTTAAAGGAAATAAAAATTTTATAGTATAAATGGGACCAATTCAAACAACTCAACCTTCTGTAGAAGTAGGATCCAGACTTCATGGCTGTCCCCACTTCTACATTGGCCAGGTACCCCTGAAACTAGGGAAAGTTTGGATCAGTACACTTGAAGGGGTCAGTCCTGTCTCTATCCCATACAGTTTGCAATTAACATAGAGGTACCTGTCTTTTATCCAACCCAATTGTCCTTTCTGTCTGTAGAACAATGGTCCTATATCTATCATCCTTATTACCAATATTATACATATCTGCTTTTGTAGGTGAGAAGTAAAGACACACAGATAACATGAAATGTACTGTAAGGGGGTTTTATGAATTGCCATATTCCTAAGGGCAGCTAATCATCAACAGGATCCCTTACCTGGTATCCCTTTGCTTCGGTGGCAGTGCGTTTCAATGGCCTCAGTTCTTAGCCATTAACTGGTGGTGCCTCCACCTGTCTGTTTGGGGTAATTAGAAACCTTTAGCTCCCTATGTGGTTTCGACTATCTCAACCCAGTACTTATCTGTATGACTAGCCTGATACCTAGGGCCAGCTCCCAGCACCCGCCCATCAAGCAGGTGCTTGAGGTGGCCATGGGGAAGGGGCGGCACATCTGGCTCTTCGGCAGCGGGTCCCTCACTCCCTCTCAGAATGAAGGACCTGCCGCCAAATTGCCGCCGAAGACTGAAGAGGTGGCAGTGAAAATCCTGGTGCCAGCCCTGCTGATACCTCATATATATACTCTTCTGACATCTCCATAACAGAGAAACCAACAATCAAGGTACACTGTCATGATTCCAGCTGATTCCAGATGCACTTTGATGAGTCATTTCAGGCCTGAAGGTGCTTGAGTGCAATAAGGTGATGAGTGTGTCAGTTTGTCTAGGGGTTAACCTCTCTGTTGCAGCAATAGGTGTTACAGTGGAAAAGTCCCTGCCATGTAAGAGGCCTCTTCGGTGTTTGTAAGTCCAGTTACTCTCTCCCAGAGTAGATTGGCAAACCCCTTTCAGAGCAAAATAAGCAACCTGTCAGGCAGGCTGAGACAGTTGGGGGATTGCCCACACTCCCTGAAAGCCATCCTCTTCTCCTCTTTCCATCCAACTGGCTTAGTCAGCCTTCCATCCCCTAGAGTTCACCCAATCACCAGGTTTTATTGGTGGTGTGAGCACACTGCAGTCTTTCCCTTTTTGAGTAGTGTCCCTATAGCTATTGCATTTCAGGTGTGCATGCACCTCTCAAGCCCTAGATTGGGAATTTTCAGTATGGCTAATTAGTTCATTTTATCATTAATTTATTGCGTGTGATGTGATGGTATGATTAACTTATATGTCAGGGGTGGCCAAACTGCAGCCCGTGAGCTGCATGCGGCTCTTTTACAGTTAAAGTGTGGCTCATGGAGGCCCCCCCCCCCCATTCTCCACCTACCAGACTGTCGGGAGGAGGCTCTGGGCTTCTGCCCTGTGGCAGGATAGTGGGGGAAGGGACCTCTGCTAGAGATAACTGGTGCCTGCTGAGAGTGGGGGGCACAATTTAAAGGTTCACCTCCCAAGAGCTTGAGTCACACCATCACAGGCACACACCCCTCTTTCTTTCAGTGGCCCCTCCCTGCAGCTCCCAGGTGTTAGCTCTGTGTGGAGAGGCAGTGGCAAAGACCTGAGAGGGACCACTGCTTTAGCTCCACAGGGAGAGGCAGCAGTAAAAGCAGTGGCTCTCCCTGTGGCTCCCAGCTCTTTGCTGCTGCCTCTCCCTATGGCCGCAGCTCCCAGCTTGCTGGCTCCAGCAGCAGCCATGCAGAGAGGGGGCCCGGCACACCATGTGACCAAGTGAGGCCAGCAAACCCTGGCAAAAATCTGGGGGAGCATGTGACCCCATGTGCCCAGCGGGAGGGATGGGGGTGTCTTGAGGCTTCAGCCCCATGGGGTACTCCTGCCAGGACTTGGGGCTTCAGCCCCATGGGGCGTGCCCTGGCTCTCGAACTTCTGAAGATTGTCGTATGCGGTTTGGACAGTCAGTAAGTTTGGCCACCCCTGTCCTATGCTATGTCATATACAATCATTCTATGCCAAATAGTTTTAAGTTGTAGGATTATAGAAGTATAAGATTGATAAGTATTTAGAAGTGATAAGTATGGATTAAGTATCTAAGTAAAACAGAGCTGAAACGCAAGACCTACAGGTTGAGGCCTGTAAGATGTCAGCTAAGCTATACTAGGCCATAGGCTTAAGGCATGCTTGACATAAGAAAGTGACCAATGAGTAACCCAATGCCACAAGATCATGAGAAGAATGTGCTAACAAGTGGTATTACAAAAAATTGACTGCAATATACAGTTCAAGATCATGGAAAATCCTATTGTAAGAGTTTTCTAAAACATGTCCTGACTACCGGGTACATGTTGTATATAGATGCTAATGAGAATAAAAGGAATTATAAACAACCTATAAAAAATGGGGCACCTCAATACTCTTAGAGGGCGCAATGCAGATAAGGAAAAAGAGAGTTGACACCTTCATGTATATGCACAGAGTGTTAGGTGTAGTCACAATCACATGATAAAAGAGGGTGCCTGGATTGGGTAAAATGAGTAACCTTTGGGAAAACTCCTTCAGGAACCATTTCTCTATTGATCAGTTGGTGAGCAGTCAATCGGATCATAAGAATATCTTTGAGGATGTGAGTATGAGTATACTTGTAATTTGTGCATGGGTATTTGTAAGATTTATATATGCTTGGAAATCATAACTTTGCTTGTGACGTTAATAAAACTTAAGGCAGATTAGACATTGTACTTATGGAGGTATGTGTTATTTTCCTCAGTCTTCGTGTGTTCCTACAAGCTCTAAATCTGAAACAAGTGGCAGAGGTGACTTTCACTCTGGTGAGCGTGAAACTGTAGCAACCAGAGCCGAATACAATATTGCAAAATTCACTTTAAATAAAATAGTAGACTACATCAGTTAACAATGTCTGTTCAGCCCGCGCATGTGCCCTATGCCTCCTCTGGCCAGATACATGAAACTGTAAAAGGGTACACAGCTTCCTTCTCAACCGCTTTAGCCTGAGACAGAGTCTAGCATGTCTGCCTTGAGCATGCCTCAGCAATTCTAATATATCTGTAGTGGTTAAGATAGTTGTTAGTACGGTTATAGTTAAGGCCCTACCAAATTTGCAGCTGTGAAAAATGCATCATAGACCATGAAACTGGTCTCCCCTGTGAAATCTGGTCTTTTGTGTCCTTTTAACCTATACTAACAGGCCACCCTTACTTCTGCACTGCTGCTGCTGCCAGCGATGTGGCCTTCAGAACTGGGCAGCTGGTCAGCAGCTGCAGCTTTCTAGTCACCCAGTTCTGAAGGCACAGCAGAGAGGAGCGGCTGCTGGCCAGGCACCCAGCTCTGAAGATAGTGCCACCACCAGCTGCAGTGCAGAAGTAAGAGTGGCTCTGTCCAAGGGCCCTTATTGGCTATCCCTCAATATGTGGATGATTCTGCCAAGGGAAGAACCATTGAGCTAGCTGAGGAGTCCGATTCATGCTTTACAGGCTTTTCCACATATGTGAAAGGTGGTTGCTTGGAAAGAGCACAGCTGCTGGCTGGGATGCTGTACACTTTCCTTCCACCGCTGCAATTTCTCAGCCTCTTGAGCAAGGCAGTTCTCTTCAAAATGGGTTGAGGCCAGATCTTCACAATTCATGGGGTCAATGCCTCCCTTCTTAACATATGCTTTTAGGACATCATGGTAGCATTTCCTCTGTTCCCTACAGGTCTTCTTACCATGACTAAGTTGAGAAAATAGGACTTGCTTTGGAAGACGAGTATCAGCCATCCATACACAATGACCAGCCCGGTGAAGTTGATGTTTCACAATCTTCACGTCAACATTGGTGGTGTTAGCTGCAGAGAGAACGCTGGCATTGGTGCGATGGTCTTCCCACCTGACACAGAGAATCTTCCTAAGACAGGGCTTCCTTAGGTAGTGTTGGCACCACTCCAGAGGCTTAAGATGGCTTCAGTATGTCACCCATGTCTTGCAATGATAAAGAAGAGTGCATTGTAGACCAGGATCTTAGTTTCCATCCACAGATATCTGTCAATAAAGACATGATGGAGCAACTTTATGAAGGATATGCTGGCACAATGGATCCTATGTTCAATCTCCACATCAAGATTGGATATCTGGGAGAGTTGGCTATTAAGGCATGGGAAATGTTCAACATTTTCCAGGGATCACCACTGATGACAATTTGTGGGAGAATGGAGTCCACTTATGCTGGGGCAGGCTGGTAGAGCAAGTTAGTCTTACCAACGTTGAGGGAAAGTCCCAGGCTATGAAAGGCACCTGAAAAGAGATCTAGGGTGGATTGCAAGTCAACCTTGCCTGCGCAAGGATAGCACAGTCAGCATACTGAAGGTTGGTAATAACAGTCCTGATGACTTCAGTTTTAGAATGAAGATGTCACAGACTGAAGAGCTGGCTATCCATGCAATACTCAATCCAAATTCCAGAAGAAAGGCAGTCATGAATAAGAATCAAGACTATGGCAAGATAAATGGAAAAAAGGGTTGGGGCAATAACACAGCCCTGTTTAATACTAGTATGCATGGTGAATGGGTCCATCTCCAACCCATTACAGAGGATGGTGGCGGTCATCCCATCATAAATTAGCCTGAGAACATGAATGAACTTCAGTGGACAACTGAACCTAGACAGCACCTTCCATAATGCTTCACGATTCATGGAATCAAAGCTCTTAGTTAGGTCAATAAATGCCATAAACAATGGCTGGTGTTGTTTCTCTACACTTCTCTTGGATCTGTCGTGTAACAAAAATCATGTCGGTGGTGCCCTGAGATGGTCTGAAACCACATTGGAATTCCAGAAGGATGTCTTTGGCAAGAGGAAAGAGACTGTTCAAAAGGATATGAGCAAGGATCTACTAAGCAATGGAGAGAAAGGCAATGCCTCAGTATTTCCAACACATTGACTTGTCCCCTTTCTTTAAAATGGTCATAATATTGGCATTCTTTAGGTTGGGTGGAATATCCTCAGTAACCCAAATTTTAGCACAAAAGTTGATGAAGTTTTTGCATGAGTGTTATGAGTGGCTTTGAAGACTTCCATGAGGATGCCATCTTGGCTTGGCATCTTGTTTCTAGACTGAGTGATGGCTTGCCAAAGTTTGTCAGAAGATGTGGGGGGTCAGCAAGAGGTTCTACTACTGGATACTGAGGAATGGACTCAATGGTGGAAGCTGAGACTTCAGATTCATGGTTCAACAGAGCCTCAAAATGCCCTTTCCAACAGTGCTTGAGGGCCATATTGTCCTTAAGAAGGGTGGAGTTGTCCTGGGATCACAGAGGAATTTGCCATTTGAACTTGGCCCATAGATGGCTTTCGTTGCTTGAAAAAGGCTTCTCATGTCACGTTGATCAGTGAAACTCTGGATCTCCATGGCCTTTGCTTGCCACCACTGATTCTTGATTTCATGCAGGCTTCTTTGAACTACAGCTATAAGCCAATGATAAGTCTTGTTTTTGCTGATTCGAGGGTTCATTTTGCCAAGTGCAAAATGCTTTTCTCTTCTTATGAATAAGTGCTAGGATTTCCTTGTTCCCAAACTAATGCTAATGGCAGTGAGTGGAACATCCAATCAGTTCAGCACATGCCTTGTGAATAATGGTCTTGAACTCATCCCAATGTGTTTGGATGTCATTGACCTTGTCAGGTCAGAGAGCCTCTCAATGAGGTGTTGCTGAGGAGTCTCATGACTAGCGTGATTTTGAAGTGCCTTGATATTAAATCTCTTTCTCATTCCTTTTGGTTATTTATGGTGTTATGGTGCAAGCTGAATGTTCATGATTGATCTGACTAAACAATGATCTGTCCATCAGTCATCTGTACCTCTCATAGCTCATGTAATATGGACATCAGTACGATCACGGGCTCTGACAATAACAGCCAAGAAGATGCCAGTGTTTGGAACTTGAGTGTTTCCAAGTGGTCTTATATTTGTCCGTGTCTAAAGATGGTATTTGTGATAAGCAAATCATGCTCCACACATTTGCTGAGGAAAAGAATGCGGTTAGAGTTAATTTTGCCCACCTCTTCTTTCCCAATGGTGCCTCTCCAGAGTTCAGAATGTTGCCTAACTCTTGCATTGAAGTCACCCATGAGGATAAGTGTGTCTTCCTTGGCTGTGGCATTGAAAACTGAATCAAGAGCACAGTAGAACTGCTCCTTGTTGTCTTCATCATAGTCAAGTGTGAGAGTGTACGCACTAATGACTGTTGTTGTTATTAAGCTTAAGACGAAGAGTCATGAGACATTCATAATACCCATAGGGAGTTCTAAAAGCTGGTTAGCAATCTTGTTCTTGATGGCAAAACCAACCCTGTAAATATGCCTCTCTTCAGATGGCTTTTCTTTCCAAAAGAAGGTATAGCCACCTCCATCTTCTTTCAAGTGGTCTTCATCTGCCCGATGGGTCTCATTTAGGGCAGCAATATCAATGGCATATCTTGCAGGTTCTCTTGCTATTATGGCAGTTCTTTCAGGACAGTCACTGTTTGGGGAACCCATGAGGATGTGAACATTCCACGTGGTGAACTTCATTATTTTGTTTTGCATTTTCTGACTGTAGGTAGACTGATCCCGCTGGACATTGCCATTCAGCCAGGGGAAGCATTAAGCCAGCCTATGTTTGTTTAAGGCGCCTTTTCTAGACCCTTCCCTATTCAGGGTGAGTAGTGGGGATCCTGAAAAGGACTGCTCAGTTGTGGCTGCAGCTGCTGAAATTGCACTTCTGTCTCACAAGTCCAAGCGCAAGACCAACACACAACCGTTGCCTGCGTGCATATTTGTAACTAAGGACTCCCAGAGATCACTGCTCCTGTCCCCACCACCACTCATCCATTGCCGCAGAACTTGTTAGTGGGAAATGTTAACACCTTTGGCAGAGGCCTGCATGTGAAATGTTTTATCATGTGGGAGCCAGTGTGCAAGTGGCAACCTAAAGAAACACAACAGGAAGGAGCCCTGGACCCAGTCCAAGAGAACCGTAAGTCATTGTTTTGCTGCGGCCTTCATCTGCCTTCACAGTCACAGAGAACTAAAAAATCCTTGAAGACACCTGTTGTACAGTTGGAGTCTTGAGAAGTTTGGACTGTGCTTCAAACCTCACCTCAAAATTGTTCTCCAAGCGTCACCCTACCAGGAGTACAAGACTGTAGATGAAAAGCTTCTCCACCACAATAAGGTAATGATCCAAGTAGAGGCCTAAGGACCCCAGACACCACTGGACACTCCTCTCCACTGTTTAATTACAGAGCTGGTTAAGACGCAATTAAGAGTCTTTGGTTGTGGCTCACTGGAGCTGAAATCACAGATAACCAGGTCTAAGTGCTAAGCCTCCCACAAGGAACAGTATTATCGCCAGTATTATTCAACTTATATTCGAGTGACCTATCTTATACTTGTCATAAACAGATAGCTAAGGGTTAATGTCTCATTCACCTGAAGCACCTGACCAGAGGACCAATCAGGAAACCGGATTTTTTTCAACTCTGGGTGGAGGGAGTTTTGTGTCTGAGTCTTTTGTCTGTCTGCCTGCTTTCTCTGAGCTTTGGAGAAGTAGTTTCTGTTTTCTAATCTTCTGTTTCTAAGTGTAAGGACAAAGAGATCAGATAGTAAGTTATATGGTTTCTTTTTTTTGGTATTTGCATGAATATAAGTGCTGGAGTGCTTTGATTTGTATTCTTTTTGAATAAGGCTGTTTATTCAATATTCTTTTAAGCAATTGACCCTGTATTTTGTCACTTTAATACAGAGAGACCATTTGTATGTATTTTTTCTTTCTTTTTTATATAAAGCTTTCTTTTAAGACCTGTTGGAGTTTTCTTTTCTGGGAAATTTCAGGGAAATTGAGTCTGTACTCACCAGGGAATTGGTGGGAGGAAGAAATCAGGGGGAGATCTGTGTGTGTTGGATTTGCTAGCCTGATTTTGCATTCCCTCTGGGTGAAGAGGAAAGTGCTTTTGTTTCCAGGACTGGGAACGGAGAGGGGGAGTCACTCTGTTTGGATTCACAGAGCTTGTGTCTGTGTATCTCTCCAGGAGCACCTGGAGGGGGGAAGGGAAAAAGGATTATTTCCCTTTGTTGTGAGACTCAAGGGATTTGGGTCTTGGGGTCCCCAGGGAAGGTTTTTCAGGGGGACCAGAGTGCCCCAAAACACTCTAATTTTTTGGGTGGTGGCAGCAAGTACCAGGTCCAAGCTGGTAACTAAGCTTGGAGGTTTTCATGCTAACCCCCATATTTTGGACGCTAAGGTCCAAATCTGGGACTAAGGTTTGACAATACTGAGTCTTGCAAGTTTGTATATGTAGACGGTATATGCCTCAGCACTCAATCACACTCCTTTCATATACTTAAGAGTGTTCTGAATGCATGTAAGTGGGTATGGCCAATTATTGTCATTGGTGGCGCCTGATACCAAGTGGAAGTAGGACTGTGTTGAGTGTCTGCCATTTACATCATGTATAAGAGGGCAGAGAGCTGAACATAGTTCTCAAAGGTCAGTGAATAAAGCATGATTCACACCCGGTCTGTCTAGGCTGCACGTTGGACAGAACTCTTACATATCATGACCATCTTACAAAGACTGCGACTAAGGTCCAAATGCGCAACAGCCTGCTTGGAAAACTGACTGGAACAACATGGGATGCCAACTCGCAAATGTAAAGCACTTCAGCTTTGGCACTTTGTTATTCAGCAGCGAAGTATTGCGCTTCAGTATGGGCTAGCTTGTCTCACACAGAGATGATTGACGTACAACTTAATTCCACCATGCATATTATTTCAGGGACACAAATCTACTCCTCTACCATGGTTCTCTGGTTACTGGTTCTCTTCAGTATTGCTCTGCCCAGTGTTTGCAGAGAGGAAATCATAGCAAAGCTCATGATGAAATTGCATAATATGCCACATCTACCATTAATTAAAGACTTGTTCAAGCCACCACATGGCCATCTGCCCTCACGTTGCCCATTGTGGATAAGTTTACTAGGTGAGGGATTTATAGTAGAGGATGCATGGCAAGCTTCATAGTCTGCAGAGAAAGTGACAAATTATCTTGTCTCGGACCCCACTCAATGTCAATCTGGGTTTGATTTACCACAAAGCCAATGGAACCTTCTGAACTCCATTTCCAGGTTCATACTGGACATGGAATTTGTGCTACAGCAGAAATTCAGTGACATTTTAGAGACAGTCCACTATGTCACTGTGGCCAGCCACAAAGTATGAGACACGTTGTTAAGGACTTCAAAATGTCTCAACTTCCTGGAGGTCTTCGTGCTTTGAACATCATTGATAAGAATGCTGTGGCTTTGGTTGACTGGATTGCATATGCCAAATCGTAAGTGCTAAGCCTTAGACCTGCTTATGGGGCAGTTCCTCTGGTGAAAGAGGCTGCCCAGCCTGCAGTAGCAGTGAGGCTCCCCCACTAACAGCTGAAATCATTGAGAGCTGTGGGACCTCAGGACATCCGGATCTAGAGAATGCAGTAGAGAGGGCAGTGGCAAAGTGAGCATCTGATGGCAGAGCGGCCAGCTGTGGAGCGGCTGGCTTGGTGGCAGCAGCTGAGGCATTGCTTGATGCCTCCCCCACACCCCTCAGGGTGAGAGGTGAACGCACCTCTGAACTCTGGGTTGTTGCTGACCAAGGACAACAACTGTGACTGGGTGTGGTGGAGGGAGAGGGGAGTGGCATGTTACATGGATATTTGTTGGCATTTCACACCACAAGATGAGAGACTGCGGAAAAGGGCACTGCCATTGTACTGTGGGATGGGTGTTTTGTTCATGGTCATATATTTTTGAATCATGCTTGTGGTGTTTTCACAAATTAATGCTGGTTTCCTTTCCCCTTTTATTAAAAGTTTTCTTTTCCTACATAGACTCAGTTCTTGAAAGAGGGGAAGTATTGCCTCTTAGAGGTACCCAGGGGTGATGTGTAGTTTTCCCAGATTACTGTGTTGGGTCTCAAGATGGTTCTGTATTGTCAAAAGGAACCCTTAGATATTGTACCCGGACCTTGTGGCTGCCAACTCCACCTGGAAGAAGGGTTACACAGACACGTGTAAAAGGTAAGAACATAAGAACGGCCCTACTGGGTCAGACCAAAGGTCCGTCTAGCCCAGTATCCTGTCTACAGACAGTGGCCAATGCCAGGTGCCCCAGAGGGAGTGAACTTAACAGGTAATGATCAAGTGATCTCACTGCTGCCATCCATCTCCACACTCTGAAAAACAGAGGCTAGGGACACCATTCCTTACCCATTCTGGCTAACAGCCATTAATGGACTTAACCTCCATGAATTTATCCAGTTCTCTTTTAAACGCCGTTACCCTTCTCCATTCTGAGAATTTACCATTGATTCCTACCCTTTGTTCCCTGTCTTTTTAACCAATTCTCAATCCATGAAAGGACCTTCCCTTTTATCCCATGAAAACTTAATTTATGTAAGAGCCTTTGGTGAAGGACCTTGTCAAAGGCTTTCTGGAAATCTAAGTACACTATGTCCACTGGATCCCCCTTGTCCACATGTTTGTTGACCCCTTCAAAGAACTCTAATAGATTAGTAAGACATGATTTCCCTTTACAGGAACCATGTTGACTTTTGCCCAACTATTTATGTTCTTCTAGGTGTCTGACAATTTTATTCTTTACTATTGTTTCAACTAATTTGCCCAGTACTGATGTTAGACTTAAAAGTCTGTAATTGCTGGAATCACCTCTAGAGCCCTTTTTAAATATTGGTGTTACTTTAGCTATCTTCTAGTCATTGGGTACAGAAGTCAACTTAAAGGACAGATTACAAACCATAGTTAATAGTTCTGCAACTTCACATTTGAGTTCTTTCTGAACTCTTGGGTGAATGCCTTCTGGTCCTGGTGACTTGTTACTGTTAAATTTATCAATTAATTCCAAAATCTCCTCTAATGACACTTCAATCTGTGACAATTCCTCAGATTTGTCACCTACAAAAGTCAGCTGAGGTTTGGGAATCTCCCTAACATCCTCAGCCGTGAAGACTGAAGCAGAGAATCCATTTAGTTTCTCCACAATGACTTTATCGTCATTAAGCGCTCCTTTTGTATCTTGGTCATCCAGAGGCCCCACTGGTTGTTAGCAGGCTTCCTGCGTCTGAGGTACTTAAAAAATATTTTGTTATTACCTTTTGAGTTTTTGGCTAGCTGTTCTTCAAACTCCTCTTTGGCTTTTCTTATTTCATTTTTACACTTAATTTGGCAGTGTTTATGCTCCTTTCTATTTACCTCACTAGGATTTGACTTCAACTTTTTAAAAGATGCCTTTTTATCTCTCACTGCTTCTTTTACATGGTTGTTAAGCCACGGTGGCTCTTTTTTAGTTCTTTTACTGTGTTTCTTAATTTGGGGTATACATTTAAGTTGGGCCTCTATTATGGTGTCTTTAAAAAGCATCCATGCAGCTTGCAGGGATTTCACTTTAGTCACTGTACCTTTTAATTTCTGTTTAACTAACCCCCTCATTTTTGCATAGTTCCCCTTTTTGAAATTAAATGTCACAGTGTTGGGCTGTTGAGTGTTCTTCCCACCACAGGGATGTTAAATGTTATTATATTATGGTCACTATTTCCAAGTGGTTACGGTTACATCTTAGACCAGCTCCTGCACTCCACTCGGGACTAAATTGAGAGTTGCCTCTCCCCTTGTGGATTCCCATACCAGCTGCTCCAAGAAGCAGTCATTTGAAGTATCGAGAAATTTTGTCTCTGCATTTCATCCTGAGGTGACATGTACCCAGTCAATATGGGGATAATTGAAATCTCCCACTATTACTGAGTTCTTAATTTTGATAGCCTCTCTAATTTCCCTTAATATTTCATTGTCACTATCACTGTCCTGGTTAGGTGGTTGATAATAGATCCCTAATGTTATATTCTTATTAGAGCATGAAATTACATTCCATAGAGATTCTTACTTCATTTGCTTCTACATTTTCTTTCACATATAGTACCACTTCCCCGCACCTCCCTGCACGACCTGTTCTGTCCTTCCAATATATTTTGTACCCCAGAATGATTGTGTCCCACTGATTGTCCTCATTCCACCAGGTTTCTGCGATGCCAATTATATCAATATCCTCTTTTATCAAGAGGCACTCTAGTTCACCCATCTGATTATTTAGACTTCTAGCATTTATGACAAGCACTTTAAAAACTTGTCACTGTTTATTTGTCTGCTTTTTTTTTGAAGTGTCAGATTTTTTTTATGTGAATGTTTCTCATCTGATCTGGCCGTTACATTATCGTCTTCTGTCCTCTCCCCCTGACTAAAACCTAAAGAATCTCTATCAATAGACTCTCCTTTAAGATAAGTCTCTGTCCGATCCTCTGCAGCAGTTGGCTTTCCCTCGTCTAGTTTAAAAACTGCTCTGCAACCTTTTTAATGTTAAGTGCCAGCAGTCTTGTTCCATCTCTCCTGTATAGCTCCCCCATCCCAAAAGTTTCCCCAATTCCTAATGAATCTAAACCCCTGCTCTGTACACCATCGTCTCATCCAGGCATTAAGACTCTGAAGCTCTGCCTGCCTACCTAGCCCTGCCACCATAGAGGTCCTGGGTTTCAGTTTCTTCCCTAGCAGCCTAAATTTGGCCTCCAGGATGTCTCTCCTACCCTTCCCTATGTCATTGGTACCTACATGTACCACGACCACCAGCTCCTCCCCAGCACTACACATAAGTCTATCTAGATGCCTCGAGAGATCCGCAACCTTCGCCCCAGGCAGGCAGGTTCTCCCGGTCATCACAAACCCAGCTATCTGTTTCTAATGATTGAATCTCCCATTGCTAACACCTGCCTTTTCCTAATGACTGGAGTTCCCTCCCCTAGAGAGGTAACCTCAGTGCGAGAGGATACCCTAACTATGGGAAAGTTTCCCCCTGCTTCCGCTGACTGCTCTACTTCCCTGGGCCTTTCATCCTCCTCAACAGCACAGGGGCTGTCTGACCGGAGGTGGGACAATTCTACAGTGTCCTGGAAAGCCTCATCAACATCACTCTCTGCCTCCCTTAGCTCCTTCAGTTCTGACACCCTGGCCTCCAAAGCCCATACGCGGTCTCTGAGGGCCAGGAGTTCCTTGCACCAAATGCACACATACGCCACTCGCCCACAGGGCAGGTAATCATACATGTCTGGTAAAAGTCTGCAGAAGAGAAGAATGAGGGGGGATTTGATAGCTGCTTTCAACTACCAAAAAGGATGGATCTAGACTGTTCTCAGTGGTACCAGATGACAGAACAAGGAGTAATGGTCTCAAGTTGCAGTGGGGGAGGTTTAGGTTGGATATTAGGAAAAACTTTTTCACTAGGAGAGTGGTGAAGTGCTGGAATGGGTTACCTAGGGAGGTGGTGGAATCTCTTTCCTTAGAGGTTTTTAAGGCTTGACAAAGCCCTGTCTGGGATGATTTAGTTGGGAATTGGTCCTGCTTTGAGCAGTGGGCTGGACTAGATGACCTCCTGAGGTTCCTTCCAACCCTGATATTCTATGATTCTTTTAAGAATATAGTCTTCTAAAGACTAATTTCTGTTGAATCCCATCTTTTGCAAAATCTTGAAAAATTATTCTATTATTTTCTGGCATCCACCACATCTCCGCAAAAAGCTATTTTTTCCCATGAGCTAGATGCATTACTTTTTTTTTTAGAGTAAATCTGAGAAATTTGACATTTAGTGTATGAGGTTTGGCATTTGAGACTGGTTTAGAAGCCAGGGACCCACAGGTTCTCTGTAAATCAAACTTAAAATCATCTGGAAGGTTGAGCACTTCTGAAAGGGGTCAGGGGACTAATTCTAAGGGGCCACCTTTTTCTGCTCCTTTGGGTACTCCTATAAGTCTCAAATTATTGCAGTGAGACCTTCCCACAAGGTCTGTTACTTTAGAGTGAAGAGAATATAAGCCTATGAGTCTTCTCTGCACCTGTTCAATAGAGCCTTTGTATCTGAACATCTGAACTGATGATATTCGTCCTTCTGTTTCATTCGTCCATCCTGTTAGCACTTGCTGAGAGGAGTTAACCAAGGTAAAAATCACTTGTATTGTGGCCTTGATAGCTACTGTTTCTGCAGCAATTTTCTCCAGCAGGGCCAGCATAGACACCGTGCCCTCAGCAGCAGACATCTTGTATAGAGCATAGGGAGCCTTCATTCTCCACATTTTTCAGCTGCTTATAGAGCTCCCAGTAGACAAATCTTTGCCTGCTGACATACCAGAGATTTTGGGGTACCTGTCCCTTTATTTGAGGGGGTGGCCTGGACAGAAATGGACATTAGCGGATGGTTCTGAAGCTCAAGGGATCTCCTCCTCCATGTCTCATAGCACCCTCTGGAGTCTAATAGAAACTTACTTTTAAAATAAGAAAAATCCAGAGTCTCCTTTACATTTCCCACTCCCCCTGACATGGATGGAACATGAGAGGGAGGACACACTGCAGGCATCATGGGCCCAGTGGACGTCTCTGAATGCTACATTTTCAGTCATGTAGCATGCAAATGTAATTCAGAAAGTATCTGTAACCCCACTGCTTGGGGGGGGGGGGGGGGGAATAATTTGGGAGGCTCCCTTTGCATAGAAAAATAGCCCCAATTCTCAGTTGCTCTATCCCTGCACTGCAGGAATAGAGGTGGAGGCAAAGACAGCTTTAAACCACATTTGTGCTCCCTGTATTCTGGGTCCATTCAGGAGCTAGAGTAGCCCTGCCTCAGGCCTCAGTTAGACCAGCCTCAGAGTGCTGGGAGTAAAAGCTAATGCTGGGCTTCTCTGGTAGTTCTGTATTGGCAGAGTAACTCCCTAATGGGCCCTCCTTATAGTTCCTTTATGCTGCCAGAATAGCATAAAAGGATGTTAGAGAAAAAGAGAATCCATCCCATTGTTTCAAAACTATTCCTAACAGTGTACTTTTCTTGATTTTTCTGTATTATTTCTCCCTGGCTGTTTGGTTGGAGTTACTTGAGAAGCTGCATGGGACTTCTATGGAAAGCATAGTACTGTAACAATTACAAGTCTCACTCAAATATGCAAGGATGAATATATGCACTATACAAATGTGTTTGTCTTTTTCACATGTGACATGTCATTGTGGCACTGAAATATTTGCCAGGAAATATGAGGAGGGAAGATTCTTGAACCAGGAGAAAAAAATCTCTGCATTTTTTTTGTTTAAATAGGAATCTTATTGCAAGCAAGCAATGCACATGAACAAAAAACAGGATATCATCATTTCTCATTATAAAAAAGAAACAACAGTAATTAAACCCAGATTTCAGAACTATGGCTTGTTTATTTTGTCTAGATTAGAGTGCACTAGTAATCAGTAAGGAAATGCTCATTTGAAAAAGTAATGGATATTTTAAACTGTATTTAACAATATAGTTTAAAATATCCATATATATATTTAAAGGCAGGGTTAGGGATGAAATATCTTAAATTGAAATGTTCAGTCTTTGTTGTTTTGAGCATGTTTGAAACAAATTGCTACATGCGTTGGAAGGAAGCGTAACAGACTGATAATATCTTGTAATATCCTGGACAAACCTTATGGAATTAAGAAAAAGTTATTTAATTAAGTTAATACCTTTGGGGGGGTTCATTATATTAAAAATGCAATTGTGTATGTTATTGTGGAATTTTATGTGCCTTCTCTAGTAAGAGGGGTATGCTAATGTAATTCCTGTATTATCAGCCCTTAGAAGCCACCTTCCTGTAGCAGTTTGCATATACTAGTTCAAAACTGGATTTACCAGGAACCAACAGAAATAAAGGATTTTTGGATAAACCGCATGGTTTTAAACTGGCGCAGAGCCTTCTTCCTGAACCAGCAGATGGACAGGACCCTGATTCATGTAGGGCCCCAATCGTTTGAGAATGGTTAGAAGGACTGGGCCTGCTGAGGCCCCTTAGACTGGGTGATAGTTCTGAGCTGAAGCTTTTATGAACTTGTGACCAAAGAAGAGACTTCTTTATGGAATTTTGAAGGACTCTTCCTGCTATAGCCCATGATTGGTAAGCTTGTTAGCAGGTATCTGGTTTCTTTTGTTGTTTTTAATGTTTTCTCTGTAGTGCTTTTACATTAAGACCAATCCAGTTTCTTTGCATCTTTCTATCATGACTGGGACTTGGGTGGTCAGGCCTAGTGGTCAGAGCAGTAGTGATCAGAGGTCAGGAACAGCGCTGAAAGTCAGAGCCAAGTGTCAGGAACAAAGAGTCAGAGCCCAGGGTCAAAGATGGAGGAAGGAACCAGTCATCAGAGCCAGGGGTCAGAAGTCCTAGAGCAAGCTGAGAGAAAAGTCCATCACTACGACTGGAAAGGGAGTCCACCTTGTTGCACAGAGACTTCCTGGAATGTCTTCTAAGTTCATATAGGGTGCCTGGACCAATTAGCAGCCATGAGGAAAGCTGTCAGTCTGTGGTGTTTATCTCCACAGGGCATAGATGCTGGAGCTAGGGATGCTGCTGCATTCCCTGGCTTGAAGTAGTAATAAAACCCAAATACATGGTTTCAGCACCACCCCCTATAAAAGTTGTTCCAGCACCACTACCACAGGGTTTATATGATAATGCACATGACTCAATCACAGCTGTTAGTTAGCATTTGCCATCCCACAGACCTGGGCTCTAGCTCTCTCAGGATCCCACACTTTCCAAAAGTATGTGCTTGTTAGGGCCATTTCAAGTTCTGGAGCTCTGTATTACAGGGTTTTCCAAATATCTGTCTGTTAGCAGCATTGTATAATTCACTGTTGATTTAGGCTCCTAGGAACCTAAGTCACTTTTGAAAATAGGGCTTCAGCAGCTAAGTCACTTACACACCTTTGAAAATTTGACTTATCTTTTTATTCATGAATATTTACACTGGTGTTTTAGCAAAGATGGCAACAGCAAAGCTTCATACAGATAATTGAACTTTCAGTCTCTTAACAGGTCTTAAAACCTTCATCCACCAGTAGCTTCTTCTATGTCCCCATAAAACATCTTGTACCCCAAGTCCTCATGTGTGTCTGTGTCCAGTTTTTTCCTTGCCCAACCAGGTACTTCTGTGTTTGACCTGGCCCTGAGGCATGTGTGTCATTCCAAGTCACTAACTCTGCAAGGTGCTAGGTTAAGTGGGGCATCCCTGACTGACCAAAGGAAGCCATTATACAAATTCAAACAAGCACTTCTAATTTTTAAGATAAGATTCTTCTGTGAATTAATGTGTAGGTACCTGTGATGGTGTGTGCTCCCCACACTGACTCTGAGATGGCTGAGTTGGGCCAGGTGGGCCCAATCAGCCAGTTAGGCTGCAAGATGGGAGAATTAAGTGTGAGAGGAAAGCCCTAATTTGGAGGAAGCTCACCTGAGCAGAGGTGGGCTGGGTTAGTATTAACCCAGGAAGCTGGTGACAGAAAAGCCTGCTGGGAGGAATTTGTGGTCACCCTCTGTTTAATAGAGAGGGAAGGAGAGAACCCAGGGGAAGAGCATCGCCCTAAGGGAAGGGTGTACCCAGAAGGAGCAGGGTGGAGAAGAGAGCCTGTGGGAGTAAGAAGCAAGGTTGGGGGCTGAACAGACCTAGACTAGTTTTTGTAGGGTCCCTGGGCAAGAACATGGAGTAGACAAGAGTCCAGCTTCCCCTCTCTGCCACTGGGGAAGTGGCACCGGTAGGGCAGTGAACTGGAAGACTGCCTGGGTCACTGCAAGAGTGACAGGGTCAGGACAGTGGGCATGAGGTCTGCCAGATGCCACTTGAAGAGAAGAGACTTCGAAGGACTCTGCCACGGAATGGGGCGTGACCTGGCCGGAGGGCTGAGTCACAAAGAGGCAGCAGCAGCTCTTAGAGTGAGAGAGAAGCTGCAGACCAAGAGACAGAGACAGAGAGACAGCACACAACTGCAGGAAGAGGTGTTGGCCACACAGAGCTAATCCACAGAGCAGGCAGGAGGAGGTGCTTTCCAGTAGTGAGTAGAGCCCCGCGATAGTACCACACCCAAATACCTTTTATATCATTGTTCTGATTGCGCCAGTTATAGCTCACCCATTCTGATTCCAGACCAGATATTTTATTTCAGTAAGTTATCAGCTTCATTTTCTTACCGCCAATGCCATGGCAATTATATAAGTGATAAAATTGTGTTTTAGTGCAACTTAGTCAACACCCTTCACTTGGAGAAGTACACAAGGACAAAAGAGTTTTATGAACAGCAATTGACCTTAATAGTCCACTCCAGTCATTCTTGGCTCAGAGACTAAACTCCAGAGGTCATTCTTGATACCAAGTCTTCATACTTGTTTAAGTATTCTACTACTACAGCATTCTGCTACTGTACAATGGAGCCATCTGTAATCAATTGCAGTTCAGTCCCTCCTACATTTGTTTTGTCTTAACTTGCAGAGACAGTATCACTAAAATTACAAGAAATCCCCAAAATGAAAGACTACTAAACTGCTTCTTCCCCATAGCACGAAAACTTTGGAAGCCTGCAAGACACTCCATCAAACAACTGGAGGGAGAACCACATAAGTGTGTGTCTATGCTGCTTGGTTTTCTTTATAAATTGCCATTTTATACTGGGGCAACCTTTGAACTATTCACAGCTGGATGTCACATGCTCCCTTCCTCAAACCTATGTGAGCTGCATAGACAGTTCTGAAGAACCAGGTGTGGCCTGATACCCAAGGTTGATATTTACAGGATTATTAAGATACAGAAAAATGGATTTCTGCCTGATCCTCTTGTATCAAGGACAGACCCTATTCAGCACTGCCCGATAGCTCTGCTTCTTTCTGTCTTAATTACTGAACCTTTGGCACACAGAATAAGGGCCAATGCCTTACTGGATGGATGATCCAATTGTCCCCTCCTCCTACAAATATATGGCAAAATGTGCAGTGTGTTGAATATGTACTGTCCATAGCATGCACAGATAAGACTTTCTCAATCAAGCCATGTGT
Source organism: Gopherus flavomarginatus (assembly GCF_025201925.1). NCBI lineage: Eukaryota > Metazoa > Chordata > Testudines > Testudinidae > Gopherus > Gopherus flavomarginatus. The sequence goes on along the minus strand of NC_066619.1, from coordinate 256,301,528 downwards.
CAAATACATAATTGCTCTGTCTGTCAAATGTAGCCTCTTTCTACTAATGCAGTATTTGAAAAATGATCATAATTTACTGAAATGGAGTAGTTATTTGAATTTCACTTTTCTTGTCAAGTTTTTCTTGCCAACTTGTTTTTACTCTATGGACTGAACACTAATAATTCATTGAATTTTAATACTCAACATATGTGCTGTGATTGTTTATATAAATCACAAGATAGTATTATTTCTATTTCCCATTTACATAAGGATGTATGAATTTTTGCAAAAATGCGCATGAGTGCAAATTTAAAATTCAGTTTTCCTGACTACTCATATCTGAATTTATTTTAGGCTGTGATTCTCCTCCATGCAAGGAGCCAGTACAGGACTTATGAAACACTGACATAAGCTCTATTTTGAGACACTTAAGTAGTGCCTAGGACATGTACTGACCCTCTGAATTTTACCTACAGAAAGCATTTTGAGCAAAACTACCATAGTTGTTCAAATGTTTGCTTAAAGCAAACACAAAAGGGTCATGAGCTTGGTGAAAGTGAATGTATTTAAATTAATTGTTTCTGTCATTTGCTTTGCAAGGCTTAAGTGATATGATTTCACATTCTGCTTCCTAGTGTGTTAAGGCAAAATTAAAATACTTGAATATTTGACACTTAATCCATATGAGCATATAAGTGAATTCCTTAACTTTGTTGGTTAACGTTTACAAAGAAGCCGGGTTGTGGACTCAGTTATATATTGGCTGGCTTGACAAGATTAATTCCATAAAAAATAACTGAATTCCATACGTTTATTATTTACAGTAACTCATTTGCATCTCATCAAATTTCCTGAGGCTAGAGATACTGTCTGCAAATTTCTCTGGGCTTTCAACAGACTTAATTTAAAGCTTTGCATGCAGCTTGCAGAGAGCATGTCTGCATGCATCTTTCTGATTTGCAGATACCATTGCTCATTGATTGGCCTTCTGTGCTGGGTGACCTTGGGCAAGTCACTTTGCCTCTCTATGTCTTTGAACAATGCAGGGGAGGGGAATGCAGTTGTTAAATATAACTAATTAGGGGAAAATAGAAATGACTCAGTAGGGAAAATATGGAGTTCTGTTTTAGCCACATTAAGTTGAACCAATTGGTGGGCAGGGGTGGGATTGATTTAAATCAAGACTATTTAAAGCAGCAGTTTAAATCACCAAGTGGAAACCCATGATTTAAATCATCAGTTTTAATCCACTTTTCCATTTGTACTTCAGTTATTTTCTAAAGAAAACTGATTGTTGTTGGTTGATATAACCATTAAAACATGTTGATTAACCGCTAAATAGAGCCGTCACAGAGGCATTGGTATATCTTTTTGCTGCCTAGTTATACTTTTGATCTTCACAATATCCCCAGCAACAAGTTGCACAGGTTGACAGTGCATTGTGTGAAGGAGTATTTGCTTATGTTTCTTTCAAATCTGCTACCTATTAATTTCATTGGGTGACTCCTGGTTCTTATGTTACATGAAGGGGTAAATAACACTTTCTTATTCCTTTTCTCAACACCATGCATTATTTTATAGACCTTTATCATATCCCCTCTTATACATCGCTTTTCTAAGCTGAACCATAGTAATCTTTTGAATCTCTCCTCAGGTGGAAGTGGTTCCATACCCCTAATTATTTTTGTTGCCCATCTCTGTGCCTTTTCCAATTCTGATATATCGTTTTGAGATGGGGCGATCAGAATTGAATGCAGTATGGGCATACCTTGAATTTATATGAATTTGATATTTACTGTCTTCTTATCTATCTCTACCCTTTCCTAATGGTTCTTAACATTGTTAGCCTTTTTGACTGACCCTGCTTATTGAGCAGATGTTTTCAGAGAACTATCCATGCTGACTCCAAGATCTCTTTCTTGAGTGGTAACAGCTAAATTAGACCCCATCACTTTGTATATATGGTTGGGATTATGTTTTACAATGTGCCTTACTTTGTGTGTATCACTGTTTAATTTAATTTAATGCCATTTTGTTACCTATGCTTTTTTTTACATATAGTGTCACTCCTCCAATAGAGTGACCCGCTCTGTCATTCCTATCTATGTATTTTATACTCTGGCATTACCATGTCCCATTATGTATTATCATTCCACCATGTTTCTGTAATGCCTATTGTACCAACACCCTCATTTAACATCAGATACTCAAGTTCACCTATCTTAGTATTTAGACTTTGTAATGAGGTACCCTCACCACTGGTGTGCCTCCTTGTGGATGTGTTGGGGATTATCTCCACTGAGGCCTGATGCCCCACTTGCACCAGCTGCTCACACCACTTCCACTCTCACTCTCCAAGACTCACAGTGCGCTCCGTCTTTGTGACTCGGCCCTCCAGCCAGGTCACTATGTAGTCCTCGTGTTCTGGTGTATTAAAGTACTGCTAGGTCAGCTGTCTTTTTGTGCTTCAGATAGTCTTCCAATCCAAGGCCAGGTTGTGTGCCACTCTCCCAGCAGTTGATAGGGAACCTGGGCCCACCCACTACTCAAGCTCCAGCCCAAGGACCCTACAACCAGCAGCCAGGGTCTCTCACCTTTCTGCAGGCTCCCTGGGCTGCTTCCTACTTCACCTTTATCAGGCTCCTTCTCCACCCTCCTCTGTGTACATCTTTTCTTCAAGGCCAGGTTCCCAGGGCTTCTGTTCTCCCCTGATTTCCTCCCTTCCCTTTCTAAGACAGAGAGTGACTGCAGGCTTTCATACTGCTGCCCCTTTCTGCTGCTAACATCCTGGCTTTATACGAGCCCTGCCTGTTCCTTCTCAGCTGGGCTGAGTTTCTTGTCAGCCTTTCAATCCTGGCTCTTACCCAGGTGCAGCCAATCAGGTTAATTGACTTTACTTAACCTGCTTTAACTTGTGTGGGGTGGGCACTCCATCACAGACTTCTACCATTTATGTACAAACACTCATAAAATTTGTCCATATATAGTCTGCTTTCATGTGATGTAATTGAAGGAGACTCTTTATTTGACTGTTTCTTTTCAGTTTGTCCATATAGTCTGCTTTCATGTGATGTAATTGAAAGAGACTCTTTCATTTGACTGTTTCTTTTCAGTTCCTACCCATACTTTATCAATGTCTATCCTTCTTTTTGCTAGGATATAGAGTATCCCTTTTAGTAAACCCTTCCCCACAAAGAGATGTCTGTCTGAACCTTATGCTCCTCCACACCTGACAGCTTTCCCTCAGCCCCTAGTTTAAAAACTCCTCTATGACCTTTTTAATTTTACATGCCAGCAATCTGGTCCCGTGTTAGTTTAGCTGGAGCCCATCCTTTCTGCATGGGGTCTTCCTTTCCTAAAAGGTTCCCCAGTTCCTAATAAATCCATCCTCCAAACACTGTTGTCTCATCCATGCATCAAAATCCTGCAGTTCTGCCTGTCTAAGGGTTGGTCTGCACTGGGAACTTACATCAGCATAGCTTCATCTCTCAGGGGTGGGAAAAATCCACATGCCTGAGTGACATAGCTATGCCAACCTAACCACCAATATAGACAGTGCTAGGTCAACAAAATAATTCTTCCATCAACCAAGCTACTGCCTCTAGAGTTGTGGATTACCTACGCTGGCGGGAGAACTCCTCCCATTGGTATAGGTAGTGTCTACAATGAAGCTCTACAATGAAGCTGTAGCATTTTCATTGTAGACATACCCTAACTGGCCCTCCATATGGAACTGGAAGCATACCTTGGGGATGCTACCTTGGAGGTCTATACTTTAATCTCTTACCTAGCAGCCTAAATTTGGCTTCAAGGACCTCTGTCCTACCTTTTCCTATATCACTGGTAACTACATGTATCACAACCACCTGCTCCTCCACAGCACTGCACATAAGTCCATCTAGATGTCTGTCTAGATATTTTCAGGTTCTTATTTATAGTATATTTTTAGTATGTTAGAAAATGGTGAGATATATTATTTGCTAGATAATTAACTTTTTGCTCATGAGTTGTGTCAAGTTGTATTTGGATGGTAACTGGAATTTAATTAAACACGCAACAGAATATAAAATTTATTTTGATTAAACCAAACAACCTTAAAAGTTTTGGATACATGAGCTTCTCTTAGTCAAAACATGTTTCACATTTACAACTAAATAATAAGTTTAGGCCTTAACATATTTTGTATTAAATTTTCAGATTTCATTTTAAGCAGGTTTATTTTTAAAAATAACTTACTATAATTTAAATAAAATAAAAAACAATCTAATTTTAAAAAAATCCAATTTTTTTTCCAAAATTTATCAAATATTATCCACCTTGTTGGTGGGACATTCAGAAAGGCATGTCAGAGACGTAATGAAATTTTGCATCAGAACATAGTTTTTTCTGTTTCCATAGTAAACCAACTGCTCTGTGCGGGGCTGGTGTAGATGATCCTGGAGATCTTTTCCAGGCCTTTCAGGGATTTATCAATTGAAATATACTCTGTGCTTACTTGATTTCCCTCAGTACCACCCTTTTCACTCTGTGTTTGCTGTTGGCCATTCTCTGATAAGTAAGGCTTTCAACAGGTGTAGATGAATGGCAAAGCAATCCAGTTACAAAATACTGAAGAGGTTAAAGTACCTAGCTAGTATATGGCATTCTGTTCTCAGAAATAAGTGGAGCATTGTAACTATGATAAGTTATTCTTAGCACAAAGAGAGGAATGGAAATAGAAAATGGTCCAAGCTGATTTGTTTCTTGATGACTGGTATAGGGATACTGAAATGTAACTAATTTTTATGACAATATTCTGAGATCAGATATGTTTGGGTGCATTCAGATTAGTGAAACAGAAAAACTGATGATAGAGTTCATCATTCTCTTCTAGAAGGAGGGAGGACAGAGATATGAAGCTGGGATATCTTACTCCTTGGGTGAAATGTTGTACACCTGGAAAAACAAGCCACCTACTATATATTAAGATAATCTTTTCGTGCTTAAAGCAAAGGAGTGAAATTCAGGAAATCTAGGTTTTATTTCAGGCAGCGTCACAGATCTTTAGTGTGCCTTTTGGGAAAGCCACTTAACTGCTCTGTGCGTCAGTTTACCTGTCTGTAAAGTAAAACTGATACCAGAAGTACTTCACAAATTAGTTATGAAGCTAAATTAAAGTTTCTAAAGCATTTTGTGGTAAAATAACTTCATATATAGCTATATAACTTCAAAGTATTTTTATTTCTTCTGGCCTTCCTGATAAGATAACTCTATTTTAGAATTGCAGACAATAATGGGATATTTCAGATACCTGTGTGTGGTAACCATTGATAAATGATGACTGTTCAATGGTGGCCAGATATATATATGGAAATGTATATGTATCTATATCTATATATAATGTTTTCATGGTTGGCTGTGCATGCAAGAGACAGTCGTAAGAGGTGGCAGTAAGGGGGTTTCATCTCAGACTGTGTGGGAATTGGCAATGTTCACTACACACATCCATATGCAATATCCCTTTACCAGGAATGCTGTCATGTGCAGTAGTGCTGTGCTATGCATCTTCTTCCAAAAAACACTCTGAGCTACACTGGGATACCCTTACTCTTGTTGAGTAGTGCCTTACGCCTTAAGTAGTTCCATAGATTTAAATGGAGACACTTGAAGAGTAATGTATAGAACCCTGCAAATCTGCTTGTATCCACTTTATATCTGTGGACCATTTCTGCAGATACAGCTTGGATGTGGATACAAATTTTGTATCTGCACAGGGCTCTGACTGGTAAGAGCCGGGCAGGCAGCTGTGAGGAACTGTGACATGGATCCTCCACCTGCCCTGGGCAGGAGGCCTGGGGGACAGGGCAGGTTGAAGGTCTGCCGCGGCTCCCCACAGTTGCTAGCACGGCTCTCCTCAACCCATCTCCGGCTGGGGATGTGGGCAGCTTGGCTCCACAGCCTGGCCACAGTAAAAGCCAGGCGAGGAGCTGTGGGGAGCCATGGCAGACCCTCCACCTGCCCTGGGCGGGGGGCCGGAGCAGCCTCTGGGCAGCTCCACGGGTCTCCCCCTTCTCCTGGGCCAGGCCAGCATGGAGCCCAGATGAGGAGCTGTGGTGAGCCGTAGTGGACCCTCCACCTGCCTGCTCTGTGTTTGGGGGGGGGGAACTGAGAACAGCCCCTGGCCGTGTCCCAGCCCCCCCAGCTCTCTGCGCAGCTGAGCACAGGTGGCGGGTCTGCAACTCCATGTGGGCTCCCCACAGCTGCCCATGTGGCTCTCCCTGACGGGGCTCCAGGGCGGGGGCTGTGTGGCTCAGAGCCTCAGCCCAGTCCCCAGTGTAGAGCCCTGCAAATCTGCGGATATCTGCAGATAATTTTTGCAGCTCTCAGACTGGATGCAAATACACCTTTGCATATCCACGCAGGCTCTAGAAACGTAGTACTCAGTATGAGCCAGGGTATCACAATGTGGCCCAGTATTTTCAGATGTTAATCTCCTCAATGAGTAGCCAGGCCCCTACTGCCAGTTACGACCAACATTTATGTCTCATAACTGGATGGCCTGGTGTGCTTTAACCTACACAGCTCACATGTGGACTAAATATATGAAGGCCATAGTCCTTTTAAAAAAAACAAAACAAAACTTTTTCACATCTTTACTATAAAGGGGAGCAGCACAGAGTTCTGAGCAAGGCCTGTGGGATTTGTCCATTATACTTGTAATGAATATTTAGGGTTGTGCTCAAGATGAGCAGACTTGAAAAGACAGATTCCTGAGGCAAATATTTGTTCTCAAGTATTTGGAAAGTAGACTTGCTTGCTGATCTCCTATTTATGGAAGGAAAAAGCCTTGGTGTTGGGAGGGAAGAGAAAACTGAGATGGCAGTTTGTATTGGAAGCCCAACATGGTTTGATTATATAACGTGTTGGTTTGTGGAGACACAAAGTAGTTATGTTTATGAAAGGTTTATTCTAAAGTGGCATTAGACCTTCTCAGACACAAAATGCCCGTGATATTTTCCCTCATGCTCTGTTAGGGTTGCCAGGTGTCCAGTTTTCAACCAGAATGCCTGGTCAGCACTGCTGACAGGGCCATTAAAAGTCTGGTTGGCGGCAGAGCAGGGCTAAGGCAGGCTCCCTACCTGCTATGGCTCCTTGAAGCAGTGGCATGTTCCCCCTCTGACTCCTACATGTAGGAGCAGCCAAAGGGCTCTGCACACTGCCCCTGCCCCAACCCCGTATGTGACTGGCTCTACAGCTCCCATTGGCCGGGAACCGCGGCCAATGGGAGCTTCAGGGGTGGCGCCTGCAGATGGCACAGCATGCCAAGCTTCCTGGCTGTGCCTCTGCGTAGGAGCTGGAGAGGGGACAGGTCGCTGTTTCCAGGAGCTGCCTGAGATAAGTGCTGCCCAAAGCCTGCACTCCTCACCCCCTCCCATGCCCCAACCTTCTGCACCAGCCAAGCCCCCTCCCACCCTCCAAACCCCTCAGTCCCAACCTGGAGCCACCTCCTGCACCTCAAATCTTTCATTCTCAGCCCCACACCAGAGAATCCCGCACCCCCAGCTGGAGCCCTCACCCCCTCCTGTACCGCAACCTCCTGTCCCAGCCCGGTGAAAATGAGCATGTGAGTGAGGGTGGGGAGAGTGAGTGATGGGGGGGCAGATGGAGTGAGTTGGTTGCAGGGCCTCAGATAAAGGGTGGGGCAGGGGTGGAGCCTTAAAGGAGGAGCGGGGCAGGGTAAGGGTGTTTGGTTTTTGTGTGAGTAGAAAGTTGGCAACTCTATGCTCTGGCTTCAAGTTTGCAGTCCCCTTTCTCCACCTAGAATTGTTACACCCTTGAATCTATTATACATTCTTTTAAAATAACCTTTACAGTTTATGAACTTTATTTTTCCAAATCAGGTTTTCCAAACAGAAGCTGGCACCAGGTAAAGCAGGGTCTAGAACTCCAAATGTGACCGAAAAGCTCCGTTCAGAAATGAGGTTGAAAACGAATAAAATGTAAAGCATCGGTGGAGACAAAGCATTGGGACCCTGCAGATCTAAGTCTGATTTACAAAAGTATTTCAGCACCTTCAGTTGCAGATAGGTGCCAAACTGCTTAGGTGATTTTGAAAATCCCACCAGGCACCTATCTCACATTGAAAGTACAATAGGAGTTAGGCCCCTACCTCACTAAGGCAAATATTGGGGTTTACAAAAGCACTTCTTTGCATCTAGAATCACTGACATACCTTTGAAATTTGGCCCCTTGTGTAGAAAAATCCTATTGACATAAGTGAACATTTGGAGGGCCCAGGAAATGCAGCAGGATCAGGCCTTTGATGTGGGGAGGAGTGGGCCAGATCAAATGAAACTAACTTTAGTTTTATTTCCTTTCTTAAAACTTAACAGTGAGGTCTAGATCAGGGTTCAGCAACCTTTCAGAAGTGGTGTTCCGAATCTTCATTTATTCACTCTAATTTAAGGTTTCACGTGCCAGTAATACATTTTAACATTTTTAGAAGGTCTCTTTCTATAAGTGTATAATATATAACTAAACTATTGCTATATGTAAAGTAAATAAAGTTTTTAAAATGTTTAAGAAGCTTCATTTAAAATTAAATTAAAATGCAGAGACCCCTGGACCGGTGGCCAGGACCCGGGCAGTGTTGAGTGCCACTGAAAATCAGCTCACGTGCCACCTTTGGCATGCCTACCCCCAGTCTAGATCTTTAGGTTATGTAAATCTGCATAGTTCTAGTGAAGTCCGTAGAACTGCACAGCCTTACACCAGCCAGGGTTCCTGATCCTCCTTCTTGTATTGAGTGATCAGACATGCTAGGAGGTGAAGAAATATTACTTAGTGTTTTAGGGCTTTTTAAAGTTATTTAATTGTTACATTTATTTTTAAAAGGGGAAGTATGACAGAATTGTCCTGAAATAGTTGCAGTCATGAAGACCCACACTCTGTTTCTGTTCCTATACTATTAAGTAATACTTTAAAGCAGGAGTTGGGGAAAGGTGACTTTGGTTAGATAATATAACTGAACAAGTGGGCTTTAGATAATTGATGCTTTTTTTGCTTTCAAGCATATTTAGACTTGGAATAAAGTTTTGGAAGGTCAGATGTTCTGTTGAAACCAAACTTTACATCTGTTGTAGATATGAAGCTACATGTGGAGTTAATCTTTGGTACTCAGATGCCTGCCCAAAGTCTGAGGCTGTTGCAGCTGCTCAATCATTGGTACATAACCATTATTGAGACACTTCCTTTCTCAGCCCTTAGCTTTTTGGGCATCTCCAGATGTGTGCACCAGCTGTGGATGATGAGAGCACCATCTCTTAAACAGAACAACCACCCACTGTCCAGCCTTCCCCATGACTAGAGGTATACACCTGCTATAGTTCTCACACCTCTCTCTGGGCTGGTCTACACTAGGGGGGGAATCGAGCTAAGATACGCAACTTCAGCTACGTGAATAGCGTAGCTGAAGTCGAAGTATCTTAGATCGATTTACCTCTTGTCCTCATGGCACGGGATCGACATCCACAGTTCCCCGTCTACTCTGCTACCACCGTTCACGCTGGTGGAGTTCCAGAGTCGACAGAAGTGCGTTCGGGGATCAGTATATCACGTCTAGATGAGACACGATATATCGATCCCCAAGAAATCGATCGCTACCCGCTGTGAACGTGTGGACTCACCCCCCACCGCGCGTCCTGCTGCTCACTTTGGGGAATTAGCTCAATTCCAGCTACGGAGCACCCTCTGCAGGCCGGTGAGCCACCTGTCCTCTGCTGGCCCCGGGCCCCTCCCTGGACCTCGGTGCCTCTTTAACTGGGTCTCCCCCCTCCCAGGCGAACCCCACCCCACTATCCCCACTTTGCCTCAGTATTGGCTACTGCTCAGTCATTGTCTAGCCCCCACGCCCTGGGGCAGACTGCAGTATCAGCCACTCATCATAGGCAAAGGGGTTTTGGCCTGGCTGCCTTTACCTACCCTCCGGCTGCCCCTCTGCAAGCCCAGTACCTTGGAGGCCTAGAATTAGGCCCTGCAGCCTGGGGAGTTGCTGGCCTAGGGCTTCCCAGCTCCTAAGGCTTTTCCCCCAGCCCTACCTTCCTTTAGGTCCCCTGGGTGAGTCCCCAAGCAGCCAGGCCTGTCTCTCTCTCCAGTCAGAGAGAGACTCTTTCTGCTTCTGGCTCCCTGGCCTTCTTATTAGGCCCTGTGGCTCAGTTTGGGGCATGGCCCCAGCTGCAGCCACTTTCCCAATCAGCCCAGCTTAAAGGCTTTCTCCAGCCCCAGCCCCTTCCCCAGGCTGTTTTTAACCCCTTCAGGGCAGGAGCAGAGATCCACTCTGCTACACACCGCCCCCCTTAAAACCCTCACCCGTGGGATAGGAGGGGTTTTTCCCCTGGACTAGCCACTCATGTGCCTCCAGTGCCACTCGCTTCCTTTCGGATTCCTCCAAACACTTCCGCAAGTGGACCTCCTCATCTACAACAGCTGCATACTCCTTAGCGAGGTCCACCACACTCGCCTCAGACTCATGGAGGGCCCACTCTGCTGCCTCAAGCCGTGCCCGTAGATTTGAGTCCCCCAGGACCTCTTCCTTCAGGTCTGGGTCCCCTTGGTGGTCTGTCCCACAACCACCTGGGTCCATTTTGTTTCTCGGAGATGTCCCTGCTGGGGCCCCCCATCTCCTGCTGGGCCCACTCTGTCTGGGTCCCTCTCCCCCTGATAGGCAGGGTGATAGTTCAGGTCCTGGCCTCCTGCGGGGTCACCACGATCTCCACCTTGGCCTGTGTCACCACCTTCAGTTCCTGCATGGCCCCTTCCAGGCCTCCAGGCACCTCCATTGGCCCACCCTCAAGTCTCTTGAGGGGGCAGTGCCTCCTAATGTGGCCTGGTTTCTGGCAGCCCCAGCAGACTCCCTGCCTCCTCGCTGCCTTAGGCCTTCTCTGTTTCTTCGTGGGCCTAGACCCCATGGGTTGCCCTGCCCCGTGTTCCTTGGGCCCAGACAATCCCTCCAGAAGTGGCCCGCTTGCCCAACATACGGGCGGCTGCCTGAGTTCTCGCACCTGGCAGACTGCCCGAGGGACCTGCTGCCTCCTCTTCTCTGGGTGAGGCACCCTGCCCCCAACCCAGTACGGATAGTCCCTCCTTAAATGTCCTTGCCTGAAACAGGCATAACACGTCCGGCGCTCAGCCACAGGCCTCCCAATCCCGGCTCTCAGCCTCTCCCAGCTATCTCCACCACACCTCCAGAACTCCGTCCTGAGGACCTTCACCAGGGCCTGCTGCTCCGGTACCAGCTGGCCCACTTGTTCCCGGAGGACCTCCTGCACCTCCCACATGTCCTGTCGGGCCTCCCGGATCCCCTGCAAATGGTCAGCCCCCTTTCTGAGGGATGCTGACGCCGGGGCCCAACCAGGGATTCCATCGGGGGCCTCCATGTAGAAGATCCCCATGTACCCCGGATCCATCATCCTCCGGATCCCCTCAGTCCAGGCAATAGGCCTCAGTCCTTGCCCAGGCCCCTTGTATCAGGGGCGGACTGCTATGCCCGCATTCTCCACCACATATGAACGTGTGGACTCACCCCTGTGGTGCCTCCTGCTGGTCACTTCGGAATTAGCTCGATTCCAGCTACGCAGCACCCTCTGCAGGCCGGTGAGCCACCTGTCCTCAGCAGGCCCCGGGTCCCTCCCTGGATCTCAGTGCCTCTTTAACTGGGTCTCCCTCCTCCCAGGGGAACCCCACTTTGCCTCAGTATTGGCTACTGCCTAGTCATTGTCTAGCCCCCACACCCTGGGGCAGACTGCAGTATCAGCCACTCATCATAGGCAAAGGGATTTTGGCTTGGGTGTCCTTACCCACCCTCTGGCTGCCCCTCTGCAAGCCCAGTACCTTGGAGGCCTAGAATTAGGCCCTGCAGCCTGGGGAGTTGCTGGCCTAGGGCTTCCCAGCTCCTAAGGCTTTTCCCCCAGCCCTACCTTCCTTTAGGTCCCCTGGCTGGGTCACCCAAGGAGCCAGGCCTGCCTGCCTGCCTGTCTCTGTCTCTCTCTGTCTCCAGTCAGAGAGAGACTCTTTCTGCTTCTGGCTCCCTGGCCTTCTTATTAGGCCCTGTGGCTCAGTTTGGGGTGTGGCCCCAGCTGCAGCCACTTCCCCAATCAGCCCACCTTAAAGGCTGCTTTCTCCAGCCCCAGCCCCAGCCTCTTCCCTGGGCTGTTTTGCCCGCCCACTTCCCAGACACCCAATAGATACACCCACCGATACGGTGGGTAGTCTATATGTACCCTGAGCCTCAGCTGTTGCTAATACCTCTTGCAACTCTGTCTAATACAATCCTGAGCCTCTTTCAGACTGAACAGTAACCATCTTGGGTATTCTAGACAAACACTTTCCCTGAAAGGACTGCCGCCTCCCAGCACTCTGGTGTGACAGCTCTAATATCTGAGCCTGCGTTTTTTCAGGCCGAGGGAGTAGTCATGAGGAGTTCTGTTCCCCCAGATTTTGATATCAGGTTGGAATCTGGAACCTGATTTTCTTTTTACATATACCAGCGTAACTCCACTGACCTCAGTGAAATTATCCCTGATTTACACCACTATAAATGAGTGGAGAATCAGGCCCCTGGGCTCTAGTACAGTAATTATGGTAGTCTGCAGGTGCCCACAGTTTTCTCCTGTGTCCTAGCCTCCTTCAGCATGAAATTAAGGCCTGACCGAAGTAGTTGCATTCATCTCTTGAGAGCTGAGTTGATATTTTCTGGATGCAAATGCATTCAGCCCTAGTACTGGAAAATTGCAGATCCTGACATTAAAGGGTTACTGTATTTTATGAGACACAAGCTCATTCTTTTCTGCCAGCAAAATAACTGCTTAGAGATTCTCTGCACATGAAAGATGATAGCTTGATTTCCAGTACGACCATGTGTGTTGGAAGTAACATCCATGGTAATTATCAGAACCTGCTGAATCTCAAACTCTTTGGACAGAGAGATGGGTTAAGTACATCTCAAAAACTCCCCAGCTGCTTGCCATATGAGTGGATTAAAAACTGCTGTTTGTCAAGAGTGTGGTGATGGCTTGGAATCCATAATGCATACACTCCAGAGTGCTCTTGTGTATGTGTTATATGGATTTACTTTGTTAGCATACTAGGTATATTTAAACAATTAATATCCGCACTGAAAAAACTATAAAAGGAGAAACACTGGAAGCTTCAGAAGTGGGAGAATAAGACACGTTCATTTTATGTCTTTGTGATTTTTCAGTGGAGTGAATTATCCCATTGTTCTTAACTAGTGTATTGTGACTGCATGGAGAAGGGATACCTACCAAATACCAATTATTGTTTAGTAAGGGCTTCAGGTAGCAGGTGTTTTGAGACACACCACATCTGAGTCTTGACAAAATCAAAAGAGGGGAAACCCATAGTCTTTTAATGACGTGCTAAAGAAGGAAATAGATGCCTGTAACTTTAGAAGGTTAAAAACAAGCATATTGGAATTGAAGTTGGGCAAACCTGTGTGGTTAAAAATAGAATTGGCCCAAATCTTCAATCAATCCTTCAAATCAAATCAAACCTGTAAGGTTTGCAAAGTTTTTTGTTAAATCCCTCCTCCAGTTTATCCCCTCAATGCCCATGGAAAGCTCAGCGGTTACAGGAAATGGCTCCAACTCGCACTATCATTGATATCCTCTACTAAGCCCTGGCTACCTTCACTCCCTCCCTGATGAACTTTTTCTGTGACTACCTTTAAGTGCCTTTCTCCATAGCATTGCTGCCTTACTTTTCGTTTATTGGGATGAAGGACCAAGAACCGTTGGCGACCTCTCTGCTGAGCTGCAGCTGCTGCTGCTTAACCTAAATCTTGTGGTATAGATCATGAAAGGCAGTCAAGATAGTCATGCAGAGTGTTAGATTTAAATTCGGCAATAGTGGAGCAGATGAAGTGCTGGACTCACATCACTGCTGTTGTAATAACAAGGCATAGTAAAGAATATTTAGCACTTCACAAATAACTAATTAATCTTCTGTGTCACTGCTGTGTGGTAGATAGGTAAATATCAATACACTGATGGAAAAACGGAGGCTGAGACATTAAGTGGTCTGCCCAAAGCCATTGAAAAAGTTAGTTGCAGAGCCCAGACTAGAATTAGGAACTTGCTGGAATCCAGTCTAGTGTGTAGATCATTAGAACACATGCTCTTTTGCATGTCAGTAAAAAGACCTTAAGTTTCCTCCTCTCCTCCTAAGGAGGATCAGTTGGGAAGGGGGAAAGGCATCTCAAGTTTCCCTAAACCCACTGTGACAGGGCAAGGTCAGATGGCTATAGAAAAGTAGTGGAGATAGATATATTAGCCCCAGGTTAGCAAATATCTGGTACCAGGATAAGTAAATGGCAGCTGCTCCAGGTCAGTTAAGACACCTGGGGCCAATTAAGAGCTTTCCAGAAGGCAGGGAGGATGCTCGGTTGATTGGGACACCTGAAGCCAATCAGGGGCTGGCTGAAACTAGTTAAAAGCCTCCCAGTTAGTCAGGTGGGTGTGCATGTCAGGAGCTGTGAGAAGCTGTGTTGTTGGAGAGCTGTCCACACCATATCAGGCACAAAGAAGGAGGCCCTGAGGTAAGGGTGAAGTGAAGCTTGAGGAAATGGTGGCTGCTGTGGGGAAGTAGCCTGGGAAATTGTACATGCCCAGTTCCTAAAAGGTCAGCTACCATAGTTGATACTATTAGGGTCCCTGGGCTGCAGCCTGGAGTAGAGGGTGGGCCTGGGCTCCCCCCTTTGTTCCCTTGATTAATCACTGAGACTGTGCAAGGGAGGATAGCTTCTCCTCACCTCCCTTGCTGGCTTATGAGGAAAATGGCTCAGTAGACTGTGACCCTTGTCTCTAGAGAGAAAAGGGTTAAGTAGAAGGTCACAGTGAGCCTCTGAGGCTAGTGAAATCTATCAGGAAATGCAGGAGACAAGGACAGAGCTTTGTCATACCACTGAAAATAATAGGGGAAACTGGAGATGAGAATTGGGGAGGGAAACAGGGTTGCTTAGGTTGTGGATCAATAGAAGAGATGCCACTCTAAGGTGGGCCTTCTAGCTAATTCAGATAAGCATTGCAGTTCGATACCTGACACAATAGTAGATTCTGGCATCTCATTCCAAAGTGAGGCTTAAGCTACACAAATGCCATTTATTTATTGATTTATTTATTGATACACTGAAGCAGACAGTATGGATTAGCATTTGTATCTTCCACTGGTTTCAAAGAGTTGTTGAATTGTGGTGACACTACTCAACTAACTAAAGTGTGCCAGCAGGTCCACAAAACAAAAATATTCTAACCATACTTTAGGAAAAATGAGACTCATTCATAACAAACACCAGAGTTTTCACATAATAATTTAATGTATTTAACACTGTGTGCTATAGCTTGACTAATATAATTTAGTATTGACAAAGGACTCCGTTAGCAAATACTAAAGTTTAGTTTTCCTTAAACCTTTTCTCTCCTCACTGGCAGCATCTTATATCCTAGTCTTCATCCAAAACAGAGCTCATTTCTCAAACTGTAAATTAAAATATCAAACATGTAGTATTTCAGTTCATGAAAATTGCAACTAAATCTGGGCACATTCTAAAAAAAGTAACAATACTCTATGTATGTCTTACGATTTTATATCTTGGTTTTGGCTGGTTAGGTATCCGAGACCCAGGGGCAGCTCCAGGCACCAGCACACCAAGCACATACCTGGGGCGGCAAGCCACGGGGGGCACTCTGCCAGTCGCCGCCAGGGTGGCAGGCAGGTTGCCTTCGGTGGCATGCCTGCAGAGGGTCAGCTGGTTCTGCGGCTTCGGTGGATCTCCCACAGGCATGCCACTAAATCCGCGGGACCGGGGACCTCCAGCAGGCAAGCCGCCGAAGGCAGCCTGCCTGCCGTGCTTGGGGCGGCAAAATACCTGGAGTCGCCCCTGCCGAGACCTTTGCATTATGTCTTTCAGCAACAGTTGTGAATTTCAGTAATACATTCTTTCTCTAGACAAGCACTTGTTAATGTTATAGTTTTGCAAGAAAAAATTACCATTGACATATACTAATTCAGTTTATAATAAACTGCATGCCTCTTCAACAGCACTCAAGGGGGCCTAATTTTTTCTTTCAAAAGTGACTTTGGGTGACCAACTTGAGGCACATCTTAAATGGACTCGATTTTCAGAAATTTTTTGAGCATTTCCCCCCCCCCCTTGAAAATCAGGCTCCTTTAAGGTGTTGGAAGTGCGGTTTCCCCAAATTGAAGCTCCCAAAAATCTTCAATCACATTTGAAAATATAAGCCTGAGCATCCATTTTTAAAAAATCATTCCACAAAGTTAACTCGTATTTGTAAGCATGTTCTATGCTATGGAGACAAATACACACTAATTCCCCCAAAACTGCTCAAATGAAGTTCCCAAGAATGCGTTAGATCCTCTGGAAATTGCTCTCCCTTCCATCTGAGTCTGTGGCCCTCTCTGCATGAACACTGTGGCCTAACTTTCACACACTCTGGGTGCCTCTATTTTTAGGATGTCTTAATTTGAGCAACTCAGAATGGAGATACCCCAAGTTAGTGGACACTTTTGAAAATCTTGGCTTTTGTGCCTAGGGCTCTGCAGGATCTCAGAAGGCAAAGTCACCTGTAATGGATGCAGCAGGCTCCCTGATGAAACCCATCAATATTCGTGCAGAGATACATTCAGACAAGTGAGCAGGGTAAAATCCAATTCTGGACTTGTATGATTCCCCTTCCTGGGGTGGGAGTACATAACACTGGATCAACAATACAATCAATTAGCTAGCCATGCTGCTGGGAGAAGTGTGGAAAGCCCAGGAAAAAAGCATAGAGGGTTAGGAAATCCACAGAAAGTAGCTATTCTGAGAACAGGACACGGAAGGATTCAGGGCCCACTCCAAAGCCAATGAAGTCAATGGAAGTCTTTTGATTGACTTCAGTGGTCTTTGGATTAGGCCACTACTGTGGATCTTTGCATTCAGTGTGTATTCAAGGCCATGCATTCTCCCTTCACTTTGAGGCCAATATGCCACCTAAATTCCATATTAAGGGGAACAGCTTGATTCTTGTCCCTTCCCCATGTCTTTGTGTAAAAGGGGACAACTTGGTCCTAAATGTTTTTCCAAATATTATATCACATTACCTGGGGAGTCTATACTCGCTGGTAGAACTATAGGTCATGCTGCTTCAGCCTGGAGTTCACACTTGCTCATTCCTCTATACTGAGCTCTTTCCAATGGCAGTTTTATAGCAAGCCTGACAGTCGCTTTAAATTAGAGGAGTTGGCAAGTGTCCGAGAAAAGGGGTGGGAATTTGTTTAGCTGAGAAAGACAGTTGAAAGACTTAGTACAAGAGACTCAGGCTTTAAATAACTTTTCATGTTCAGAGAAGTGCATTATTTGTCATTAAGGCATTTTATCTTTTTTCTCTGAAAGACTTTGAATCACCAACCTGCATCTATTTGTTTGAAGTTGCAAAATTTATGAGACAAACCCAAGGAAGCATATTGTTGTTGTGGAAAATTTGATTTGATCTGCTCCAAAGTAAGGTAAGATGTAACTGGTTCTGTTTTGCTGTTCTGACTTATCTGAAAGCATTTAATCAAAGGAACAAAAATGTGGTGCCTTTGGAAAATGTAGATTTTTTTTATTAGACCACATATGATTAGATTAAAAATCTGCTGCTGCTAAATCTGTTTATATATTCTGCCTTGTAACACAAGAATAAGGCACCATGACATTTATGAACTTAACATTGCTCTTAGAAAATTTACTGACAGGTTTTTTTTAAATCCAAGATACACACACATCTGACCAAAATTATTTCTAAAAAGTCTATTTTTGTCAGGTTTGGGCACTAATTTAATTGTCTTTCATCTGTAGACATAGTTCTACATATTTAGCTTCAAGCTTTCATTCCATCAGCCCAACACAGAAATTGAGAGGTCTTTTCTCATGAAAGATTCCAACATCATTTCATAAATTCACTTAAGCTTTGCTGCTGAGGTTTTCTGAAAAATGTGTTCTGCAAAATATTTTGTAAATATTAAATCATTTTTGCTTCAGGGTCACACCCTTGCAAAGTTAAGGAAATTCCTAATATTTTCCAGCAAAAAAGTCATTTGATATTAGCTGACATGATAGCCTTTAAAAAAAAAAAATCAAAGTTACTAACCTACTGTGCAGTCTTGGTCTGTGGGCAGTGTGCTGTATGCAATCTGGGAAGAAACTGCACATTGTAGAATGAGAATAAGTGTTTGTCAGCTGTTGCACACAAACCTGTTCTGCGTAGGTGAGAGTCTCCAGTTAACATTATTTGGATGTTTATGAAACATCATTTGTCTGCCTGCCAAGTGCACAAAACAAGCTATTCATGGCAGTGTATAAATTCTACAGTCCTCCCACTTGTGGTGATTGATTCTTTCTTTTCAAGCTGAAATTCTATGAAATATGGGTGTGAATTCAGAACAATCAGTAGCCCTTTGAGCTGTGCATGTTGTGGGTATTAACTCTGCAACAGGTTGGGGAAAGAGCAACCTGCTCCACAAGCCACAACGACACCTCTTCTTCAAGACTGCATGGTAGCCAGCATTAGAGTTGCCCAGAGAGAGGGGCTCATGCAAGCGAGGCTCTCCTCCTCCTGTACTACACTACTCCCAACAACCCTCAGGCCTGAGAATGCTGCCTGTCTTGCAGGAAGGAGCTGTCTTTTTAACAAGAGCTCAGTGCAGTTCAGTGGAATGTACTCTACAGGGCAAGTGGAATTTTAAGGCTCAGTGACTGTCTGTTCAGTTCCTCTGATTCCCTTCATCCTCCAACCATACCACTGGGGCTGTGCAGCCTGTAGGACTGACTTCAGCCAGTAAATGGCCCCCACCAGGGATACACAGGGTTTTGAGGCACCTCCCCCACCACCTCACAGACTTTAAGGTCAGAAAGGACCACCATGATCATGTAGTCTGACCTCCTGCATGTTGCAGGCTATAGAACCTTACCCACATGCTCCTGTAATAGGCCCCAACCTCTAGCTGAGATACGGAAGTCCTCAAACCATGGTTTAAAGACTTAAAGTTATAGAGAATTTACACTAGTTTAAACCATTTATACTAGTTAAACCTGTCAGTGACCCATGCCCCAGGCTGCATAGGAAGGATAAAAACCAGGGTTTCTGCCAATTTGACCCAGGGGAAAATTCTTTCCCAACTCCAGCTATGGTGATCAGTTAGACCCTGAGCATGTGGGCAAGTCCCACCAGCTAGACACTTGGGAAAGAATCTCTGTAGCAACTCAGAGCCCTCCACATCTAGTATCCCATCACCTGCCCTTAGCATGACAAACTCTCTTGTATGTACCTGCTGTGGATTGGCTCCCTGAAACCACCAGCCTCTGGCAACACATGTACTACCTTCCAGGCCTCTGTGGGCCTCATTCTATCTCTGCAGGTTAGCAATAGGCACACATCAACACTCGGGTCTTCCAAGCATCTCTCTGGAGTACTCAGCCCCTGTTTGACTGAACACTCACAGAACTATTCGATCTGCTACTCCCAGAGGAACATACCAACTTGTAAAATGTAACTCAGTATCTCCACTTAACACACAGCACGTAACTTATTCTTGTTGTCACTATAGGCATATAGCTTATTAACAGATTCAAGTAATAGAGTATTGGAAACAAATGTTACACACACAATCATATCATGCTTTCCGGAGACAAAACTTAACCAACAAGGCATTCATCTATCTCTTACAAGATAGTTTTCCTTCCCCAATGTTTTCAAAAAAGCCTGGCAGAGATCTTTGTCATGAAACAAATTCATTGTTATTTTACTTCCTTAGTGAAGGATGCTAGGGTGTCTCTCTCCACACCTAGGTATACCAGAATGGACTGACAGACCCCTCCCACACGCACACTGTTTACTTCTTCCTGTTAATTTCCTTCTGAATTTCCACCATCTCTTCATTAGCAACTGTTCTAATGCTAATAGACAGAGCAGGTCTTAAGGGCGGGTGGGCTGGGCCACTGCTTAGGGCACCATGCAGAGCTGTGAATTGGTACCTCCCAAGTCCCATGCCCACCTGACCTGCCCAGAGGCAGCCAGGCAGGTGCACAGTGTTCAGACATGCAGTGCTGGAGAGTGGATGGACCCAAACTGCAGGGGGCAGCTGGACACCCAGGTAACTCCTCCAGAGCAGGGGTGCCCCCATCTGAACAGGAGCAGGAATGGGGGCCACAGTAGGTAGAGAGTAGCATGCTGACTCACTGTACTATGCCCTGTTCCAGGGAGGATGTTCCCAGCACTGTGGCTCTGGAGTTTTAATGGCAGATTAACCATTAAGAAGGTGGTACCTGCCTGCTGTGATCTCCCTTTCTTTCAATCCTCGATTGCCTATCCCCACCCTCAGGCTTTATTTTTTAAACTGTTTCTGTTTCCACCAGTATACTGAAATTCCTTGGGAAAGGGGGGCCTTGTCTGAGCTATTGAGCGAAGCATTGTGCACATTTCTGTACTGCATCAAGAATAAAGAAACTCCTTTCTTTATTGCCATCGTTGACTTAATCCCATATCCTGCAAGCCTCGCTCATCCTCTGGAAGTCGATGGGGTTCCTGCTGTTAGTGTGAGGACAATGCGTGATTGTGATTTAAAGTATCAGGCTCTTAAACTGAGATCTCTCTAGTGGGAATAGATTCCACCCTCCCACACATGCTTCAACCCTGCTGCTCTGGTGGCTTATAAATAGGCTTGGTAGAATTCAACTTTTATTTTTTTATAGCTTTGGGTAATGATTTTTTTGTTACACTTTTCTGAATCTTTAATTTTTAATTTTCACAGTTGTGGGAAATTTGGGGGGGATGGAAGATTAGATAATTATTTGACAGAAGTTGATATTCAAAGAGTTCAAGCTTTAAAGCTGTTAAAACACAAACTGAGGGAGACAAGGTAGGTCAGGTAATATCTTTTTTGGGCCCAACCGTAGTTGGTGAAAGAGACAAGCTTTTGAGTTCCACAGAGCTGGAGAAGAGCTCTGTGGTGCTCCAAAGCTTCTCTTTTTCACCAACAGAAGTTGGTCCAATAAAAGGTATTACCTCACCCACCTTGTAGCTCTCATATCCTGGTACCAACATGGCTACAACAACACTGCAAAAGCCACAACGTGTCAATATCCTATGTCAAAAAGATATACAAAATAAATATCCTAAAACCCAGAAATGATTTGTTGATCTAACTATTCATTCACTTGTCACTAACCAGCCTAATTCAGAAGTCTAAATCACTGGATTTTGACTCTAGCAAGTTCTCAAGCAGCATTTTTCTTGCTTTCCCTATCTGTAAATTTCAATTATTATTGATGGAAATACCTTTGTGGGTAAAGTGAAATCAACAGATAATTTCTAAGTTATTATCTGCAAAAAAAAAACCCTAGAGTTTTCAGGTGCCTAAGTAGCCCCTGGAATCATAGTTAAAAATGCCCCTCTCCACATCTGAAATGGTGCCCCCAGTGAGCCAGAAGTGGCTAGAGGGCTGCAGGATGGCCATGGGCTCTGGCAAGATGCAGCCCCCTTGCAACAGTGTGGAGCCTGCCTTAAGCTGCAGGCTGAACGCCAGGCACCATGGGCGCTTCTCTGGGGAGGAAGAACCCTGCCACCTGGGGAGCAGGTGAATGAACTGCTGACTCTTCTTACCCATGGAGTTTCATTTCACAATTGATGCCATTCAAAAATAGCAGTCTTCATTCTGTGCATCATGTTGCACTAATGCCTTAGGGTAAAGGCTTAATCTAAAATCATCCATTTCCCCATGTAGTTCTTAAAATGGGGTGCTCTGCCAAGGATTGATGCATAACAGTTCCCTTTGCAAAGAACAGAGACAGTAGCAGGCTCTGCACTCAGGAGAGCATAGGAATGAGCTGTTTTCTTCCTGTGCCCTAGGGATGTGCAGTGTCCCAAAGGGTTTGGGAGATATGGGAGCAGCTGGACAATCCTAAATGATGTTGAAGAGCTCAGGAAGGGACTGCACTTCTCCTGGGAGACACACTCTGTTCAAATAGATGCCTTTCTGGGACAATCTAGCCCTTTAATGTTTTTTAAAGCATATGGTAGATTCCTGTTGGCTATACATAGCACCTGTTTGTGAGAGATAAAGCATGTTTTCTTGCCGATTCTTAGGCAGACATTGCAGATGTATAATGTTGTTAAAGCTGTGGGTTTGCACAGGAGAACTTCCCTATAAATTAATTCTTAATAAAGATAATTTCTTCAGCTAAGCACTGGACTCAACTGTTGCAATATTGAGTAGCCTAATCAGATTGTCTGCTATTAAACTAATAATGTGTCCAAGTTCAAAATGTATACCCCTTATGCCATGGTTTTTTCACTTGTTTATATATTTTTTATTATTGCTTTTAATGTTTTAGCAAATGAAGAAGTTCTAAATTATACAATTTTAACAATAGAGCCCTGGTGATGCAAGTGCTGTGTGTTCTGAATTCTGTTTGACTGGTTATCATGAATGTTTATTAAGCCTTAATGTCCTTGAGACTCCAATTCCACAGCGATGGGCAGTGGAAATTCCTGCAGTAGATGATGCAGTGTCCATTCTATTTTAGTTCAATGTGTGAAAGAGTGCTTCTGTTCTGCTACAGTCCTCTTACTATGCAGTTGAATTTGAGCCTCTATTATGGTGTTTTTAAAAAAATTTCCATGCAGCTTGCAGGCATTTCACTTCTGGTGAAATAATACTTCGAATTTTTGGTGATGTGCACTTGGAGAACAATGCTCCAAAGTAGCAGTTTTGAGTTAGTACCTTTTGTCCTGTGTAGCAATATCAATGGTGAGTGGCCTTTCAGGACAATGAATTCCCTGCTTAACATAATTGCATAACATACTACTTCTATGAAAGAATAGTTCTGTTTTCTGGGTGTCAGTTTTTTCTTAAGAAAGCAGCAGGGTACTTACTTTCACCTATTTGCAAGAACATCAGTACTGCTCTTAGACCTGTGTCCGATGCACCAGTGCACAGTTCAAACACCTTGTCAAAATCTGGACTGAGCAGAATAGACTTTCCTGATGGAATTTTCTTTACCTCATCAAGGTCTTTCTGACAAGCTGCCATCCACACTACTTTATTGGGTTTTGTCTTTTTGCATAAATCTGATAGTACATAAAATGTTACTGAAACCACTTACAAACTGGCAGAAATAGGTAGCCAAGCCTATAAAAGACTGGATTTGTTTTTTGGTTTGGAGTACAGGCCAGTTAACAGTGAATTCCACCTTTAAGAGGTCTGGGGAAATCCGGCCTCTTCTTACCCAGTGAGCTAGATAAGAGTCCCTTATTGCCTGTTTTATGCTTGGACACTCTTACTGTGAGCCCTGTATCTTTGAGTCTGATCAGCACAATTCCCAAGTGATTTTTGTGGTCTGACTAGGAATTGCTGAAAATTGCAATATAATTAATGTAGGCCAGAGACAAGTCCTGCAATCCAGTTAACACCCAATTAACAAGCCTCTGAAATGTGGCTCCTGCATTAATTAATCCAAAAGGGAACATTTTGAACTCTGAACGTCCCGAATCAGTAATGAAGGCAAATTTATTTCTGCTCTTCACAGTTTAAGGAGATCTGCCAATACCTGTAAAAGCAGCAAAGAATCCTGTGGCACCTTATAGACTAACAGACGTTTTGGAGCATGAGCTTTCGTGGGTGAATACCCACTTCCTCAGATGCATGTAATCTGAGGAAGTGGGTATTCACCCACGAAAGCTCATGCTCCAAAACGTCTGTTAGTCTATAAGGTGCCACAGGATTCTTTGCTGCTTTTACAGATCCAGATTAACACGGCTACCCCTCTGATACCTGCCAATACCTGTTTTTAGGTCTAGGGTGTTCGGGTATTTTGTTCAACCTAGAGTGTCCAACATCATCAGTTCTGGGTCTAGGGTATGCATCATGAAATGTGACAGCGTTAAGCTTCTGTAATCAACACCAAAACCTTATGGTCCCATTCTTTTTGGAGCGCTATAACTGAAGAAGCCCAGGGCTCTTTAGTCCTTTAATTATCCCCATGTCCAGCACGCTTTTATATCCTTTCAAATTTGCTCCTGCTTCTTTCCAGTGGTCCGATATGCTCTGCTGGGAGCAGGTTGTGGCCTCAGTGTTTATCTTGTGGACCATTTTATAAGTCAGACCTGGTCTGTTGGAAAATACTCGCCGGGGGACAGCAACATACTCATAACCCCGCTGAAAAGGCAGAGGTTAACTCTTCACATACCACAATGCTTTCTAGTGACGTGTCACTGTGGCATTCAGCCGTCCAATCAATGGGAACCGCAGTCTGAGAATCCTCCCCTGCACAGCATATCATGTTTACGATGGCTTCTCAATTGTGATATGCTTTTAATCTGTTTACATGCACAGTCTGTGGTGCAGCCTTGTTGTTGGGCCTTTGTATATTGTAGATAACATTGTTAACCCTTTCCAGAACCTCAAAAGGCCCCTCCCATGAGGTGTGCATTTTGTCCCTTTTTTTTTTTTTAACAACACTGGCACCAAGTCACCCACATCAAATCATTGCTTACAGGTACTGTGGTCATATCATACTTTCTGAGCAGCGTGGCTTTTTGTGAGGTTTTGCTGAGCCATTACCATTTTTTAAATCTTCTCTAAACCTCTGCATATATTAAGCCACTGGCTCCTCCTCTATCTCACAGCCATCCTCCTGTGGTGAGATTTGGGGGCAGATCAAAGTTGTTTCACCCCACACATCGTCCATTGCCCACTAAATAGCTGGGATGTGAAATTTGACCAACAAATGTGATTAAAATCTCCTTTTGGAAAACTTACTTGGCTGCATACAGTGAACCCAGCCTTAGCAATTGTTTCGGCCTCTATATTCTTAAGAAGAGCAGCTGCCTCCAGATACCTAGTGGTGAAATCCACTGCCACCAATATAATTTTTCCTCTGTGTAGGCTTAGCTAGTAGGCCTATCATGTCCATGGTAGCCCTATAAAACACTTCCTTGATTATTGACAAGGGAGCCTTGCAGCACCTTACAGCCTTTTTCCACTTCTGACGTAAGTCACAAGTTCTGCAGTAATCTTTTACCTCGTTTTGGATATTGGGCCAATAACAATTTTTCTTTAATTTTTCGTATGTCTGTGTTCCTGAGTGGCCTGAAAAAGCATAGTTTTGGGCTAGTAACATTAACTGCACAATGTTTTGAGAGATCAATGGCTTATAGGTTCCCCAGGCTCTTTTTTTTTTTTTTTTTTTTTTTTTTTTTTGCCCCACTGGGGCCTCCCTATATATCCTTCCCTTTTTGTAAAGAACTTCCCTGTGTTCCCTTTATATGGGGCATTACTGAGACTGGCTGTCTTTATACTTGCTAGATCTGTCCTCTGTTCTGCAGCAAACTCCATTTGGCTTCTGCTTGCCTGGAGATCTGATGCAGGCAGGGGGTAAGAATCCCCCACACTCTTCCCTTGAGACACATTGCCCCTCTCTACTGACAAGGGTGCAGAGGTTTCTCCTCCATTCCTCAGCTGCTTTTCTCACTTTGGAGGTTGCCTCTGTGAATCAGGGATATATTTCACTTTACTAAAGGTCACCATATTAACAACCTTGGGCAGTGGTATTGTCATTCCCAACCAGAACATCAGCTGGTAAATTCTTAAGAACTCCCACTTTCAAAGTACCCCTTAACTTTCCCATTCCAATTGATGCAGGCCAAAGGCACCATGGTTTTAAACTGTCTTAAAGTTAGTAGTTTCAACTCCTCCCCAAGGAGGGTAGAACTCTCCTGAATCCTATCCCGCTGGACAAGGGAAATCTAAACACTACCATTTATTTTGGCCATTTTTTGTAAACTTTCTCTATTTCCAGGAGGTCAGACCTGACAAAGTTAACCAGGGCTCCCTCTACCACCACTGAAGTCTGGCTCCAGTGTAGCTGCATTAACCTGAACAGACTGGGGAGTGAATGTGGACCCGCCACACCAGGGCCGGCTCCAGGCACCAGCGTGCCAAACGCGTGCTTGGGGCAGCATGCTGTGGGGGGTGCTTTGCCAGGAGGGCGGCAGGGGGCTCCAGTGGACCTCCCACAGGCATCCCTGCAGAGGGTCCGCTGGTCCCACGGGTTCAGTGGAGCATCCGCAGGCACGCCTGCAGGAGGTCCACCGGAACCGCGCGACCGGCAGAGCGCCCCCCACGGCGTGCCACCGTGCTTGGGGCGGCAAAATGGCTAGAGCCGCCCCTGCCGCACACTTGGGGCATTGCCTTTCACGTGATCAAGAGACCCACATGAGTAACCCTTTTGAGGGCCTCTTTTTGGGCTGTGGCCCAATAGTTAGGGCTATGAGGAGGATACCGTTAGTGGGGTGGTGTGGGCTTCACTCCCTTATTCCCAGGGACAAACTGGGAACCCACTTTTATCCCAGGTTGTTGCCTTTTCCTTTAGAGTTGCAGACCCTGAATAGTCTTACCTGTATGTACGAATCACCCACTTCAGCAACGGCTTCCACAGATGTTGGAGTTTTCTCCCATACAGTGGCTCGCACTTCCTCAGCACAGACCTCAAAGAACTGCTCCTGAGCAATCAGGTCTCCCAACTTGTTATGGGCTTCTGTCCCTCTACTCTTTATCCATTTTCTCTAATAATCCACCATTTTATGCACATATTCGCCGTGACTTAACTTATCAACTTTTTTGAGGTTTCTGAATTTGAGGCAATATGCTTCTGGAGTAATCTGAAACCTTTTCAACACAGACTCTTTGAACTGAACATATGTCATAGCCTCACCAGCATCCATATTAAATATTTGTAAAGATTTACTAGTCAATTTAGGAAGTAGGAAAGTCATTCTCTGTTCATCAGGGATTTTATGTATAGTGCATATGTAACCCACACGCCTTCTGGGTGTGGTAGTGTGTCCCATCTAGTGGCACTGAGACCACTTAGAGAGAGAAAATGAGCCTGCTCTATAGCCTTAGCTAACACCCAGTTGACTTTTAGCTCATGCTGTGAAGACTCGTACACTAAGCTCCAGAGACCCCAGGTTCAATCCCACCTGACGACAACCGAGGTCTGTCCATGTTGCACTATATTTTCAAAGGTGGTTAGATATTCTTCAATGCAGTTGGTCCCTCTGCAACCTGGGCACCAGCTTGTGCCAGCTGTGTGATCCCTGGTGAGTGATACGTGTGTGCTGAAGAATCAGTTTTTGTAGATCTGATATGTTTAGGGTGTGCTGCCTCTCTCCTTTCCTAGGGCTTTTACTTCTCAGGCTTTGCCCTATTTGTCTTCTAACACCAGTGCTCTCTGGTGGGTTACTTCTAGGGCAGCTCTCTCTACTTCTTGCTCTTTGTCTCTCACTGCAGCTCCCCAACTCTGGTGCTCTCATTCCTTTTCCACTTGTCCAGCCAGCTCTTTCTGCAGGGCTGTCTTCCTGTTGACTGTACCCTGCTGATTTTCTGAGGCCTTGTCTACACTGCCACTTTACAGCACTGAAACTTTCTCTCTCAGGGGTGTGATTAAAAAAAAAAAACAACACGCCCCTGAGCGATGCCACTTTCACTGTTGTAAAGTGGCAGTGTAGACAGTGCACGAGCGCTGGGAGCTACTCCCCTCATGAGGGGGTGTGTTTTTACAGCGTGGGGAGAGCTCTCTCCACACTGGTGCCACAACTACACAGCCATGTTAAAGTGCTGCTGCGACAGCACTTTAATGTTGGTAGTGAAGACATGCCTTAAATTTTTAGGCATTTTCGGGGAATCCAGTTGTCCTTTTTGTCACTTGTCATAATCCACTAGCAGGGCTTTAAGTCTTCCACTTTTTTTTCTTCTGCTAGTAGGTAAGCAGCACTCTGTACACAACTCTTCCAGCTGCTTTTTGGCATACTTAACAGATGCTTCTTTGCTCATCCTGCCTTTTCTGCTGCTCAATTCCCCATTAGAAACAAACACAAGACAATAGACTGTAACCTTTCCTTTACCTGTTCCCAAACTTCTCACTTGTGAATTGCTGAGTAACTATATTATCTGGTATTTCAGTGCATGGAGCATGATCCTTAGCTAACCAGAAAACTGGCTGTAAATCCTGCTGACTATTCCACTGTGACAATTCCCAGGGCCCCTCACCACCACCTGCCGGTACTGTGAGAGCAGGGCCAGCTCCAGGCCCCAGCACACCAAGCGCTTGCTTGGGGCAGCATGCCGCGGGCGGCGCTCTGCCGGTTGCCGGGAGGGCAGCAAGCGGCTCCGGTGGACCTCCCGCAGGCGTGCCTGTGGAGGCTGGTCCCCTCTGCAGGGACGCCTGTGGGAGGTCCACCGGAGCCGCAGGACTGGCGAGCGGCAGAGCGCCCCCCACGGCATGCCGCCATGCTTAGGGCGGCGAAATGGCTAGAGCCGGCCCTGTGTGAGAGAGTCTTGTCTGTACCTGCTGTGGATCAATACCCTGAAACCATCAGCCTCTGGCAACACAAGCACTGCCTTCCAGGCATCTGCAGGCCTCTCTGTCTCTGTGCAGGTTAGCAATAGGCACACACCAACTCCTGCTCCTCTGGAGTGCTCAGCCCGTTTCACTGAACACTTCTAGATCCACTATTCACAAAGGAATAGCACATGATACTGGGTGAGTGGAGACACACAAATGGAATGGATATTTTACCTACTAGGTCTGTATTAGTACTGGTGAATAGAGTAGAGAGATGGACTGGAGTCTGTGTTGTATTGGTTTAAATATATTGAATGTGCCTTTAGTCCAGCCACTAGGACTTCCTCATCTGTAAGTACTATGCTTCTCAGACTTTAAAGCTGGGCTATATAATAAAACTGATTGAACTCAAGCAAATATCTTTACTAAATCTTGTTAGAGAGTTGAAAACTCCATCAAGACCACAATGCTATTTTCATCTCATGCCCCCATTTAGAAAGACCCCAAACTCAAAATCAGACCATTCCATAAACTAAAACATCTGTTGAGAGTCTGGAATTAAAGCCAGGGAGTATTGTTCTGCATTGGGACACTTAACAAACCTTGCCTCTCTGCAGGAAACATTCCCTCTGCTAGACTAGACTGTAATTTCTGTATTCTGTTTTATTTCTCACCTTCTTCATGCCATTCCTTCACTAAACATACTTTTCTTTTAGGAAAAAGAACTAGTGCAAGGGAGGGGCCTGGAATTTAGTTACTCCTTCACTTTCCTTTGCACATGGCTCCTCTCTGCCTCCGCACCCCACATTTTGTGTTGATTATTGTTATTTTGATTTTGTTTAGCTGTTTGCATTAAATATATTTATCATATATATACAATACACAATAACACACTTTAGTATATGTCTAAATGGCTCAAAACAGTACTTTTGAAACAAAACTTTCCGACTTTTTCTGTCAATTTTTTTTGTCAAAAGCGGCGTGTTCCTACAAAACATTTTGATTTAGAAAGAACTACATTTATTGATGGAAAACCGCCACCTCAATAATGTTTTGATCAGCTGTAGTTTAGGACTGAATCCTGCAAGGAGCTCTGCAGGCAAACCTCTGCATCAAGACAGAGCCCACTGACTTCGCTGGGGTTTTGGGCTAAGGTGACCAGAATAGATGTCCTGGTTTTATAGGGACAGTCTCGATTTTTGGGTCTTTTTCTTATATAGGCTCCTATTACTCCCAGCCCCTGTCCTGATTTTTTCACATTTGCTGTCTAGTCACCCTACTTTGGGCAGGCGGAGGAAGTCTGCACTCACCAAGCTTGCTGCAGTATCTGGGGATTAGGCCATAAACTGTTCAGAGCAGGGACTGTCCATTCCTGTCATGCTGTGGGGGAAATTGGAATTGGTGTGACTTTGCTAATGATGGAGTTTTCTGGAGAGAAATGTAAAACTTCTCAACTTGAATGTGCCCCTTGTTCTCAGTAATAATTAGAAACAAAAATCCTTTCCTTTTCATCAGACTTTTAGTTTGGAAAAGAGAAGACTGAGAGGGGACCTGATAGCAGTTTTCAGGTATCTAAAAGGGTGTCAACAGGAGGAGGGAGAAAACTTGTTCACCTTAGCCTCCAATGATAGAACAAGAAGCAATGGGCTTAAACTGCAGCAAGGGAGATTTAGGTTGGACATTAGGAAAAAGTTCCTAACTGTCAGGGTGGTTAAACACTGGAATAGATTGCCTAGGGAAGTTGTGGAATCTCCATCTCTGGAGATATTTAAGAGTAGGTTAGATAAATGTCTATCAGGGATGGTCTAGACAGTATTTGGTCCTGCCATGAGGGCAGGGGACTGGACTCGATGACCTCTCGAGGTCCCTTCCAGTCCTAGAGTCTATGAGTCTATGAGACTATTGTTAGACCAGTCATGGTAGCAGTGCATTAATACTCTTACACTAGTCTGGTTTGTTGTCCTCTGCTCCCACTGAAGACTCCCATTTACTTCAGTGGGAGTTGGTTAAAGCTCTTAATCATGTATGGACAGAATATCTGCATGTTATATCTGAAACAATGTTATGTCCCATCTAAGGCCTTGGCTACACTCACACTTTACAGCGCTGCAACTGGGGTGTGAAAAAACACCCCCCTGGGCGCTGCAAGATACAGCGCTGTAAAGCGTCAGTGTAATCAGGGCAGCAGCGCTGGGAGCGCGGCTCCCAGCGCTGCACGCTACACCCGTAAGGGATGTGGTTTACATGCAGCGCTGGGGGAGCTCTCTCCCAGCGCTGCTGCTCTGACTACACTCACACTTCAAAGCGCTGCCGGGGCAGCGCTTTGAAATTCCAGATGTAGCCATACCCTAATTTTTTTCACATTTTTACCTCATTGAGATAGAAGGGTGGGCATGTCCCTCTTGTGACCAAAAAAAGAGAAGTCTATATTTGTCAAGTCCATTATTTACTGTCTATGGGAGATAAACAGTGTCCGTGTTTTATTACAGAGCTTTTGGCTCTTCAGGGGTTGTCTCCAGTCCTCCCCCTGCACAGTGATATGCTACCAAAAGTTAACTATGGGCTTCTTCAAAGTTTTGGCCCCAGTCAGTGATACATGCAAAAATCTCTGAGTAAAATACTGTTCCCTGTTACAAAATCACACCAGTTCCACACTCTCCCACCTACCCCACAGGTAGATCACCCGCAGCAATGCCACCAAATCCACGTGACCAGCGGACCTCCTGCAGAAATGCTGCCGAAGGCTCCCTGACTGCCGTGTTTGGGGTAGCAAAAAAACATAGAGCCGCCCCTGGGGGTGGGACAGGCAAGCACCATCAAAAACAGATGGGTTGTAGTGACTGTAGGAATCCGACTCCTGGAATTGTGGGGACAGAATGGTGCACCCCTATAAGCAGCAGTTAAAATAAGGGGCAGTGTTGGGAGCAGAGGAATGGGAGCTCTGCTAACAGCTGGGGAGGGGGTTCCCCTCCTCTCCCCGGCTTGGGTAAGCAGCGCTTTCCTACTGTTTCCCCATTACTTATAAGGACCCTAGAGGCTCTGATTGGAAACACAAGGAGTGAGTTCCCTTGCAGTGGCTGTTGCAATCACAGGGATGTCAAGTACACTCAGAGGGGGCTGACCATTTTAAGCAGCAGAGTTACAAAAATAATTTTTGCCACCTACACTCTACCTCCCCACCCCTTCCCACCCCACATACAATACAACAGCAGATAGCTCATTTCTGTCCTGGATAATCACAGTGCTATGCCCAGGATGGCCTAAGGATATGGGGGAGTGTTGAGGAGATTATTCTTGCAGATATACCCCAAACTTAACTGATTTATTCTACATTCTGAATGTGTGTATGTGTGTGAGCGGGAGGGAAGGAGTTTTCTTTATGTCCCCTCAGCCTCCTGCTGCAGGAATGGAGCCCAGTTGTATATTCCTTTGAACCTTCACAATGCGTTGACATCAGTGTATGGTTTTCAAGGCTACATTCTACATTCAAGGCTAGAGACTGACTTTAATCTTTAAATGAAAACAGATTCTCCTTTGCAAAGGAGCTCAAAAGCTGAAGCAAGGGCTACATTTGGATCATCATGTCTATTAACAGGAGGCAGGGGATATGATAGAGATCTATAAAATCATGATAGGTGTGGAGAAAGTTAATAAGGAAGTGTTAGTTACTCCTCATAACACAAGAACTAGGGATCACCAAAGGAAATTAATGGACAGCAGGTTTAAAACAAACAAAAGGAAGCATTTCTTCACACAACGCACAATCAACCTGTGGAACTCCTTGCCCAAGGATGTTGTGAAGGCCAAGACTTTAACAGGGTTCAAAAAAGAACTAGATAAATTCATGGAGGATAGGTCCACCAATGATTATTAGCCAGGATAGGTCCACCAAAGATTATTAACCAGGATGGGCAGGGATGGTGTCCCTAGCCTCTGTTTGCCAGAAGCTGGGAAGGGGCAACAAGGGATGGATCACCTGATGATTACCTGTTCTGTTCAGTCCCTCTGAAGCACCTGATATTGTCTACTGTCGGAAGACGGGATACTGGGCTAGACAGACCAGCATGGCTGTTATGTTCTAACCCCCATGCAACTCACCAGTGATTGTGCAGCCCAATCCTCACCTTCTCCAAACATGCTCTCTCCTTGTGGTCCGTGGGCCACATTTAAGAACACTAGTAACATAAACGAAGGGCTTATCTACACAAGGAAAGAAGCCTGCAGTAGCTGGCACACGCTATCTAGTGTGCACTAGTTGCTCTGCACTAACGCCCAACATGGACTATCTTACTGTGAAGTAAGAGTGTCTTCGTGTGCACTAGCTTAACATACTTTGGAAATGTTTTAACCAAACTGCCAGAGGGTACTGTTGGGCTATGTCTACATGGCCCTATAGTTTGAACTATGGGTGTGGGAACTGCAGCATGCACTAGCACGAGGAGTTAGTGCAGAGTGGCAAGTGCACACCAACTACTGTGGGCTGCTTCCCACAGTATATCCCAATACACTGCAGCAAAACACATTAAAGCACTAGTAATGAAACCCAGGCCCCGGTGAAGTCCACAGGAGTTTTGCCATTGATGTCATTGGGGTCTGGATTTCACCCAAGGTGAAAGTAATGGGCCAATTTCATCTTTGGTGTAACTCCACTGAAGTCAGGGATCCATTTAGATCGCTATGTCTGGCAGGGTTCAGTCTGTGTGTTCCGCTTTTGCAAATACTGCCTTGAAGCACAGAGGGTTGTTTTCATACCTCCTGCATGAGGTGATGGTGAATGTGACAATGAACGCTGAACGTGAAGTGAATTTGACACACAGCATCTCTGGGACACTTTCCCCAGGAAATTCCAGTAGAGCTGCCCAAAGTTGTATGACATGTTACATTAATTTACCAAGATTAGCAGTGTTTTCTTCACTGTAAGAATTAGCTGCACTGATCTTTTGCACACAAGAATAAATGCCATTGTTTCTCATGTTGAACTGACCTCTGTGGTTACTCTGGAACAAGCTTTGGATTCTTTGAAATTAAGGCTAGAGGATCCCATAACTGAAACAGTTTTGTTTAGACAGAAAAACTGCCAAGATGCCCTTAAAAGGAAGGATCTGCCTAACGTATGCTATTCAAAACATTCATTGCTATTCTGACCTTCAAAAATCAATCTAACGACAGCTTAAATGAAGCCATGCAGTTCCTCCACTGATTGTTACACACACAAGAGTGGGCCCAGTCCCCTCAATCATCACATTCAGAATTCAGCAAGACTGTGTAATGACTGCAGTACCAGACTCATTATGAACAACTGAGAAACTCGGCCGGAGGTTTGTACTCTGTCCTTTTTCCACTGAGTCAGCAGACGCATATGTTCCCAATTTATCATTAAAAACAAACAACTTAATCTCTCAAATATGCAGTGTTTGGGGGTCTCCTCTTAAAACTGAATTACAAATTGAGTAACTAATATAAATTTGTCAATGCAGGAAATAAAGGCATGTTAGTTACTGTCACCAGCTGTTTCCTTCCTGTCATTTCTGTAAATCCTTTGGAATAGCTCAAAGTCTAGATATTTGTAAATCGGAGGCTGTTACATTTTTCTGTTCTGGTGGTCATACGTAGCTGACAATGCTTTCTTTAAACTAGAGCCATGGGCAGGGTGTGAGGGAGGAGCACGTTCTGTCCTCATGTACAGCCATAGTGCCCCACTGAAGTCTTGGACAGAATTTGGCCTAAAAAGTGAATAGCTATTTTAAAATATTTATTCATTTACCATTGTCACACCCAAGGGCCAGCCTGAGGACTTGGGGTGGGGAGGGGCGCTAGGAAAATGAGTCTTTGGTACAAACCCCTCAAAGGTATTTGACTCCTTTACATGAAACTCGGGGCAGGAAGGGAGGAGTCATCTTAGGTCATCTATCTGGCTGCAGAAGTGAAGTCTGCTTGTTCCTTTTAACCCTGTTGCCCTGCGTACAGGATTTCAAAGCTATCGGCACAAAAGGAGAGGAAACTTTCTTTTTTTAAAGAAAAGCTGA
Source organism: Gopherus flavomarginatus (assembly GCF_025201925.1). Lineage (NCBI taxonomy): Eukaryota > Metazoa > Chordata > Testudines > Testudinidae > Gopherus > Gopherus flavomarginatus. The sequence continues at coordinate 256,267,079 of NC_066619.1, read as the reverse complement.
AAGTCTCTTTTACATTTCTGCTTCCAATGGCTCTATCTCCTGTGTCTCTGAGACTTTCCCTCTTTCGGGGACATATTTATAGACAGGCTCCCTCAATTTCATTCACAAAATCTATATGTGGACATGCAAAAATCACATTTGTAAGTCGAAAATGGGTACTGGCACATGGAAACAGGCACTCTCATTCATGTAATTACCCATTCTGCGTGTACAGTGGGTGTGTGAACAAACATTGCAGCTGCAGTTTAGGTGACCTGTTTTGAAAGTTTGACCCTTTAGGCCTTTGAAGTATGTGTTAGTTATACGTTGTAGTAAAATACTTGGAATTCAGCTGGTTATTGAGGACATGGAAAATCAAGCCCCACAATGGAGTAGGAGCAAGGCTGTGAGACACTGTACTGATAAAACAGCACTTCTCTCCTAAAAACTGTTTTTCTTTTGAAAAAATGCAGCTGCTCAGGGCAACATACACAGGGCTTTGGAACAGTGGGAGGCCTGAGTCTCCTCTGCTTTTCCACTAAACAGAGGAATCTGATTTAAACTTTCTTCTATTCTATTAAAAGCCAAAGAGTCTCCCATAAAAAACAAATATACAAGTGGAATAAAGGGAGGAGAGCAAGAAAGGCAAAAAGGAAGCAGAAGGGGTAAGAGAAGAGAAAGGAGATCTGAGTGAACTGCAGAGCTGAGAGAAGAATCCAGGAGTCCTGACCCTCAGCGCTGTGCTGTAGCCACTAGACATACACCCCTTCCCGAAAACAACATGCATGGCCATTCTCCCTATTTAGAAGGATCAGTTATATGCCTCATAGAAATGGTATCATTTTCTCATTCTGTACTTTCAAAACAGTTAATCAAAATCCACATATTTCAAAAGGAGCTAAAGCTTTGTTCCCTGAATCCCCTCTCTTCGGAAGCAGTTAAACAGATACTCTTGAATAGCAGACGCGACACAACTAAACGCGCTGACCTCTGCAACTGGACTAGATTCCAGTGCTGGTGCGCCTACCATCAGGTCAACACAATGAGCGCTCCACTGCCACTTATCCTTGACTATATTTTACACCTTAAACAATTGGGATTAACCACCAGTTCCATCTGGATGCATTTGGCAGCCATCATGAGCTTCCACTGCCACATAGACAGCCACTCCGTCCTCACACACCTACTCACGAAATGGTTCCTGAAGGGCCTCCAAAATCTTTACCCTCACATACAGGACCCAACTCTGGCCTGGGACCATGGCCTTATCCTATACTCCCTTACTAGACTAGAATCTATGGCAACATGATCCTATGTTCACTTATAACCTCTGCCCAATGGGTTGATGAAATTGGGGACTTTATGGCCTCTTCCCCATACACACACTTTCATAAAGACAAAGTTACGCTACATCCAGATCCTACATTTTTACCCAAGAAACCATCCCCTTTCCATCTCAATCAACCTATCCACCTTTCTTGCTTCTTTCTGAAGCCTCATGGCAGTCAACAGGAGACAGTTCTGCACACCTTGGACATCAGCCAACAATTACCTTTCTACCTGGACAGAATTAAACCTTTCAGAAAATTGCCACAATTATTCCTTTCAGTGGCTGAAAGATCCAAGGGCACAGCCATCTCTAAGCAATGCCTTTTCAAGTATTTTAATTTAATTTTAATTTTAGATCTCGCAGTGTATACATTTGTCCTACCAATTACACAATTGACAACCTCCTATTGGAATTAGAGCACATTCCACCCTCTCTCTCCACCTCCATTGCTTTTCTTAATCATGTCCCCATTGCTGACATTTGCAAAGCAGCCACATGGGCATCAGCAGACACTTTCCCCCATCACTCCTGATGCTGCAGTTGATACTCTCTTAGGACACTTTGTCCTATCGTCTGCAGTAAATGCTGCTCCGAAGCCCCAGGCTTCCAATTAGGGGCACTTCTTTCTAGTCACCTGCAATGAAGCACCCATGGGGACATCACTCAAAAAAGAAGAGAAGGTTACTCACCCTGTGCAGTAACTGAGGTTCTTCAAGATGTGTGTCCCTATCTGTACACCATTACCTGCCCTCTTCCCCTGGGTTTCAGAGCTGAAAGATAAGCTCTGCGGCAGAGAAGGAAGCAGGGGCCAGTCGGACCACACATCCTGCGAGAGCAGAGAGGTGCACGTGTGTGGTCCTACCGACACTGCTGGTGAAGATCTCCGATCCCTTGCACAGGGGGCACTGCTGCACCTACAGTGGTTCACTCATAGGGACACACATCTCAAAAAACCTCAGTTACTGCACAGAGTGAGTAACCTTCTCTTCTTGTGTTTTGTGAAGGGGTAAATAACATTTCCCTACTCCTTTTCTCCACACCATTCATGATTTTATAGCTCTCTGTTATATCCCCCCTTACTTGTCTCTTGTCTGAGCTGAGCAGTCCCAGTCTTTCTAACCCTTCCCAGATGGAAGCTGTTCCATGCCCCTAATGATTTTTGTTGTCCTTTTCTGTACCATTCCATTTCTAAAATATCTTTTTTGAGATGGGGTGACCAAAACTGCATGGATAGATTTATATATAATGGGTCATTAAGGAACTGGCTTGAACCTGCTGAAAGTGATCCATATCAGTGCAGTATCCCACAGAGACCAGGGAAACCCCAGTGATCAGGTAATTGATACCTAACAATCAATGACTAAGAGGAAGGAGGTTTCCCCCCATTTCTCAGCAGAGAAGCTGAGCAGAGGCCAGCTCAAGACCAAAGGACAGAGAGATGACAAGCAGGGGATGAAGAGGCTGGCTTCTCTCACATGGCACTGACAAAAGATCAGAGAAAGATAGAGCCTGAAATGAAGTTCACAGCAGCTTGGCTGGTGGATTGCTGTGGCTTAGCCAGATGGTCTGTGTCTTAACCTTTCTCTGTGCAAACTTAAGGACTTCCAATGCTGTGTTCCAGTTGACTAATGAACCCTGTTGTTTTGATGATGCTGCCTGGTGTCAATGCAAATCCTCACTGAGGTGCATTAGTCCCTGAAGAATGTAAAAGTCTCTGACTAGGAGTCTATCTTAGTTGGACTTGCTGGGCAGAGCTCACAGTGTGAAGCAGGAGATCTGAAGCCACAGGCACTCTCTCAGAAGTGGTGTGGCTGGATGGCCTATCCTGAAGGAAGATTGAAATCCTTTGTGATCCTGGCACAGTGAAAAAAGCTTCCTTGAAGAGACTGTTTAAAAGCTGGGGCATAGCACCGATCCTGTGACACTGGTATTTGTGGGTGAGCTGAGTGTTGTTTGGATTGATATTTTTATTTCTGGCTGGTTACCTTTTAGTGTTGCTGATTTTATCTTCTCTGTGGTTGTATTTGTAATCTTTGCAAAAGTTGCCTAGAACCTGTGTAACCCACACACCTCCTGAGTGTGGTGCTTTGTCCCATGTAGTGGCACCATAACCACATAGAGATTTATGAGTCTGCTACAGCCTTAGCTAACAGCTATATGGCTTTTAGCTCATGCAGTAGAGGCTCATGCATTTAGCTCCAGAGGTCCCAGGTTCAATCCCACCTGCTGACAACCGGGGTCTATTGATGTTATACCTGGAATAGGTGCTTATCTATCTATCGAGAGAGAAAATGAAGATGCTGTGTTTTGAGATAGACTCTTCAGTTGCATTAGTTATTCAATGGAAAGCAGACTACCAAGGTAAAACATGCTCATTCTCCAATTCTCAAGGAGCCTGCTCAGCAGAGGCGTAGCGAGCACCCTCCATACCCTCCGACCGGAGGGGGCCCCGCAAGGAAGGGGGCCCCTAAAAGTGGCAAAAAAAGAGTAAGGTATAACTAGGTAAGTGACATTTATTGACGCTATTGCACAATCCATGTCGGTTTTACTGACAAAACCATGAAGTCATTATGATACATCGTAATGCTATTGGCTACATCAGTTGTCTGTCGGTCAGTTTCGAATTTTAGTTGGACCCGTTCAAACAATGTGTATTTGCGTTCATAATGGCTGTCGGCAGATAAATGTTATTAATTTAGTTGTTTAGTTTTTTATCGTTTCCAACGCAGAAGCATGCTTTGTGATGTCTAAGAGAATGTATAAGAGCGGAGCTAGTAAACGAAAGGCAGCAAAAGATGCCGAGAAGGAACTTGAGAAAATTCCAAAGTTGTCAATGTATTTTGTGCTGCAATCCAATGTACAGGTACAGGCACATGAAACGGACAGCGCTAGCAGCGACGAATCGTATCCAGAAGTATCCAGAAGTGCTTCAAGTGAGGTCGAAGGTGTAGCCAGTTGTTCTACCAAACAAACTGTGACAGATATTCCAGCTGCTGCCAGGAAAGAAGTATCTGAATCTGAACCATTGACTGATGATCCAGGAGATTGGCCGTCTATAATATCGGACAGGCAAGCGTGTGACATTGTTGCACGTGGCCCACCGCAGCAGAATGAAAGTTAACGAATTTCCATTTAACGAGGAAAGACGGAGGTTCACAAGTACTCATTTCTATCGAACCATGGCAAATGGCGAGAAAATAAGACGTTCATGGTTAATGTACTCAGTTCAGAAAGATGCCATTTTTTGTTTTTGTTGTAAATTATTTGGCACTGGCGACATACCGCTACGTTGTGGAACATCTGCTTGGAAAGCACTGTCAAAAAGACTTCAGCAGCATGAAACAGGCAAAGGTCATCAAGACTGTATGGTGAAATGGTTTGACCTTCGGTCAGGCATAGTAAACCGTACATCTATTGACCAACTTGAATTGCAGGCTTTGCTGAAAGAAAGATTTCTGGAGAAATGTTGTCAAACGCATGGTTGATGTCTTTATTTTCTTGTCCGAAAGAAACTTGGCATTTCAAGGAAGTAATGAAAAGCTCGGCGATCCTTCGAATGGCAACTTTTTGGGACTGTTTGAATTGCTTGCAAAGTATGATATTGTCCTCAGCGAACTTTTACAGAGGATTAAGAAGGCAGAGACACATGTTCAGTACCTCAGTCCACAGATCCAAAACGAGCTGATTCAACTTGTTGCCAGTAACATTCAAGAGGCCAACATAGCGCAGCTTAAAAAAAGCAAAATATTATTCAGTTATTTTGGACTGTACTCCCGACGTGTCACATGAAGAACAGATGTCTGTGGTGTTACGGTTTGTTGAATGCAACGGTGAAGATGGTGTCAATATTCGTGAAGCGTTTGTTGGTTTTCTTAATGTTCATGATACAACTGGCGAGGGCTTATTGGAAGCGTTTCTTGAAAAGGCAAACAACTTAGGAATAGACATTGCTGACATGAGAGGCCAAGCTTATGCTAACGGCGCAAATATGAGAGGAAAGAATAAAGGAGTTCAAGCCCGCATGCTAGAAATAAATGACCGTGCCTTGTATGTATCACGTGGAGCTCACACTTGGAATCTTGTGATCTCAGACACGGCAAAGTCATCGAAATATGCCGTTGACTTTTTCGGTCTGATTTAACAGAATATACGTTATCTTTTCTTCTTCACCTTCACGTTGGGATATACTTCAAGAACATATGCCAATATCTGTTAAAGGGTTATCGGACACTCGTTGGGAGTCGAGAATTGATGCTGTGAAGCCATTGCATTATCACCTTGAAGAATTGTGCAATGCTTTGTCATCTTTGCGAGAATATGCGCTCGAAAAGAAAGATGGCAATACAGCAACAGAAGCCAGTGCGCTTTTAGACCATGTTACTACGTGGCCTTTTGTTCTGACTGTGTACACGTGGTACGATATACTATTTCACGTCAATAAAACCAGCAAATTAATTCAGTCACCAGATGTGTCAATTGACATACTGCAGGCAGAAGTCGGTGCTACAATGAAGTTTTTGGAAGACTATCAAAATACAGGATATAACTCTGTGGTCACAAATGCATGTGAAATAGCAGAGCATATGGGTATTGAGCAGGTGTTTCCAGAAACCAGGGTGCAACGTAAAAAGAGAATGTTTGATTACGAATGTGCTGATGATTCGAGTCGTCTTTCTGCTGAAGAAAAATTCAAATCGCAGTTCTTTCTTGTTCTCACTGATCAGGCCATATCTTCTGTTTCATCGCGATTTGACCAACTCGTGGAGTGGTATAAGTTGTTTGGATTTCTGTACAACGCTAACAGCCTGAAGCAGTGTCACAGAGAAGATGAACTGGAGAATCACAGCAAAAATTTTGAAAGAAAAATGGGAGACATTGATGCCAATGAACTCATAATGGAATTGAATCATTTTATTTATGTCATTGAGAAAGAGAGAGGACTTGTCACGGCAAACAATTTTTTAACGTACATATACAAGAACAGCCTTCAGGAAATATATCCGAATCTTTGCATTTGCATCAGAATTCTTCTGACCACAGCAGTTTCTGTTGCTGGTACTGAAAGGAGCTTCAGCAGAATGAAACTGATCAAGAATATCCTGCGCTCAACCATGACAGATGACAGGCTTTCTGCGCTTGCAGTTATCTCAATCGAAAACAAAATTGCCAGATCTCTGGATATGACGCATTGATTAACCAATTTGCGGAGAACAAGGCTCGAAAGAAGCGCTTTGCGTAAATACGGAATACATGTATACTGTAGGCCTATGTATACATAATATGAACCCTGTATATTGTATAAAATAAATACCGCATTCCAGTTTCTGCATTGTAAGAGGCCCCGGACATATGTTCGGAGGGGGCCACGTTCTTTGTTGCTACGGGCCTGCTGCTCAGCTTTGCTCAGTAGTAACTGAAACCAGCATCTGTTGACTGGGAGAAGAAAAAACCCTTAGTGGGGGGATAATCAGCTCTTCTGGCTTAAAGCCTGTTCATAGCTCATCCATGTCAGTATTTTTACATCCAAGACACTAAGCATTCCTACCTTAAATGGGTTTTCCTAGCTCATAGTAGGAAGCCCTGACTGTTTTTCAAAGGGCAGAATCAGGCCATTTATACATATTTTATTGGTACATAGTTTTAGTTTTTAAGATTAGTTTTATTGGTACATGTGGGTGTTCATAAATTGTTTTGTTCAATGAACCATTTAAAACCAAATATTAAAAGCACATGTGGCCATGATATGGAGCCTAAATACTGTCTTTGATGTAGATCTGTAACTATAGTAGTTGGCAGGTTGTGGGCAGTATTCTGATGGTGCCCACATGATAAAAAAGAGAATGTAAATGCCATGGTACACTGTGGGCCACATACTCAGCTGATATAGATCAGCATACCTCCACAGTCTATGGAGCTGTGCCAGTTTATGCCAGCTGAAGATCTGGCCTTTGATTTTAGAGAGTGAGAAATGGAAGAGACAGTTCAATGTGTACTATATATTTTAAAGAGCCATATTGGCCTGGCTTTATTCAGAAGAAAATTCTTTTGCACTAAAGTGTAATTTCAGGCACCACTATGAATGTGAGGCCACACAGACCCAGCCCATTATTCACTAATTCATCCATTAAAACAGCATTTCAACAAATATCAGTAAAATACAGTGAGGCACAGCGTCAGCCTGGAAATACTTAGCCTGGCCCACTTAAGAGGACACATTCGGGCACATTTTCAAGATGGTGCTTTATCTTACTGGCCTTCTACAGGGGTGTGAAAAAAGAAAACCAAACTGGAGTGTCATGTGAGGCAACGTGAGCCAGGGCTGGTCCTCTAAGCAGGGCTGTAGTTTTTTTCTTTCCCCCTGTGTTTTTGCCCCAGTGAGCTGATTGTCTTGTTCCACATCATTTGTAGGTCTTGGCTAGAGCACAAAATACTGTTGCTCAGTAGAAGTTAAACAGTGAGGCCAGAGTACCATGGTCATGCATCTAATAAGGCCTGGTCTACGGCGAGGGGTGCGGGGGGTCGATGTAAGATACGCAACTTCAACTACAGGAATACAGTAGCTGAAGTCGACGTATCTTATTCCGATTTACTTCCCATCCTCACAGCACGGGATCGACAGCCGCAGCTCCCCTGTCGACTCCACTACCACTGCTCACTCTGGTGGAGTTCTGGAGTCGACAGGGAGCACATTCGGGGATCGATATGTCGCGTCTCGATCCCTGATAAATCGATCACTACCCGTCGATACAGTGGGTAGTCTGGACATACTCATTGGCATTAACTGTATTAGGAGGCTCAGATTTTAGCTCTGTACACTGTCTTGTCTGTACATTGCTTTGTCCTTCATTGCTTCACAGGATCTGCCTTTTCAGTTACAGTTTGAATTTGAAAACAAAAATAGAATCCAGATGTCTTTCATTTGCTATTCCAGAGCCGCAAGCTAAGCTAGCTAGTGACATTTACCTTGTTGCAATTTTTGGGTAATTATAACATTGATTCTCACTATCAAACGCAATTGATTGTGATCTTTCATGTTTTCCCCTCCACCATTTTTATTAATTGATTTTTCAGTTGGTTAGAAAGGCAGTATTTTAAAGGGAATCATTCAAGGAGTGATCCATAATCCAGCTGCCTGGCATGTGTACAGCAGCAGCATAATTAGCAGCACATAGTGCAGGCTGAGTGAATACTGCAAGTATCTTCATTTTTTCCCTTTTAGGTTTCAGCTCTGGAATCTGTTCCAATGCTAGTATCTTACAAGTGGCTATTTTTCTCCTCAGAAATGAATGATAGAAGTAGGGTAACTTGCAATCTAGCTATCAGCATCTCAAGTACACAACTGCATTTAGGAGATGAAGATTGCCTCAGTGGCTAGGATGCTAGCCTGAGACTTTTGAGACTTGGGTTCGATTGCTTGCTCTGCCACAGACTGCCGGTATCATCTTGGATAAGTAATTTAGTCTCTCTGTTCCTCCATTCCTCACCTGTAAAATGGGATAATAGCAGCACTTCCCTGCCTCAGTGGGTGTTGTGAGGCTAGATATATGTTCAGATACTATGCTAATGGAGAGCATACATTTACCTAAAGGCCAATTTTTTTGTGAAACATAAAAATTGTATAATACTAAGAAACATACTTTTCAAAGGACACTTCCCTGCCATGTATTCTTACATCCATGGGAATAAATGTGTCAGTATTACTGGCTCAGTCATCACCTGTGACAATGAAACCATACCTCACAGTTTCTATTGTTTCTACCTTATAGTGTACCATACTGTTGTAGTTGCACCATTAAAGATAAATTATAGGATGGGATTTTCAAAAGCGCCTTAGACTTCTAGACTCTAAGGCCAGAAGGGACCATTGTGATCATCTAGTCTGACCTCCTGCACATTGCAGATCACAGAAACTACCTTGCCCACACACACCTGTAATAGACCCCTAACCTCTGGCTGAGTTACTGAAGTCCTCAAGTCATGACTAAAAGACTTCAAGTCACAGAAAATCCACCATTAACTCTAGTTTAAACCTGCAAGTGACCCCGACCCCATGTTGCAGAGGAAGGCAAAAAAAAACCCAGGGTCTCTGCCAATCTGGCCCAGGGGAAAATTCCTCCCCAACCCCAAATATGGTGATTACTTGGACCCTGACCATGTCAGCAAGACCCACCAGCCGTACACCTGGGAAAGAATTGTGTATAGCAACTTATAGCCCTCCCCATCTCGAGTCCCATCATCAGCCATTGGTGATTGCTACAAGCAGTCGCAGGTCAGCTACATGCAATTGTAGGCGGCCATGGTGCCTTGCTTTTGAAAATTCCACCTCTAGTTTTTATTTCCCTTCTAAGCCCAAACTTTTTCTAGCTTGCATAATATCTGCCCATTTCAAATGGACCTCTACACACTATATCATATGTTTAGCCTCACACATCATTTCACAAACATAACTTTTATTTTCCACACTGTAATATTTTGCAACTATTATCAGAAATAGCAACCACACTTTGTTTTATGATACAAACTGTACATAGCTGTTACACTGACAGACCAGCCAACAACTTAACAAGAGACAATACAATTGTAATCAAGACAATCCACATATGAAATAGGTATCAAAGAAATGTTAATTAGGCTAGCAATCTCCAACTCATTCACTTTGTATTGATAAGAATCAGAGAATAGTTGCAAAGTGTATTTGTCTCTTTACCTGTATCTTGTTAGAAGTGTACCAATGGAACCCAATTAGCTTTTAGGTGCTAATTCCCTTTCAAGTCTTAGTTGCCTTATATTATGTATGTGTCTATGTCCAGTTAACCTTAAAATCAAAGATGTGACATATTGCAGGAAACTAATAATTCTATCTACATTGTCTTCAGTTTAACTATCTTTATTATAATGGAGGACCAGTAAATTGCCTTGTGTAAATAAGTGTAGCCAGTTTACCTGTGTTCCATAGGAAATAGAAGATTAACATCAAAGCAATGGCCTGTAAGCTATCTGCATGGCCTATTCCTCCTTGGAGGAAAGCCCTAGTATGACAGTTTCTGTGAGGAGGCTTGTCAGCGGGCTAGAAGAGCTATAAAAGAGAAGCCTGGTCCTTTCATGTCAGGTCTGTTTAAACTTTAACAGGAATGGTTTAAGCCATAAGACTGAGGTCTTCAGGTAGATACCTGGATTGCCCTGGAATTCTCAGGGGAAAACTCTAACAGATGCTACACCTGAACTGCCTAGTGGACTATAACCCTTTGAATTGATTCTAGAAAGATTTTTTTACAAATCAGCAGCCTGACCCTCTCTGCTATGAAACTGACCTATGGACTTTACACACAGCTGTATGTGTATTGATCTCTTAACCATTTATAACGCTCTTCTTTCTTCTTCCTTTTTTTAATAAATCTTAGATTTAGTTATTAAGGATTGACTGACAATGTGATATTTGGATAAGATCTGAGATTCATATTGACCTGGAGATAAGTGTCTGATCCTTTGGGATTGGTGAACCTTAAATATGGTGAATTAGGTTTTCAGTAACGTCACACTATATTAGACTTGGTTGTCTAGATGGGAGCCAATGACTGGAATGGCTAAAGAGGACTGTCTTTGGCTTCTTGTTAACCAGCGTGGAACTAGAAAAGCTCTTTTGTTACTGACTTTTTGAATTTAATTATAGAATAAACCATTAGTTCTGGGGATTGTCTGCCCTATTTCTTGCAGTCTGCCCTGAGTGTGGCATTCTCAGTGGGCCCATGTAGGCACCTGGTCACATACTAGTCTCATAGACTCTGATCCTACATTTCTGGCATGCCTAAATTCCTACTGAAATCACTTGGAGTTCTGTGTATGTAACAGAAGCTCGATAGAGTGCCAACATTCTTCCTCCAAGGCAATTGTTTGTATCTTTCCATAATGGTCAATTCATCTTTGAAGTATTCCATTTGCACCACAAAACACGATACTCCAGTTTCGAATTTGATAATGAATTGTTGGTACTGAAAGATAATGTGTTTTCTTTACAACAAATGAGTCAGTCACTAAAACTGTTATCTCAAGTGTTTAACATTTCATCAGCATTTAACATTGCAATTAGGGAATGCGTCAAGAAAATAGCAGCCAGCACAAACCTTAAACTACCCTTTCATCCAAGTCAAACTTGATATTTATATCTGAACAAAAATAGAGCTTGTATATTCTAAAATGAAAAGAAGAATTTAAAAAGGATAAGAAGTCTGGTTATTACAGAAACCTATGTGCAAGGCTCATTATTTCAAAGTGCTGCAGCAGTGCAGCATTAGCATTTAGTGGAGATGCTACCTATGCTCCCATCGGTAGCTATGTCGATGAGAAAAGCCTTCCTGTCAACATAGCACTGTCTACACCGGCAGTGAGGTTGGTATAACTATGTGCTCAGGGCTGTGGAAAATCCAGACTGCCGAGCAATGAAGTTATATCAACATAAGTTTACAGTGTAGACCAGGGCTCAGAAATAGAGTCTTATAGAGAAGGCACTGCTGATTGTCATTTGCGTACCTTTTATACTTTGTTTACTCAAGTGGTCAACATGAATGAGAGTAACGAAAAGTTTTGTTTTGTTTTCCTCTATAAATATCAGATTTTAATTTTTTTATTAAAGCTAATGTTAAAAAATTATCTAGTACACGGATTAAGAAAAGAGTGTCTGTACATCTACATATAATGCTTAGATTATCCACAAATACAAAGTTTGTTTTTAAAGTCATATGATACATATAGTCCATAATCAGCAATAACCCAAATTTAGGTGAATAAATTTAAGAATACAGTTTAGATATTAGCATCCAAAGTATTCGGGTACATCACTCATGAGCAGCAAAGAATCCTGTGGCACCTTATAGCCTAACAGACGTTTTGGCGCATGAGCTTTCGTGGGTGAATACCCACTTCGTCGGATGCATGTAGTGGAAATTTCCAGGGGCAGGTATATATATGCAAGCAAGCTAGAGATAACAAGGTTAGTTCAATCAGGGAGGATGAGGCCCTGTTCTAGCAGTTGAGGTGTGAAAACCAAGGGAGGAGAAACTGGTTTTGTAGTTGGCAAGCCATTCACAGTCTTTGTTTAATCCTGAGCTGATAGTGTCAAATTTGCAGATGAACTGAAGCTCAGCAGTTTCTCTTTAAAGTCTGGTCCTGAAACCCAGAAATCCTGGACGCCTCATCATCTCGGGCATTGGCACTGTCACTGAAGGACTGTCTGAATATGTGGACTCTCTACTCAGACCCTATGCCACCAGCACTCCCAGCTATCTCCGTGACACCACTGATTTCCTGAGGAAACTACAATGCATTGGTGACCTTCCAGAAAACACCATCCTAGACACTATGGATGTAGAGGCTCTCTACACAAACATCCCCCACACAGATGGAATACAAGCTGTCAGGAACAGTATCCTTGATGATGCCACAGCACAACTGGCTGCTGAGCTCTGTGCCTTTATCCTCACACACAACTATTTCAAATTTGATGACAATATATATCTCCAGATCAGTGGCACCGCTATGGGCACCCGCATGGCCCCACAATATGCCAATATTTTTATGGCCAACCTGGAACAATGCTTCCTCAGCTCTCGTCCACTCACGCCCCTTCTCTACCTACGCTACATTGATGACATCTTCATCATCTGGACCCATGGGAAGGAGACTCTGGAAAAATTCCACCACGATTTCAACAGCTTCCACCCCACCCTCGACCTCAGCCTGGACCAATCTACATGGGAGGTCCACTTGCTAGACACCACGGTTCAAATAAGTGATGGTCACATTAACACCACCCTATACCGAAAACATACCGACTGCTACACCTACCTTTGTGCCTCCAGCTTCCATCCCAGGCACATCACAAGTCCATTGTCTACAGCTTAGCACTGAGGTGCAACCGCATCTGCTCTAACCCCTCAGACAGAGACCAACACCTACAAAATCTCCACCAAGCATTCTCAAAACTACAGTATCCGCACGAGGAAATAAGAAAACAGATCAACAGAGCCAGACGTGTACCCAGAAGCCTCCTACTGCAAGATAAACCCAAGAAAGAAAACAACAGGACTCCACTGGCCATCACATACAGTCCCCAGCTAAAACCCCTCCAACGCATCATCAGAGATCTACAACCCATCCTGGACAATGATCCCACACTTTCACAGGCCTTGGGTGGCAGGTCAGTCCTTGCCCACAGACAACCTGCCAACCTGAAACATATTCTAACCAGTAAATGCACACCGCACCATAGTAACTCTAGCTCAGGAACCAATCCATGCAACAAACCTCAACGCCAACTCTGCCCACATATCTACACCAGCGACACCATCACAGGACCTAACCAGATCAGCCACACCATCACTGGTTCATTCACCTGCATGTTCACTAATGTAATATACGCCATCATATGCCAGCAATGCCCCTCTGCTATGTACATCGGCCAAACTGGACAGTCTCTACGGAAAAGGATAAATGGACACAAATCAGATATTAGAAATGGCAATATACAAAAACCTGTAGGAGAACACTTCAACGTCCCTGGCCACACTATAGCAGATCTTAAGGTGGCCATCCTGCAGCAAAAAAACTTCATGACTAGGCTTCAAAGAGAAACTGCTGAGCTTCAGTTCATCTGCAAATTTGACACCATCAGCTCAGAATTAAACAAAGACTGTGAATGACTTGCCAACTACAAAACCAGTTTCTCCTCCCTTGGTTTTCACACCTCAACTGCTAGAACAGGGCCTCATCCTCCCTGATTGAACTAACCTTGTTATCTCTAGCTTGCTTGCATATATATACCTGCCCCTGGAAATTTCCACTACATGCATCTGACGAAGTGGGTATTCACCCACGAAAGCTCATGCGCCAAAACGTCTGTTAGTCTATAAGGTGCCACAGGATTCTTTGCTGCTTTTACAGATCCAGACTAACATGGCTACCCCTCTGATACATCACTCATGAAAAGTTATACAGCGAGTTGGATGTGGAAATATAGCAATGAGTGAAGATTGTCCTTCAGTAATTGAGAATTTATGGTAGATTGTCCATTTAGAAAATACAATCCATGAGGAAAGTATTTCAAACCTTCCTCCTCTTCTGCTCCTATAAACTATTCTTAATCTGGGGAAAACATTTGCAGAGACAATTCTCTAAGCTAAAACAGTGACATTTTGTCAAGATGACACAGACGAAAGACTGATCCAAACCACACACTTTTGGAGAGTACACTAATGAGAGCAGTGGGAGCACCTATCTAGAATAAATTAAGAAAAGAGTCACTTAAATGGCCTATAAACAACAGTAAAGTAAAATCAAGAAAAGCAACTCCCCCTCAACCCCAGTGACTCCTCTAAGAACAAAATACAGATAACTAACCCACAACACGAAGAAATATATTAACATTACAAACAAGACAGTAACACAACTATTTTTTTTCACTTTTAACCAGAATATTCTCCCAGATGGGAGGTGTACCTTTCCTGGAAGTACTGCAATACCAGGTTGATGCATGGAGTGGATGGAGCAAGCTCCTATTCCAGCTCCCTATTTCAAAAATCCATTTAATAAAAGGTGTTGTTTTGTTTTCCTCTGTAAATATCAGATACTAAGATACAGCCAAATCCTGAGCAAGGTTCTGAGCCTATATAAGACCAGATTCCAGTAGAAGTGGCACAATTTCACTCAGCTGAAAGGCCAAGTCATAACCTGTATGGAGGACTCTAAGGCTCTAAACTATGGAAAATGCCTATGTGACAACTCTGCACATTCTGGGCCCTGCAGTATCTGTGAGGTTGAGGATATCTTCCCCCAGCCCTGCTGTACTTCAGTGCATTTTTCTTCCTTTCACTCAGACTTTGCTTCATTTTTGAGTATTTGGCCAATGGTCTCTAGAGTAATCACAATGTTATCAGAGGACAATCAAAAATACTGTAGCTGTAAGAATCCGCCTGCAATCCTGACACATCTGTGAATGCACATATAATACTTGGTAAAACAGTTGTCACTTTAAACCTAGCAATAACATGCAGACTACATACAGACATGAAGAAGAGTTCTGTGTAAGCCCGAAAGCTTGTCTTCCTTACCAACAGAAGTTGGTCCAATAAAAGATATTACCTCACCCATCATGTCTCTCTAATATCCTGGGACCAACATGGCTACAACAACACAGCATGCTGCTCCTGCAGTGAGACAATCACGTACAATCATAGTACAAAACAAAGCCTGCAGAATGCTTTTTCCAGCTTACACAGCTGTGTTATGGATGATGCAGACTTGAGTACTGGGAACAAACTAACAGCATGTGCACACATGCTCAAGGTGCACTGCACGCTGAATCATTTCTCTTTACTAAAAGCAGAATCCTTGGATTAGCAATAGAAGCACACTTGGGCTAGCTGGCTCTGAAACTGGTTGTGTGCTCCAGATATTTGTACTGAAAATGTAATTATAGAACAGAATCGGATTTGGTTTTCAATAGTGCTTTATTCTGAGAATCTCAAAGTGCTTTACAAGGTATTGGATAAGTGCTAGTGCAGCGACTGTCTAAACAAGCAATTGGCACTCAATACTAGCACACAAACTTCACTGGATGTAAAAGCCAGCGTACTACAACATTAGGGCCAGTTCCTGAAACCTGAATTCGTAAGCAGTCCTGTTTTGTTTAACATTGTTCATGCAAGCTACATCTCAAACAGTCTACATACTAAAAGTAAATGAAAATACAGCTATGAAGCTGAATGAAAAATAATAGCACAGTTAAATTAAAATGCATGAACAAGGTAGAAAAGATATGTTTGCTGATGACTGAGGGATTGTGTACACTTGAAACACTACAGTGGCACAGTTGCAGCACTGAAGCTGCACCACTGTAGCACTTAAGTTTCAAGACTACCTAGGCTGACGGGAGAGGTTCTCTGCCCCGAGAGGTGGTAGATAGGTCAACGGAAGAATTCTTCTCTCAGCCTAGTGCTATCTACTCCAGGGTTTAGGTCATCTGAACTGCAATGTTCAGGAGTGTGGATCTTTCACACTCCTGAATGACATAGCTGGATCAACCTCACTTTCTAGTGTAGACCAGACTTTAATAAAGAGGAAGAGTCTAGGCAGAGTGACTCAGGAAGACTGTTCTAGATGTCAGGAGCTGCAGAAAAGAAGGCTCTTGCAATAGCAGTGGCAAGACTAGGTGAAGGGGCTGAGAGGAGTGAGCGCAGAGCTAGGGGAGTGGAGGGGAGATCTGAAAAAAGATTCATTAGGTAGTGTAGGACTAGCCCATGAAAAGTGAAAAACAAGATAGGAACCTTCGAATTGGATCCTGAAATGAACGGCAACCAGTGGAGTAATTTGAGGATAGGGATGATGGAGGTGTGCTTCGTTGTACGTCTAAGAAGGAAGACAGCATGATAGGCAATATAACTGGAGTGTCGAGAATGGAGATGCGGGGTGGGAGCACACCAAGAGAGGATTTGCAATAGTCCCTGTGAGAGTTAATGAAGACATAGATGATGAATTGATCAGTAACGGAATTACCCCAGGACCTGGGAAGTGTCATAGGTTTGGTAATAACCTTTTTGCCTCATGGGGCAAGTCTTTGTATCAGGAGTTTTACATTTATCACCTACTCTTCTTGAAAAGTGCCAGAGGACCTTTGGGTCAGATTCTTAGCTGGTGTGACTCTATTTATCTCAAAGGAATTAGGCTGATTTACACCATCTGAAAACCTGGCCCTTCAATTTCTACCTCAGTAGTCAATGGAAACGGGTGAAAAGGACAGTGGTTTGTTTATCTCATTCCTCTAGTGCAGCACTGTGGTGCCACTGCTAGGTATAAGCCCACTTCTTACTGCGTGACTAGAACCCAGGACTATCTGAGATGATTTTCCTGTGTTGAGATAGTTATTTGTATCCATGCCAGTTTTAAAGTAACCTCCTAGCTTAAGAAGTATTGATTAGCCTAAAAAGCTAACAGTTTCAAATATATTTGTATTTCAACACACACATTCAGTGAATTATTGCATTTTGTTTTTTAAAACCAGTAGACAGATAAGAAGAGAAAGAGAGAAGCACTGGAAAGTGATGAAAGAGGAAGGGTTGAAATGAGGAGACTCTTAAAACTCAAAATTTACACAATTTAAGAGAGGAAGTGGATATAAATGGAAACTACATTGGGGAGTGAGAACTCTTCTCTCATTCAACTCAATATATCATTGTTCAATAGCCAGCTACAACTGGAAAAGGAATTTCATTTACAAATAAACTAGGCTTTGAAGTTGTGCCTGTGTTTTAATGTCTTCAATAAAGTTTACAAATAAAAAAGAGACCATGACTGAACTTCAAAGAAGACCATGACAATCCAAATTTAAAATGTTCAGAAAGTTGTGGAGACCCTTTGACAACATTAAAGTCATGTCAGGTACTGGACGACTGAGCTCCTCATAATTTTTCATTTTAATTTTTTTCTCAACAAAACATGATCTTTTTCTGAAGCTGGAAATGTCCATAAAAAGCTTTCAGTTTCTTTAAAAAATTCTGTTTTTTCACTTAAACCAGAAATTTTGAAATGTTGATGTTTTGAAATTGTGGGTTTTGTTTTTATTTTTCCCCTTTCTCTTTTTTGCCACTGAATACAGTAGAATAAATGAGGACCAGCTGTTCTTTCTTTTTTCATTTCTTTTCTTTTGCTATTCTATAGTTTATCAAAACTTCCTCAACTCTGGAAAAGTTACAGAGCATCAAAAGGGAAAAGAAGTGCTAGGAAAGACCCTGGGGTATCATTAATTCTGTTGTATTTACTGATAACATGAAAAGATGGAAAACACCAAAAAACAAACATCTCAACATTTGAAAAATTTTTGTTAACATTTTTGAAAATCTTTGTCAAACTGTGTTTCCTTTTTTGACCAGTTCTACAGTACAGTGAATGCAGGAGTTCTGCCTTCTACTTTTAGATGAGAATTGTCATTTTGATTGATTTTTCCCAAACCCTGAAAAGATGAATAAATGTTATGTATAATAATTTTGTAGTTTAATGTTCTTCTTGTGATTTTTTTTTTGGTGTGTATATCAAAAATTTAGCAGGTACTTTGCAACCAAATACGTTTATCCTATAAGCTTCATTGCTATATCACCTCTTCTACTTACGTGCCCTACCAGAGTGGTAGCTATGTGAAACAACATATCAGAATGCTAACATAAAGAGACTTCTCTTCTCACATCAAAGGGGATGATGCCTCTAATGTCAAAGATGAAGAAAGATACTGATGTGACCTCATCTTGCTCTTGGATAAACTATCACCGGAGCGGTCACTTTAAGAATCAGACATATCAAACACAGTGAATGAAAATAAAGAAAATCCATGGCTACGAGAACAACTTCAATGGCATGTTTCACCTTTAAGAATTATTAACATGAATTAGGGTTTGTAGGATTGAGGCTAAAACGGGTGTGTTGTTCAGCACTAAAGGAATTAGCAGACAGTAAAGATATAAAGGGAGGGTCAGAATAGGTTCTTGCTTATAAAAACAATTACTATTACAGAAATGGTGTTTTCCTTACTCCTTTATTTATATTATATTGTATACTGTGTGGAAGTAGAAAGAACTGACTCTGCTGCACCCAAACAAAAAGTGAGAACTGAGTTTTTCTCCGACAACTGGAAGGCAAATCTCACTGTACAGGCAACTGAAAGACTAATATTTAAAATGAGGAACTGACCTGGAACGCTTTAAAACCATTTGTCCATTATTTTTTGCATATCTTCCCTTGGTCTGGATTATTGTCTTTTGCTTGATACAGTCTAACCATTGCTCCACTGGCACTTGCTCCAAATGCTTGTCTTGTTGTTTTACAAAGCTATAGCTATTTTTGAAATGGCAAACAAACAAAAAGAGAGAAAATGGAAAAAAATATCATTTTTGGAGGAGGGAGAAATCTGTAAAAGGCTGCTTGCTCCCAGGC
Source organism: Gopherus flavomarginatus (assembly GCF_025201925.1). Taxonomy (NCBI): domain Eukaryota; kingdom Metazoa; phylum Chordata; order Testudines; family Testudinidae; genus Gopherus; species Gopherus flavomarginatus. The sequence continues at coordinate 256,247,797 of NC_066619.1, read as the reverse complement.
TATGTATGATATCATGAATGCCACGTTTTAGTCTGGGATGCGTTTACCAGCTAAGATATTGAAACTCTTAGAAAATCAAGGTTTATAACAGAAAAGCAAAAGTAACCTGTTTAGGAATATTAATGAGAATAAACAGAAGGCGCAGAATCTGAAAACCCTAGAGCTTGGGTATTTGTGAAATCACAGAAAGAAGGTTGTTGCATTTGTGAACAAAATAAAAGCTGAAAACATGCACAATGCAGTTACCTCAGTGTGTCTCCGAAGGAAGTAGCGTTCATATAACTTACCAATGTTTAAAATGTCATACCACAGTTCCTATGCTAAAATTGTTCATTCTTATGTTACTGCTCAAATATGCACTGAGGAGAGGGCCAACAGATATAGTAGATTTATTCTAGTTGCCAAGGTCAAGGATTCTTTTTTGGATTCAGCCGTCAGGGAACTCTTTCCTCAGTAACAACCGACAGACTGTCTGCTTTGCATTCTGTTGTCAGTGTGCATCACTGATAAAAAAAAACAACCTAAAGAAAAAAAAAGTGTGAGAATATTTTTAAAGGGGAATCAGGAAATTATTTATCAGTGTGAAGCACCAGAGAGTTCTGTACAGTCTTCAATGCCAAAGTTAGGGGGTTTACAGCACAACATCTGCATTCACTATAATTCAGAGACTCCAGCTGCTGGAAGCTCTTGCAAGGCATGTAAGTAAAGGGCTTCATTTCTCTGAAGCAAACTTCTTTATTCTCTTGCCTCATGAAGATACTCAAGCAACCCAGATTTCAAATTGGTTTCGTTATGCTATATCTGTTTTTATCTGGCAGTATTGCACTGAATAATGCATGCCCGTGTGCATGATAAATAACTTGCCTATTCTAAGAATAAATTGCATGGGAACTGTGATAGGAGCAGAGACTGTACGCTGCTCAGTCTCTCTTTTCTTTTAAGTTCACTGAGAGCTCTGTTCTCCATTTGTGATCTGCATGGAGAATTATTCCATTTCTTTGATTCTGTACCATGTTTTCAAGGAAATTGTGAAGCTGACAGCAAAATGTAAAACCTGTGTAAATAAGAGTGATTAGTAGAAAGCAAGTGTTCACAAAAATGTCAGAGTCCAGTAGCATTGTATGAACTGCATTGAACAAGGGCTGTTGGTGTGACTTACATGTTGTAGCCATTAGGTCTGGGTGGGCACTGACCAGCAAAAAGAATATGAAAAGGCATATCAGACACTTTTGGATGCTTGATAAAAGCTCGTCTCATTTTTCTTGTTCATATTTAAGTTCTGAAGTAGTCATTGCTGTGGAGTCATTTGAGGGGTATGTTTTTTGTTGTTCTTCCAGCTTCCAGCTTCAGCATAGTGTAGTCACATATTTTATCAACATTGAGCCAGATCCCACAGTTCCTCCATATTCTTAACTCGGGGCAAAATTCTGCTGACTTCAATATGCCATATGCCAATATGCAGGGTCTGACCTGTTCTTGGACTGATTTCTTACCTGCAGATACTACAAAGTGTGAATGATGAACCATAGTTATGTCCAAAGGTTCCCAAAACTAAATGTCTTTATTAAGCAGGGCAGATTTAATTTCATGTGAAGTCAAAAGTTCAGTGGTTCATCAGAAACCTGTCCAAAACTTCAGGATGTCTCCTCTCACTCAAACAGACTCCCAACTCCCTGCAGTTTTGCTAAAGCACCCTGTCCTTCCGACTTTCATCTCTCCTTCCCTCCCAGTGACCATCTATCAGTATCTTCAGAGAGGGCTTTCCCTCTATTCCTGCAACACTCTGAAAGGCACAAGGCCCTGGAAATCTGGTATCTTCCCACCTGGTGATACTGGTTATCATTATTTATCATTTATGTTACCACAGTGACCCATTGTGCAAAATGCTCTGCAGATGCAAAGAGATTGCCCCTGCTTCAAAGAGCTTGTTGCCATTCCCAGTCCTTCCACAAACCTTAGTTTCCTCTCTCTCTCCCCCTATGACTTTTCTTTGCTTTTAGAGACAGGGAAGTTATAGGGGTTGTCATGGTACAATTCCCCACTCTGAACCTTAGCGTCCAAAAGATGGGGTACCAGCATGAATTCCTCTAAGCTTAATTACCAGCTTAGAACCTGTAGCGCTGCCACCAACCAGGAATTCCAGTGCCTGGTACACTCTGGTCCCCCAAAACCTTACCCGGGGACCCCCAAGACCCAGACCCTCTGGATCTTAACACAAGGAAAGTAAACCCTTTCCCTCACCGTTGCCTCTCCCAGGCTTCCCCTCCCTGGGTTACCCCGGAAGATCACTGTGATTCAAACTCCTTGAATCTTAAAACAGAGAGGAAAATCCACCTTCCCCCCTCCTTCTCTTTCCCCCTCCCAGACTCTCCCTGAGAGAGAAAGTAATCCTAACACAGAGAAAATAACCTTTCTCTCCCTCTTCCCTCCTTTCTCCCCACCAATTCCATGGTGAATCCAGACCCCATCCCCTGGGGTCTCAGACCAGAATAAAAAAACAATCAGGTTCTTAAACAAGAAAAACTTTTAATTAAAGAAGGAAAAACAGTAAAAATTATCTTTGTAAATTTAAAATGGAATATGTTACAGGGCCTTTCAGCTATAGACACTGGGAATACCCTCCTAGCCTAAGTATACAAGTATAAATTAAAATCTTTTCAGCAAAATACCAATTTGAACTCCTTTCAGCCAAATACACATTTGAACTCCTCCCAGCCAAATACACATTTAAAAATAAAGAAAACAAACATAAGCCTAACTTGCTTTATCTACCTAGTACTTACTATTCCGAACTTATAAGAGCCTGTATTGGAGAGATTGGAGAGAAACCTGGTTGCACGTCTGGTCCCTCTGAGCCCCCAGAGTGAACAACAACCAAAAACTAACAGCACACACAAAAACTTCTCTCCCTCAAGATTTGAAAGTATCCTGTCCTCTGATTGGTCCTCTGGTCAGGTGACAGCCAGGCTCACTGGACTTGTTAACCCTTTCCAGGCAAAAGAGATATGAAGTACTTCTGTTCTATTAACTCTTACTTATCTGTTTATGACACGCCCCCCCAAATCGCTGACAGTGTGGAACCACACTGGCAATGATTTCTTTCTAGAATAAACAGATTAATAAACACATGCACCTTTACATATGCTACTAATTATGTACAACTACAAGATTCTTCATATTGCAAGGACAATTTTTAACCAGCTGATTCTGGGAAACTTTCACGGGAGAGTGCATCAGCTCCTTGATTTGTTGCCACTGCAGATGTTCCCGGGTTGTGGAGAGGTTCACCTCTTTCACACAGCCGTTACATTTCCCTTTGTAGTAGACACCGTCAGGCCACTCAGTGTCATCTCCTCCCTGGGCTGTAAACTGACAAACTGTAAGTCTCTGGAATAAAAGGGCTTGAGAGAATTAACGTGGTACACTCTGGGCTCTAGGGAGGAATTGGGAAATGCTATGAGGTAATTAACAGCTCCCAGGCGCTCTTGGACCTTGAATGGCCCTTCCCATGATGCTTCCATTTTAATGGCCTGTTGCGCCTTCAAGACCATAACCTGGTCTCCTACCTTGAAGGAACGCTCTCTGGTATGTCTATCCTACCAGGCCTTTTGCTATTTTTGAGCATCCTTTAGGTTTTCTTTAGCAAGGCTAAAGAGTGTCGGAGGGTGTTTTGTAGGTTGCTAACAAAGTCCAGAATGTTAGTTCCTGGAGAGGGTGTAAATCCCTCCCCTGCTGCTTCACCAACTGTAATGGCCCTTTAACCTCGTGGCCATACATAAGCTCAAACGGTGAAAACCCTAAACTGGGATGTGGTACAGCTCTGTAAGCAAAGAGCAACTGCTGCAACACTAGGTCCCAGTCATTGGAGTGTTCATTCACGAATTTATGTATCATGGCCCCCAAAGTTCCATTAAACCTTTCCACCATGCCATTGGTTTGATGGTGGTACAGGGTGGCAACTAAGTGATTTACCCCACAAGTTTCCCACAGTTCTTTCATGGTCCCAGCCAGGAAATTAGTCCCTGAATCTGTAAGGATGTCAGAGGGCCAACCTATCCTGGCAAAAATGTCTGTTAGGGCCTGGCACACAGTTTTAGCCCTGGTGTTGCCTAGAGCTACTGCTTCCGGCCATCGGGTAGCAAAGTCCACGAAAGTCAGTATGTACTGCTTTCCTCTGGAGGTCTTTTTTGGGAAAGGACCCAGAATATCCACAGCTACTCGCTGAAATGGGACCTCAATTATGGGGAGTGGTTGGAGAGGGGCCTTGACCTGGTCTTGGGGCTTTCCCACTCTTTGGCACACCTCACAAGACCGGACATACTTGGCAACATCCTTGCCCATCCCCTCCCAGTGGAAGGACTTCCCCAACCTGTCTTTGGTTCTGTTCACCCCAGCATGGCCACTGGGATGATCATGGGCTAAGCTTAAGAGCTTCCCCTGGTACTTAGTTGGAACCACCAACTGTTTTTGTGGATGCAAGTCTTCCCAGTGTCCACCAGAAAGAGTCTCCTTATATAAAAGCCCTTGTTTTATAACAAACCGGGATCGGTTAGAAGAGCTGAGAGGTGGTGGGGTGCTCCGTGCCGCCACCCAAGCTTTCTGAAGGCTGTCACCTGCTTCCTGCTCAGTCTGGAACTGTTTCCTGGAGACTGGAGACACCAGTTCTTCCTTAGACTGTGGACTTGGGCTTGGTCCTTTGGGAAGCGATGTAGGTGATGGAGTTGTTTTTGTGGCTGGTGAACCGCTGCCTGCTGGTGCACCAGGTGCTATTTCAGGCTCTGGTTGAGCCTCTTGGGTATGGTTGTCTGCTTCTTCTGCCAGTTCAGGCTCGCTGGCGCTCTCTGGCATTGGGGTTGAAGATGCGTTTGCAAGTGCTGGCGTCAGTGCTGGCAATGGTTCTGGTGCTGGTTGCGTTTCCAGGTCCGGGTCTGGGACTGGAAGTACTGTGGCTGTTGCCATCATTGGCAGGGAATCCGGGTCCACTACCTCTGTCTGGGTCTCTGCTTCCACAGATGGGGCCCCTGTGGACGGCTCAGGAACAGGGATGGCTCTGGAAGCTTGCCTGGCTTGGCTGCATGTAACCATTCCCACCTTCTTGGCCCTCTTTACCTGGTTGGCCAAGTCTTCCCCCAGTAGCATGGGGATGTGATAATTGTTATAGACTGCAAAAGTCCACATTCCTGACCAGTCTTTGTACTGGACAGGCAGTTTAGCTGTAGGCAAGTTTACCGCTTGTGACATGAAGGGGTAAATTGTCACTTGAGCCTTTGGGTTGATGAATTTGGGGTCCACCAAGGATTGGTGGATAGCTGACATTTGTGCCCCCGTATTTCTCCACGCGATAACCTTTCCGCCCACTCTCAAAATTTCCCTTCGCTCCAAGGGTATTTGAGAGGCATCTGGGCCTGGGGATCTTTGGAGTGATGGAGATATAATGAACTGCACTCGGTTGGGGTTCTTGGGGCAGTTGGCCTTTATATGTCCCAGTTCATTACACTTGAAGCATCGCCCAGCTGACTGGTCATTGTGCCGAGGTGGGTTACTGGAGATTGGTGAGGTGAGAGAATAGAGAGTCGGCGGCTTTCCTGGGGTTGCAGGTGGGGTCTTGGGTTGCCCTCGGGTATAGGGTTTATTGTCGGTGTGCCCGCTGTGGTACTCGTTCCCCTTGATAGTAGCTCTTTTCTTTTCTGCCACATCCACCCATCTGGCTCCAATCTCCCCAGCCTCGGTGACAGTTTTGGGCTTCCCATCTAGGATGTACCTTTCTTTTTCCTCCAGAACACCCTCTAAGAACTGCTCCAATTGTATTAGGAAGTGCATGTCATCCAGAGATTTAACATTGGCTCCTGATATCCAGGCATTATAATTCTTCCCAATGTGGTAGGCGTGTCGAGTGAATGACACATCTGGTTTCCACCTTAGGGCTCTGAACCTCCGACGGGCATGCTCAGGTGTTAGCCCCATTCTGATTATGGCCTTGGTTTGAAAAAGTTTATAATTGTTCATGTTCTCCTTAGGCATTTCAGCCGCCACCTCTGCTAGGGGTCCACTGAGCAGTGGCCTCAGCTCTATCATGTACTGGTCTTCAGAGATGCTGTACCCATGGCAGGTCCTTTCAAAATTTTCTAGGAAGGCCTCAGTGTCATCACCTGCCTTGTAGGCGGGAAATTTCCTGGGATGTGGAACAACAACTGGCAAAGGGTTGTTAGGGTTGGCTGTGTTATTCTGCTTAGCCTGCGCTAATTCCAGTTCATGCTTTCTCTCTCTTTCCCTCTCTTCCCTCTCTCTTTCCCTCTCTTCCCTCTCTTTTTCCCTCTGTTCCCTCTCTTTTTCCCTTATCTCCAGCTCTCTCCTGTGGGCAGCCTCTTTTTCTCTTTCTCTCAGCTCCATCTCTTTTTCTTTCAGTTCTATCTCTTTTTGTTTTATTTCTAGTTCTTTTTGTTTCTTTTCCATGTCTCGCTTGTGGTCTGCGTCTTTGATTTGTACCTCTGCATCCAGTTTTGCCCATTCCTTGGAACTCATACTTCGGGCTTCCTTGTGCTGGGGCGCCCTCTGCTGTTTAATGCTTGAAATGCTGCTTTTCTGTTGCCTTCTTCGGGTTGCTTAGCAACAGTGTCTTTTTTTTTAAACTCCTCCTACCTAGCTGTTCCCGACAGAGTTAGAAAGAAAAAAAACACCATTCATTTGCAAATGTGTTTTGTTGGTGTTCACTGACTCACAACTGGAGTCCCTTTGTTTAACAAAGATCCTTGTTAAACCCTAATGCCTTTGCCTTCAGAGTACTCAGAAGGGAGAGCCCAAAAAACTTGCAGATCTTTGCTTTTAAAACAGTCTCCTCTAGCCTGCTTTACACACAGCTAGCAGCGAAAGAGAAAGAAAAAATCCTACTGGCTTTTGCTTCTAAACCCAAACCTCAGTCTGCCTGCAGATAGCTAGCAGGGAGAGAAATAAAAACCTCACTGGCTTTTGGATTCTATCTTATCTATCTATCTATCCATCCCACCCGCTGCACACCATGTCATGGTACAATTCCCCACTCTGAACCTTAGCGTCCAAAAGATGGGGTACCAACATGAATTCCTCTAAGCTTAATTACCAGCTTAGAACCTGTAGCGCTGCCACCAACCAGGAATTCCAGTGCCTGGTACACTCTGGTCCCCCAAAACCTTACCCGGGGACCCCCAAGACCCAGACCCTCTGGATCTTAACACAAGGAAAGTAAACCCTTTCCCTCACCATTGCCTCTCCCAGGTTTCCCCTCCCTGGGTTACCCTGGAAGATCACTGTGATTCAAACTCCTTGAATCTTAAAACAGAGAGGAAAATCCACCTTCCCCCCTCCTTCTCTTTCCCCCTCCCAGTCTCTCCCTGAGAGAGAAAGTAATCCTAACACAGAGAAAATAACCTTTCTCTCCCTCTTCCCTCCTTTCTCCCCACCAGTTCCCTGGTGAATCCAGACCCCATCCCCTGGGGTCTCACACCAGAATAAAAACACAATCAGGTTCTTAAACAAGAAAAACTTTTAATTAAAGAAGGAAAAACAGTAAAAATTATCTTTGTAAATTTAAAATGGAATATGTTACAGGGCCTTTCAGCTACAGACACTGGGAATACCCTCCCAGCCTAAGTATGCAACTACAAATTAAAATCTTTTCAGCAAAATACCAATTTGAACTCCTTTCAGCCAAATACACATTTGAACTCCTCCCAGCCAAATACACATTTGCAAATAAAGAAAACAAACATAAGCCTAACTTGCTTTATCTACCTAGTACTTACTATTCCGAACTTATAAGAGCCTGTATTGGAGAGATTGGAGAGAAACCTGGTTGCACGTCTGGTCCCTCTGAGCCCTCAGAGTGAACAACAACCAAAAACTAACAGCACACACAAAAACTTCCCTCCCTCAAGATTTGAAAGTATCCTGTCCTCTGATTGGTCCTCTGGTCAGGTGACAGCCAGGCTCACTGGACTTGTTAACCCTTTCCAGGCAAAAGAGATATGAAGTACTTCTGTTCTATTAACTCTTACTTATCTGTTTATTATCAGGGGGTAGCCGTGTTAGTCTGGATCTGTAAAAGCAGCAAAGAATCATGGGTGAATGCATCTGACGAAGTGGGTATTCACCCACGAAAGCTCATGCTCCAAAACGTCTGTTAGTCTATACGGTGCCACAGGATTCTTTACTGCTTTTATGTGTTTATGACAGGGGTGAAGTCCTAAGGCCTGATCCAAAGAATACTGAAGTCAATGGAAAGACACTCTGACTTCACTGAGGTTTTAATAAGGGCTCCAAATGTATAGATGGGTCTACTGGAGAGTTGAGGTTGAAGGTAAAGCTGAGGAGAGTTGAAGTTGAAGGTAAAACTCTCTTTGACTTCAGTGGGAACAGGAGGCGGCTCAGTGTGAGAAAGCTTGCAGGGTGGGAACAGTAGCGTATTAGATGGTTATAGGGATAAGAAGGAGTTATTGGATATAGGTGGGGATGCCAGAAGATTCACTGGAAAGACAGAAGTCTCAGTCATTCAGGGACTAGTGGAAAATGTTCACAAATGTTCTGAGTGTGAGAAAACATTCAGGTTCAACTTGAAGATGAGATTCTTTTATTTCCCTTTCTTGCTCAGTTTCATGGCCAACTCATCCCTAGTCAGAAAAACGTTACTCCAGTCAGAACATAGGTTGTATTTTCAGAATTTGTGTGTGTTCATGTGTTTTGTTAGTCTCTTGGCAGCAAATACATCTTCTGAGCAGAAAAACTTTCTGAAACTTTCATAGTCTATTACTTTGATGCAGCAGATGTCTATGATAAGCAGATAGTTATAGCTTTGGATTTTTTTAACATCTTCAAATATTCTGCTGTGTATTTTTTCTATGAGCAGGAATGTATAGAGACTCACCATACAGAATTGATCCAGTGGATGAAGAGCATCTATGTCTGGGTGCATGATGTCATTTCCTAGCCCACAAACTCATAAACCACATGTCATCTAAGAGATTTTGTTGTGGGCTATTTTTGCCCCATTACTCAACATGTGTAACATTTTCAAATTAGAAACTGAGTGCCAAATTCTGTTTTCAGATGCACGAGTCTGGTGCAAGCTTAGTCAATGCAAGCAAGCAAAGTGAGGAGTGAGTGGAGTTTCAGCAGTATAATTGCAGACTGAATTTTAACTCTGATGTATATGTAGTAAAAAGGCTGAAATTTCATCACTGCAAAATTTCTTAGACAAAATAATGCAGTGCCTGTGGCAATACCTAAGACATGTTTGCATTTTTATTCTAAAACCTTATTTTCAAGAGTTGTGATATCTATGAAATCTGCTCTGTGAGTAATCTGAGAATGTAAGATCTTAGCCTAGAAATAGATTTTGGAACATAAATTGGAAATATATGGGTGAGATCCTGGCCTCACTGAAGTCTTTTCTCCTTCCCACTCTTCCTCCACTTTCAGACTTAAACAGGGTTGTTGGGGTTTTTTTGGAACTCTGCAGACAGCCTGTGATGTGAGAATATTGTTTAAAACTGAATTAGTTAATTTTAGGAACAGATTATCGCATATGTACGGTATATTTTTTAATTAAAACTAACATAAGAATTGTTACCAACATGGATTTAATATGCATGGAAGGCACTAGTATTGACCTGCTAGAGCATAAGAGCCTCATTCTGATTAATGGTTTGGAATTTTTCAATTATAACGCCATCAGGACTTCATACAATAGAAAGCTGATACTGTCTATTGCTGATAATAGCTTCCTGCAGGGGTTTTTGCATCTTCTTTTGAACAGCTGGGACTGGCCATTGTCTCAGACAGGGTACTGGCCTAGACCAACTGTTGGCAATTCCTGTGGGGTTTTTTTTGTTTTGTTTTTTTGGAAGCATTAAGTTCTATTTTGTGTCTGATACTGTAGGGAAAAAATATATAAATAAAAACAGATCTAAGTAGGTTTTGTCCTGATGGCCCACAATGACTATTATTACTAGATGACACAAAGGGTTAGGAATTTGTATACCAAGTGGGAGAGAGTTGTCTGAAATATGAGACTTTTGGGATGCTTTTCTCTTTTAAATTGTGACGGTTTAAAGGCTGTGAACACAGTAATGCACTAAAAATTCCAGGTGGCACTCTGCTACCTGACAGCGACATTGTTTGCAGAAAGGATCTTTTAAATAAATCCTCTTAACCTACTTTCGGGGGCATGCCAAGCTTCTTTCACATCAGTCGGCATTCTAACAGATTAGTCAAAATTCTGATCACCATGTAGAGCCCTACTGCTCAGGTATCTATTTTAGGTACTCGTATGACCCTCCTCCCATTTCTGTAGTATTTGAGCACCTCATAATCTTTATTGCATCTATTCTTATAACATCCCAGAGCTTGCAGATGGGAGAACTGAGGCAAGACTAATTGTTATGCCAAAAAACTCTCTGGGGGGAATAGGGATTTGAATCTGGGTCTTCTGTATCCCCAGCTAGCACCCTAACCACTGGATCATTCTTCCTCTAGGTATAGCATGCTCTGAGCATCGTTGGAACTACCAATAACCTCAGTGGGAGTCAGCACTATCACTTGATTTTTGGGGCCCTGTTTGAAGTGAGACAGGGGGCTTGGTAACTAGGCAGAGCTGGATAACTTGCACGGCACTGCAGGTGGGCATCTTGGATCTGCTTTTGTTCTCTTAGGGAGTGGATTCAGAGGCTTTGCCTCTGAGGAAGATTATGCCCCCAGAATTCATCCAGCGTTCTCTGCTATGGTGAATGTTGTCATCATACAAAACTTTCTCCCCCAGAATCTAATGGACTTTGGAGAATCTTGGATCATGAAGAAGCTGTCAGATGGAGTGTGGAGGCCCAACATGGCATCACAGCAGTTGGGGAGAGGTGTGGTTAGTGGGATCCCTGTGGTAGGCAGAGCGACAGACAGTCCTGTTGACTTCTCCATACTCCTATGACAAGATTTGTCCTGCACTCACTGCAGTCTGATGCCTCCTATTAGTGCTCTCAAGTTGACTGAAGGCTCTCATACAAATTCTGCAGTTTCATTTTGGATTACTTTGAACGTCTAATAAATCTAAAAGCTTGGTGTGAAAGACAATTAAGTCCCACCAGGTCTACAAAGAGTCCCATGAATCTGCTCACTGTGTGGCACTTCACTTCCTGTGGGTTTTCCCATGGGAGTGGCAAAATGGCCCTCTAGCATCTCAGCCCTCAGAAGGAGCTTTTCAGTGTAGGATTTAGCCACATGAACTCTTCCAACTTTTAATGAATTTTGCTTCTGTAGTCAAAGCTACTATGTACATCATGCTAAAAACTCCTTCAGATAAGCCTGTTGTCCTCTGTTGTGGCTAGGTTTTAGGTTTTTCTTTCTTGGGGTGCTGGAGTATTTTCTAGCTTTATTAGTGTCTTTTTCCTAAAGTGTCTGTGTACTACATATTATAGCAGTGCATCATTTCCCTGTAGTTTTGAGAATCAGTATCTTTTGCATTGGTGTTTAGCACTGCTCTTGAAGTTCACGTGGTAATGCAGACTTCATGCTTGGCTAGTTTTTGCTTCATATGGCTTCTACCATCTTGTCTAAATTGCTGCCAGTGTTTTCTATCACCTCCACAGGGACACCAGATGCATCTAATGGCTCCATCTTCAGTTTCCAAACTGAAACAAACCATGGAAAGCAGCCATGTGTTGTTCAGATGCTGGCGGGGGGTGGGCGGGCGAGGGGGAAGAGGGAGGGAGATTGTTTCTTGCAGAATCAATTCACTCACTGAGAATTTGCTTTGTCTCAAATATTGTCACTCTTTTGTCCCTATTTTTTCTACACCTAATTGTAACATTTAACAATAACTGAAGAAAAGAAAAGAACGCTTTGAAAACAAGTGCTAGTATGTAGCGAGGGACAGTAGACTTTGTTCTCAACTGACGAAATAAGACACGCGGGAAGAAGAATTTAAATGCAAAATAAGCAGGCTGCAGCCATTCAAAAATAAGCAAAAAGCCAGACACACGCTCCTACCCCAACCATGTATAAGCAGACACAAGGTATAATGTACTAGTGTAATCTCACAGCACAGCAGCTCTAAAAACTGAAAACTAGCGGGAATAAATGTACTTCTGTACCTTGTAGCATCTCAAAAAAGATATACTGGCATTAGAAAAGGTTCAGAGAAGGGCAACTAAAATGATTAAGGGTTTGGAATGGGTCGGTCCCATGTGAGGAGAGATTAAAGAGGCTAGGACTTTTCAGTTTGGAAAAGAGGAGACTAAGGGGGATATGATAGAAGTATATGAAATCATGAGTGATGTGGAGAAAGTGAATAAGGAAAAGTTATTTATTTGTTCCCATAATATAAGAACTAGGGGCCACCAAATGAAATTAATGGGCAGCAGGTTTAAAACAAATAAAAGGAAGTTCTTCACACAGTGCACAGTCAACCTGTGGAACTCCTTGCCTGAGAAGGTTGTGAAGACTAGGACTATAACAGGGTTTAAAAGAGAACTAGATAAACTCATGGAGGTTAAGTCCATTAACAGCTATTAGCCCGGATGGGTAAGGAATGGTGTCCCTGGCCTCTGTTTGTCATAGGGTGGAGATGGATAGCAGGAGAGAGATCACTTAGAATATCAGGGTTGGAAGGGACCTTAGGAGGTCACGTAGCCCAACCCCCTGCTCAAAGCAGGACTTATCCCCAGACAGATTTTCATCCTCATTTCCTAAATAGCCCCCTCAAGGATTGAGCTCACAACCCTGGGTTTAGCAGGCTAGTGCTCAAACCACTGAGCTATCCCTCCCCACCAGCTCATTGCCTGTTAGGTTCACTCCTTCTGGGACACCTGGCATTGGTCACTATCAGTAGACAAGCTACTGCGCTGGATGGACCTTTGGTGTGACCCAGTATGATCTTCTATGTTCTTCATATATTCTTATGTTCTTAGCTCTTAATTCCATTAGCTGTGTTTCCAATGTTGAGTTGTTATTTTGATTTGGGCTTCATAGCACAGCTGATTTTTTCTATTTATAAGGATTCATTTTGTAAATTGTCACAGGGATTCATAGTACATGCACGGAGCAGCGCAATCAGGCTGGAGTGTTGGAGTATATTCCCTTGTTTCTTTTTCACTATGATCATTCCAGCTGTTTTTTGTCACTGACTTTTTCCACGTGTAACCCCCCTCCTGTTCACCATTCCACTCTGAGGTTGTTCAAGATAGCAGTGTTGCCAACTCCCATGATTTTGTCATGAGTCTCGTGATAATTATTCTTTTCCTTAAAGTCCAAGCTCCTGGAGTCAGGTGGATATGTGATGATTTCAGCCTTCATTCTTAAAGAAAAAGTACGTTTCTAGCCCTCCTGGCTGTGGAGAAAGCTTCAAAATGTGAGCCCGGTGCACCCTAAAGACTGAAACAGAAGAAAGCGAAAAGAACACCAGATCTATTATTTTTACATGATTTTATGATTTTAAAGCCAATCTTACAATTTTTGGCGAGCCTGACTCATGATTTTTCAACATTTTAACATTTTCATCCGAATACTGCGAAAAGGGGACCCTCCCCAGCCCGGTGAAAATGAGCAAGTGAGCGAGGGTGGGGAAGTGAGCGATGGAGAGAGGTGGGATGGAGTGAGCAGGGCCTCAGAGAAGGGGCGGGGCAAAGGTGTTCATTTTTTTTGGTCAGAAAGTTGGCAACCCAACCTTGTGGCTTTTGCACAACTTTGGGAAACCAAGCCTGAGGCTCCTCAGTGTGCTCTGCGTTGTGTGTTAATGTGTATTCATCTCAGACCAGACCCACTGAGACAAATCACTGGGAACAAAGTTGCATCCGTAAGGAAACACAGAATAGGATTACAGTCCAGCAGCCTCCTCTCTGCTTGCTTGCTTGATGCTCCCAGTTTCAGTCAGTGCTGACACTTTCTGTTGGAAGGGCAGAGGGGACTTCCTGGCAGGAACCAGGGAGCTCTCATACCATGTAGTAGTTTGTAGTCAACAACTTGTAGTTCCCCCTGCTGCTGATGATGAAGAACCCTGGACATTGAGCGACACCAGTTTAGTGGTTAATAGCAATGCCACAACCACAGTGAGTAAATTTGGTGTATCCAACGGGGAGCTGTGTTGGCAGCTAAGATTTATGCTACGCTACTAAGCAGTGTGCTCAGACGAGCACCGCACAAATATTTATAAATAAGTACAGCAGTGAAGAATGGAGCTCAGCTAATAAGAGGTTGTGAATGATATTTTCAATTGTTCTGTCCTTCTCAGACATTAAAATCATGTGAAGAGTTCACAAACTAAATTGCTATACTAGATGCAAGAGAGGAAGGATGGCCTTGTAATGGCAATGAGCTAGGACTCAAGAAGATGGAGGTCAATTCCTATTTCTGCCACAGATTTCCTCTCTGACCTTAGGCAAAGTCACTTAATCTTTTTGTGTCTCAGTTTCCCGTAAATAACAGTAGGGGAACAATGTCTCCTTTCTCCCACCCTTTGACTGTGTTGTCTATTTAGATAAAAGGTACAGAAGAGCCTGTGGGAGTTGGAGGTGCAGGAGCTATCTAGAGAAGAAAATTGGAGTTTTTAGGCAGGCAGGGCTGGATGAAGGTTGGAGCTGTATAAAAGAATGGAGGAAGTCCATGTTGTACCTAGAGCTTCTCCAGAGAGGCTGGCTTGTGAAACCACGTCAGAAAGTACCAAATAAATGAATAATGAAAAATCTTACACAGATAAAACATAAAGCCAGCTGTGTGATGTGCCAAGGGACCTCTGAAAAAAATAACACTTTAAAACCTTGCTTAAAAGAGGCCAGCCCTGGGACTCTTCTAATGTCAGGAAGGAGCATCAGAGACACAGGAGCAACAGTACAAACACTTCATCTTGCTAGACCTCTGAAAAAAGTCTGTATGGATCTGCAAACCTAAGAGGGAATATAGTGTAGGGTTCCTAAGGTTTGGTGAGATACTTGGGGGTTGAGCCCTTGAGAGATTCACATAAAGCACAATCACCATAAAGCACATTACAGCAAATAAACAAACAAACCCCAATTCTACTAATTTTCAGGTTTTATCTGGGTTCTTCCAACAACTGCATGAGTAGGTGGTTACCTGCAGTATTACTATTCTTATGTATTACCTGGTTCTAGTGTTTTATTAACTATTCAGCCCTGCTGCAAATTGTTGAAACTAGGTTTTTGTCTTGTTAGGCCACACAGGGAAAATGCTTCCCCAAATGCACATTTCAAATGATGGAGGTGTACACAAAAAAGTTTTGAATTGCAGGTGTTAGAGAGAAGGAATTTTTCATCTCAGGCTGCACAGCCATTGCTGGAGACTGGAGATTGCAACAGCTCCTGCGACATGGGAGGCAATGGCCAGTGGTTCTCTGCAGCAGTGGATTCACGTGTCTGGCTCCCAATCAGCTGTGCTCCTCAATGTTCAGTGTGGACTCCCCACATCCTGTCCCCTAGCTTTTGCTGTGGAATTACACTGTCTTCTGCATCTAGAGAGAGGGGTGAAACAGAACATTCCTTTATGAGATTAGATTGGTTTCTTTGATTTGCTGACATGTTCAAGCATTTGCTGCAGCTGTCAGTGAGGTATCTTTTGCTTCAGACTGGATTTACTTTAAAACCAATTAGCCTAGTTCATCTAGATGCTGATGATTACTGAAGATGTAGTGCTAGCATTACCAGGATCTTGGATTGCTTTGAAATCAGTGCTGGACTCTTAGCTTCTCTCATCTGAGCCCTGTTTTAGAGACATGCAAGGTAAACTGGGCTCAAGAGATTAGATTAAATTTGTTGGCTGTTGTTTGTGAAGGGTTCTTGGAGTAAGAACAGACAATCCATCCAGAAGACATGCATAAATGATCAAGTGTTTGAATCTCAGTCATCCAACAGAGATGACTGTTACTTCCAGGCCACCTGCTGATACAATTCCCAAGTCACAGACTGATAAAAAAGGGTTTGACTGGTAGAAAGCAGTGAACAGAAAGAAGGAGAGAGAAAACAACATTGCTGATAAATGAGCAGGATGGCTGGACACAGGTGGAGCAATTATTCAAGAAGCACCCAAAGGAACTGCACTGACAAGGCCAGGGGAAGGAAATGGCTGTTTTGTTTACTGGGGCATAAGACAAATGACAGCAAGCTCAATGCATTTGGCAATGGATATCATGTATTGCCAGTACACTAGGAATGAAAGTATTAACCCTTTTGGAATAGCTTTAATACTTCAAGTAAAATAAACCATTGGCAGGGCTGTGAGCAGGAAGAGATTGCCAATGGTTTTTATGTGTTGCCCTTTGATTTAACAATAAAAGAAAATCATGCCAGGTTAGGTCCTTAATTGCACAGATTTCCTGCCTTCTTTGGTCTGTCTTACAGGATGGGTGTGTAAGTAAAAAGGTGACAGAGCCTCTTCATCCCCTGCAAACAGTCAGGCAAGACATCTCCATTCATCACTGCCTTGCACTCTGTGTTGTCACTTACACCCGTGCCAAGGGAATGCAAAATGCTACTAGCCTCACATGCCACACCCTGGTATAAATGACTACACAAGGGGCAAGCAACAGTGACTTGGACCCACAGTGCTCAAGTGTGTGCTGGGAAGTACAGCCAGGAAATGCACCAGCCTGCACAGCAAATCCACAAAAGGGTAAAGTATGTAGGTTAGGAGGTGTGCCTAGGTCCCCAGCCCAGCTAGCATATACACTCCCTGCAGGAGTAAAGCACAAGCAAAAAGCTGTATGTTGTTCATTCCTGTGTCCCAGGCCACGTGAAGAAATCTCACCTTCACAAACAGGATTCCTCAAGGAGATAAATGTCTCTGTCCCAGGGCAGGAGTTGGCCTTTTGTATTTTTGAACAATAATAGTTTCAAGCAACACAAATCTTCTGTCACTGAAATCTTTTTCAGACTCTTGTGCAGAGTCTTAGAGTTGAAGACAACGTTATCCTTGTACTTCTTTCCTATCACCTCCTACCTCTCCCCATTTCTTCCCACTGTTCCTTTCATTTTCTTCTCACTCTCATATTTGTGTCTTCTTCCATGCTATTCCTCTGGCGGAGATCATGTCTATATTTATGTCTTGTAGAGCAAAGAATTCACTGTCAGTTTAGAGCCAAAAGTGAGCTATTCTGTTTTCCTTACAAAACTGATATACACAAAACTCTGGTCTGCTGGTAATAATGTATTTTTATATTGGCAACTTGGTAATAATATTCAAAAAATTAGGAGTTACAGCAAATGTGCGTATACTTACTCACTCATGCCCATCACCCCAATCGGGGCATGGGCCGCCAACAACAGATCTCCAGAGTCCTCTATCCTGGGCCATTCGTTCTAACTGGTTCCAGGTATAGCCCATTTTTTTGCTATCAGCCTGAAGGTCACGTCGCCAGGTGTTTCTTGGACGGCCTCTTTTCCGCTTGCCTTGGGGGTTCCACTGCAGTGCCTGTTTGGTGATGTTAGTTGGCTGCTTGCGTAGTGTATGTCCTATCCAACTCCACCTTCTCCTTCTGATTTCTTCCTCTGCTGGGAGTTGACAGGTCCTCTCCAAGAGGTGGATGTTACTGATGGTGTCTGGCCAGCAGATCTGGAGAATCCTTCTGAGGCAGCTATTTATGAAGGTCTGGATCTTCCTGATGGTTGTTTTGGTTGTCCTCCAGGTTTCAGCTCCATACAGTAGGACTGATTTCACATTGGAGTTGAACAGTCGAATTTTTATTGCCAAAGACAGCTCTCTAGAGCTCCAGATGTTCTTGAGCTGTAAAAAGGCTGCTCTTGCCTTACCAATCCTTACTTTGATGTCTGCGTCTGTGCCACCCTGCTGGTCAATGATGCTACCTAGGTAGGTGAAGGACTGCACTTCTTCCAGGGGGCTTCCATTCAGTGTGACTGGGTCATTGCTGGTGGAGTTAATCCTAAGGATCTTGGTCTTGTCCTTGTGAATGTTGAGGCCAGCCTGTGATGACGTGGCTGCCACTACATTGATCTTCTTTTGCATCTGCTGTTTACTGTGCGAAAGGAGTGCAAGGTCATTAGCAAAGTCCAGGTCATCAAGCTGGGTCCACAACATCCACTGGATTCCGTTCCTACGCTCGTAGGTGGATGTCTTCATAATCCAATCGATGACGAGGAGAAAGAGAAGTGGTGACAACAAGCATCCTTGCCTGGCTCCAGTTTGCACCTGGAAGCTGTTAGTAAGCTGCCCTCCATGGATCACTCTACAGTGTATACCGTCATATGAGTTCTTGATCAGGTTGACCACCTTTGCTGGGATGCCGTAGTGCCGAAGGAGCTTCCAAAGGGTCTCTCGATCCACTCTATCGAATGCTTTCTCATAGTCAACAAAATTGATGTACAACGAGGAGTTCCACTCTATAGACTGCTCGACTATGATGCGAAGCGTTGCTATCTGGTCCGTGCATGATCTGTTCTGCCGGAAACCTGCCTGTTCATCTCATAGCTATGGATCGACGGCATCCTTCATTCTCTCTAAGAGGACTCAGTTAAAGACCTTCCCTGGCACTGACAGGAGTGTGATTCCTCTATAAGTGGCACAATTGCTAAGGTCTCCTTCCTTGGGGTTTTGATGAGATATCCTTCTTTCCAGTCTACTGGAATCACTTCTTCTTCCCATATCTTCTCAAAGAGGGGGTACAGCATTTCCACTGAAGCATCCAGGTCTGCTTTCAGGGCCTCTGCTGGGATGTCATCAGGTCCAGCCGCCTTCCTATTCTTCATCATGGTGATGGCTTTTCTGATCTCATCTCTAGTTGGTTTATCGCAATTAATTGGGAGGTCCTCGTTAGCTCAGTTGATAGCTGGTGGATTTGGTGGTGCTGGTCTGTTCAGGAGTTCCTCAAAGTGCTCCACCCATCTGTTCATCTGTTGTTCTATTCCTGTTATAGACTTTCCCTGCTTGTCTTTAACAGGACGTTCTGGCTTGCTCAACTTTCCAGACAGTCGCTTGGTAGTATCATACAGCTGTTTCATATTACCGCTGTATGCTGCCTGCTCCGCTGCTGCTGCCAGTTCATCCACATACTCTCTCTTGTCCTTCCTGATATTCCTCTTCACTGCTCTGTTGGCTTCAGCATACTCTTTTTGAGCTTTGGCCTTTGCTGCTCTAGTCCTGCTGTTGTTGTTGACTGCTGCCTTCTTCTTCTTTCTGTCTTCTATCTTGATCAAGGTCTCCGCTGTGATCCACTCTTTCTGCTGGTGTTTCTTAATTCCAAGCACTTCCTGGCATACTGACCTAAGTGTCTCTCTCACTTTCTGCCATCTGTTTAGTACACTGTCTTCCTCTTCCTCAGACCGATCCTGTAATACTGAAAACTTATTCTTCAGCCTCAGTCCAAAATCTTCCTTGGTCTTATGGTCCTTCAGAAGGCTGACATTGTACTTCACTCTTCTGTCTGACGTGTCTATCCAGTTCTTTTTCAGCTTCAGATTCAATTTGGCCACCACTAAGTGATGGTTGGACGCCGCGTCTGCTCCTCTTCTAACTCTAACGTCCTGCAAGGATCTTCTAAACTTCTTGCTAATGCAGACATGATCGATCTGATTTTCTGTCGTGCCTGCTGGTGATATCCAGGTACTCTTGTGGATCCGCTTGTGAGGAAAGATGCTACCTCCTATGACCAGGTTGTTAAGTGCACACAAATCCACAAATCTCTCTCCATTCTCACTCATCTCTCCCAGAGCATGGGTCCCCATGACTTGTTCGTATCCTGTGTTGTCAGGTCCAATTTTGGCATTAAAGTCTCCCATAAGGATGATAATGTCTTTGTCTGGAAGAATCTCTAATATTTTCTGGAGTCTGTTGTAAAAATAATCGTTGTCCTCCTCTTCGCTGTCATTAGTTGGAGCATAGCACTGAACAATATTCATCTTAATCCTCTTCATTTTAGTTCCGAAGGATGCTGTGATGATCCTGGGACCATGTGCCTCCCAACCAATCAGTGCTCTCTGTGCCTGCTTGGACAACATGAAGCCTACTCCCTGTGTGTGTGGGGTGCATTGCTCTCTTCATGTCCTGAATACAGCAACAACTCTCCTGTCAACAGTTGTCTCTGTCCCGCTTGCGTCCATCTTGTCTCGCTAATGCCTAATAGGGTCAGGTTGTTGCTCCTCATCTCTGCTGCACCTGTGCCGTCTTTCCTGACTCATACATGGTCCTCACGTTCCATGTGCCTTTGGTAATCCTCCTGGTTGCAAGAAGGGTAATCGGCTTAGTGGCTTCCTCACGGCTTTTACCACCCAGCGTCATGCATCTTCGAATTGGAGACCCTTCTTTTTCCAGGGTAAAAGTCTCTGTTGTCTCTATTGTTGGCGTTTCTGTAGCAGGTTGATTTTTACAGGGTGGAGTTGCTAGCCCCACACCCAACTCTCCTCCTTTATCCTGACTTGGGACAGGCAGATGGCCCCAAAGGACCTCTCTGGTGGAGTTAAAATGTGCATATAGGGGATAGTTAAATGCTATTAAAAGTAGTTTTACTTAAAAATCAGCTATATAACAACTATTTAGGTAACAAATTATCATGTGGAAAAAGGCCCTGGGTTGATGTGTTGATTAGGCTCATTTGGATACTATCCATGCTGTTTCAGATGACTCAGAAAGAACAATAACCATGATCCAAAGTCTACTGACGTCAGTAGAAGGACACTCACTGACTTCAGTGCACTTTGGATTAGACCTTATATGACCATAGCTTGCATATCTGTCTTATCTGAGCCCCAGTCCTATAAATGCTTCTGCACATGCATAACTTTATTTACACAAGTATTTCCATCGACTTCATTGGGATTCGTATAGCTGCACACTTGCATAAATGTTTGCTGGATTGAGACCTATGGGACTCATGAGCAGTGGGAATTCGATATTCATCCTTTGACCAGTGAACATCACAGGAAGGTGAAGATGGCCTTTCCAAGCATTTCCCATATTTTCTTATCTAGTAGGGGAGAGCAGGAGGAGAACACTTGATACGTTTATGAAGGGGATTATCTGATAGAGTTGCCCGCAAAAGTAGAAGACTGGACATGGTGACCCAGGAGGTTCCTTCCAGTCCTGTGTCCCTAACGATGTTCCTTACAGATTTTACAGTCTGTAAGAGCTGCACCCTGCAATGAAAACCTGTTCAGTGTTGCACATTAATTTCCATGTGGTGGCCCATGAATAGTATATTAGCTTTCTAACATATCCTCTTGCCAGATCTCTGCAAGAATTATATTTGATTCCATTTGTGTATATCCTACACTTCGGAAAGGATACTAATAACCTGTGTGGTAAAAATAAAGAGCATCCGTATGCCCTATAGCTGATTGCCACATGTACCCAAAGAAACACATTTTTTTTAATTCTCCAATTTCACACCCCAATGTGATCAAAATATATAGTATAAATTCCTTCAATGGAAACTTACTGGCACTGAAAGAATTTATCACATATATTAATAGTTAATAATGACTGTTATTGTGTTTATTGTATTACTTTGTATGTCTATAGCATCTGTCATCACAGGATCTCAAGCCACTTTAAAATGGTTAATTACAGTTAATTATACCTCACAAAATCCCTGGGAGAGTGCAAAGGATCATACTCGTTTGGCAAACTGAGGCAAACAGCCTCTAGTTACTGTCACAGGGTCACAAAACAATTTAATGATAGAGTCCAAGAAGAGAACCTAAGAGCCTTGTCTCACAGGCAGAGCCATCCCTCGAGTATGGCGAATCAGGGAGACCGCCCCGTGCTGTGGGGGGGGTCACGTGCTAATTTTGAGGAGGCGGGCAGGGAGGTGAGGCAGGAGGTGGGCGGGCGAGCAGGGTGAGGAGGTGAACCTCCCTACCAGAACCTCCCCCTCTCCCCCAGCACCTCCTGCTCACTGCCAGGCCCTTCCCTCTCAGCACTTCCCCTTCCCTTTCAGCACCTACCGCGGATAAGATGTTTTGCGGCGTCAGGAGGCACTGGGGGAGAAGGGAGAGGAGTGAGGGTGTAGCGGGCTTAGGGGAGGTGGCAGAACTAGGGTGGAAGGGGTAGGGCAGGGCAAATCAGGGGTGGGAAGAAGCAGGGCAGGGATGGGGCCTTGGGGAAGGGGTGAAGTGGGGGTAGGGCTAGGGCAGGGCCGGGCCATGAGGGGAGCACCCCCGGGCAGATTAGAAACTTGGTGCCTATGTCCCAGGCCCTCTACCCCCCTAGGAACGGCCCTGCTCACAGGACTGTGGTCTTGTCACAAGACAACAGTATCTTCTTATAGTACACAACATTACATAGTGGTCTGTCATACTACAGGGACTAACTGTCCTTTAAGAAATTAACTAATCTCAGACCATCCCCTCAAACCCTAATCGCACATTACTTGGGTGAAATATCTCACCTTTATCTCTATTGTACTCTGTCCTCTAGGACTTTCTAGCAGCTCTTCTCCACTACCCTTGCTTCCAGAAGGGCTCTACTGCACAGACGTCCAGAAGTCTATATAGTTACACAGTCTCAGACATACACATGGAAGCATGTCTGCTTTGCAAGAACAGGGAAAGCCCTAGCAGCTATTTTCTTGTGATAGTATGGTCCAGCAGTTAGGCAGTTATCTTAGAAGCTGGGAGACCAGGTTCAATTCCCTGTTCTGTCTCAGACTTTCTGTGTTACCCAGGCCAAGCCATAAACAGGAATTAATAATACTTCCCTGCTTCCTAGGGGTGTTGTGAGGGTTAAATACAGATGTTACAGTAATGGGATCATATAATTATCTAATATAAGTAAGTAGTGGAGAGATATTAATGCTGGAGTCTCGACTTGGGTAGTACTTTAGGATTGGTAGTGCTTGCTCCAAATAATAATAGGTGAGGGGGAGAGGGAGGGCGATGGTGGTGATGTGTCTATGGGAATGAGAATCTTGAAGCAGAACCTACACTTACTTAACTGGGCAATTTGCCATAGAGAGGTAGCATCAGCAACTCATGCACCTGGGGAAGAGGAAACAATTTTAAATTTTTAAAAGTTGTTTTATAATTAACTTTTTTTAAAATGTGATGCTTAGATGTTTACAAAGCAGTGCAGTGATGTGGAGGGCTTTGTTGTCAGTGTGTATGTATTTGTTGGGAGATATACTCATGGATTCAGCTGCGTCTCTTAACCCAACATTCAACCAAGCCATTTTCTCCACCAGAATATCTTCTTAGTTGCTTGCTTTCCAGAGGCTGCCAATAATTCCTTATTTCCTTTTTAAAATCTTAAATGGAAATTGAAAAGTTTCCAATATCATCACTGAAATGTGCAATGGGGACAAGGGAAAAACTAAATTTATTACTGGAAAAACAAGACTGATATTTTTGTGGGTAGCTGGAAATCTTTTTGGCATTCAGATTATGGCATTTGAGTTTCTTTAGTTATTAAAAAAATATTTTTCTCCATTTTCTTAAAAAATGACCAGTGGTGATTGTTTTTATCTGTGGCTTTGGGATTTTGATTTTGTGTGATTTCAATGTATAAAGCACAGCTGATAAAACTCAGTTTCATTTAAACCAAATATGCCATCTGTGCTATAAAAACTCTTCATAGTTAAGGAAAAATCCACACATTCAATCTCCTTTCACTAACAGTGAAATCAGGAGTATAAAGTATGTCTCAATACCTTTGTTCATTGTTACAATACTTCTGTTTCTGGAGTGTCATGCCAAATTCATTTTTTTCCAAACTTGCATTATCTGAACCTATAAATCTTCTCTTTAATAAAGGAATCTGAAATGATGATGGCAACTTCCAGGTATCCACTATGAAATATGTTGGTCTTCCTTACAGTATTCTTATTATACTACACCCAGTTATGATGATAATGGCAAGAGAAGTATGTAAGCCCATGAACACAACACTCATGTAAATTGATGTTCTGAAACTTTCCATGTCATTGGTTAGCCGCAAAGGATCCTTTACCTTTTCATTTTTTCCCAAGAATGTGAAGGGAAGTCCTGGTTTGTTATCTGACAGTACCAAGAGGGACTCAATAATGAGACCCCAAGTTTCAACTGCAAATTCATACATCCTAATCCTAAGAATACTCAACTCTCCTCGAAATCAAATGGAGTTGTGTGAGTGCTCCACACCTCTCTGGATCAGGCTCATAATTTTAAACAAGATATGGGAGTGTATGACTCAAAACCTCAGGTGTGAACAGCCCAAACTTTGGGGAAGTTTGACTCCAGATGTGAGTTTGTCACCTCAAACCAATCTCTGCTTCCTACAGCCAGGATGTACCTTTAACACCAGTGCACAATAATGTGATTGTTTTGTGTGGGGAGCAGTTTGGAGAGTACTGGATAAATATAGTTTTTGAAAAGTGAAGCTAAGATAAAATCTAACATTAGTGGCGCCATCTGAGACCGAAGTTATTCCATTTTCCCCCTCACCCTACGAGCAACTTGATTTTCAGTTTCCCTCTGTAAAAGCAGCAAAGAATCCTGTGGCACCTTATAGACTAACAGACGTTTTGGAGCATGAGCTTTCGTGGGTGAATACCCACTTCCTCAGATGCATGTAGTGGAAATTTCCAGGGGCAGGAATATATATGCTAGCAAGCAAGCTAGAGATAACGAGGTCAGTTCAATCAGGGAGGATGAGGCCCTGTTCTAGCAGTTGAGGTGTGAAAACCAAGAGAGGAGAAAATGGTTCTGTAGTTGGCAAGCCATTCACAGTCTTTGTTCAATCCTGAGCTGATGGTGTCAAATTTGCAGATGAACTGAAGCTCAGCAGTTTCTCTTTGAAGTCTGGTCCTGTGAGAAACTGCTAAGCTTCAGTTCATCTGCAAATTTGACACCATCAGCTCAGGATTGAACAAAGACTGTGAATGGCTTGCCAACTACAGAACCAGTTTCTCCTCTCTTGGTTTTCACACCTCAACTGCTAGAACAGGGCCTCATCCTCCCTGATTGAACTGACCTCGTTATCTTTAGCTTGCTTGCTAGCATATATATACCTGCCCCTGGAAATTTCCACTACATGCATCTGAGGAAGTGGGTATTCACCCACGAAAGCTCATGCTCCAAAACGTCTGTTAGTCTATAAGGTGCCACAGGATTCTTTGCTGCTTTTACAGATCCAGACTAACACGGCTACCCCTCTGATACTAGTTTCCCTCTGAAATGTCTTCAGACCATCAGGCCTTTTTATTCATCTTCACTCTAAAAAGAACCTCACAATTTCAAAATTTATCCATGTGGATCCACCGTGTATGCAAAATCAAAGTGTAAATCCAGCACTATATTTATTTAAAATGTCACCCAACAAGTTTTAACTGTAGGGATAATCTGCAGTCTTAGTACAAATAAAACATCGTCATAGCAATAATGATCTGTATTGTGGTAGCATCTGGGTCCCTAGGCATGGGTTATGACCCCATATGCTAACTGCTGTACAAATACAGAACAAAGAGACGGTCCTAGCCTGAAGAGCTTACAGTCTATGTCTGTCAGTACTGTCTAGTTTTTTTATAGTGTTTTTTATCTCCGCAGGGTGCTTTACAGCTATTAACTCTTCTAGCATCTCTGTGAAGGAGAGAAGTATTATCTCAAATATACAATTGAAGAAGCTGAGGCCAACTAAATGATTTGCTCAAAACCACAGAGTGAATCATTGTCAAAGCCAGGATTTGAACTCATGATATCTTAGCACCTAGTCTTGTAGTCTGACTGTTAGAGCCTGTCTCTCTGTTGCCTCAATAGCGCAAACTGAAAGCAGGATCAGAATGCCACCAGTCTTTGGGAACATTTGATTCTGAATCCCAACTTGGCATTTCAGGCTCATCTCTCACTGGTAGGAATTCATACTATTGATGCATTTTGACAGTAAAGAGAACCTCTCAAATGTTTTGAGAGATGCCTATTCTCCTCATGCATCTGAACAAAAGCAATGTTAGAAGTACACTTTAAACTGTATAACCCCAATAGTACATACATTTTCAGGAGCAAAGTGATGCACACAGTGGCATAGGTGATGCCATCTAGTGGTCAAAAGAGAGTGTAACTAGCAAATGTTTATAAAGCTCAAAAGTTAGTGCCTAGGACATTGTGGGTGCTACCAAAAACTACTACTAAATAATAATATAAAATCATTAATACTTTACACATCTATAATGATTCCTTTTATGGTTTATTTGTTGAATCCCAGCTACGTGCTTGACACAGTACAAAACATAAAATGAAGACCATCCCTGCCCTGACGAGTCTTACCGTCTAGGAGACAGGCACAGCAAAGCCAGGACCCAGGAATAGTTTGGGATTTGGAGATTATTTTTAATAATTGTTGGCTTGCTTCTTGCACATCCAGAAAGAATGAGATTTTTGAAAGGACCGGAACAGGGTGAGTGGGCTGGCTTGATGGACAGTGAAGGAGAGGGGATTCCATGTGTAGGAGGCAGTGTGGTAACAGGTGAGGAGACAGGAGTGAAAAAAGGAGACTAAAGGGGCATCATTGGCAGAGGGAAAGAGACAGGGAAATGCAGCTTGATCCATAATTGGAGATACAGGCTGGAGCACAAAGGCTCAGGACACTTTAAGAGCACTTTACAAATGTAATATTGAATTAAGGCTCATAATATTCCTCAGTCTCCATTTTATAGGTGGGGAAACTGAGGCACAACGCAATTGTGAGGTTAAGCAAGGTCATAAAGCAAGTTAGTTTTGGAGTCAGGAATAGAACTTGGATCTCCTGATTCTCTCAGCTTTTGAGATAGTATCTAGGTGGCTCCTAGCCAACACTTTCTCTCATATGTGGAAATACTTGTTAAAGCAGA
The DNA here is from genome assembly GCF_025201925.1 of Gopherus flavomarginatus. Classification (NCBI taxonomy): domain Eukaryota; kingdom Metazoa; phylum Chordata; order Testudines; family Testudinidae; genus Gopherus; species Gopherus flavomarginatus. The sequence goes on along the minus strand of NC_066619.1, from coordinate 256,221,024 downwards.
AAAAAAATGTTTACTTTACATATGCCTCATTCATAGACTATGAATAAGCTATCTCTTTAGTTTCTTAGGACTTGCCTACACATAAAAGTTGTATTGCTTTAACTATACTGGCACAGTTAAAGTGATACAAACTCTCCAGTATGGATGTAGTTATACCAGTATAAAAAGGTGCTTGTATTGGTATAGCTTAGGCTATGTCTACCCTTGAAATGCTACAGTGGCACAGTTATAACACTTCAGTGTAGACACCTTCTGCAGCAACAGGAGGGGTACTGTTGCTGTAGATACTCTCTCTCCCTTAGAGGTGGTAGTGTAAGCGGGGGAATGGTCCCACTATTGTGGGGAACTTTTCTGGCTTCTGCACAACCCCAGTGAAGTGGGCTGGCAAAAGGATCTGAGTCCTCGCTCCCACTTCCTTTCCCCAGAGGCCTCCCTGCCCTTGAGGGCTCCTCTTCCACTCTCCTGTCTGGCAGAGTCCTTGTAACCCCAACAAGGCTGGGCCCAGGATTCCTGGGGGGCTCAACCCCCAACCCTGCTGTGGTCACCTAGGACAAGGGCTAGGGTGTCCCCACTCTGGGGTACTCTCTTTGCACTGCACACCTCCCTGGCCCACTGATCACATCATACAATTTAAAGCAAATACAAATTATTTAATTAACAATTAATTTTAAAAAAAGAATAAGGAAAAATGGGAAAGGTTAAAGGAAAACACATCACCCCTCTCTGTGGCAGAGAACATTACAAACAGTCTCTCTGGAATGTCAGGGCAGTTCACAGTCTGTTCCTTGTAGGTCCCAGGCCTCCTTCTCAGGCGCTGCCTGTGCTGCAGGGACGCTGCAGGTTGGACACTTGCTCTGGCGGTGGCCACACACTCTCAGGCTCTGGGTGGCAGGGACCCTTCTCCCCAGTGTCACCCCTGCTCTGTCAGGGTTATGATCCCCCTCCAAGTCTGGCCTGTAGAGCCTCTTGGCTGAGGCATCTCCCTGTGCTGGGCCCACTGCCCAGGGTCCCTCTCGCTCTCCCCAGCTGTTCACTGCACCCAGCTCTGGACGGCTCCAGCCCCAGCCCCAGCTCCACACTGCCTCAGCACAGCTGCTGCTGGTGCTCTGCCTTCAGCTCCCTGGGCTGCTTCTCTGGCCTCTCTGGCTCCAGTTGCTATAGCTCTGCTCCCAGGGCAGGGCTGCTCTGCAGGCTGCTTCTGTGACTCTATCTCAGCCCTCACCTGCTTCCTGGGCTGCTTGTCTGGCCCCTCTGGCTCTGGTTGCTGCAGCTCCACTCCCAGGGCAGGTCTGCTTTCTCTGGGCTGTGCTCTGGCTTTTTGGGTTGCAGCTCTGCTCCTAGCAGCTTAGCTTGGGCCCCTGCTCTCTCCTTAGCTCGGCCCCACTCTGTCTGACCCAGGCAAGTCCAGCTCACACGGAGGATGGGACCCATCCTGGCCTTCTGTCTCTTTGATTAGCCTGCCCACTCTGTCAATCAGGCTGACCTGGAGCATTGGCCTCTCGCCATTGTTCCTAGGGACTGTCAGTCTCAGGGTCCTGATTTGCCATCGATCCGTCCCCTTTTAGTGCTGGGAGCTAGCAACCAAACACCCCCACTGAATGTTAGTAAGGGGATAACAGTCCCCTTACAGTAGCTGGGACAGACTTTTGTCAACCTAGTGCTGTCTACAGCAGGGGTTAGGTTGGCTTAACTATGTTTCTCGGGGGGGGGTGGATTTTTCACACCCTGGAAACCCTGGGAGGTGTGTGCCCTCCCCCTTCAGGTAGGCAAGCCCACCGGCCCTGCCTCTTCTGCCCGAGGCCCTGCCCCCTCCCCCACATGCAAAGGCCCAAGCCCTCTCCCCCCATTCCCACATGACCAGAAGAGTCCTGAGGCACACCCATTCCCTGTGGCCAGAGGAGCCTCAGCCTGTCCACCGGAGCCACACCGGCTGGCCTCCCCAGTGCCGGACTGGCCTCAGCGCCAGGCCGAGCCACTGGCCCAATCCTCCCTCCCCCCGGGCCAGCCTGAGTACTGCCCCTGGCCACTGGCAGGTCCGAGCTCCAAGCTGCTGGCTGGAGCTGAGCTCCCCACCAGCTTCAGGGTAGAGGGGGAGGGAGGGCAGGGCCTCCCGGCAGAACATGTGAGGGGCCATGGCCTGGGTCAGGTGAGGCTTAGCCTGCTCTGGCCTTTGATACCCACTGCCCAGGCCTGAGAGACGTAGCAATGCAAATGTAACTTTTCTGTGTAGACCAGCCCTTATTCTTGTCCATGAAGGGGACTAAGCCATTGTGGAATAAGGGACCTTTATAATGAGATATCTGTGTCTACACAAGAAGTTGTACCAATATAACTCTCTGTTAAAAAAAAAAATCACATCTCTACCCAATATAAGTGTACCAGTACAAAAACTGTGTGTAGACCAGGCCTTAGGTATGTTTTGTATAAAGACCAATGACTCTCTACAACATTAACAGCTTCTTATGTCTATTATACAGCTCCTGACACTGGCCCATTTAGGCCTTTTTCAGCATGGGAGAAAACAATGGTTTTTCATACCACATTAGTTACTGTGTTTTAATTAAGGGCTGTCTAATATGATAGCTCCTAGTGTAGAGAGTTTAAAAATGTGTTAGCTGGTCACAGTCAACTCTGGTGCTGTTTAAAACATGTTAGCATTTAATGTTGACAGAGCGGAGCAACCTCTTGTTGTTTTGTGTGGGGAAGGGTTTGAGTAGCCTTTTGTTGACCAGAACTAGCTTGTGTGATTTTAAAGGTGTTAAACTCTTTCTAGGTGACTGGGCAACAAAATGGCAGATGAAATTTGATGGTGATAAATGCAAAGTAATGCACATTGGAAAACATAATCCCAGCTATACATATAAAATGATGGGGTTTAAATCAGCTGTTACCACTCAATAAAGAGATCTTGGAGTCATTGTGCATAGTTCTCTAAAAACATCCACTCAATATGCAGCGGCAGTCAAAAAAGCTAATAGAATGTTGGGAATCTTTAGGAGAGAAATCAATAATAAGACAGAAAATACCATATTGCCTCTATGTAAATCCACGGTACACCCACATCTTGAATACTGTATGCAGATCTGGTCGCCACATCTCACAAAAGATATATTGGAATTGGAAAAGATACGGAAAAGGGCAACAAAAATGATTAGGGGTATGGAACAGCTTCCATATTGGGATTGATTAATAAGACTGGGACTTTTCAGCTTGGAAAAGAGACGACTAAGGGAGTTTATAATAGAGGTCTATAAATTCATAACTGGTGTGGACAAAGTAAATAAGGAAGTGTTATGTACTCCTCATAACACAAGAACTAGGGGTCACCAAATGAAAGTAATAGGCAGCAGGTTTAAAACAAACAAAAGGGAGTATTTCTTCACACAGTGCACAGTTAACCTGTGGAACTCTTTGCCAGAGGATGTCGCGATGGCCAAGACTGTAACAGGTTCAAAAATAACTAGATGAGTTCATGAAGGATAGGTCCATCAGTTTCTATTAGCCTGGATTAGCAGGGATGCAAAACCATGCTCTGAAGCTGGGAACGGGCGATAGGGGATGGATCACTTGTTGATTATATGTTCTGTTCATTCCCTCTGAAGCATCTGGTATTGGCTACTGTCGGAAGACAGGATACTGGGCTCTATGGCCATTCGTCTGACAATTCTTATGCTCTACACAAGGCACTTTGGAACAGTCTTTAATTAAAATGTGCTCCCTAACAGATTGGTAAAAATCATCTTTCCTGCAACCAGTGTCTCATTGATTGAATGTGTTTCAATAGCTATTGATTACTATGCAACCCAAACCAGTCCAGTATGCTCCATTTTGTCTACACACAGTCTAGCACAAGGTGTGTTTTTTAAACTTTTCAGTTAAACCAGTACATACCTCTGTGTGGACCCTCTTAAATCAGTTTGGAAGTAGCTCACACTGATTTAGCTTATATCAATCCCTTACTGAATTAAACTAAATCAAAATAAGCCATTTCTAAAAAAAAGGTTTGAGTATCCACACAGGGGTTTGCCTTGATTTAACTAAATTAGGGCATGTCTACACTGCAATCGGAAGGTGATTGCAGGTTGGTTAGGAATACCCGTGCTAGCTTTGATCTAGTTAGCACAGCTAAAAATAGCTCTGAAGACATGGCAGCACAAACCTGGGTATGGACTAGTAATGTGAGATACTCCATTTCCCTGAGAGGCAGTAGTGAGTTTGATCAGAGAATTCTCCTGTCAGTCTAGCACTATCTACACTGGGAGTTAGGTCAGTTTAACTGCGTCGCTCAGAGGTGTGGATTTTCTTCTTACCCCTGAGGGACATAGTTATACCAATCTAATTTCCCAGTGTAGGCTAGCCCTAAATCTCACAGGTTTATAAGCTTCTCCAGAGGTGAAAATAAATCAAGGCAGAGGGGGAGCACACAATTTAGAGATGTGATGTTGCACCATTCTGTACTGATAGGTCACAGAAAAGAGAATGGGGAAGAACGGAATAAGTTTGTGTCTCCAAGCAACCAAAAGCGTGTTCATGTCGGAAGTGATGAGGAGCTGTGGAAGGTCCTCAGATAGGAACCAGCACATTGTGGTACTTCCAGTTTAGATTTCCCGACCTGGTAAATCCTCACCTAATCAGCCAAGAGAGAGGGGAAGCAGAGCTCCTCCAGGCCAGAGGGATGAGGGGAAGCTCTCTCTCTTTTCAGAGAAACCAAAGTGTCCTTCCCTCCTGAATACAGATGTAAGCAGAGTCAGGAGGAGCACTACCCTGACATCTGGTGGTGAATTGTAGAGAGTGTGGAAAGAATTTTAAGATTTTGCATTGGCATCCACCCCCCACTTAGCATAATCCCACAGCATCTTGGGATGGTGATTTTAACAGCTGTGGGATCCCCAATTTCTTTGTTATTGGAGCAGGAGGAAAAAAAAGTTTGTCACCCTGATTGTGTGAATGGGGAGCTGTGGGACTACTTTGTGACAGAAATGACTCAACCTCAGTTGGGTGGTACTTGCTAAACATGGGACATGAGTTCCAAAACCCCATGAATTGAGAGAGGTTGTGGACTGGTGTGGGTACCTAATGGTATGGGCCCATTTTGAGGGCCTAGAATACCAATTGCACATTCTCCTGTCTCCAGTGTTAAAGAATAGAGCTAATTTTTTATTCTATTAGGAATCCATCTAGAGACTGCTGAGCTGATTTCATGTTGGGCCAATGGTACACCAGGGCTCCCCTACTAAGAGCTGACTTAAGATCACTGAGTGCTGTGTTAACTAGTGAGGGGGGCTGAAGACCTATTGTTAAGTGGCTGGCAGAGCAGAGCAGTTTGCAGTGTGTTGGAGCAGCCCATGGAACAGTGAGCGGAGTGAAGCAGTTTGCAGGGACAGCTGGAGGAGTGGCACAGCTGGTCGTGGTGAAGGCTGCAGCAGAACTCCATGGAGAGGTGGAGCAGTTGGGCTGGCCCATGTAAGGTGCCCCTGAACACCCTGTGTGGACTTCCTCCCCCCTTTCCACCCAGGCTGGGGAGGGGGTGTAAAACTCTGCAGATAAACTCTCAAATTCTGGGGTGGCACTGACCAGAGACTTCTGGGTTGTTGGACTTTGGGATGATTAGACTTAAGACCCTAAGGGGAAAAGGACATTGCCAAACGTACCTGGGGGTGAGGTTTTTTTGTTTATGGTTTGTGTTATAATCCTGTTTGTGGTGTTTCTCCAGTGGGATGCCGCATTGTTTCCTTCCTTTATTAAAAAGATTTTGCTACACTCAGACTCCGTGCTTGCGAGAGGGGAAGTATTGCCTCCTAGAGGCGCCCAGGGGGGTGTAGTATGTAAGTGTCCCAGGTCACTGGGTGGGGGCTTGAGCTGGTTGTGCTTTGTGTTATTGAAACGGAACCCCTGGATACTGAACTCAGCCCTTGTTGCTGCCAATTCAGAGGGCCAGAAGGGTTACACACATACACAAGTGCTGACTTGTTTCTGAAACAGACTCTTTGAGGCTTTCAGAGATATCTGGCAGCTGCATTCCTCATGTATGCTTTCCGTAGGCTGTGGCTCTTCACCAGCTTAGCAGCCTCTGACCATTTGTGGTGGTCATTGAAGAAGAAAAGCTTTACGATATTAGCCCTGCTGTCCCCTGGTTTGAGGGTGGGGCACAGAGTCAGGGTGGAGAGAGAGAAAAGTTAAAAATCCTGCAGCTTACGGATGAAAATATGTGATATAACAATCTCTTTGCATAATGGGCTTCGTATTTTTGCCAAAACCACTCCACTTGCTTTTACACTATGAGTCATTATTGGCTACTCTACCCTTTCTCCGATGTTGGGGGCTCCAAAAAGGAGATTGTTTTGGCTGCAATTAGACGTGTACAAGTGCAAAATCTTTACTTCATGTTTGGTCTACAACAGAGGGTTAGTCTCTTACAGGTTAGTTGTCAGAGAGGACAGGACAGAGTATGTGAGTGGTGGTTTTGTTCCATACTATATTAGCTGCTTTTCTTTTCTTTTCTTTTTTTTTGGCAACTGGTGGCATATTGCATGCCTACTGTGGAGTCTGGATAGACCCCAAATGGAGAGGATCCACTATGAGATGCAGGCTGTCACAGCTTGATTTTTTACGGTAAATAAACCACATTCTAACATATTTCCTGTAGAAATAGTTCCATGGCCCGGGTGGCCTACCCCTAAGGTTGGCCCTGCTTCCACATATGAGACTTTTCCATTTAGGGGCTTTTGTAAGTGGTCCTTCAACTCAACCAGCCATCCCAGAACTTTTCCCAGAACTGCCTCTGCACAGTTAGTGCCTGTGATGTATAATCATATGATCATAGAAGATTAGGGATGGAAGAGACCTCAGGAGATCATCTAGTCCAACCCCCTGCTCAAAGCAGGACCAACACCAACTAAATCACCCCAGCCAGGGCCTTAAAAACCTTGAAGGATGGAGATTCCACCACCTCCCTAGGTTACCCATTTCAGCACTTCACCACCCTCCTAGTGAAATAGTTTTTCCTAATATCCAACTTAGACCTCCCCCACTGCAACTTGAGACCATTGCTCCTTGTTCTGTCATCTGCCACCACTGAGAACAGCCTAGCTCCATCCTCTTTGGAACCCCTCTTCAGGTAGTTGAAGGCTGCTATCAAATCCCCCCTCACTCTTCTCTTCTGCAGACTAAATAAGCCCAGTTCCCTCAGCCTCTCCTCGTAAGTCATGTGCCCCAGCCCCCTAATCATTTCTGTTGCCCTCCGTTGGACTCTAATTTGTTCACATCCTTTCTGCAGTGGGGGGGGGGCAAAAACTGGACACAATAGTCCAGATGTGGCCTCACCAGTGCTGAATAGAAGGGAATAATCACTTCCCTTGATCTGCTGGCAATGCTCTTACTAATGCAGACCAATATGCCATTAGCCTTCTTGGCAACAGGGGCACACTGCTAACTCATATCCAGCTTCTTGTCCACTGTAATCCCCAGATCCTTTTCTGAAGAACAGCTGCTTAGTCAGTCAAGTCCCCAGCCTGTAGCAGTGCATGGGATTCTTCCGTCCTAAGTGCAGGACTCTGCACTTGTCCTTGTTGAACCTCATCAGATTTCTTTTGGCCCAATCCTCCGATTTGTCTAGACCACTCTTGCCCCTATCCCTACCCTCCAGCATATCTACCTCTCCCCTCAGCTTAGTGTCATCCACATACTTACTGAGGGTGCTGTCCATCCCATCATCCAGATCATTAATGAAGATGTTGAACAAAACTAGCCCTAGGACTGACCCCTGGGCAACTCTGCTTGATACTGGCTACCAACTAGACAGTGAGCTGTTGAGCACTACCCATTGAGTCTGACAATCTAGCCAGCTTTCTATCTACCTTATAGTCCATTCATCCAGCCCATACTTTTTTAATGATCTGACAGAAAGACATCTGCTCCTCTCGCTCATAGGGCTAGTTTGTGCCTAGACCTACACATGTGTACATAGATCAGGAAAGAATGGGTGGTAGGATCCTTCCCAAACTTTTGACCTATGCATGATCAGGGCAAGACTTGGTCATTGCACTCCTGGCACTCAACGACTTGGGAAGAGGCTCTTGAAGGACAACAGTGCTAAAAGGATAGAGAGTAGGAGGGCTGTGCATCAGGAGGCAGAACTGGACAGATACCAGAGAATGAGGGAAGTGCATACTGCACCCTATAAAAGGGTGTAGCAGATGCAACTGCTGTCCAGTATGGTCTCAGCCTCATAGACTCATAGATTCTAGGGTCAGAAGGGACCAATGATCATCTAGTCCGACCCCCTGCACAAAGCAGGCCACAGAACCCTATCCATCCACTTCTATAACAAACCCCTAACCTATGTCTGAGTTATTGAAGTCTTCAAATTGTGGTTTGAAGACCTCAAGCTGCAGAGAATCCACCAGCAAGTGACCCATGCCCCACGCTGCAGAGGAAGGCGAAAAACCTCCAGGGCCTCTGCCAATCTGCCCTGGAGGAAAATTCCTTCCCGACCCCAAATATGGCGATCAGCTAAACCCTGAGCATGTGGGCAAGACTCACCAGCCAGCACTCAGAAAAGAATTCTCTGCAGTAACTCAGATCCCATCCCATCCAACATCCCATCACCAACCACTGAGCATACTTATCTGCTGATAATCAAAGATCAATTGCCAAAATTAGGCTCTCCCATCATACCATCCCTTCCATAAACTTATCAAGCTTAATCTTAAAGCCAGATATGTCTTTTGCCCCCACTACTCCCCTTGGAAGGCTGTTCCAGAACTTCACTCCTCTAATGGTTAGAAACCTTCGTCTAATTTCAAGTCTAAACTTCCTAGTGTCCAGTTTATACCCGTTTGTTCTTGTATCTACATTGGTACTAAGATTAAATAATTCCTCTCCCTCCCTAATATTAATCCCTCTGATATATTTATAAAGAGCAAGCATATCCCCCCTCAGCCTTCTTTTGGCTAGACTAAACAAGCCAAGCTCTTTGAGTCTCCTTTCATATGACAGGTTTTCCATTCCTCGGATCATCCTAGTAGCCCATCTCTGAACCCGTTCCAGTTTGAATTCATCCTTCTTAAACATGGGAGACCAGAACTGCACACAGTATTCCAGGTGGGGTCTCACCAGCGCCTTATATAACGGTACTAACACCTCCTTATCTGTGCTGGAAATACCTCACCTGATGCATCCTAAAACCGCATTAGCTTTTTTAACGGCCATATCACATTGGCAGCTCATAGTCATCCTGTGATCTACCAATACCCCAAGGTCCTTCTCCTCCTCTGTTGCTTCCAACTGATGTGTCCCCAATGTATATCTAAAGTTCTTATTATTAATCCCTAAGTGCATGACTTTGCACTTTTCACTATTAAATTTCATCCTATTACTATTACTCCAGTTTACAAGGTCATCCAGATCTTCCTGTATGATATCCCAGTCCTTCTCCATGTTAGCAATACCCCCCAGCTTCGTGTCATCCGCAAACTTTATTAGCACATTCCCGCTTTTTGTGCCAAGGTCAGTAATAAAAAGGTTAAATAAGATTGGTCCCAAAACCGATCCTTGAGGAACTCCACTAGTAACCTCCTTCCAGCCTGATAGTTCACCCTTCAGTACGACCCATTGTAGTCTCCCCTTTAACCAGTTCCTTATCCACCTTTCAATTTTCATATTGATCCCCATCTTTTCCAATTTGACTAATAATTCCGCATGTGGAACCGTGTCAAATGTCTTGCTGAAATTGAGGTAAATTAGGTCTACTGCATTTCCTTTGTCTAAATAATCTGTCACCTTCTCTAAGAAGGAGATCAGGTTGGTTTGGCACGATCTACCTTTAGTAAAACCATGTTGTAATTTGTCCCAATTACCATTGACCTCAATGTCTTTAACTACTTTCTCCTTCAAAATTTTTTCCAAGACCTTACATATTACAAATGTCAAACTAACAGGCCTATAGTTACTCGGATCACTCTTTCTCCCTTTCTTAAAGATAGGAACTATGTTAGCAATTCTCCAGTCGTACGGTACAACCCCTGAGTTTACCGATTCATTAAAAATTCTCGCTAACGGGCTTGCAATTTCATGCGCCAGTTCCTTTAATATTCTCGGATGAAGATTGTCTGGGCCCTCCGATTTTGTCCCATTAAGCTGTTCAAGTATGGCTTCTACCTCAGATGTAGTAATATCCACCTCCATATCCTCATTCCCGTTTGTCATCCTTCCATTACCCCTAAGCTCCTCATTAGCCTTATTAAAGACTGAGACAAAGTACTTATTTAGATATTGGGCCATGCCTAGGTTATCCTTAACCTCCTTTCCATCCTCAGTGTTTAGCGGTCCCACTTCTTCTTTCTTTGTTTTCTTCTTATTTATATGGCTATAGAACCTTTTACTATTGGTTTTAATTCCCTTTGCAAGGTTCAACTCTACTTGGCTTTTAGCCTTTCTCACTTTATCTCTACATGTTCTGACCTCACTAAGGTAGCTTTCCTTGCTAATCCTACCCTTCTTCCACTCCTTGTAGGCTTTCTGCTTTTTCTTAATCACCTCTCTGAGATGCTTGCTCATCCAGCTTGGTCTACTCCTGCCTATGGTTTTTTTCCCCTTTCTTGGGATGCAGGCTTGTGATAGTTTCTGTAGCTGTGACTTAAAGTAATTCCAGGCCTCCTCCGCATTTAGATCCACAAGTTCTTCAGTCCAATCCACTTCCCTAACTAATTTCCTTAATTCTTTAAGGTTAGCCCTTTTGAAATCAAAAACCCTAGTCCCAGATCTATTTTTGTTTATCCTTCCATCTAGTTTGAACTGAATTAGCTCTTGATACCTCGAACCAAGGTTGTTCCCTATAACCATTTCTTCTATGAGGTCCTCACTACTCACCAAAACCAAATCTAAAATGGCATCCCCTCTTGTTGGTTCTTCAACTACTTGGTGAAGGAATCCATCAGCTATCACATCCAGAAAAATCTGAGCCCTATTATCCTCAATGCTCCCAAAGGTTCTTTACAGTACTATACTGTACAGTAACTTACTTGGTGGAGCAGAAGTGGGAGAACAGGAAGGAACTGATATTCAGTAACACACCTGGGCTTGGTTGGCTACTTATCCTGACTGAAGGATGAACCTAGACCATTTGGCCTTTTGCTGTGAAAAATGTTGAAATTAGTTTTTAAGGGATTAACCACTACTTTAATTGGGGATTGAAGCCTGAATTATGCTGTCAGAAATGTCAGTTAAAGCAAAGTGCCATATAGTGTCTGAACGTTCATTTCAGTGATCCAGAGCAATCATAGGTTTTCACACAGCTCTTATCAGCTAAAGGAAGTCTGCCCTTAAAAGTCACTCATGTCTCCTGGAAAACATTTTATTTAGAAACACATCTGAGTGTGCCATGTTTTTCTGGGGAGTTTAGAAATATTTTTTAAGTTAATTCATTGCTCATTGAATGCAGGCCTATTTAAATCTTGGGATAGTGAGCAGAGCCCTCCTTACAACAAATGACCTGCTGCCTCAGATGAGAGAGGGGCCATAGGACTCAGGACTTAACCAAATGTGGGGAGAAAAAATGAAAAATCAGGTATGAGAATGAAGGTTATAGAGTCAAAACAGGGGAACCAGAACAGGACACCTAGCAGAAAACCCTAGAAAGTTGTAGGCCTATTTGAATCCTAGCAGGGTGGGCCAAAGCCCATACAGGACAAAAGGCCCACCCCTCAACTTGGCTATAGGGCTATAGAATCTAGAAGACAACAGATTACAGGGGCAACAAACAATAAGACAGAAATGAGAGTAAGAGTCATAGGTTTATAACAGAGATCCAGGTAGGGATACTGAGCAGAGAAACCTGGGCAGCGTCCACTTGCGAAAGGTGTAGGATTGACAGCCCTAACACATAGTAGCATAACGGGGGGCATGGATCCACGTTCACATCATGCTCCCCGTCAGTGCCCGGCCCGGGAAAGCTAATGATCCAACCAGTGGACCAAATTCAGTGATGACTCCTGGTCACAGGCCACCTGAGGCACATTGTGCATACATTAAGAAGTAGCATAACAAGCTCCACATCTATTCCATTCTCTTAAGACAGTCGTCAGCTGGGAATACCTTTTGTGGTATTACTTGCGATTAGCGGTTTTTGTGATGCAGACTGGTACCCACCACGAATGGGGCTGAGATGAGAGCACCAACTCATTTCACACACACCACTGAAGCCAGACAGTGACAATCTTCTGTCAGTAATGACCCAGACCAAATTGATACCACTCATCTGAAGGTGAAAGGATCTTCGTTCCTATTTTCCCCTTAGCCATTTAGTCCTGTATCTATATCTCCTAACTTAAAGTGAAGTTTTACTCTAGAAAGTAACTATATAAATGGTAGCTTTTTGCCCAACAGATCTGTTTTTTATTATTTGGAGTAATAGCTGCTTATTTTAGTGATAAAAATATGTTCCCCTGCATATCACTCATGCCAACACTGCAGAATAAACATGAGGACTGAGGCAACTGGATTCTATTCCATCTTGCACATCAGCAACAGAATCCTAATCAGCTATACTTGTGCATTCTCATTGAAGCCAATGAGTTTGCAGAGGTGTAACTGGGGACATAATCTGAAGACAATGGGGTTACAGAGATCTGCAGAACCTTCATTATTGGTGATGATGCTCATGGTGGAAAGAGCACAGCTGACACTCAGAATTAGGGTTGACCTTGGGGAAAAAAAGTCTTTTTATTAGTATATTGCATGTGTCTGATATGGAAATATTTGTATCAATGGCATGGAACCCTTCAATGCCAGTTTTCAGAAGAGAAACACATTTTCAAACATGAACAATTAATATAAAAATGAGGCAAAATGGATCTATTATTTTATTTGATGGCATTATTTTGTTTGTGGCATCATAACCATCCCAATTATGATGTCACGGGAATTGATGGATTTAGGTGAGGAATAGACAGCAGGAACAGATGAACTGCCTAGACTTATTTTCATGAAAATATTCCAGTAATAAGACAAACAGAGAATAAGGAAAATACATTGGAGAGATTCTGTATAAATAGAATTGTCTCCTAATAGAATGTTGTTTTACTTTTTTTTCCCTCATGAGGTTTCAGTGGGTCTATAAAACTTTAGTTTACATTTTTAACTTTTTAGTTTATATATATTTCAATTTTCTCAAAGGAAAGAAGAGAAAATAGAACTCACAATAAATCAATAAATCTTATAGAAAGGAAATGAGACTTCTAAGCAAAACAGATATGTAGGATAATAGTAAGTCCTCTATTAGGTCTGAGTAGGAGAGAGTTCTTCATCAATAAATGTAATTATGCCATTCAGTACATAATCTGTATTTAAAGCAATAAATAAAATCACAAAAGATACCATATTCTGCAATATGGAATGCAAATATCTGTGACAAATATAAAACAAAGAAAAAAAAGCTACTCAGCTAGACAACAAATCTAAGTAGATAGTTTATTTAGGCCATCAGAGAATAGATTTATATCGGAGCAAATTAACTCCATTATCCATAGTCAGAACTTTAGAATCTTTAATAATATCTTTGATGGAAAACACATCCAAATGAGCTTCAGGGTTTTAAAGAGGCACGAAGTGAGAATTAGGAAACCTTTGACTTGGTGAAAATTTAAATATATATAACAAATATTTCCAGACAACATTATGCACTTGGGGTAGGGGGGATAGCTGCTTGGGCAGGTGTGAAAGAATTCAAATATAAAGAAATTCACTTTTTGTCAGATTTATATTCTTGATTCATCCTCTTATAACTTCAGGTTTATGACTGGAAAGGACATTTATAACAAAGGCAATAGAAAGTTATTTAGTGCTTTTAGTATTTTCTGCCTCATTTGCAAGTCCATACATTTTCCACGCACTGTAGATTTTCATCAAAGTGGAAATTGCAAAAATCATTTCTCAGCTGGGAACTTATACAGGGTAAACTCATAAATTGTTTGCCCTCCATAACACTGATAGAGAGCTATTCACGGCTGTTTGCACCCCCACTCCACCCCCCAGGTATTAATACATACTCTGGGTTAATTAATAAGTAAAAAGTGATTGTATTAAATACAGAAAGTAGGATTTAAGTGGTTCCAAGTAATAACAGACAGAACAAAGTGAATTACCAAGCAAAATAAAATAGAACACGCAAGTCTATATCTAATACAGTAAGAAAACTGAATACAGATAAAACCTCACCCTCAAAGGCGTTCCAGTAAGCTTCCTTTTACAGACTAGCCTCCTTCTAGTCTGAGTCCAGCAATCACTCACCTCCCACCCCCGTAGTTACTGTTCTTTGTTCCAGTTTCTTTCAGGTATCCTTGGGGGTGGAGAGGCTATCTCTTGAGCCAGCTAAAGACAAAATGGAAGGGTCTCCCAGGGGTTTAAATAGAATTTCTCTTGTAGGTGGAGACCCTCTCCTTTCTTCTATGCAAAATCCAGCTCCAAGATGGAGTTTTGGAGTCACATGGGCAAGTCACATGTCCATGCATGGCTCAGTTTTTACAGGCAGCAGCCATTGCTTACATGCTACCCTGAACATCCTCAGATAGACTTCTTATGTGGATTGGAGCCTTCCAAGATTCATTATCCTTTAAGTGTTTCTTGATTGGGCACTTAATTTGCACATCCCTTTCTCAAGAAGCTGACCGAATGCTTTACGAAGGCTACTTAGAAATCAAGCAAGTACACAGCCAATATTCATAACTTCAGATAGAATAATGACACATGCATACAAATAGGATGAATATATTCCTTTACATAGATATGCTACCTGGCATATTTAGCATAAAACATATTCCAGTTATATCATGTATACATTCATAAGCATATTCCCAGGAAGCCTTATGAGGTGCAACATCACACACAACATCACAGCCCCTGATTGGGGCTGGAGTGGCAGGAGCTAATTAAGGCCTCTCTAACAGCACCCTGGCACAGTCTATTTGAAATGCTATCTTCTGTCCAAGTCTGTACATTATAAACACACACAGAAAAGATGAACTACAGATTTAGCGCTTGAATAAATGAGGAGCTCTTTTAAACTGGCTTTTAAGTTTTAAAATGTGTACTTATAGTGAGGTAGTGTGACTTCCCTCTGAGCCTGACAGGAAGGATCCACTCTGCATCCCCTGGTGGGTGGAGCCAGGCAAGACACACACCCATGCCAGGAGCAGAGGGGTAGGACAGAAAGCTTAAAAGGCTGGCACTATAGTTCAGTTGTGTGAGAGCCTGGGAAGAGAGCAGATGTTCCTTACCAAGCTCTGTGCTAGAGATGGAGCTTTACAGTGTCAAGGACCCAGAGGAGGTGCTGGGACTGCCACTGGCTATGTACCCTGGGGAGATGGAGGAACTCAGGAGACAGAGGTACACTCAGAAGGGGTAACAGGAAGTAGCCGTAGGACACCAGACATTAGTCTGGTTATATTGCCAAAGTCTAAGTCTAGGCTGGGACCCTGTGGAGTAGGGTAGGCCTGGGTCTCTCTACCGCCTGCTGCCAGCCCCACCCCTGTGGTGATAGCCTACCTAACTTAAGCCGGATGGCCTGCATTTCTCTGCTGTCTTCCCCAGCCAGAGAGCTGGGCCTTAGATGGCTTACTCATAGAATCATAGAATATCAGGGTTGGAAGGGACCTCAGGAGGTTGTCTAGTTCAACCCCCTGCTCAAAGCAGGACCAATCCCCAACTAAATCATCCCAGCCAGGGCTTTGTCAAGCCTGATCTTAAAAAAGAGATTCCACCACCTCCCTAGATAACCCCTTCCAGTGCTTCACCACCCTCCTAGTGAAAAAGCTTTTCCTAATATCAAACCTAAACCTCCTCCACTGCAACTTGAGACCATTACTCCTTGTTCTGTCATCTGGTACCACTGATAACAGTCTAGAGCCATCATCTTTGGAACCCTCTTTCAGGTAGTTAAAAGCAGCTATCAAATCCCCCCTCATCCTTCTCTTCTGCAGACTAAACAATCCCAGTTCCCTCAGCCTCTCCTCATAAATCATGTGCTCCAGGACCCTAATCATTTTTGTTACCCTCTGCAGGACTCTTTCCACTTTTTCCACATCCTTCTTGTAGTGTGGGGCCCAAAACTGAACACAGTACTCCAGATGAGGCCTCATCAATGCTGAATAGAGGGGAATAATCACGTCCCAAGATCTGTTGGCAATGCCCCTATTTATATAGCCCAAAATGCCATTAGCCTTCTTGGCAACAAGGGCACACTGACTCATATCCAGCTTCTTGTCCACTGTAACCCCTAGCTCCTTTTCTGCAGAACTGCTGCCTAGCCATTCGGTCCCAAGTCTGTAGCAGTGCACAGGATTCTTCCATCCTAAGTGCAGGACTCTGCACTTGTCCTTGTTGAACCTCATCAGATTTCTTTTGGCCCAATCCTCTAATTTGTCTAGGTCCCTCTGTATCCTATCCTGACCTTCCAACGTATCTACCACTCCTTTCAGTTTAGTGTCATCTGTAAACTTGCTGAGGGTGCAGTCCACGCCGTCCTCCAGATCATTAATTAAGTCAATGGTCCCCAACCTTTTTCGTCTGGTGGGCGCCAGACGACAAGCCATGGAGGATCGTGGTGGCGGATGAGCATCTGCTGAAATGCCACCGACAAGCGGTGTCATCCAGAGGCATTGTCACTGAATTTCGGTGGCATTTTGGTGGCAACGCCTCTGGATGACGCTGTTTGTCAGCAGCAAGCAGCGTCATCCAGTGGTGTCACCGCCGAAATGCTGCTGAATTTTGGCGAGATTTCGGCAGATGCTCGTCCGCTGGCCAGTATGCAGGTGCACTTAGACACCCCAGCGGGTGCCATGGCACTCGCAGGCACTGCGTTGAGGACCCCTGAATTAAGTTATTGAACAAATCTCGCCACAGGACCAACCCTTGGGGCACTCTGCTTGATACTAGCTGACAACTAGTCATGGAGCCATTGATCACTACCTGTTGAGCCCGACAATCTAGCCAGCTTTCTATCCATTCATCCAGCCCATACTTCTTCAACTAGCTGGCAAGAATACTGTGGGAGACCGTATCAAAAGCTTTGCTAAAGTCAAGGAATAACAAGTCCACTGCTTTTCCCTCATCCACAGAGCCAGTTATCTCATCATAGAAGGCAGTTAGGTTTGTCAGGCATGACTTGCCCTTTGTGAATCCATGCTGACTGTTCCTGATCACTTTCCTCTCCTCTAAGTGCTTCAGAATTGATTCCTGGGGAACCTGCTCCATGATTTTTCCAGGGACTGAGATGAGGCTGACTGGCCTGTAGTTCCCTGGATCCTCCTTTTTCCCTTTTTTAAAGATGGGCACAACATTAGCCTTTTTCCAGTCATCTGGGACCTCCACCGAGCACCATGAGTTTTCAAAGATAATGGCCAATCGCTCTGCAATCACATCCACCAACTCCTTTAGCACACTCGGATGCAGTGCTTCTGGCCCCATGGACTTGTGCTCATCTAGCTTTTCTAAATAGTCCTGAACCACTTCTTTCTCCACAGGAGTAAGAAGGCCAGAGCCCTTGGATGGTTCATTGATATACTACACCCAGAGGACAAGAGCCCTTAGATTGCTAATTCCTCTGCTGAGTATTGCAAAATGTAGTGAGGTGGGATGGCCTCCTTCTGAGCCTGATGAGGAGGAACAGCTACAGAATCACTACAGTATTCAAGAACACTTCTTATGCTTCGTCAAAGAAGCAAGTTAGCTATTTAGGGTTTTATTATGCATAGTGTGCACATTTAAAAACAAAAGTCCCCCAAACCAAAACTCTACTAAAAGAAAACACACCAGTACACACGCATTTCTCCCCTTAAGAGTGGATGAAAGAAAGAACAAACCACATATGACAAATGTCAGTCATGTCACTTAATACACTACTGGAAGGTGTGCTAATACTATGATGTTGAGTGCAGAATAAGAACCTAACTAGACTAGAACTGTCTTGTACTTTATGTAGTTATTCCCACTGTTGTAAAATTGATATAAAACACTCCCAGATCAGGATGGTATAGTTTTACTCCCACTTTGTACAAGTATAAACGTCTGCACAAAGTATAAGGCAATGGAAAATCAGCCTCATAAACTAGAAACACACAAACTAGTGTTTATTATGAACTAATATATTTACTTAATATTAAGAAATCTGTGTCAGGGAATGTGTAATAAGTCAGTGACTGCTGGAGAATGGCTTGCTGTAGCTAGGTGGACAGGTTTCCTGAAAAAGAAGGAAGATTCCATTGTGCCTGCTAACACACTTAGCTCATTGCTTATCTTCTGGGCTGCTGGCACGTGTCCCAAACCCTACTACAAATGGAGATAATTGAGGGTAAGCTTAGGTGAAGCTGGATTTTCTAAGTGTGATGAAAGCAGAGACATCATTCTTTTGACTTTCATGTGGAAACTCACGTCTTTCATTTAAGTGAAACTATTTCCTCCCCTATTCCCAAGCTTTTAAATTTTAGTTTGCGTCCAAATGGTTTCTAGATCTTTCTCTAACCCAAGTGTTCTTTAACTTCAGTTTCATAGACATAGAGGTCAGACTCATTGAAAGTCATGATGTTATTCAAAAGTATGATTTAATTCAGGAAGATGCATTATTTAAGCAGCTTGTTAAAGCTGACATACTTAAAAACCCTGCTATTATCAAAAAGCAGACATTACGTAGATTTAATTCTATTTTTATATCTTTCTGGCTGTTACCTTAAGAATCTGACATGAGCCATAACAATTATATACAGCATGTACCAGGCCAGATTCTGTTCTTTATTATACTAGTGTAAATCTGGGATGATTCTACTGAACTAAATGGAGTTATTCCAGACTTGCACTGGTGTTTAAGAGTAAGTAGAATTTGACCCAGAATGTCCATTAGTACCAGACAATCTGGGAACGATACATAAAGCTTTGGGGCTAGATTTTTATCTCCTCAGTGACACAGCTGCAAATCCAGAAAAACACTACTGAAGTTAATAGAGCTGTTACAGTTACACTTGTCTAAGTGAGATCAGGATCTAGCCCTTGATCTGTAACAGACTTGTGACTGGGACATCTGAGATCAACATCTCAGAACACTTCAGTTAGTGTTACAGGGTAAAATTTTCAAAAGCACCTAAATGACTTGGGGGCCTAAGTTCCAATTTCAAAAGTGACTTTGGCACTTAAGATTGGCACTAAAACTTAGGCTTCTAAGTGTCTAAATCACATTTGAAAATGGAGACTTAGTCTCACTTTAGAGTCTTCATACAATTTTATCCACAGCTCTTAACAGCATAAAGATTCCTTTTTTCCCAGAAATCTTTTCTTACAAAACACCCATTTTCTTTGTCAATGTCTATTTTGAAATGCATTGTCATGCATTTTTGTAATACACATTTTGAGAGTTCTCATACAGAGTTCTGGGAGTTTCAGCGAGAGAATTGGATAGCCTTTGCTTAGAATGGGATTTCAAAAGTCCTCAGTATTGATCTAACTCTCTTCCCATTGATGTCAAAGGAAGTTTTGCCATTCTTGGAAGCATAGGTAAGGCCAGTGTCAAGCATTTTTGAAAATTCCCACCATTCAATTCTGACATAAAATGTCAACCTGAGGGAAAGATTAAAAAAAATCAAGCTTGGTTTAAGGTGGTAGCATCAGATTAATCAGTAAGAATATTACTTTGAAGTTGTAGAGTGTTTTATATCTTCAAAGTGTTGCACAAATATTAGAGTTAACCTACAACAGCCTTATGGGTTACACAAGTATTTGTCCTAATTTTGTAGCTAGGGAAACTAAAACATAGTGGACTAGATCCTCAGCTGTGTTTAAATGTCCATGTGGTGCAGCTGAATAATGCAAAGGCAAAGGTGGCTGTATATGACCTTTGCGCTCCCAATCTGCCTGGGGCTGAATTGCATCTATCTGCAACCTCCAAGGGAACTAAGGGTGTGTCTATATTACTATAGGCTCCTGAGGATGACACATGCCAGCTGACTCAGGCTCATGGGGCTCGAGCTAAGGGAATTTTTAATTGTGGTGTAGATATTTGGGCTGGAGCCTGGGCTCTGGGACTCTTCCTCTCTCACAGGGTCCCAGAGCCCAGGTTCCAGCCCAAGCCCAAACATCTACACCATAATTAAACAGCCCCTTAGCCTGAGCCTTCCAAACCCAAACCAGCAGCCATGGGTTTTTAATTGCATGTGCACATAGCCGCAAGGGCTAGCAATGCCAACTCTACATTCGTTGTGAAATTGCCAATGCAGAAGAAGCTATCCCTTTGGGTCAGCTTTACATCTTTACATCTGAGAAGCATAAATAGTCCCTTGGCCTGATCTACACTTAAAAAGTTTTGGCAGCATAGTTATGTCAGGGACATGTGTGGAAAAAATCACACTCCTGGCTGACATAATGATACCAACAAAAGCCTTAGTATTGTACCAGTTATACTAGCAAAAGAGTTATTTTGTGTAAATTCTTTTGTTTGCAGAACTCTTTTGCCAGTATAAGCTATGTCTCCACGAGGCGGGTTTGCACCATAGCTATACCAGGAATCTTTTATAGTGTAGACAAAGCCCTAGTATGGGTCAGAAAAGGTAAGTGGCCAAAGAGCCAGTCACTACCTGTTTCTGACTCTTAGTTCCATACTGAGTTCACCAGACCAATGATTCTCAAAGTTCTTAAACATGGGGATGACCCCTTCCTCAGTCAAACGCTTATCCGTTTAATCATAGATTAATAATTGTGATCATCTAATCTGATCTCCTGTATCACAGAGACCATAGAATTTCCTCAAAATAATTTCTAGAGGAGATCTTTAGAAAAGCCATCCAATTTTGATTTAAAAATTGTCAGTGATGGCGAATCCATCATGACCCTTGGTAAATTGTTCCAATGGTTAACTCCTGTCACCATTAAAAAGCCATGCCTTATTTTCAGTCTGAAGTTGTCTACTTCAACTTCCAGCCATTGGATTGTGTTGCACCTTCCTCTCCTAGATTGAAGAGCCCTTTATTAAATATTTGTTCCCCATGTAGATACTTGTAGACTGTGATCAAATCAACGTTTAGCCTTCTCTTTGTTAAGCTAAATAGATTGAGCTCCTTAAGTCTATCACTATAAAATATGTTTTCGAATCCTTTAATCATTCTTGTGACTCTTCTCTGAACACTCTCCAGTTTATCAACATACTTCATCAGAATGGGTTCCTGTCCCCTTCCATCTTTGCTGGGGCTGAAGTGAGGGTTTAGGTCTCTGGCTAGATGTTTATTTTTGAGGGATTTTTTAGCCCATATCTAGTGGCCTGGGTGATACTATTTGATTAGCCTCCAGCACTGAATAATTTGTAAGTGGGAGGAGAAATCCCTTCTATGGGGATCTGGGAGTATCCTTTCCTGGTATTTTTTAATGTTGGTATTTGGTGCAATTTGGTGCCTTCCAAAGGCAAATAGGGGAAAAATAACTCTTCAGAAGTCTCTACATTCTAATAACTTCCACCATGACAGGAATAGGAGGTGAGCAATATTGGAGACAGGGATACATTCAGCAAGGAAATCCCCCACCGTCTCCCTCCCCTACATGCACAACCGGCTTCCCCTTCTGCCCTGCACCATTTGTACCTATGCAAAGTGAGTAAAAATACAACCCAGTCATTAGAGAAGCATTTTGCACATTTATTTGCTCTTGTTATGCACAGGCATGGTGTTGTGGCACAAGAAGCAAGGCAGTGGAAAGTCAGCCCTGGTGTGTGAGACAGACAGACAGACAGACACACACACACACACACACACTATCTATTATTTTTGGTCTTTTCTCTCTTCCTGTGCCTTTCATGTTCTCTTTCCTGCCCTCTACCTCCATCTCCCTTGTTCCTCTTCCCTTTTTCCCTGACTGCATTATCCTCTTCTGTTCTGCATGTGATATTAGGGATAGTATTATAAATGTATCGTGTTTGGTAAGGAAGAATGTTCTAGTGCAGTGGCCTCAATCTGATCGACTCTGGCAAGAGAAGAGAAAAGTGATTGTGGGAAACCTGAAAGGACCAAGCCAGTCTGAAATAAAAGGACAATAGGAGTTATCTGCCTAACTCACTGAGGCACTTTCGTAAATTCCATGAGGCGCCTGTCTGTATCTTTAGGTACCTAAATACCTTTGTAAATTTGGTCCCCAGTCAGATACGTCATTAAACCTGCAAACTGAGAGGCATCCTAGTGAACAGCTTTGCTCTGGTGATCTGCGCTAGCTCTGTTTTTGGAAAGGTGAAGGAAACCCTTCAGAAGCAGCTGTTTTCAGACACATTTGTGTCCTGAGTTTTCTAGTGTTAGATACTGATCATTCTTTTTTGTAAGCCACTTTCATTTTTCCCACGAGGCTGCTGCAAATTGCATGAGTGACTGTCCTAGATTCTGAGCTTTTTTGTATCAGGAACAAAAAGGCACAAAAAGACAATATCAACAGCATGATTTAATTTTTTGTATGTGTTGGCAGCAAAATATCTGTCCATGTGTGCCAGCCCAAATATTACAAATACACTGTGGCTATCCAGGCCAACATAGAGAGTCAGCCTAGCTCACAACAGAGATCCAGAACAGCTTGTAGGGCAGGTTTTAGCAAAATAGATGGGACCAGAAAGAGCCAGACTGTTTGGAGCCAGAGACTGAAAACTAAAATGAACCCCACCTTGATGGTCCTCAAACCACGCACAGTGAACCCATGGGCAAATTGATTTTATGTCCCATGTTTTCCATGTGTCCATGGCCATGGAATTGGACACAGAATCAACCTCAAGTCATGGAATCTGGCTGCAGAATATACTTTCATTTTTTTTAAAGTGTATTGAAGCATGGGATGAGAGTTTAAATGTCAACATTGTTAACTGTACCATTACGGATCACTTTCTCAGAAAAATTCATCCACTGTGCTTATCTGTTGTCTTCAGTGGCAGATATCTTTGGGGATAGTGGGGCATTATTGGAGTGAAAAACAAAAGTTCATTCTATCCAAAAAGTTTCAGGTCACGTCTCCCCTTATTACACAAGAAGGAAGTGAAGAGAAAATGCAAAGCTTCTATAATCTACTGTTCTGTGTGTTTTGCACATATCCCACTGTGCCTGATCCATAGAGCATGCAAGTCTGTTACAGTGCCCTGCTCTGAGTCTGGATCCTATAGCTATATAGGACTCCTGCTCTGGAGTCTTATGCTTTCAGCAGTGTAGATCCCTGGTTCAATTGTCAGTGCATGCCCAGATAGAGATCATTACACTTCTGCTGTCTCTTGAAAGCTAGAATGCTAAACTGCCAGAATCCTCAACTGCATCTTGTCCAAACATCCAATTTTCTATTCCAACATATTCTATAATGGAGAACAGCAATGCCTATGCAAAAATTTTGTGACACACACAATTTGTCGGCAATGTAAAATACTGTTAATCCCCTTTGACCTGAGTGAATAGTCAGTGTTCAGGACCCTGAGGGTGTTCCAGCTGAGAAGAGAGATTGACAACAGAGTCTGGTATTTTCTTGGATGCAGTCCTGTTATTTACTAGGAATGTACAAAGTCCTGCTTCTCCAAATGCAGGAGGAACCAAAGCCAAAAGTAGAGAATTTCTTTGCTTACAACTCAAGCCTCTTCAGCCAGCATGAGACTCAGAAGCCCCCTCTCTAGATTCTTCGAGGGTCATACACCATGCTTGTCCAAACTGTCCGTCTCTAAGTCTTGCTTGTTTGTCTGTTCTTGTGTCTGTATGATGGGGTATACAGACGCCACACTGGGATGAAAGGGGTTAAAGGACACTATTGGGCCCAGTAGTCCTACCCCTTCAGACCATGCTTCAGCTGGAGAAGGGTTTGAAAAGGGAGCAACCCAGCTCAAAAGGTGCCAGGCAGGGGAGGAGGACTGAAGGCTCCTGACAAAGGGGCTGGAGAAGCCTCTTTGAGAGAATAGGACTATATGCTGAGTCTGATTGGGGTGATGATTTGGTTACCTTTTCTTTTTCTTCTCACCTTATCTGGGGCTGGAAGCTGAGAGAGGAAAGCAGCGGTAGGAGCTGACCCAGGAAGGGTAACTCAGAGGGCACTTTTGGAGCCTGGACACTGTCCCTCCTAGGGCCCTATGTCAGAGCCTGGTGGAGTGGCTCCTTTACCACTGCTCCCACTACAGGAGGGGCTCAAACCACCTATACTCATCACTATGCCTCTGAGGCCAGGTCTACAATATAAATTTACATATGTATAACTGCATCCACTCCCCGAGCAGCATGGTTATACTACCCTAACTCCTGGTGTAGACAGTGCTATGTCAACAGGAGGGCTTCTCCGAGCAACATAGCTACTGCCTCTTGCAGAGGTGGATTAACTGTGCCAACCAGAGACGTTCTCCTGTGGTGTTGATAGTGTCTTCACTGAAATGCTACAGCTGCACCACTGCAGCATTTTAAGCAGTGGCAGATTTAGAGTTAGTGGGGCCTTCTGCTCAGCTTCATTTTTGGGGCCCCTTCTCGGACCCAGCCAAGAAAAAGAACATTCTCTCTTATCTCCCACATCTCTGTTTTTCATTCTTTTTTTCTTCATCCTCGTTTCATATTATAAGTAATAGGAAGTACATGAAAATAAAGTGAGGTATCTTGATTGTTTTTGTAGTCTAACTTTTTTCCACAGACCACATGAAAATTGCTAAGGGTCTCGGCAGACCACATAATGATCTTTCCAAATATTGTTTGTACTGTTAACTAACTATTGTAATGTGCTTTGGATAAGAGCACTTTATAAAAAAAATGTAAAAAATATTGGGGTGTGAGGTCTGGCCAGGAGTTAGGATGTGGGAGGGGGCTCAGGGTTGGGTGTGGGGGCTGGGAGGGAGTTAGGATGTGGGTGGGAGTTCAGGGTTGATGTGTGGAGGCTGGGAGGGAGTTAGGATGTGGGAGCCTGCTGGGAGTTTGGGCGTGGGGTCTGGGAGGGAGATAAGGTGCAGGAGCCAGCTGGGGGTTAGCGTGTGGGAGAGAGCTCAGGGCTGGGGCAGATGGTTGGGGTATGGAGGGCTTACCTGGGGCGGCTTCTGTTTGGTGCAAGGGGTGCAGGTGGGGATGGGGGGTGCAGGAGCTCCCGTTTGGTGCTCAGGGCGAGGATGGGGATGAGGGGTGCAGGAGTCCAGGGGCTGTCAGCAGCAGTGCATGCCAGGGACTGCACCTATGCTTCCCAGTATCCAGAGAAGCAGGGCAGCAGTACAGGCGCGGATGGATGCCCTACCAGGGGATCATGCACGCCTCCCCTACAGCACACCCCCAGCCGGCCCCTCACCTGCCTGCCTCAACTGGCTGCCTGCTGTGGCATGCGGGGCCACCAGAGCCAGCTTGCTGCAGGAGTCCTGGGAGCCAGCAGAAGCCCAGCTAACCAGCTGGGAGAGCACACCACACGCTACGCCTCCAGCACGGCTCTTAAATGGCTCCCTCCCTGCTCTTCCCCACAGCTTCTGCTCCTGCAGCAATCTCCCCTGCAGGGGGTGCTGGATGGTGCTAGGCTGCCCAGCCCTAGGGCCCCCTGTAGTTGTGGGGGCCCCATGCCAGGGCACTGTGTGTTTCATTGTAAATCTGCCTCTGATTTTAAGTGTAGACCTGTGCTGAGTAGAGGATGACCAGGACTGTAAGAGTGACCCACCAGGAGGGGGCACTAAGTGTGCTAATCTTTTGGCCCTCAGCCCATGAAGGAATCTATTATAATCTCTCAATTTATGTCTGCCCTCCATCTTCTTTTACCCTCACACACACAACCCCAAACAAACAATACCTAGTCAAAAACCTCTGCCCACATGGTGCTAGTTTCTGAGCAGACTCCATTGTGGCTTTTTTTAGGTCAGGCTCCTTAAACATCTCTTACAGCTATCTTAAATTAAGAGCACATTCATACCCATCAGTTTCAACAAGGTTGTAACCACAACAATACATTGAAAAATATTTCATAATTAAGATTTGCATTGGAATCAACATACAAATAAATAACCTACAAAATGCTGGACTGTTTGGATTATTTATTTAACTAAGAGCCACTATGTAATGTTATAAAATTCAGCAGTTAAGCTACAGAAGTCAGGGCTCCAGATTATATGGAGCCTCAGATGTTAGTTATTATCATCTGTGCTTTCTCTGCACACACAATTTAAAAACAAGAGAGGTCAGAAGTATTTTACCTCCTTAAATGTGTGTATACTCTGGAATTAAACTAAAAAGGCTAGGGAGGGCAAAATTAGGGTATTAGCCAGAATAACCTGTGTCTAATAATACAACCTTTATTTTCAAGAGATTCAGGATAAATCTCAAATGGAAATTTTTCTTTTAAATCAGTGATAATTGGTGCATTTTAGCATTAAGCTCTCTTCAACTGGGCAAGGGAGGAGGATCACATCACCTGCAGAACAAACTCACATTAGGGAAGTTTGCTACAATTCTTACTATTCTGATCCTAAAAAGTTAAAATAATATTAGTTGACTATAATGAAAATACAGTATGTAGCGAGATTATTTCTGAAGGCTTGATGCAAAGAAAGCCCATTGAAGCTGATGAAAAGAGTCTTTCGGATCAGGCCTTAAATGAAGATCCAGAGCTCTGCATGTTAGGGTAGTGCAAAAGTGATCTGAGGGGGATCTCTTAAAGTCAGGTCTGTAATTTTAATAGTTTGTAAAAAATGTTAGGATTGGAACAGCTTTATTTTATAATATATAATGCTACAAGGCCCAGATGATCTCTAGGCATTGCACACAGTGTGGGGATGATGGTAATACTAGGATTCTAATGGTGATGGGAAAGGTAAGTCTGCTACTTTTATTTCCAAAAGCAGTGCACTAATTATCATATTTTAGAACTGATGAAAATATGTCTCATTCTTTCAGAGCACACTGTACCCACCAGCAAATACTTAGTCTCGCTCTCTAGCGCTACTTAGTGGATCTGGCTCCAGAACCATAACATAATAAACAACGCACATATTGAAAAGTTACTTGTTGAAATTAGGAGAATTGCATTCATATCACTCCCATTATCAGAAACAGTGAGTGCTTGTGTAACCGATATGCCTAACAGGGAGAGATCTCTTTAAGAGAAGGTAGGTGTGAGCTGTGTCTGGGTCATTGTTGCTAGGCAGATTAAGCACTCCACATCCAGAAGCTTCTGGAAGTGGGTGTGGTAGTTTTGGGTCTGCTCCAAAAGGTTCCCTGTTGCTGGGGTCACACTCCATGAGGGCAAGCGTCAGGGCAGCTGCTTTACAAACTGTCATGTGCCCTGTGCGGGCTGGGAGGAGCTGAGCCCAGGAGCAGGAAGCAGGCTATTGTCCCTAACTCTGAAGGATTTTGCAGCAGGTTAGTGATATTGTTAACTCTCCAACAGGGAAGCATGCACAATGATAATTATAGCAAGGGGAAACTGGGAGGAAAAAATAACTTCTATTTTAATTGTATGCTTTGAATGTTTTGATTTTAGCCAAACTGTTCTAGTTAAATTGCCTCAGCTAGTTCGATTCACCAATTTTTCTTTAAATGTAATAATGGGGAAAGAGTCATTTCTATTTTGCTAGTCTCAGTTTTGTATTTTCTTGTAACAGGGTTTTCTTTAAATCTATACACTTAAGTGAGTAATTAGTTAATCAGTTAGTTGACTGGCTAGCAGTGATTTCAGCAGAGGAAGAGATTCCTACAAGCAAGTGGATGTTGCTTTAGACTCAGCAGATTGTATAGATTTGGTGATCAAAGACTCTGAGTTAGGTGAACAAAACCTAAGCTTTTGGGAACTTTCAGTTTCTTCTCACTGTATTGCTGTAGATTTTAATTTGTTTTCTTTATTTATATGTATGTATAACTGTGAAGGTAATGTCTGTGGATTATAAAATAGCCATGTCATGCTGTAAAAATTAGATTATTTGTTTATCATAAGATTTTATAAAGTTGTTTAATTAAATTCATTTCTTTAGTTCCTTTTGGGACTTGAATGTGGGGAGATTGACCCTGTGCAGTCCTTGCTGAAAATCGTTAGAGACTGAACTCTGGATCTCTAGCTACTTTCTATAGGAGTTGGGGATTCCCCTCCCCCCCAAGGTACTGGAGATAGGAAATGAAGTGAACTCTAGCCCACCCGAAGGTTACACTTGTTCTGGCTTCGAAGATGTGCAGAAGAGTGGACTTCTGAAGTTTGTTTCCTTGATGAAAGAGAAATTATTTGGCACAGATCACTGACATCATTTCCTAATCTAAATTATTGACAAATATGTGTTCCTTGGAAGAGGGATACCAGATATGAAAAGTGAAGTGCATCTTACAGCTCAGGGATCTAGTTTCAATTTTAGCATTCTAGTGAAACAGCTGTGATCAAACATTTTAGTCATCCTGTGTTTCTTCCAAAATTACAAGTATCAATCACTTAAACTAAAGTTGAGTCTCTCTATTAGCTGTCAACAGTAAAGGCACTAATGCACAGTTAACCAGTTCTGATTCCATCCAGTACAGAGCAGTAGCATACATACATAGTACACACACGATTATTTGTACTTTCCCCAAATACTCATTTGCTATTCTGTAACTGCTTTTTTTTTTCACCCTTGCACTATCTAGTTGCTGTGCATGCACTCTCAAAGCCACCACTTGGTCATCTCATGGGCTTCTTTAGTTCTACATGCTGAGGATGCATTGGTCATGTATCTCTGGGAATTGGACAAGCGGAGTTGTTCCTTTTTATCCAGCTGCTCTCAAACATAAAAGAAAGCCCACTCATTTTCAGTGAACCGTGCTCTTAAATGCAAAGGGTCATTTTTCCCATGATTTAGACCCTGTATGATTCTGGTAACTGCAGTAGGGCTGCAAGTGGTATAAATCAGAACAAAATTTAATCCAAAGTCTCAAATGTTGGTTGCTAATTACCATCAGCAGTTGTCACATATTGCTCTTGCAATAAGCATGTATCTGTTAACCTAATTGTTAGAGATCTACTGTGTCTGCAGTGGCTGTTGACCCATACTGTAGGTGCCCATCAAATTTCAATAAAGTTATTAGTATAGTTTCCTTGCCATTTTTGATATGGGATTGTGTATGACAATCAAGAGACACAATAGCCATAAGGGATCTGAAGCATTTCTCTTTTGCTCAAAAAACATGTGTTTGGTTCTTTTATCAGTCTCCACTAACACCTGATCATATTCTCTTTCTCTCTCTCCATTGCCATTCCATTTCATTTTATATTTGATGAAATAACTATGATCTGTAGTAAAATTTGTAGTTATCTGGTGAACCAGTGAAAAACTCTTTTTTCCTAACTGAGCTGATCTGGGCCTGCTACAAACCAAAGGAAAACTCACGAATTATAGAGGACTGTAAATGGCTCTGGTTTTACAAATTATTGCATGACGAACTAGTATGGCCAACAGCGTGCCTAGATATTGTGGAGACAAGTGAGTGAGAAGTGGATTTCTCTGGTAAAGTAGTCTGATTCTTTGTGCAATTTGCCTCAGTATGTATTTCCTTATAATAAAGCCGTAGATAGCATATAAATGGATTTATTTGATTCTGTCATTCCATTTCCCTCTTTTTTTGCCAGAAACCAGTAGACTGATTTTCTTGTAAGCTGTAAATTAGCACTGCAGAGATGGATAATTCCACATAAATACTCTGATCTGGACACTGAAATAGAAAATTACAACTCTACTTCCAGAATCACAACTCATACTAATTTCAGGCCAGTCAGTCATGGGTAACACTGATTTAGGACATTGTTATATGGCAGCTGGTTACTATTGTAAACTGTTTCTTCTTTCATCATATAGTATATTATAAAACCAAAAAGCACAACTTTAAAAATCTCCAATTATTTAATCATGAAGACAGGCAACTAGTAAAACAGAATAGTCTTGTGAAAGCATGTTGGGAGACTGCAGTGTATATCAGTTTGTATCACATCCAGAACCAAACTGGAGAAAATTGTGAACAGTCTATTCTATTCAGACTTGACTCACAACCCCAGGATAGCTGGCTGATTCTTCCTCAGTTATCACAGTGTATTAGTTAACTGTACTGTAAACATGAGAATTTAATTCTAAATTCCCATTCTCTCAACTGACTTCACACTTCTTTTAAGGATATTGTTTGTATCTGTCTGCAGTCTGTGTGACACACTGCATCAATTCAGATTTGGAAGATTTTCTTTACATAAAAGAAGGCTTGAAAATTAAATGAAATCTTTAAATTCTGCAGAAACTGGTGGGGCCACCACAGCAGTGCTAGTTCAGTGTGCTGCTCTGCATTGGCTCAATCCATATTATGTTTAGGATTTTAAAAGTGTGAACTATATATGCCTATAATCTAAAAACAAGCTGAAGGCTTGAATGACAAAATATGCATTCATGGTCTGTACATATGTATTTTTTCCAGAGCCAAGGATGTTTGCATTGCTTTACGTTACAAGTTTTGCCATCTATACAAGTGGACAATCTCTTCACAGCCAGCTCAAAGGAGAAAATTACTACGCGAGATATATTTGTAGCATTCCTGGCTTGCCGGGCCCTGCAGGTCCCCCCGGAGCTAATGGATCACCAGGCCCTCATGGGCGTATTGGTCTTCCAGGAAGAGATGGTAGAGATGGCAGGAAAGGAGAAAGGGGTGAAAAAGGGAATGCAGGTATTGAATATTTGTGCTAACTAATGAAAAAAACAAAACAAAGAAACCAACAACCCAGGACCTTCTCCTGGAACTTAGTGTATTTTTTTTAAGTTTTATTTATCAATGACTTCCTGAGCATAAAATACTAGCAAATATAAATGTAAGATACTGGTGTTATGTATGTAACAAAAAATGATGAATTATAACAGATTTAAACCCATAAAACAAGAACATTGAATTTCCAGGGTGAAACGTTGTTATTAATTATTATTATTATTATTATTATTATTATTCACAGATAGTGTTAAAGTGGAGTTAAGGTTGAGAGTTCTATCAGTATCTTAAAGTTAAAACATTACGGGGATGTTGTAATTATCCAAAAAACAAATATTACAAGCACAGGACTCAGACTTGAGGTGAAACTTAAAAGAAATCCAAACAAGTTAAGAAAATAAATACAGTTAGTGTACCCAAGCAACATTAGCTTCATCCTGAAATGGTACCATTTAATAACCATGCAATTAAGATAAGAATATCGTAGTTCTGGATTAGATTAAATTGACTTTTAAAAACACATTAGCTTTTCTATTTTTTTTCCTCATGGTGTCAAGGTTGTTTAGGTGCCTTAACTAAGCATTTCCAGATCTTAACATATTTAATTTTTTGAGGTCTACTCACCTCTTAAAAAGTTACTCATGACTGTTTGAAATACCCTGGCCTAAATTAACACACAACACAATAAGCAATAGTGGAAGATAAGAGGAAAGGAGAATGTGTGTGTGTAAAAATAAGGTTTCATAGTTACAAATAGTAAGTTTTATGTCTAATTCATGTTCCTCAAAATGCATACGCCCTTTTAAAAACTCCCCTACCCTGTTTGTTTCTAAAACATCCCTACTCAGCCAAAGGACATGGTCAACATTAATGTACACCTTTCTTGCTTATTATTGCTTATTACTGCAGTGCTGTCCCACCATTACCCATTTGCTTGTTGCTTTTCAATATTTTTTTAAAATTTTGATATAAAATTTGTCACCACATTTGCCATGGCATTGCTTCTTATTTGTTACATGAGGTCATCCTTTGTTTTGGAGACATCCCTCATGAGATTTTGATTTTAAAAAATGGAACAATATAAAATTAACGAGGCGCACATTTAAATGGATTAAAAATTCATCAGTGAGCAGGTATATTTCTAATGGGGTCCTACAGGGACTGGTTCTTGGCCTTACACTATTGTTATCAATGAGCTGGATGAAAACAAAATCATCACTGATAACGTTTGCAGTGACCCAAGTTGGGGGAGTGGTAAACAAGAAAGAGGAAAGATCACTGATACAGAGTGATCTAGATCATTTAGTAAGGTGTGCAAGAAAACTATGTGTTTTTAATATGGCTAAATGTAAAACTAGTAACAAAGAATGTATACCATACTTACAGGATGGAGAACTCTATTCTAGGAAGCAGTGACTCTGAAAAAGATTTGGTGGGTCATGGTGGAAAATCAGTTGAACGTGAGCTCTCAGTGAGGTGCTGTGACCAAAAGGGCTAAAGCAGGGGTCGGCAGCCTTTCAGCAGTGGTGTGCCGAGTCTTCATTTATTCACTCTAATTTAAGGTTTTGCGTGCCAGTAATACCTTCTAAAAACGTTAAAATGTCTCTTTCTACAAGTCTATAATATATAACTAAACTATTGTTGTATGTAAAGTTAATAAAGTTTTTAAAATATTTAAGAAGTTTCATTTAAAATTAAATTAAAATGCAGAGCCCTCTGGACCTGTGGCCAGGACCCAGACAGTGTGAATGCCTCTGAAAATCAGCTCATGTGCCGTCTTTGGCACACGTGCCATAGGTTGCCTACCCCTGAGCTAAAGTGATTGTGGGATGCATAAATAGGAGAATCTCGAGTAGGAGTAAACAGGTTATTTTTACCTCTATATTTGGCCCTGGTGTAAGTGCTGTTGGAATACTGTGTCCACTTCTGGTGCCCACAATGCAAGAAGGATGCTGATAAATTCTGGCGCAGAGAAGAGCCAGAAGGATTAAAGGGTTTAAAAAACATACCTTCTAGCAATAGACTTGATAGCACAAGATCTATTTAGTTTAACAGAAGGTTAAACTAAGGTTAAGGGTGTGACGTGGTTCAGTCGCAGAGACCTTCTTGGGACTGTCACCTGATGTGCTGAGATTATCTCTGAGCCTGTTTTTCCTGCCAGCTTGGGACTCCAGAACCCTGTCTTGTTGAGCCAGACACACTACTCTGCTGCAACACAGAGCCAGGGTCTGAACCACGTTCCCAAAGCTGCAGGCTTTAACTGAAAACCACTCAGCAGGTACTCCTGTCTCCAGCACCCAGCTCCCAATGGGATCCAAACCCCAAATAAATCTGTTTTACTCTGTATAGAGCTTATATAGGGTAAACTCATAAACTGTCCGCCCTCTATAACATAGAGAGAGATGCACAGCTGTTTGCTTCCCCAGGTACTAATCACTTACACTGCATTCAATAATAAACAAAAGTGATTTTATTAAGAATAAAAAATAGAATTTAAGTGGTTTCAAGTAAGAACAGACAGAACAAAGTAAGACACCAAGTAAAATAAAACAAAACACGCAAGTTTAAGCCTAATACATTTAGAAACAGAATACAGGTAAAGCTCACCCTTAGAGATGTTCCAATAAGTTTAATTCACAGACTAGACTTCTTCCTAGTCTGGGCCCAATCCTTTCCCTGGTACAGTTCTTGTTAGTTCCAGCAGGCATCTTACGTGAAAAGCAGGGGATTTCACATGAGTGGGACCCACTTTGTTCTGTTCCGTCCCCTTTTATATCTTTGGCACAATGCAGGAATCCTTTGTCTCTCTCTGGGTTTCCACCCTTCCTTGTAAATAGAAAAGTACCAGGTGATGGATTCCAGTATCATGTGACATGTTCACATGTCCTGTGAGACTTCATTACTCACTGGCTAGCACCCACATGTACAGGAAGGCTTACATGTAAACAGAGTGATTTACAACTAATTGTCCTAGTTAATGAGAGATATCAAGATTTCAAGCCACCATTAATGGCCCACACTTTGCATAGTTACGCTAGGACTTCAGAGTAATACTTTATATTTCTAGCTTCAGATACAAGAATGATACATTCAAGCAAATAGGATGAACACAGTCAGTAGATTATAAGCTTTGTAAGATACCTTACAAGAGACCTTTTGCATAAAGCATATTCCAGTTACATTATATTCACACTTCTAAATATATTTTCATAACATATGGAGTGCAGCGTCACAAAGGGATGACTTGATTACAGTCTCTAAGTATCTACATGGGAAACAAATATTTGATGATGAGCTCTTCAGTCTAGCAGAGAAAGGTATAACATGATCCAGTGGCTGGAAGTTGAAGGTAGATACATTCAGACTGGAAATAGGCATACAATTTTAACAATCAGAGTAATTAACCATTGGAACAATTTACCAAGGGTTGTGGTGGATTCTCCCTCACTGACAATTTTTAAATTAAAATTGGATGTTTTTTCTAAATGATCTGCTTTAGGAATTGTTTTAGGGAAGTTTTTATGGCCTGTTCTCTATAAGGGGTCAGAATAGATGATCGCAGTAGTCCCTTCTGGCCTTGGAATAAATGCATCTTTGAAAACATAGGTAACTATTACAGTATAATACGGATAGTATATTATAGACATAAGGAAATACAGTTTAATAGATCGAGTTCAGTTGAGAATACTATTTAATACTTGGTTTGCAAATGTCTGTGCCATACAGCACCAGTCCCAAACTTTTGGGGGTCTCACCGTCCATTACTCCTGTCTGTGCCCCCTCATATCCACCCTAGAGCCAGAAGTGGAGCCACAGCGTGTGTGTGTGTGTGTGTGTGTGTGTGTGTGTGTGTGTGTAGCATGGGGTAAAGGGGCCAAGGCCCCAAATGGGGGTCAGTCTGGGGGCAGGAAGTGGGGCCGCAGCCAGGGAGCCGAGGCTGGAGGTGGGGGCTGGAGTGGAGTTACAACCGGTCTGCAGTGGAGGCTGGCAGCCGGACCCATGGTCAGATATGGGTCCACTCCTGGCCTACCCCCAACAGAGCCGTGACCAGCAGCCGAGACTGGGGGCTAGCATGGGGCTGGGAGGGGAGCCAAGTAAGGACAGGGCTGGGCACCGGTCCAGGAGCCATCAATGTGTCTGGGGGGGTACAAGAGCAGAGCTGGGGGCAGGGAGGGGCTGGGTGGTGCCCCCTCTTCCTCCATAGCTCCCCCTCCCTGGGGGCTGGCCCAGGCCCTGACATGCCATCTTGGATGTTTCTCCACTCCCCCCTAGAGGGCGCTCCAAGACCTCTGCCATGCAGTAACTAGAAGTTTTAAAGAACTTCCAGTCTAAAAAGTACAAGCTATTTCCCGGCAATAGTGACATAAATTACTAATAGAATTTTAAAGCTCTTATGGCTATATCTTGTCATTGTTCTGCACACAGAACTTCCATTAAGAATAATAGGAGTTTTACCTTTAAATAAATAAATGCCAGATTAAGGTACTTAGTATCAATATAACATTCCACCCTTGTTTGACATCTGATGAATGTTATGCATTGTCAGTGCGCACACAGAAAATATATAGACATGTTTTTTAAATCTCAAATTCCATTCTAACTGTGGGGTGTTTTTAAAAATCTGACAGGGATTACACCAAACCAGTTTCATTATGTTCAAACATATCCAGTAGTCCATGCAATTATTTGCTTTGCAACCTACGAAAGAGATTGTATATGTAATAATTAATAATATAAAATGTTCTTCAAGGTTTAAGAGGCAAGACTGGACCTTTAGGAACAACTGGAGATAAAGGAGACCCAGGACAGTCTGGTAAAAAAGGACCTACAGGATTGGTTGGTGCCAAAGGTGAAGTGGGTCCAGCTGGACCACCTGGACTTAAGGGAGATAAAGGAGACCGCGGAGAACAAGGTGTACCAGGGATCTGTAAGTGTGGAAGGATAGTGCTGAAATCCGCCTTTTCTGTTGGCATCACTACGAGCTACCCAGAAGAAAGATTACCAATCGTATTCAATAAAGTCCTTTTCAATGAGGGTGAGCATTACAATCCTTCCACAGGGAAGTTTATATGTGCCATTCCGGGGATCTATTACTTCTCTTATGATATCACCTTAGCAAATAAGCATCTTGCAATTGGGCTGGTTCATAATGGGAAATACCGAATAAAGACATTTGACGCTAACACAGGAAACCATGATGTAGCTTCTGGATCCACGGTGATCTATCTTCAGGCAGAAGATGAAGTTTGGCTTGAGATCTTCTACACTGACCAAAATGGTCTCTTTGCAGATCCTACCTGGTCAGACAGCTTGTTTTCTGGATTTCTCTTATATGTTGATACAGATTATCTTGATGCCTTATCTGATGACGACGAACTGTGATATGGGAGATGTCAAAACATCTCCAAACAAACTAGACAGTCTGACACAGGATTTGATTTGGAGTGTATAGGAGACAAAACAATAATGATATGAGCTGGAATTTTATTTTTATATTGATGGGACCACAAATCAAATGTGGAAGAAGGTTTCTAGCCTCTATGCAGGACATTTTACCAAAGAGCAGGGATAACAAAATTAAAAATATGCTAATGAATGACTGTCACTCCAGACCCGGATCCTCTTAAAGATTATGTTTATAATAATATTTAAACAAATTTAAGATAATGTACATCAAATTTTATATAGTTGTGAAGTGACTGATAGAGTGGTATTGACTTATTAAACCTCTGAATACTTTGTATTTGTTATTAAAAGAAAATTGAATGCCTGATATCACTAACAGCCTTGGTCATTCTAGGGAGGTAAATATTTGAGAGAGAGATGTGATAAGAAATTTAGAAAGTAGAATGAAATAGTACAGTAATGGCCATTTGAGAGTGATGGACCCTGAAAAGACCATTACTTTACTTCAGTCAGACACCAACACTAACAAAAGACGTATAGAGCCAGATGACTTCTGAACAGAGCCATGCAGATTTACACTAGCTGAGTATCTGGCTCAATTACATTAAAAGGAGACCAGAACCAAGGGTCTGTATCCAATAAATGGATTAAAAACTGACTAACTTAGTGAACTCAAAAAGTAATTGTAAATGGGTAATCATTATCCAATGTGGGTGTTTCTAGGGAAGTCCCACAGGGATCTGTTCTTTACCAATGTTATTCAATATCTTCTTCAGTGATCTGGAAGAAGATATAAAATCATCCCTGGCAAAGTGTGCAGATGACACAGAAATCAGTAGAGTAAAAATAATTATTAGGATAGTTCTACGGAGCAATTTGGATCTGATGATAAGTTGGGCTTACCTGAACAGTATGCATTTTAATACAGACAAATGCAGTGTCGTAAGTCTGGGGGAGTCGGGGGTGGGAAAGGTCGGTCACACTTGCAGGATGGGGAACTGTCTCCTGGAAAGCAGTGACTCTGAAAAGGACTTTTGGGCCATGATGGATAATCAACTGAGCATGAGCTCCCAGAGCAATGCTGTGACTAAGAGGGCTAATGTGATCTTGAGATGTATAAGCAGGGGAATATCAAATAGGAGTAGGAAGGTTGTAGTACTTCTGTATGCTGATGAAACCATTTCTTGAATACTGTGTCCAGTTCTGGTGTCAACACTCAAAAAAAGGCCTCAATGATTTGAGGTTTGGAAAATCTGCATTAAAGTGAAAGATTTAAGAAAGTAAACCTGTTTAGGTTATCAGAGAGAAAGTTATGAGGTAACTTGATCACAGTCTTTAACTACTTGCGTGGGGAGAAATTTTTTGGTGGTAGAGGTCATTTTAATCTAACAGACAAAGGCATGACAAGATCCAATGGCTGAAAACTGAAGCTAGATAAATTCAGACTAAAAAAAAAAGGCTTGATTTTTAAACAGTGAGGGTAATTAATCATTGGGACAACTTGTTGTGGTGGGTTCTCCATCACTAGACATCTTTAAAATAGGATCAGATGTTTTTCTAAAAGATAAACTCTAGTTCAGCTAGAAGTCATGGGCTCAATTCAGGAATTATTGGGCAAAGTTTTATGCCCTATGTTAGGCATGAGCTCAGATTAGATGATTAAAATGGTCCTTCCAGCCTTAATATATCCTAACTCCATTGAGATTAGTGGCAAAACTCCCATTAACATAATTGGCAACAGGACCTGACCCACAGTCCTTCCAATTAGTATTGCAGCTTCTCAAAGTGCTGAAACCAAAAACTTTCTCATGGTAAGTACATGGAGACATACTGTAATAAAACTATGGTAATGGATTTATTTGCAAGAGCAACACGCGCTTATGTGACAGGCTGGTCAAAAAATATTCTTTCTATTTTTTTTAATGGAGAATTGGGTTTTCAACTAAAAATTTGTCAAGGAAAGTGCCTGATTTCTGTGTAATTTTTTTGCTTTTTGGCCAAAAAGCGTTTGGTTTTTGGAAACTTGTTTTTTCAATGAGAGGTTGAAATTCCATGGAAAAATACCCATGTTCTGACCAGCCCTACTTACACGTTTAGAAACCAATAATTAAACTGAGTTTATTACAAATAAATAGTCAGTTGAAGAGACGTTGACAGTATCATGGTAGCAACTCTGTAGTTAAGGTTCAGTGATGTCTCTTTTATTTTAAGTCCCTGTGCTCAGCTACTTATAATTTTCTCAAATTCTTTTTGGGCTGAAACTTTTCACTCTTTGCCTTAGCCCAGAGATGACTTTTAATAGAAACTTTCAAGAAAATTTCGAGTTTTCTGAAAGTGAACAAAAAACTGGGGCTTCAGTTATTTTGTAAAAAATTCATTTGGACTTTTACAACTAGATATCTCAAAATTAGCTTTGTTTTAATTCAATAATGCATGCTTTCCCTTGTTTGAAAAAAGATGGATCTGAATGTAAGTTTCTTTACTGATTTCAGCACATACCAAGTATGATGTTCTGAGTAGTCACAGATTCAGATACTTTTTTCTGTGAACGTTCTCTTAGTCTCAAACAACTCTATATGACTGTATAAGAATGGGGAGACCTTTCTAGCCATCATATAGTCAAGGTATATGTACCTGCTATCCAGGGTGAGTTTAACTAACGCATCCTTTTTCTGTAAGTGTAACCTTTTCAACTTTTCCTGCACAATGAGCATTTTAAGGATTATTTATATTTGATATGCCTTTATTTGAGTTTTAGAGGATTCTGGATTAATTATGATAAATCATGGAAGTCTTGGTATGTTGCAACTAGAAAGCCATTGACTGGATACTTGAAAAAGATTATTTGTCTTGGTCTGAGCATACCTGATATTATCTAAAAATTTTCAAAAGGTAAGCAGAGCTGGGCCTATATCGGAAACCTTCATAAAAAAATCAAAATAGGATAAATGAATGGGATGGGTGGTAATGAAGAGAGAAGATATTGAGGATTCAGAAGCAGAGCTTTAATTTGAACAGTTTGGTGCTACCATAAAATATTGTGGTTAAAGGAAAGATAAACAAAACCATATGATATCTGAAAGAAGAAAGGATGATTATTGGACACTTCTCGCATTTCCACATAGCTCAGCATGGATTATGGGTCACATAAGGCCATCTTCACACAAAGAAAGAGAAGAAAAGATGGAATGGTTTCAGGACCCTAACCCTGAATACTTGAGAATCATCAAGCAGCAATTTTGGTAAGAAACCATAGTAAAAAACAAGAGTTTCCCATCTAGAACACTCTGCTCACAGGTCAGACTTGTTTCAATGTGAAGCACCTTGGAATATTCTGATCCCCAAGAATGGTACAGTCTAACCCTGCCAGCAGG
The DNA here is from genome assembly GCF_025201925.1 of Gopherus flavomarginatus. Lineage (NCBI taxonomy): Eukaryota > Metazoa > Chordata > Testudines > Testudinidae > Gopherus > Gopherus flavomarginatus. The sequence continues at coordinate 256,181,573 of NC_066619.1, read as the reverse complement.
TAAGGGGATCTTGGGGGACAACTACTGCACTGGTAGGGTGCAAAATAAACTTTATTAAGAAAATGCAAAAACAGGGAAAATTCAATAGTGAGGGGGTATGGGGTTTGTTAAGGTAGACAATTGGGGAGGGGTTTCTTTTAGTAAATAGTATAGGAGGTTTCAATAGTGGGGTACAAAACAGTGGGGTACAATACAGTTGGTAACCAATTAACACTGAAGTATAAATGTAACAGGTAGCTAACAATTTCTATGTAAAGGGTGTGTCACAGCAGCATATAACCAACTAACAGTCATGGGTAAAATGTGTTAAATAACCAACAACTCTAGGTAAAAATGTGTCATAGTGATGTAAAGGTAAAATGTGAGGTGTGTCAGAGAGAAAAAGGGTAACCAATGGGGTTTTATGCTAGACTTCAGTAATACAATTGAGGTTTGGCAGCAGTAGGAGCGGGATGAACATGTGGGGGAAGGGATTAAAAGAGAGAGAGAGAGAGAGAGAGAGAGAAAGGCAGTGGTAGAGGAATGAGGTTGGGGGATGGGGGAAGAGGAGCACGTGGTGGAGCAGAGACCAAAGGCAGAGGCGCTGCGGAGGGAGATTTAAACTCAGGGAGACACAGAGAGCAGACAGGCTGCAAGTTTAAACAGCAGAGAGACTGCAACGAGTGACTGGAGAGCTCGAGGGGAGACACAGGCAAGCTTGGGGCGGGGGGGTTAGGGCAGCGGGAAGACAGACTTAACCACAATTATACAGAACACAGCAAAATCTTATTTATGATCTAACTTAACCAAGACTACACAAATTAGCAAGTAACAGAACACAATGCAACAATTCTTTTTTAAACCTAACTTACAGAGCACAATACAAACAATTCTTTAAACCTAACTTAACCACAGCTATGCAAAATGAAATTACAACTTATCTAGGCTAAGAACCTGATTCTAATAGGTGCACCTTACACTATGCCGATTCTTTGATTGGGAGGGGGAGCAGTTCCAGAGGGCAGAATGGTGTGTGCCCAGAGTACAGCCCCGGGGTGGGGGGTGGCTGCAGCAGTGGGGCGGCTGCAAGCCGGCGGCCCAGGATACAGTCCACGAAGGCACAGCTTAGCAGCGGCACAGGCTTATTTTTAGCAGCAAAGGCGCTGCGGAGCAAGAAACAGATTACAGATACAGACCAAGGAGATAGCTTGGGTCTGTCTGCTGGGGAAACAAGGCCAGCAGCTAGGACAGGGGGAGTCTGCAAGAGGGAGTTCTTACCAATCCCCAGGACAGCAGCAAGCACAGAGGCAGGAACAGCAGTAGCATCGGAGGATGGAGAGAGGCCTCGATTCGCTTACAATAATCAGGAGATCTCCAGGCACAAATTTGTTGTTTGTGGGAGGGGAGTTTAAAAACGGGGGTACGCTCAAAAACAAACGAGAGCGGGCAGAGGGCCCCCCCAAGACCCCTAGCTGATCAGACCAGGTGGCAAAGCAAGGACCTTCTCCGAGGTCTGATCAGAAAATGTCCAGCTTTAAAGGCAAACTCAGGCAGTTTCCCACCAGTACTTTTGATTGGCTCCTCTTGATACAGGGGAGGAGAGAAGGCAGGGAAAGGCTGCAGGTAAGTATAGGCATGCCTGGGCATGTTCTGAGCCACAGGTATGACTCATATGCTTAATTAGTTGGCCACTTCAGGTCTTGCATTTCTGGGCAGCGCCCCTCACACCGAGCCTGGGTCTGAACAAAGGAGCCAAACAAAGAAGCAAGAAGCCCCCTCCCTAGGCAGAGCAATGGCTCCAGTTAGTCTGTACAAGCCATTCCTATGAATAGGGCTGTGACTTTAGTTAGCACAATGGCTGGGAGGGGCGGCCACATAGGACAAACAGAAAGGAGAAGGGAAAAAGGAATGCAGCTGGGGGACAGCTGTAACAGACACAGTCCACTGTTTGCTCCTTTTGAAGTGATTCTGTAACTCATTTTAGTGCCAATGGGCCAGGCTTCATTAAGCTCTTTCATTTGATGGCAGGATTTCTGAATATGCAGTGCCTCCTTCTAGTAGCCAGGTGAATAAATGCATGCACAAACCCTATTACCTCTACGATATTAACATATTTAAAAGGAATCTAGGACCAGTTGATCATAAGACGAAACAAATAACTTAATAGGGGAAAGGACTCAGCTAAATTAAACTGAGCCAGGAGCTGGTGAACAGAGGGGGGCCAGGATCCATTGCTGTCTCTGGCATCATTATACCAGCCCCAAGGCAACTCACCAGGCTGAGAGCCCAGAAGTAGGAGCAGAGTAAAGGATACCGCTCCTACTGGCAGCTGAGCCAGAACTTGGAGAAAGGCAGAACCAAGAGTGGTTCCTTGGCCACAGGAGTAGCATAGACCCCTCTCCCCATGCTTCCATGGGAAGGGCAGCGACCCCAAAGGCCTGGGTCTTCTCTGACCCCCAGGCCCTTGCCTATTATAGTTTTTCATCTCCATGTTAGCTTTTTTGGAAGGATGAGGTTCTACGTTTCAGATTTTGACCCTTCCAAATCTTCTGTGTGGCTCTGCCATAACTTGGAGAGAGTTCTTACAGTGACAGAAAAACACCTTCCATCACTGTTGTCTGCATCTACACTACAGTGTTACAGCAGCATAGCTATGGCACCATACCTATGTTGATGTAGCACCCTGCAGTGTAGATATGGCTAGAAATTATAACAGGATTGGGCCTGTAACCCCACCGAAATCATAATTCAATGGGAGCAGGATTGGGTCCAAACCTATATACAACAAAAAACATTGTTGTAACTTTGCTTAATTTCAACTTACTTTTTCCAAAAATGGCCAGTGCATGAGTTTACAAGGCGATTTAACTATTTGGAAAGTTTGTAGGCACAGTAACAAACCAATTTTGAGCTATTGAAAAAAGTTAGGCAAATATAAAAACTTCAGATTAGGGAAACTTTTTACTAATCAATAACTGCATGACTGGTTTTCTTCAGACTCTGCAGAACTATTCACCTTTGCCGTCAAATTTGCTAATTTTCAGGCAAAACCAGTTTTCCAAGCCAACGTTATGGAGAGAGGAGGCTAAAATAGGGCTTTATACGTTTTACATTGTTTTGTTTTTGAGTGCAGTTATGTAACAACCCCCCTCAACTGACATTTGTAAGTTGCGCTAAAGAGATTGCACTTCAGTACTTGTATGAGGTGAATTGAAAAATACTATTTCTTTTATCATTTTTACAATGCAAATATTTGTAATAATATTAAGTGAAAGCACAACTTACAAATGTCAGGTTTTGTTTTGGTTTTGAATGCAGTTATGTAAAAAAAATAAAAATAAAACTTTAAAGCCTATAAGCCCACTCAGTCCTACTTCTTGTTCAGCCAATTGCTAACACAAACAAGTTTGTTTACATTTATGGGAGATAATGCTGCCTGCTTCTTATTTACAATGTCATCTGAAAGTGAGAACAGACATTCACATGGCACTTTTGTAGCCGGCATTGCGAGGTATTTATGTGCCAGATATGCTAAACATTTGTATGCTCCTTCACGCTTTGGCCACCATGTTTCCATGCTGATGATGCTTGTTTAAAAAAATAATGCATTAATTAAATTTGTGGCTGAACTCCTTGGGGGAGAATTGTATGTCTCATGCTCTGTGTTTTATATGCATACTGCCATATGTTTCATATTATAGCAGTCTCAGATGATGACCCAGTATGTTGTTCGTTTTAAGAACACTTTCACGGCAAAATGCAAAGAAGGTACCAATGTGAGATTTCTAAAGATAGCTAGAGCACTTGACCCAAGGTTTAAGAATCTGAAGTGCCTTCCAAAATCTGATCGGGATGGGGTGTGCAGCATGCTTTCAGAAGTCTTAAAAGAGTAACATTCCAATGCAGAAACTACAGAACCCAAACCACCAAAAAAGGAAATCAACCTTTCTGCTGGTGGCATCTGACTCATGATGAACATGAACATGTGCTAGTCTGCACTGCTTTGGATCATTATCAAGCAGAACCCATCATCAGTATGGATGCATGTCCTCTGGAATGGTGGGGGAAGCATGAAGGGACATATGAATCTTTAGTGGATCTGGCATAATATCTTGCAACATTGGCTAAAACAGTGCCATGTGAATGCCTGTTCTCACTTTCAGGTGACATGGTAAACAAGAAGTGGGCAGCATTATCTCCTGCAAATGTAAACAAACTTGTAAACAAAAAGGGACGTGCTGGCCACCGCTTCACGCAGCTCCCATTGGCTGGGAACGGCGAACCATGGCCACTGGGAGCTGTGGGTGGCCGTGCCTGTGGCGGTCAATGTAAACACTGTCTTGCGGCATGCCAGTGGATTACCTTGATGGGCCGCAGGTTGCCCATCACTGGCATAAACTTTGCATCCCTGATCTTGGTTGGGGCCTCTAGTTGTTAGACTAAAGCTAAGTAGTATTGCAAGTATTTGTAAAGTTAAAAAAAAAACTGGGGAAAAAGTGATTTTTAAAACAACCTTTCAGACATTCTTTATTTAATGTCAAGTAACAAAAAAGGGCATAATCCCAACTCTTTTTCTTTGCTGGATACTTTTAACATATATACAAAATTAAAAGACTTCATTAAAGTAATCTTCTAATGGATAAGAAGAGTAAGTTAATTTGCATAGGTAAGTTCATTTTCTCCACTGTTTCAGTACCTATTAGTACTCAAAACCATATGTACTACATGGCTTGTATCAAATGGCTTGTATAGCTGCTCCTTTTCAGCAGCAATATATGACTATTCCTAAACAATTTCACATGATACTCTAATGTTCTCCAGTACAGTTGCAAAAAGATGATAGTGAATATATAGTGCAAAAGATTACATACATTCTTCAAATTGTTTTAAAACTATCTAAAGTGCTTAGATGGGTGTCAGTATAAAACCCAAAATTACAGTGTAAAATCTTAAAGAGAACCAATGTGCCATGTCCCTTATTGTGTATGTTTTAATAGTTGGTGTGGCTATTTGTGCAGTATTTTATTTGTATTTACATTCCATAAATCATATACTGAGTTTGGTTAGTTAATATATAGGGGAATATATATACTCATACATTTAATTTAGCAGTTTGTATATACAATATATACCATGTGACTACATTGATGTTTGACTAGGCAATTTGTTTGAATTGATAAGTGGTAACTTTAATGTGGAAGCATCCAGTTCACTTTTACAAATCTGTTTGAAATGTATCTAGTTCAATAAGTAATGTATATGAATTAGGTGATAAATATGGTTGAGAAAGCAATATATCAGAATCAGTAGGTGATATCACCCACTCAACTTCATCTGCACTATACCATTTAATAGGAAAAGATATACCTATGAATAATACATTCTTTTCAAATGTGCAGTATAGCAGTTTCAGTATAAACTATTTAAAATTCACCAAGCGGTGCATTTATTTTAGTGTGATCTATGCATCTAGGAGCAATACACATTAAAATTCAGTTACTTAAACCAACATTCCAGGTTGTAGTTGTGTCACAGTATTTTTTAATTTTAAGACAAATGATTCTTCCTCACATTGTAGTGACAGAAACTCCACGTAGTTTGAGGAAGTTCTCAGTAATGTATTTGTCTTGGAGATATGAGCAATATCGACTCATTGTGGAAACTGTCACATAATGCTCTACGGAACAGAGTCAGACTGGACAGTTCTGAAAGAGTAACCATATCAGTCAATGAATGGTTAAAGCCCTTTTCCCTATAAACTGAAAAGAAGTTACCTCAGATTAATTATAGACACCTGAGTCCAGTTCAGGGCAGCCTATAACCTTTAAAAACCATCTGGGTTGCAGGCATGCAGAGACAATGGTGGTCCTGAGCAACCAGTCCTACAGGATGAACTTTTGCCGGAGAAGCAGGTGTTCCCTCAGGAGGATACTTTGTCAGCTGTTACTTTCTCATCCTCCTTATTTGACAATTCTGTGACCCCCAGTTCCAGAGGATTTTTAATCCTATCAAGTCGTACTCAGAAGATTGCTTTGGGCATACAAGCTGAACTGGTCCAATAGAATACCCACAAGCTGTTGGATGATCTTCAGGTGCCACCCCTGGCAGAGTAGCCCTCCCTCTTAATGAGGCATTTGGAGCCACTAAAGACCCTACAGCTAAGTATGCAGACAAATTTTACCATGGCCTGATGCAATGCTTTGAGTGCTTTTATTCGCATCCTTCCCCAAACTTCCTGGTAGTTACAGCTGCCCATGAGAGGTGTGTCAATGAAGATTTAAATCAACTCCCCTCCCTCACCCCCCCCCCAAAGCCCAAGATTCTTGATTTGTTGAGGGGAGAAATTTATTCTACCTACTCTTGTGATGACATAACTCGGGTATAGCAAACTATAGATGACTTGCCCTTTGATGGTCATGTTTTGTCTTCTGACAAAAAAAGGCAAGACTTTGCATTTATTTAAGGATTCTTGTGCTGTTCTTCTCTAATGCTACACTCCACCCAGCTCCCCAAAGACATCAGTATAGCCTCCGTATAGCAACAGTACTACAGGCAGTCCTTTTATGCTTTAAAGCAGTATGATTTTTCCAGGAGAAAACAGATACAAAGAAGGAGGTCCTCCAGCTCCCATTTGAATCATCTGGCTTGTCCTCAATGGGCAGCAGCCAGCCCATTTGATTTTGCTCTTGAGGACAGCAATACAGTTGTCTCTGATCTTCCAGCTATCTTTCTCCCCCTCTTTCCCCTCCCCCTGACTGGGGACAGATTGTCCGACTTCCTCAATGCTTGGGAAGCCATAAGGATGAAAAAGCAGGTCCTAAGCATGGGGGAGGGGAGTCGGCAATTTTTTGAGGGCCTAGGTGTGGCAAATTTGTTAATCTGCCACTGTATGTACCAGTGTGATGACGCATATACAAGACAGTGTGAAGGGTTGCATTAACTACTTTGCGCACCCCCCAGTGCCTGGGCACAGTGTTGCTGTTTTCTCCAGCTCCTTACACACTCTGCAGACTATAAGTTGATCTCTGCAGGTCTTCTCTGGCTGGATCACACAGTTCAAATCATTTCTAGGGTACAACAAATGAATTCAAATAGAAACAGTTCCTTGCCCTTCAGGATCAATTATAACTAAAATAGTTTCTTGCCCATCTGGGCTGAATTAGATTAATAGACTTCAAGGTCAGAAGGGACCATCGTGGCCACAGAACCTTAACCACCCCTAACTTCTGGCTGAGTTACTGAAGTCCTCAAATCATGGTTTAAAGACTTTGTTACAGAGAATTCACCATTTACACTAGTTTGAACCTGCAAGTGACCAGTGCACCATGCTGCAGAGGAAGGCGAAAAACCTCCAGGGTCTCTAACAATCTGACCCTGGGGAAAATTCCTTCCTGACCCCAAATATGGTGATCAGTTAGACTCTGATCATGTGGGAAAGACCCACCAGGCAGATACCTTGGAAAGAATTATCTGTAATAACTCAGAGCACTCTCCATCTAATGTCACATCTCCAGCCACTGGGATTTTTTGCTACTGTCAGTTGTCAGTGGGCCACATGCCATTGTAGGCAATACCATCATACCATCCCCTCCATACACTTATCAAGCTCTTGAAACCAGTTAGGTGTTTTGCCCCCACTGCTCCTCTTGGAAGGCTGTTCCAGAACTTCACTCCTCTGATGTTTGAAAACCGCTTTGCCTTATTTTGAGCCTAAACTTGACGATGGCCAATTTATATCCATTTGTTCTTGTGTCCACATTGGCGATTAACTTAAATAACTCCTCTTCCTTGCTAGTATTTATCCCTCTGATGTTTTTGGAGGGCTGGTCTACACTGGGGGGGGAAATCGATCTAAGATACGCAACTTCAGCTACGTGAATAATGTAACTGAAGTCGAAGTATCTTAGATCGAATTACTTACTATCCTCACGGCACGGGATCGACGTCCGCGGCTCCCCCTGTCGACTCCGCTACCACCGCTTACTCTGGTGGAGTTCCAGAGTCGACAGGAGCGCGTTCGGGGATCGGTATATCATGTCTAGATGAGATGCAATATATCAATCCCTGAGAAAGCGATTGCTACCCGCCGTATACGTAGCCACAGAGAGCAATCATATCTCCCCTCAGCTTTCTTTTGGTTAGGCTAAACAAGCCAAGCTCTTTGAGTCTCCTCTCATAAGGTAGGTTTTTCGTTCCTCGGATCATCCTAGTAGCTTCTTCTCTCACCTGTTCCAGTTTGAATTCATCTTTCTTAAACATGGGAAACCAGAATTGCAGAGTCTTCCAGATGAGGTCTCACCAGTGACTTAGAATCATAATGTATCAAGGTTGGAAGGGACCTCAGGAGGTCATTTAGTCCAAGCCCCTGCTGAAAGCAGGACCAATCCCCAACTAAATCATCCCAGCCAGGGCTTTGTCAAGCCTGACCTTAAAAACACTTCCCTGTCTCTACTAGAAATACCTCGCCTGGTGCATCCTAGGACTGCATTAACGTTTCTCATGGACACATCACATTGATGGCTTATAGTCATCTTGTGTTCAACCTATACATGCAGGTCTTTTTCCTCTCTGTCGCTTCCAATTGATAAGTCCCCTGTTTATAGCAAAAATTATTGTTGTTAGTCTCAAACTGCATGACCTTACACTTTGCACTATTAAATTTCATCCCATTTCTATTACTCCAGTTTACAAGGTCATCCAGATCTTCTTGTATGATATTCTGGTCCTCTTCTCTATTGGCAATACCTCCCAACTTTGTATCAGCTGCAAATTTTATTAGCGCACACTCACTTTTTGTGCCAGGTCAGTAATAAAAATGTTAAATAATTCTTGACCTCTGAGAAACTCCACTAATAATCTCCCTCCAGCTTGTTCATCTTTCAGTTCATCTTTCAGTATGACCCGTTGTAGTCTCACCTTTATCCACCTTTCAATTCTCATATTATTCCCCATATTCTCCAAGTTAACTGTATCAAATGCCTTACTGAAATCCAGGTAGATTAGATCTACTGCATTTCCTTTGTCTAAAAAAATCAGTATCTTCTCAAAGAAGGAGATCAGGTTGGTCTGGCATGATCTACCTTTTTTAAAACAACATTGTATTTTATCCCAATTACCATTCACCTCTATGTCCTTAACTACTTTCTCTTCCAAAAATTTTCATAGTAAATCAGCAGGGTTCCTCACACATTCCTGCCCTTGACTGTGGCCAGAAATAGGTCCTCTCTGGCCTGGTTCCTTTGGCTGTGCTGTAGGGAGCATCCTTCCTTACTCCAAGAGCTCCAGCCAGGAACTGTCTTGCAAGCAGCAGACAGCTCCTTTTGTTTCAACATGCTGGGCATTGATTGGCTATTGTTGGTCACTACCTTTCTAGCTGCTGGAAGACCAGATTGCAATGGCTTCCAGAATGGCTGCTCTTGGGATGCTTCTCTAGGCAAGCCTGGAGGGCTAAAAAAACTCACTGTTTTTTTCCCTCTCAAATAACTTTCCTGAGGTGGGGTATCGCAAACGATTGGGGCCGCCAGCAATGGGCCACAAAGGCCTGGCACACCCAATCACATACTTCCCTCAGCAGAAAGAAACCTGGTCTGGTCCAAGGGTAACATCCCTTACTCTTTTTCCATGCATCTTGCCCTTTCTATGGATTCAAGCAGGGTGACCCCATTGACCATCTTCTCTAGGGCTACTGGCCTAATGCCTTCCTTGATCATTTTTTCCAGCCAGGGATGTAGTTATTATTTGGCTGCCCCAAGGAAGTCTGCCAGCTCTTTAACCACTTTTCTATTCTCATCAGTGAAGTTTGAGAATACTACAAGTCAAAACTCCCATAGTCCTGTGGTTATGTGGTGAAGGAACCCTTTCATGGTCTTCGGGACATTGTAATTCAACATAAATTGCACATCTAATCCTCCATCAGCAGTAATCAACGGCACGGTGCTCTCGCCACTGGTAAATCTGTGCAAGATTGCTTTACTGTCTCTTTGGGAACAGTTTTCTAGGATACACTTGCATGCATGGCCTTCAGACACAAGAACATTTTTCATCCAATCCAGCTCCCTCTTAGGATTTCTAATTATTTCTGATCACATTTTTTTTCCTACGGCCTTCAGTAAAGCCTGTATGAAAGCCCATTTCTGAACCTCTTGGACCCACATCACATTGTGTGTGATGATAGCTGTTGAAGAATCATTTTTGTTGTTTTCCCATGAGAGGTTTTCCTTTGCTTGTAGGCTAGTCCTCCTTTTAGATCCACTTTGATTAGGGCCCTGCATTGCCAATTCCTAATCTCTGGACTTGGAGAGGAGCATCTTTTCTTCTTTGAGTGGTTGTTCATGTCCATTCAAAGTAGGTGTATGTGCGCCGCGTGCACGCCAGCTGGAAGATTTTCCTCTAGCAGCATCCATAGGATCAGCCTGGGCGCTCCCTGGAGTGGTGCCACCACAGCTTCCTATAAAGGGGTCCGCCAACCCTCCACCCCCTCAGTTCCTTCTTACTACCGGTGACAGCTAGCTGGAACTTCTCTTGTGTAACATTTTGGCAGTGTCCTATCCTTACCGTTTCGTCCATATATTCAGTTATTTTATAGTTAGTTAGCTTTTTGTATATAGTTTTCGTAGTTGGGGGGTTCCCTCCCCAGAGTCTTCGTCGCTCGCTGGGGCACACTCGGGTCCCCTGGGTTCAAACTCTGCGAGAATTGCGGGAAATTCATGCCTAAGAGTGACCTGCACTTTGCGTGTTTGAGGTGCCTCGGAGAGGGCCACCAAAAGGACCGTTGCTCTATCTGTAGAGGCTTCTGCCCATGAACTCTTAAGGACAGGGCTTAAAGACTTAGAGTCCTCCTGATGGAGGCGGCCCTACGACCACCCTCGGATCCAGAACCGGCGGAGGCGGGGCCCAGCACGTCATCCTCGGTGCGGAGTGCCCCGGCACCGGCATCAGGACTTAGGGCCCAGCCCAAGTCGTCGAAAACCCGGCACCGGACGGAGTCAGGTCGTAGGAAGTCGGCCTCAGTGCGGCACCGCTCACCTTCGCTGGTGCCCACCAAGAGAAGGAAGCCGGTGAGAGATCGGTCACCCCACCAGGATCCGAGGCCGACGCCAACCACAGGTGTAAGCGGACAGGCTGGGCTGCAGCCCTCGGCGGTTCCGTCGACTCCTGCACCGCAGAGAGGGTGGTCGAGTCTGGACCAACCTAATTCCCCAGACCTCAGCGGAGACATACACCCCCCGTCAACGCCGGAGGCGTTTGAGGCGGCCTCAGGCCTAATGGGTCTCCCGGCACCGGCCTCCCCGCATCGTAGAGAGTGGCCTACTGTGGCCCGTCCACCAGCGCAATCTAGAGGCAAGCCGGCCATGCTGTTGCCTCCCTCCCCACACCGCGCTGTGAAGGCGGCACAGGACCAGATGAGAGGCTCCCCGCCGCCTCGGCACCGCCCTCCTTCGGCACCGGGCGCTGCTCCCCCCAGGTCCTTGTACTCAGAGACCTCAGACTCAGAGGCAGACTCCTACCGCTCCAGCCGGTCGCGGAGCAGGAGATCGGTGTCGGGGGTGAGCCACCAACATTACCCGCAGTGGCAGCAACAATGGCAGCTGCCCTTGCAGTGGCCATTTTGGACTCCCTGGGCCTACCATCAGTCGGTAGGCCAGGCGTTTGGCCCTTGGTCATGGTCGACTTCGGTGTCCTCGACATCGGTGGCCCCGGCGCAGCTGCCTTCCCCACCGGCACTGGCACCAGGCAGGGGTGTGCCATCATCAAGTTCACACCCCCTAACCGGGCAGCGGCACCAGCAACAGCTTTTGTTCGGGCTCCGCCGGCACCGCATGATATGCCAAGTCGCACACTGGTGACCCCGGTACCAGCCGCGGTGCCGCATTTAGACTCGGAACCAGCACCGCAACCTCAATACCATGTGCTGCAGGACCCCGAGGGGCCACATGCACCGGAGGAAGGGCTGCTCCATGTAATCTCCTCATCCTCCTCCCTGGACGAGGCGGTCCAGGCTGCGGCACTAGCCCTAGAGGACACTCGAATCCTCCAACAATTGCTTCGGTGAGCAGCTCAAAGCCTCGCAATCCAAGCGGAGGAGACCGAGGTGGACGCGGACCCTGTAGTGGGCATTCTGCCCCCCTCAGGGCCATCCAGAGTGGCCCTCCCACTGATAAAGATTATAGCTGATACATCCCACACCCTATGGCAAACACCAGCCTCACTGGCCCCTACCGCCAAGAGGATGGAGCGGCGCTACTTCGTCCCCTCTAAAGGGCACGAACACCTGTACGCCCACCCTTCCCGGACTCCCTGGTAGTAGATGCAGCTAACCAGCGGGAGCGTCAAGGGTTTCGGGTCAACACCGAAGAGCAGGGATGCAAAAAGACTTAAGCTCTTTGGTAGAAAGGTGTACTCCATGGGGGGACTACAACTCCGCATTGCCAATCAACAGGCAATAGTAAGCCGATATGGCCACAACACGTGTTTGCCATGTCAAAGTTTGCAGAGCTCCTTCCCCAGGACTCGAGATCAGAGTTTTCGGCCTTAGTGGAGGAGGGCAAACTGATCTCTCGAGCCTCCCTCCAGGCTGCCTTAGATGAGGTGGACTCAGCCTCGCGCACCTTGGCCACATGCCTGGTCATGCGGCGGGGAGCCTGGCTCCAGGTCTCAGGCCTGCCCTATGAGGTCCAGCAGACAATTCAAGACCTCCCCTTCGAAGGGCAGAGGCTGTTTTCGGAGAAAACGGACAAACGTCTCCATAGCTTAAAGGACTTGAGGGCCATGCTTCGCTCACTGGGCTTGCATACCCCCGCGACCCAGCGCAGACAATTTAGGCCGCAGGCGGTCCCTCGCCCATACCAGCCACAGACTCGCCAGGAGCTGGGTCGCAGGCGGGGCAGAAATGGCAAGAGGCATCACCAGCACCACCCCTCCGGCCAGGCGTCTGGCCAATCAAGACCACCATCTGGGCCTAGACCACCTATTTGATGGTACGGTCGAGGGTGACCTACCAATCGAGACTCTGGATCCTTCCACCCCTACCTTTGGGTCACGTCTGTCCCACTTCTACCGTGCCTGGTCCCGAATTATGTTGGACAAATGGGTGCTCCGCACGGTAGAGAGGGGATATTCTATCCAGTTCTCCTCCCTTCCGCCCCACCAACCTCCCTCCCCGTCCCTCTTCAGGGACCCTTCTCATGAGCAACTCTGAACTCAGGAAGTGAAGTCCCTCACGGAGGCAGGGGTGGTGGAGGAAGTCCCGCGGGAGCTCAGAGGCAAAGGCTTCTACTCCCAGTATTTTCTCATACCGAAGGCAAAAGGGGGCCTGAGACCCATCCTAGACTTGCGGCGGCTGAACAATTTGTGAGGAAACTCAAGTTCCGCATGGTCTCCCTGTCCTCGATCAACCCCTCCCTGGATCCAGGAGATTGGTATGCTGCCCTCGACTTAAAGGACGCCTATTTCCACATTGCCATATTTCCACAGCACTGTCGGTATCTCAGGTTCGTCGTAGCCAACGTCCATCTGCAGTTCACGGTGCTCCCATTCAGCCTGTCAGCTGCTCCCAGGGTCTTCATGAAGTGCATGGCAGTCGTGGTGGCCTTCCTGCACAGGCAGGGCATCCAGGTATTCCCCTACCTGGACGACTGGCTCATAAAGGGCCGCTCCAAGGAGCAGGTAGAGACCCAGGTGTGCTTCATCAGGCGGACCTTTCTCGATCTTGGCCTCCTCTTGAACGAAGTCAAATCCACCCTGTCTCCGATGCAATGAATAGAATTCATAGGAGTGGTTCTGGACTCCACACACGCCAAAGCGTATCTGCCAGAGTCCAGGTTCCGTGCAATTTCCGAGCTCATCCTTGGACTGCACCGTGCCCCGGTCACCACGGCGCAAGTTTGCCTCTGGCTGCTGGGCCACATGGCGGCATGCACCTATGTGGTGGTCCATGCCAGAGTCTGGCTTTGCCCGCTGCAGTCCCGGTTGGCGACAGTTTATCGCCCGGGCAGGGACCCCCTGGACTCAGTGGTGTCCGTTCCCCGCTTGGTGCTGAGCTCGCTACGGTGGTGGCTCGATCCACGGGAAGTCTGCATGGGTGTCCCCTTTGCTGCCCCGCAGCCCACACTCTCCCTGGTGACAGACGCCTCGGATCGAGGTTGGGGAGCGCACCTGGGACACCTCAGAACGCAGGGCTTGTGGTTGCCGGAGTACCTGAAGTTGCATATCAATGTCAGGGAGCTGACAGCGGTCCGCCTGGTGTGTTTGACCTTCCGGTCTCACCTGACCGGCAGGTGTGTTTCAGTCCTTTCGGACAACACGGCGGCAGTCTTTTATATCAACAAACAGGGGGGTGCACGCTCCTCTCCCCTCTGCAGGGAAGCCCTCGTGCTGTGGGATTTCTGCGTTCACAATGCCTCTCACCTGACGGCGTTCTATCTTCCGGGGGAGCAGAATGGTTTGGCACACACCCTTAGCTGCTCGTTCCAGGGTCACGAGTGGTCCCTCCGATGAGATGTGGTGCGCTCAATTTTCCAGCTCTGGGGCTTTCCCTGGTTAGACCTGTTTGCTTCATGGGAAAACAGGAAGTGCCGACGGTTTTGCTCCCTCCTGGGCCGCAGTTGGGGGTCTCTGTCAGACGCCTTCCTTAAACCATGGGAGGACGGTCTGCTCTACGCCTTCCCTCTGATCCCCCTGATACACAGGGTGCTTTTAAAGGTTTGCAGGGATCACGCCAGGGTAATCCTGATAGCTTTGGTACACGTCACTCCTGCACAGGTCCGTTCAGGCGCCCCTGACGCTGCCCCTCCTCCCGGACCTGATCACGGAGGACTGGGGCTCCCTCCACGATCCGAACCTCGAGTCACTTCACCTCACAGTCTGGATGCTCCATGGCTGAACCCAGTGGAGTTGCAGTGCTCCCAATAGGTCAGGCAGGTGCTGCTGGGTAGCAGGAAGCCGTCAACTAGGGCCACCTACCTGGCTAAATGGAAGCGTTTCTCCATATGGTCGGGTCAGCGGGGTCTCGACCCGCTGGGGGTACCAATTCCAGCTGTCCTCGACTATTTGCTTCACCTAAGACAACTGGGCCTCTCCCTTTCCTCCATTTGCGTTCACTTGGCGGCCATATCCGCTTTTCATCTGGGAGAGGGGGGTGCCTCGGTGTTTGCGAACCAGCTGGTTGGGCGTTTCCTCAAGGGTATGGACAGGCTCTTCCCGCATGTGCATCAGCCGACCCCTGCTTGGGACCTGAATCTGGTCCTCTCCGTCCTCTTGGCGCCTCCCTTCGAGTCTCTGGCTTCGTGCTCCCTACTGTACCTGTCGTACAAGACCGCCTTCCTAGTGGCGATAACCTTGGCCCGACAGATGTCGGAGCTTCGAGCGTTAACATCTGAACCCCCATACACAGTCTTCTACAAGGACAAGGTCCAACTTAAACCTCATCCGGCTTTCCTACTCGAGGTCGTTTCACAGTTCCACATGGGCCAAGATATCTTTCTCCCAGTGTTTTATCCGAAATCACATGCCTCCAGCGAAGAGCGGAGGCTACACTCCCTGGATGTCTGCAGGGCCTTGGCCTTTTACATAGAGCGTACCAAGCCGTTCAGACGCTCAACCCAGCTCTTCATCGCAGCGGCAGAAAGGATGAAGGGGCTCCCAGTCTCCCCTCAGCGAATCTCTTCGTGGATCGCGACTTGCATCCGGGAATGCTACCGTATAGCTAAGACCCCCGTCCCTCCGGTCACGGCCCACTCCATTAGGGCGCAGGCCTCTTCTGCGGCGTTCCTGGCTCAGGTTCTGACTCAGGAGATTTGTAGAGCGGCGACGTGGTCCTCCATCCACACGTTCTCGTCTCGCTATGCCATCATGCACCAGGCTAGGGATGATGCAGCCTACGGTCGCGCAGTATTCCAGTCAGCAGTGATCTCCGACCCTACCTCCTAAGGTTAGGCTTATGAGTCACCTACTTTGAATGGACATGAACAACCACTTGAAGAAAAAACGGTTACCCACCTTTTAGTAACTGTTGTTCTTCGAGATGTGGTGTTCATCTCCATTCCAACACCCACCCTCCTGCCCCTCTGTCAGAGTGCTGGCAAGAAGGAACTGAGGGGGTGGAGGTTTGGCAGGCCCATTTATAGGGCGCTGTGGTGGTGCCACTCCAGGGGGCGCCCGGGCCGACCCTACGGACGCTGCTAGGGGAAAATCTTCCGGCTGGCATGCACGCGGCACACACACACCTACTTTGAATGGACATGAAAAACACATCTTGAAGAACAACAGTTACTAAAAGGTGGGTAACCGTTTTTTCTGTTGCATTTTATCTCCTTCTTGGGCCACCTTTTTTTCCTCTTCAGCATGGCAACTTCCCTTTCCAGGGCCTTGTTTGTCTTGTGCCTGACATTCCCTAGAGCTCAATTCCATCTTGAGGACCACACTGTGTACTTTCTAGTCATTCGATTCTCTTATCTCTGGTTTGGATAACTTGTGACTATTGAAGTACTTTTTCCATTAAGCTCCCTCGGCTTGTTCTGTAATAGGAAGTGGTGGTGTTTGTTCATTGTCATCCTCATTTATCCTCAGGCCAGCTACCCTTGAAGAGTGTATTTCCTCTAGCTCCTTCAAGGCTACAGAATGTTAGGGTGCTGGATGTGTCCAAAATTCAGTATTGTCTTGAATGCTAACACTTATTATTACTTACTATTTGCATTATATTAGTGCCTAGGCGCCCTATATGTGGACCAGGACCTTATTGTGCTAGGTGCTGTACAGATGATCTTTTAGTTGGCTTCTCTTGTCGGTAGATGGGACAAATGTATCTCTTTAATTTCAATTTTTAAAGTTCCTCTTGTAAACCTACACACTATACAAAATGTAACACTACATTCATAAAATGATTTCCACAGGAAATTGCCCTACTTCACAATGTGATTTATATAACAAATGGTCAACAATGTTTCAGACTTCAAAAAAATAGAAGGAACAAATGCATCAAGCTACCACTTTCCCTTGTGGAAATGTCCATCCACAAAAAATTAGCTTTTCAGAATGACCAGAAAATCATCAAATCCTGGCTCTTACAGACCAAAGGACAGAAGTGATTTCCACAGTTCATTTGTCCTCAGGAAGAACATCTTGCCAACAGCCCCCTTTCTTATTTCTTTCAAGACAATACTACACAGAGAGGTGATTGATCAACTGGCCAGGGCCCAAACCATTTAAGGTTTTAAGGGCAAAACCAACTCCTTAATCACTTGGAAACTAATCAGGAACCAATGCAGACCTCCAAGCACAACACCTGTAATTCGACCATTTCTGGCAGATATTCTAGTAGTGAAAACTGAGCAAAAAATGAATGTCTTATTAGAACAATTACTGGGTCTCTTACTGAGATTTCTATCTTGTCAGAATAACATACAGCCACCAGTTTGATGCAGTCCAGATGATTTTTAGCTCTTTCTTTTGTTGTTGTTTTTTGTTTTGTTTTTTAGAGGAGGAGATCCAATAATGCTCTTTTTCAAGATAGTAAATTATCATGCAAAAGACAAAATAAACTCTGTTCCTCCTTGTTCACTGTCTGCAGACTATTCTACTTCTGTGCTTGGAGACAGGGATCCTTTTATGTGCACTGCCCTGACTGATGATACATTGGCTTGTGCTGAACTGAATGGTAGGATTACAGGTTGCAGATTGGAACTCCTCACACCATCTTATTTGTTCAGTAAAGGAGCTCTTGTTATGCAGTCCAACAAAATGAGATGATACTGGCTTTGCAGTTGTTTTTGTAGCGCTGACTGAGAGAGATGTATTATTGTTCTCAGCTTCAGGGAATTTTTGCTGCTTGCCTTGTGTCTCCGGTGACTAGAATCCTTGCACTAATGTGTTTCAATACAGCTTCACATCCTTTTAAGCACCCAACACTGCTCTTTTACAGTATGAAAGTAATGTTTCCTATATAATGCAGTTCACATTTGTCCATTATTTTTAACTGTTTGCATGACTGTTTCTGGCACTGGGAAGAAATGTTGAGAGACAAACCTCTTGATAAAACACGTTGTTTAATGAGAACTATTACAAAAACGTCATATGCTCTTTGCATTAGTTTCATAAATTTATACCATCAGTCTCAGCAGTTACAGAAGGTTATTTATATGCACTTTTAGAAATCTGTTTTCTGATAAAATTGCTCTCCCATTTTTGTTCTCTGTGTTCACTGTATGCTATTCTCTGACTGTAATAGACTACTCTTTTACATATTACAAATTCATGCATTCAGCTCAATTATAATGATCTACTGTAAGCTGCTCTATTTGCTTCTTCCCATGAGCCTGTTTTTATGATAACAGTATCTAGAAATGGGGGGGAAATCCCTCTTTCTCAGTTCTGTTATTACAACTACTAGGATTTTGTGGAGCTGGACTTTGGGATATTTCCTGTGGATTGCTTGCATAGGAATAAATATAGATACATCCAGTAATATGTCCTTCCCATAGCAGTGATATAATTAAAATCTGGTCACACTGCAGATATTATTGCCAATGTGTACATCATAAACGTGGTTTATCAAATTCAACACAGCATGAACAGCTTGATCTGTACACTAGAGGAATAGTACATGATGGAACTCACCTAACTATTTCTATCTCAAACACATTTAAATAGCTATTATAATGTTCATTTATTTTTGTGTTTGTAAAAGTTAGGAATGGAATGAAAGATCTTCCCTCTGTTTTTAAAAACTATCAGATATCTTTGAAATATCACCTCTGTTCTTGTTACTGAGATAACATTGTGGTTGGCATTCTATAAATAGATGGATAACCCATCCTCTCATTGCCTCTTTTAGCAAATGGAGTAAAAGAGTATACCCCCTTTAAGAACAATGCCCTGAGATTTAGTGAACTTTTGATACCCTCCTTTTGTTTTGTTAACTGTGAAAGCATTCAAAATAATACTTGTAATAACTTTAATACAAATTAATAGTATATTTCCTGATGTTACCTCTGTTTCATAGTATTACTCTTCCACGCTCAGAATATTTACTGATTAGCTCTCTAGTCATAGGGATGTAAGAAAAATGTTTTCTATAAGTCATAGCTGCTGAGAGATTATCATTTTCTTTTTCAGTATGCTGTTTCTTCATTTTCCCAGTGCTTTTCCTAAAAATTTTGCTGATACATATCAGTTTTGCATGTCTGCACATCTTCAAGGAATAGGGGTATAGCTGTCTCTATAGCATTGGTGAAAAATGAACTTTCTGAAAACTTCAATGCATGAGAAAAAGAAGATGGTATTTGGGAGCTCTTACAGACTCTGGTTTAAAGCTTTATCCTTGGATAACTTTTGTTTTATTATGATACTGTGGCATGGGAGAGATAAATTGAAGTGTCTGCAAGATACCTCATATGTCAGGATATTTTTCCTTAGGGAAAACTCTTTTCTTAATCCTTTGGGTCCTTTTTTTGGAGAGGAGGTAGGGAGAAGCATGGAATCCTTTGGCTGATGTGACTGAATCATGCACTAATAACAAAATGACTGTTTGGAGTATGACGGTAAGGAAGTTTACCTGTCTAAATTCTAGTCCCTTCTTGCTTGGTGTTGCCTGAATAGAATGTTCCCACTCACTTCTAATTCATGAGTTTTAGATCTTTGCCCCAGTCCAGACATACGATAGGAAACTGCATATCTGAAAACGGTAAGGCTTTACCTGGAGGAGGATATAGGTGAATATGCATGCTCAAACTTTTCTTACCTCTGCCATTTGAAAAAAATAATTGCAACCCCAGTTAAAATAAATTCTGAGATAAAGTAGGAACATACAATCTTTTTTTTTTTTTCCAATCCAAGGACTAGGGAGAAAATAGGAGTTCCAAATCTTGATTTATATTGGGGTGTCACTTATTATTCTTTTGTCCACAATTTGGCTCTAATCCTGCAAGGATGTACACATGAATAGTCTCACTGAAGTGAATATGATTATTCACATGTGTAACTGTGTGCAGGATTGGGGGCGTAATCATTTCCTATATAGTACTACTTTCCCTTCCTTTTGACTGTATTTTCAAAAAATAATTAAAAATAAATAAGCTGAGGTTTTCCTGCATTTATTTATCAGGAAAAGATTTCCTGATTCTGTCCCTTTAAAAACAAATCACAGTGACCTTCCTTAGCAACCTTGTTGCTAAGATGGGCATTTTTGTTATGCCAGACTGTTGATTGCAACTTCAGAAGTACTGCTTAAGAAAATCCAGGTATGACTCAATTGTTTCTCTTTTGGATCTTTTTAAAAATCCCCACATTCTCCATTTTTATTAAAGAGAGAAATGTAAGAACCAGAAACTCTCAAAGTGACTCTTATAAAGGATTCTCAAGGTAATTTAATTTTAAAAGTGCAGTTAGTGATACTCCAGTGTATTTCTCTTTTCAGCTTTAAATTGTCTAGAGACAGACAACCCTTATGCTACTGAACAAGTTTAAATCTCTTGTATTCTAGTATAGATAAAGGCATTCAATTATGCATTATACTTTTTTAAAGACTTCTGCTATGGCACTTAATTTCAAGAAATATTAGAATAGTTATAGTAAGGACATTTTTATATGATAAGATGTCCCCTAGTCACTTTCGCCTACACACAAGACTATTTTAATTTGATTTTCCAAAGTGATATTTATGTGCTATATATTAAAATGCTATAACTTTTCAATGTAATATTAGTAGGCCTTGAAATATATTTCATGTGAGTGGGGCAAAGGAGTTGCATTCAATTATGTCATTATGCTTAGCAGTAGTGTGCTCTGAGCTAGCATGGAGGGAATTCATCTCTGATCTGGTGTTGAGGTTTATGCAGAAATGGAGGGAGATACAGCTTGCAACCATGTAATCTGAGTTCTCATTCGGGTTTAAGAGTGCCTTAAGCAGATTTATTTGAAATTGATTCCTTGCTGACATAAACTGAATGGCTATTAAGAGTTCTTAAACCAAACTAGTAGTTACCACACAAGGAGGTTGCACCTCTTTAGCTAAATCATATTTTAAACACTTTGAGTTAAATCACTACAACTTCATCATGTAGACAAAGTTTTAGACACATCTGTAAATTTCAGATTTGGCAAGAGTGAAATGCAAAGTGAACCCAGCTAAGAGTGAGAAGAAAGGGACCCCAATCTTGCAATAGACTCTATATGGACTAACAATGTGCAGTTTGTATATGATTTACAGCAATAGGCAACTTGTATACAATTTATATTTGTCAATTTGATTCACTCTGATAGGAAATTATTAAATAAACTTGCAGATATATTTTGAAGGTCCTGTGAACTGGCTACAAATAGCAGGAAATTGTTTAGTTTTCAAAATCGTAAATCTGTCTTTTGAAGTGTTAAATACTTTAACATGTCACTTTAAGTTAATAGGATCCACATGGGTGCAGAGGTGTGCCTTTCTGGAGTCTGTTGCATGACCAGTGCATAAGCATTAAATGTGTACATCTGATTATAATATAACTAATAATTCCTGTATTACTTGTGACAGTCAGGTATCGATTGCTGCAAACATGAATTTCAACGAAGAATCCCAGATGATGGCTATGGAGGTTAGTCTGATTAGTTTAATTATTAAGGCAAAAATGGATTCTGGGGCTTTCTTTCACTGAACATTATAGGGTTTTGTTCATATCGCACTTTTGCCAGTTACCCAGATAGTAATATAATGGTCTCTTAATATAGCAGTTAATTGTCCCTTGGGCACATGCAACTGACTCTCATTCTAATTGACTGGGGTTATTAAGAAGAGAAAATTTCTTTCTGTGCAGATAAATCATAAACATAACACAATGTGCTATAAACTTTTTAACTTATACCAGTTTTTAATTTTGTTGCTAAATCATTGATCATAAGATGCTTTTGCTTTTTATTAAAGCTAATGTTAAAAAAATCATATAATATATAGGTTGAGAAAAGAGTGTCTGTACATCTGGGTATAGTGCTTAGATTATCTACAAATACCAAATTTGTTTTTAAAAGTCATATGATACATAGAGTATATAATCAGCAATAACCCAAATTTAGGTGAATAGATTTAACAATACAGTTTAGACATGAGAATCCGAATACTCGGATACATCACTCATGAAAAGTTGTACAGAGATTTGGTCATGGAAACAGGGCTGGCCTTACCATGAGGCGAACTGAGGCAGCCGCCACAGGTGCCAGACTGTTGGGGGGGGGGGTGAGGGGGCGCCACTAAGACCCAGAGTGTAGAAAATTGTATCTGCTGCTGGTGCCCATGTATTCTCTTTGCTCTAGATGCACAGAGATGGTGGAGTTCTATGCTGAAGAAAGGAGGGCACAATAGACATAACAAGCAGGCAGGAGAAAAGGTGAGAGGGAATAACAGAAAGCAGCAGGAGCTGCAGGGAGAGAGAGGAGGAGCCTCTTATGTAGCTCTCTTGCACTCCCAGGACTGATTAACACCAGCTTCTCAGGGAGCTTCCTGTTTCCTGCTGCTTCCCTGAACCCACCTGAAGAGAACAGGCAGTCAGCTGAAGTAGTAGGAAACAGTTAGGCCCTTAAGATGCTGATATCTTCCCTCACTCAGGCCCTGCTACCAGCCTGCTTATTTGTCCCCTTCAACTGAGTGTTGAGAGCCACTATAGCTGGCACAGAACAGCAGTCATGAGTGAAAGAAGAAAATACCCCTCTAAAAGAGAGAGAAAGCAAAAGAAGCTTTTCTATCTAAGCAGGAAGGAGCTTTCCTGAAATACATACACCCAAATGTTCATGCTGAGCCTTCCAGCCCCAGTGAGGATGTGAGTGGTGAGGAGATGCCTGATCTTCCAGTTAGTTAGAGTGCAGGTGACCTGACAGCTAGTGCAGCATCCATATCTCCATCTCAAGTGGATATAACCATGCACATTCCTGAAGAAAAGTGTAGGTCAGAGAAGACTGTGGTGGAAGCACAAGAAACAGCTGCTGCTGAGTTTCTTAAGTCTAGATGATCCAGGACTGTGGACCCACTTGCAGTAGCTTGAGGGACCTCCTTATACTGCATGGGTCACAGCAAGTGAAAAAGTTCATGTTCCCCAAAGACAATGAAAATAGAAGTTTCCATCCAACACATTACTAGTGTGAAATCCCCAATGGTGACAAAGTGGAGAGGCCATGGCTTATGTACTCAAAAACCCAGAATGCTGCATACTGTTTTGTTGCAGACTCTTCCAGTCTAATGTTCCAGCCACATTGGGTTCTAAAGGAACAAAGAACTGGAAAAATCTTGCTAGAAATCTGGCATGCCATAAGAAGGCAGCAAATCACCAGAGAGCATTTCATAGGTGGAAAGAGCTTGAGATGAGACTAAGGTTAAAGGCCACCATAGATGATCAGCATCAAGAGAAGATTGCATCAGAGTCTCTTTACTGGCAAAATGTTCTGAAAAGGCTCATTACCATTGTGAGACTGCTTGCTACCCAAAACCTAGCACTGTGTGGCACTTCAGATCAACTGTATGTGCGAAACAATGGAAACTTCCTTAAAATGTGGAGCTGATGGCTGAGTTTGATGCTGTACTCCAGGAGCATCTAAGAAGAGTCACCACCTAAGAAATGTACACACACCACTACCTTGGAAAAATAATTCAAAATGAGATCATACAGTTACTGGCAACAAAAGTCGAACAGAAGACTGTGGCAGATCTGCAGTCAACAAGATATTACTCTGTTATTCTGGACTGCACGCCTGACATCAGCCATATGGAACAAATGATTTTAATGGTGTGTTTTGTAACAACAACAGAACCTAGTGAAAATATCCCTGCAATGGTGACTATCAGAGAGCATTTTTTAGAATTTATGGACATTGATGATACTACAGGAGCTGGTATGACAATGTGCTTCTTAAAAAACTGGAAGATATGAGATTTGCGATAGCTGACATGACAGGTCAGGGCTACGATAATGGTGCCAACATTAGAGGAAAGAACAGAGGAGTGCAGCCACAGAGCCGAGAGTTAAACCCTGGAGCTTCTTTTGTCCCATGCAGTTCTCATTCATTGAACTTGGTGGTCAGTGATGCAGCATCAGCTTCAAGTGAGGCTGCTGAATTTTTTAATGTAATTCAAAGCAGCTATGTATTTTTCTCTGCATCAACTCATCGATGGCAAATTTTGAAGCAATATCTGGGAACATCCTCTCTGACACTGAAACCACTGAGTGCCACCCAATGGGAAAGTTGAGTGGAGGTGATAAAGCCTATCAAACACCAAATTGGGAAGATAGATGATGCCGTAGTTGCCATTATGGAGAATAATGCTATGACAGGAATTGTTCATGGGAGAGCAGAGGGAAATGCAATCATCAGAAACATACATAACTTCAAATTTCTGTGGGGCTTAGTGTTGTGGCATGACATACTGTTTGAAATAAATGTTGTAAGCAAGACACTCCAAGGTGTTGACCTTGATATATCTGGAGCAATGGAACAACTGGACAAAGCAAAGTCATACCTATAGTCTTACCGGTCAGATGAGGGATTTCAAAACATTCTGAAGAGTGCACAGAAATTGGCAGAGGAACGTCACACTGAAGCTATTTTCCCACCCATTCAAAAATACAAGAGTCACCGAAGAGGAAGACATTTTGGTTACGAGGCACGGGATAATCCCATAAGAGACCCCAAACGACAATTCAAAGTTGAATTTTTTAACCAGGTGCTAGATTGTGGAATACATCAGCTGCAGATTGTTTCATGCAGCTTAAGGAACACAGAGGTATATTTGGGATGTTGTATGATATTCCAAAACTCCTCACTATACCTGAAGATGACCTACATCAGCAATGCAGGGCACTAGGGACAGTGTTGACAAATGATGACATGCGCGATATTGATGCGAGTAATTTAGGTGATGAACTGAAAGCCCTTTCAAGATACATTTCAGCAGGATCAACTCCAAAGGCTGTTTTGGAATATATGTGCACAAATAAGATGACCACCCTCTTTCCAAATGCTTTTGTTGCTCTGCACATACTTCTAACACTTCTTGTAATAGTTGCCAGTGGAGAACACAGCTTCTCCAAGCTGAAGTTAATAAAAACACATCTACGCTTCAAAATGACACAGGAGAGGTTGGTTGGCTTTGCAACCATCTCAACAGAGCATGAGCTGGCCCATACTGTGGACCTTCAGCAGGAAGCAGTTCAAATCTTTGCAACCAAACAGATAAAAATGCCAGTGTTTACTATGCAGACAAGAAAAGTTACAGTTGTTGTTCAGGCATTTGAAAGTTAAGTGTTACTTACAATTTTTGAATGAGGCATTTTAAGTTGTTAGTTCTCCTTTACTGGGGTAGGTAGCAGAGCAGTACCATGAGAGGACTAGAACAGGAAGAAGACAGAACTGAGACCTTTCAAAGATTTGGCCCAAGCGAAGGGGCTTGGGGGCGTCATTTGAGCTCCCTGCCTCAGGTGCCAAAATGTTGTGGGCTGGCCCTGCGTGAAAAGCAAAATATATCAATGAGTGGAGATTGTCCTTCAGTAATTGAGAATTGGATTGTATTTTCTAAATGGACAACCTACTTATCAAGAAAGTATTTCAGTTACTTTCTTGACTGCGCTTCTCATCGGCACTCCAGCTCATCCCTCCTGGTGTTGCCAATGTCCAGTGATGCGTTTAATGTAATGACATCTACAGAGATTAATGACTGTAGTGCCTGCTATGTGCCAGGCATTTTCCAAATAAAATGGACAGTCCTGACTCTAAGGAGTACACAACCTAAGGACAGACAAGTACCATACACAGGTAGGGGAAAGAGAACTGTAATACCAATATGCAGGTTATATACAAGTCAACTTGATTACTATGGGAAATATTAAATGTTCACGTATATTTTGATCATGTGAGTTAGTTACAAAATCAAGAAATTACTCAGTTTTCAAAACCCATAAAAGTGTTTTTGAAATGTTAAATATTATGTAATTTTTGAGGTAATACTTTGCAGTAACATGAGAGTTGTGATGTTTTTTGCAGAAGGTAAGATGGTTTGTATGTGTGAATAAACTTTACAAGAGTAGAGTAGTGGACCACGTAAATAAATTGTAAGAGCAACCGTATTGCAAAAGAAAAGCTTCTTGAGGTCAGACTGACAAGCAGATATATTAAATATATGAACCACCGCACTGCTTGGGGCCAGGCACACTTAGTGCCCTTGAGGCCAGGGGGCTATCTATGCAGTGCAGATGGGCTGGCAGGACTGGGGCCTACATACACCATAAGCCGAACAAAATCCAGCCTGGCACTTCGGCGTGACGCCGGGTTGTGCCAAACGCCTGTAACGCTTCCTCCCTGCGACAGGAGGTGTTAGGCGAGCACCAGGCCTCCGCGGAAAAGCTGAAGCGGACTCCGAGAGCTCAGCCCCGGCGCAGAGAGCAGCCCGTGAGTCGTAGAGCCGAGGCGGTGACCCTGCCTGGCGCCTCACCGGGCGTCCACCTCTCGCGGCCCTTTGACGGTCGCGCAATTGGTTTCAATGGTCGGGGCACGGCTTTTGAAGACCAGAACTACCGCGCATGCGCGCGCGGTGATTAACACGGAGGCGGGCTGGACGGGTGGAGCTTCCCTGGCGGCGATGGGACAGTTAGGGATGCTGCTGCGCGTGCGCACCTGGAGTGCAGGCTGTTGCGGGATTGCGGGCACGCGGGGAGTACATCCGGGTTACGAGGGGGGCGCGGAGGGGCTTCTGTGGGGTGTGCTGCTGTCGCTGACATTCGGTTCCCTCCCCTCCTCCTCTCTAGCTGCTGGAGGCGGTTGGTCCCGCTGTGCTGCTGGCGGAGGAGGCGGAGAAGGACGGAGCCGGGATGGCGGCGCCTGCAGCCGCTGCCCGAGCACCGCGCAGTAAGTGTCTGAGTGACCCTGCCGGCCGGGGGGGAGGGGTCCCGCCCCGCCTCAGCCCTCGCCCCCCTCGCGCAGAGCGGCGAGGGAGCCCGGGGAATAACCTCCCTGGGGCCGTCCCCACGCACCGAGCCCTGCAGCTGGGGCCGCGCAGCGCTCTTAGCCCGAGGGGCGGGAGGCGCGTGTCGGGGACCCCGGTGGGTGAGCTGTTAGTGAGCTGAGCGCCGCTCAGCGAGGAGTGGCTGGGGAGGACTGTGGCGCCGGGCAAGGCGCTGCGGGACAAACGCTACTTCTGCCCGATATGGTGACTTGCACGGGCTGTTAGCTTATTTTCATGCACAGCTGGAGAAACAGCGCGTGATAATTGAATGCAACTGCATGTTTAACTTGTATGCAAAATAACCAGCACAGAGCTGTGTTACTGTTATGGAAAGTGCTGTTTACTCTTTTTGCTTATCAAATGAATTTTTGTCAGTGCAGCGAAAGACTTCCTCTGATTAAAAATCTGAAAATATATTAAATTTTTTTCAATTAAAATAAACATTTTAAATCTTTTAGGAACACTTTTGTAATATTCCAAGGATCAAACTCTTGGTTTACTAGACTATATTTGAACGTTAGATTTGACACTTAAGCATCATTCTGTGTATGGTGGTGTATGAATAAGTTTTTGATGACAAGATTATTTTATCACTATTGTTTTCATTCATCTGCCTAATAGGGCAGGGGTTCTCAGGACAATTTTTTCAGTGGCCTCAGAATAGGGCCACCAATTTTTGCTGGTGGCCACTCTCACACTTTTCCTAAAATACTTAATCAGCTTTAGGAAAACCAAATGTGCAGATATACATGTCCAAATCACTGTAATTTATTTATTAATAACTAGTAAGTCTGTTGTGAAAAGTGATATTAACAAACGTACAAGTATCACTTCACAGCAGACTCACTCAGCAGTGGCAAGCCTGGAGGGTCAGGGGAGGCAGTGAGGGCCGGGGTAAGTAGGGGTTATGGGCTGGAGGAGGTAGCAGGGGGCTGAAGCCTTGTGGCTGGAGGATGGGGCCAAGGGATGGAGCCTGAAGTCTTGCAGCTGGAGGATGGGGCCCAGGGACAAAGCCTGAAGCCTTGTGGCCAGAACCCTGGAGCCTGCCATCGTGCACAGCAAGCAGGAGGCTCTGGGGAGCAGCTCCAAGGCAGATTGCAGGAGCAGCATATGGCAGTAGGGGGAGGGACAGCTGAAGTGCTGGCAATTGATAGCCTGCTGGGCAGCTGCCAGATGGAACTCGTGAACGGCACTGATGCGGGGGCTGCCGGTGCAGCTTGGTTCCACGCCCTCACCAGGTAGCTCCAACAGGCTGCTCTTCCTGCAAGCAGTGGAGAAAGCAGGCAGCTGCCAAACGTTATAAGGGAGCATTGCACAATTTTAAACAAGAATGTTTTCTAATTGATCAGCAATGAAACAACATTAACCAGGATGACTTTAAGTGAGGAGTTATTGTATTCAAACATGCATAAAAGGGATTCTAAATGAATATTTTGCAGCAGAATGCTTCATCATGAAGTTGGGGAGGATGAAGGCAGAAAGTGCTATCTAAAACCCAAGTAATTTAAATTTTGCTAGACAAAACTGTTCTTACCCTATTTCTGTCAGATATTTTAGGGAACGGTAGTACCATCAATTTTATTATGAGATTTTTCATGGAGTGCACAAATGAGAAAAATCACCCATTTTACAAATGAGGTAAATGAGAGTTAGGAATCAAAAGGGAAAATTTCTAAAATAAAGTGAAATATATTGAGTGATTGGAACAAACTAATTTATTGACAAGACAATGTTTGTTACAAACTTAGTATATCATTTTTATTTTGACATTTTCTAAAGAAAAATTTTCAGTTTGAAACAACGTTTTGTTTTGAAATTTAAGTTAATTAGTCTGAAAAGGTTAAAAATACAGAATTATCAGAATATTATAGTTGAAATGCCCCTTCATCACCATTGGTTATTTTGAGTTGCAAAACTGAGATTTTGACTTTTTGTCCCCCTTTGGGCTAGCAAAAATTTTTTGAAATCCATTTCTTACCCAGTTGCAGTTTTTAACTGCAGGTTATTTCACTACAACAGACAGATCAGCAAGAGGATGGGGTGAAAAAACCACTAATCCAGCAGATTTGCCTGATTATGCACAGTCCCGTTTCTGTGTTGATACAACTAACTTAGAACCCTGTAAAGTTTGTAAATAGTTTAACTTTGTGTCTCTATTATGCTTTTGCGTTTATCAACGTTGAACTTAATTTGCTATTGTACTGTCCATTTACCTAGCGTACTTAGGTCCCACTGAAGTTTCTCAGAGTCCACTCTGCACTTGACTAACTTAAATAACTTTATTATCTTCAAATTCTGCAACTTTATTGCACATACACCCCCTTTCAGGACATTAATAAATATCTTAAGCAATATGACGCCTAACCTGGAACTTTTAGGCCCTTGCTATTCATCATTTGCCATGATGAAAACATTTATTCCTACTCTGTTTCCTCTCATAGCAAGTTTTTATCTCTGACAATACTTTGCCTCTCATACTTTCTTTAGAAGTCTCTTTAGAGGTATACGTTTATACTGACTGCTGTTTTACTGCCTTAAAATTAATCTGTTTTCAATAAATTGAGGGATAAAATTTTTAAAGACTCCTAAGTGACTCAGGAACTGAGGGTGAGATCCATGAAAGTACTTAAGCACACAAGTCCCTGTTTTGGCTTCACCGCAACCTCCCAAACTGCTGCCAAATGCAGTAGGTGCCTAA
Organism: Gopherus flavomarginatus; assembly: GCF_025201925.1. Taxonomy (NCBI): domain Eukaryota; kingdom Metazoa; phylum Chordata; order Testudines; family Testudinidae; genus Gopherus; species Gopherus flavomarginatus. The sequence goes on along the minus strand of NC_066619.1, from coordinate 256,151,937 downwards.
ATTCTGTGCCCAAGTTTTTCAGGTGATAGTTCCCTAGGTGTCTTAAGTTTCTGCTTCTGGGCACTGCCTTCTCCCTCTAGGCATCTGGGTTCCTGTCTTGCACCTAAGCTCCAGAGTGATTCACAAACAAGAAAAAGACAGGCGTTCAGCCATCTAAGTTGTGTTCAGGGCCTGATTGGGTAGGCGTGCTCAGAGGCTGCTACCAGATTGAGTCCAATACAAATTCAGGATGAGGAATAGGTGGTGGTGCCCCCCTTGTAACTTTTAGTCCAATGGTTGGAGCACTCACCTGCGATGTGGGTTCGTTCCCTTCCCTCTCTGCCGAAGGGGAAGAAGGGATTAGAACAGGGATTCCCCCACCACTCAGGAGATGTGTTGTAACTGCAGAGCTATGGGATAGTCTAATATGAGGTCCCTTAATGTTCTTTCTAACCACTAAGCCAAAAGTTGTTAGGTGGGCATCACCACCTCTTCCTCCTGCTTCACCAGCTGTTTTGCATAAAGCAAGGTAGGCATCTAACTCATTCCTTCAAGAAATGCCTTAGGTGCCTATGCTGTCTTAACTCCAGGCAGTGGATTCCTGTTTGTAGATTGCTAAACAGAGCTAGGTACCTATCTCGGAGGGAAGGGTAGGGCATAGGACACACCCTTCTCGTCATCATCTCTCATTGACTAGCTTTGGCGGCTTCTTACGTACCAGCCAGGCTTTTGTGGATCGCATTCTTAGGCTCCTATGTCCCTAGTCATTGCTCAGGGTGCTGATGTGCCTAACTCAGGTATATGGATTACAATGATGTTCCTGTGATTTTTCTGGGTGCCTCAAAGTTTGATGCTATGACACAGCATTGCAGTGCCTAACTCCTTTGGAGATCCTGCCTTCATTTCCTATTGACTTTCAATTAGACTTTGGCTCCTAAATGCCAAAGTCAACGTTTGAAAATATGACTCTGGCTCCTACTTCATAACAGAGTTTTTGACAGTTTTACCTGAGGTCTTAAGTGTGACCTAAAACAAAAAATAATCTACAGTGTTACCTTTACAAACACAGCCTTGTCTGTTTGATTCCCAGCTCTATGTTGAAATGCATTTAGGCACGGATCTATAAAGGAATGTAGGTGCCTAAGACCCAGATTAAGGCACTGCTGTTCCTCTAGGCCCTGGAACTCGTTAGGTTCCATTTTGTAAGGCATTAGGTATCCATTACTGCTGTTCTAGCAAGAAACTGCTTAGGCTCCTGATTTGAGGAAAGGGTTCCGGTCTATGGATCCCAAGCAGAGAGAGGTGCCTCCCTCTATTCTGGATTTAGACACCTAATTCTCTGAGAAATGTGGAACTTAGGACATACTTCTTGGTATCTGGTATTGACTAGTTTAGGTAGCTCCCCATCTAGTACGCTGGCTTTGTGGTGCTCAGTATCAGGTTCCTGTCTCCCCATGTGTTGTATAGGGAGCGAGGCACTTAAACCAGGGTTTCTGCATTCCACTGGGTGGTTAGGTTTTTAAAAGTTAGGAGTTGCAACACCTAAGTCCCTTTATGAGTCTGGGCCGTACCCTTGGTACATCATGCGGAGGGAAGGAAAGGACGCTATTCCACTTTGAGGTCCTAAAATGGTATTCCTGCACACAGCATGATCCCTGAATACTGGTGAAATGCTCTCTCCTCCGTAAGTCTCAGTGAATTCCACAGTCCTACCTGTGAACAAGATTTACGATTGCCTTTACTTTGGTTCAATATTTCTACTAAATCCTTGCATTTAAACGTGGTTGTCTTTTATACTTGAGATTCTGATCTCCTTTTTCAATACAGCAGTGACATTTTAGGGATGCCCTCAATCCCATCATTTTCAATATTTTCTTCATGTCCCTAAAATTCACTTAGTTTCTTTTATTCTAATCTTACATAATATTGTTCACTTTCCAGTTTCTAAATTTTATTTTTAACTATAGCCAAATAATTAAATATTCTAACAGTTGGAACAGAATTTCCCTCCTTCCCTATTTACCCATTCATTCAACATCTCATAAATACCTCTTTTTTTTTAAGTCCATTGGCAAAAATCTGGCATTTTCCCTTAATTTAATTTTATATTCTCTTGGATCCTGAACTAAACAACTGTAAGGAATTGGCTCTACATTAAGCCACTAATCAGACAGACTAACAAGTGAATAGAGAACAGCTGCAAATAATGAGGAAGTCTTTTTAAAAAAGCCCAGCATCTGGTAGTTGCTTCCTTGAATATGCTGGAAGATCAAAAAGTTGGGAAGCCTTTACTTTCCAGGATAGTTCTGTTGGAAATATCTTTCTTTCTTTCTTTGGTATTAAGATGGTACTGGAGTCATTGAGTACAAGTATTTGTATCTGATTTACTAAAAGGGATCACACAGTTCTACCACCTCCAGCACAAAGGCTAGTGTATTTCTTTGATTCGGTTTTGAAATTGGGAAGTGCAAAACTTGAAAGAAATCCTGAATGCTATGATAGAGAGAGAGAAGTTAATGTAAAATACATTTGGGAGGAGGGGATGTAGGACAAACAGAAATGAAAAGTTAAGAAATAAGTAAGTTAGTAAGAAATCATTACTAAATTATCTTCCCTACAGTAAATAGTTTGTGGTATTCATTAGATTAGTATAGGTGTTCTTGGTTATTTTCTTGTTTGTTTTAGAGCATTGGTCCCATCTTATACTCATGGTGCTGATACCTGGTACTACATATGCCTAAGTTTTTGGGCTTTAAGCCTTGTACTGGCTGCAAATAATACAAAAAAATCTATGGTGGTGTGCTGCCCTCATTCCACCTGTCTAAACTGCCTCAGAGAGGATTATGTTAGAGCAGTGGTGCCTAAACTTTTTCTGTCACGTGCCTCCCCCCCTCCCCACCAATAGTAATGGAATCTATCCGCTCCCCCCATTACTCAGTTGGCTCAGCAGAGGAACTTGGGCTGAAGGTGGAGCTGGGGGTTGAACTGGGGATGGAGAAGGAGCTGAGGCTAGAGGTGGACCTGGGATGGGGGTGGAGAGGGAATGAGGACAGAGCTGGGCTGGAGGTGGAACATGAGGCAGAGTGAAACTGTGGCTGGGAGTGGAGTGGAGCAACAGCTGGTGCCAGAGCTGGGCTGGGCATGGAGTGAAGCTGGTATTGGATCTGGGTTGGGGGAGGAGCAGAGTGAAGACATACTCTGCATCTTGGTACTGGTCTCCCTGATGGTACAGGAGACAGGTTGGCTGGTACCAGTGGATATCCAGTGTATACCCAACATGAAATCCTTGGTACTGATGTGTCCAGAGCGACATCCACGGACCTTGGCACTGCTGGCACAATACCACCGTAGTTGTGTGACTCAGGGTCCTCTTCAGAGCCTGATGTAGGCTCTTATGCCCCTCGCTCCTGTAATACAAGGTGTCACCTCCCTTCTTCATCAAGAGAGTTCCAATACCCTGGTACCCACAGGATGTCCAGAGACAGGGACCCTTGGAGTAGTCGTGGCTGGGGTCCTGTGCCATAACCATGGCCCTACTAGAACCTGTGTTGCATGCCTCCCACTTCCAGATCCTCCACCTTTCAGTACTCCTAGCAGACAACATGTTAGCATACATGAGGAGGTCCAGGAGTTTTTTGTTAGTATGGATGTTAGTACCAAGCAAAACCCCAAGGATTGCAGATGTCAGGATCTTAAGAAAGGCAGTCGGAATCAAGGTTGCAGTCCAGGGCCCATTCCAGGGGTAAGAGTTTGAGTTTGAGGATCTGGGTCAGGAAGCAAAGTCTAAATCAAGCCAAGGTTGAAGCCAGGAGTTCAGGAGCAGGATGGTCATGGCAACTACCAGAGATCCGTGGTGTTGCCTTGAAGTTTCCTGGAATGCCCCTTGGTTTATATAGGGTGAGGAGCCAATGAGGAGCCGTGAGGATGCTGCCTGTTAGTCCCCTTGAGGTGGGACTTCTCATGGTTTATGTCGACAGCAGGTCATGCGGAGTGGAGCACAAGCTGGTTACAGTGGCTTATGGGTGGTGGCATGGAGATGTTAGCTGTATGGCAGCTCTACAGGCCTATGTTCTAGACTCAGAGGGCCTTATGTTACCTCTTCCTGGGGCCCCCTCCGATGGCCAACCCAGGTTCGTCTGGATGGGCAGCATGGAAGACTTCCACGAGGTCAGGGAGATGATGTGGGATGCAGACTCCTAGGATCACTCTTCGGGTCCGCAGCCTTCCCAGTCTGTGAGGCACCAGAGGGAGCCGCATCTAATTTTTAAGTCTCATATCTCATAGCCCTTTCATTCATTGTGTCCTTGGATTCACACCGGAGGGGGAAATGGTTGAGACAGGTGAGCAAAGGGTTTGTTGATATAGGGTTTCAACAAAGATATATGAAACACCGTGTGTATTTTGAGGGATGTGGGTAACTGAAGCTTCGTGGTCACTGGGTTAATTACCTGGCTGATGGAATATGGCCTGAGATATCAGGGGTCCTGTATATGACACAGCCAGTTGGTATGGAGGTTTAGGGCAGAGATTCTGACAGCGAATGCAGGGCCTTCCTGGTGCTAGCAGTCAGCATACCGCTTGTAGTCTTCCTTAGTCTTGCCCTTGGTCCGCATGGATCTGCCACACTGAGTCAGCGGCCACCGGATTGTTGTAGTTGACAGGTATGGCCAGGTGGTGACAGGGGTGGAAGCCACAATTTGCATAGAATGCACTCTGCCTGGTGGAGACATGGTCGGTGTTGTAAGCAAACTCTGCTTGGGGTAGGAGGCTTGTCCAGTTGCGAAGCTTCACAAATTTCAACCAGAATAAATATTGTACTAATATTTGATTTGTTTGTTCAGACTGACCATCTGTTGATGTTAGGTGATGGATGTGTAAGTGGAGACCTAGAGCAACCATAGGGTTTTGTACCAAAACAGTGACACAAACTGCAAAACTTGATCAGTTGTGACTTGCTTCAGGAGTCCATGGAAATGGATGTCATGAATCACCAGGAGCTGAGCTGTTTCTTCTGCAGAGGGCAGGTGTGCAGTGGAGATGAAGTGGGCCATTTTTATCAGCTGATCAACAACAGCAAGGACTAGTTTGTCTGCTAGACATAGGGAGCTTGACTATGAAGTTAAGAGTAATGGCTACTCAGAGACTAGACAGGGTCTTGGAAGACATTAAAGTGTTGAGCAGTTTTAAGCATGGCATCTTGGTGCAGGTGCATGTCTCACAGGAATCAACTTATGAGTGGATTTTGTGCACATTCAGGGCCAACAGAAGGAGTGGGTGGCCAAATGGAGGGTTTTGAAGTGACCCTGATGGCCTGCTATTAGTGAGTAATGACAGAGCCTTAGTACCTCTAATTGAGTGGCTGGTGGGACATGCAAGCAGCCCTTGACATAGAGCAAGCCATTCTGGCCCTGGCATTGCCCCTGGCTTGCAGTTTCGAGCCCCTTGGGAGGGGGCTCCTTCTCTGTAGCTGAGCAGATTGGTAACATGAGGTCTTGGGAATCATGGCATCTAGTAAGTTCCGGGACATAAGAACATAAGGGGGAGATGTTTCTGTCTGGCAAGATATTCCCCTTTTTGGGACAAGGCATCAACAGTCTTGTTCTCGGCCCCAGGTGGGATGTGATGGTGAAATTGAAGCATGTGAAGAACAGGGCCCAGCAAAGCTGCCTCTTGTTCAGTGCTTTGGCTCAGAGGAGATACTCAAAGTTTTTATGATACGTGTATACCTGTACTGGTGCTGAGCATCCTCCAGTTAGAGGTGCCACTCTTCAAAGGCTGCTTTGATGGTTAAAAACTCCTTATCTAGAATTCTGTTTGGAGTGAGCTTCTGTGAATAGTAGGCACAAAGATGGAGGTGCTGTTGTGGACCACGTCTTTCAGAGAATATGACCCCAATTGCCACATTAGAGGCATCAGTCTCGATGAAGGGTTGTGCTGAGTTGGGATGGACCAGAATCGGAGCACTGGTAAAGGTAATCTTGAGCCAGTCTAGTGCTTTTGGCCTGTAGAGGCTAGGTGAAGGAAGATTTTTTTTTTTTGTGGGGAAGTGCTGTCAGGGGCCAATTTGGCCTGAAAACTCAGAGATGAAGATTCTATAAAAGTGAAGCTCAGGAAGTCTTGTAGTTCGTTGATGTTTTGGGGGGTGCTACCCAGGTCTGAACCGCCTCTGCCTTCTTAGGGTCCATTTGGAGGTCATAAAGGGATGGGATGTAGCCCACGAATTCCATGAAGCACTGATCAAAGTCACACTTTTCCAGCTTTGCCTAAAGGCCATGTTGATGGAGCCGTTCCAGGACTGACCAAACATAATGGGTGTGTTGTTCAAGATCCTTGGAAGAGATGAGGATATCGTCTAGATAGACTATAATGTACTGGGATAGGATGTCATGGAAGACCTTATTTATGGATTGTTGGAATGTTGCAGGGGCATTTGTGAAACCAAATGGCATTACCAGGTGTTTGTAGTGGCTGTTCTGGGTTTGAAAAGCTGTCTTCCACTCATCTGTGGCCCAGTTATAGGCCCCTGCAGGTTGAGTTTCATAAATACATGGTCCAGTAGTTCCAGGATGAGTGGAAGGGGGCACTGATTCCTGAGGGCAACCTGATTTAGGTCTTGGTAATCCGTGCATAGGTTCTGGGTTCCATCTTTTAACAAACCAAACTGGGGCCCCAGCGGGAAAGGTAGATGGCCATATGAAACCCTTGGAAATAGGAACGCAGGGCAGCCATCTGAGGTTCCAATATCGCATCATATGGCCAAATGGCACTTGGGCTCCTAGATGCAGCTCAAATGGGTAGTCATAATCCTGGTGTGGTGGTAGGGTATCAGTATTCTTCTCAAAGACATCACCATAGTTGCTGTACTTGGGGCAGTGCTGGAGTCAACTCTGGTGATATTTCACCTAACCCACAGCCAGGGTCAGGTGAGGGGTATGTCTTGGTTCTTGGGTTTGTCAGACAGTGTGAGTAGGCAGACTTGCTAGAAGAACTTGAAGCAGAAGCTAACTTGGTGCTCATCCCAAAAGGATCATGAGCCAGCACCCATGAAATGCCAAGGATTATGGGGAAGGACCTCCCAGTGGTCCCAAGTGGCAACTTCACGCCACTGTCTCCTGTGTCCCTGGTCCTGATGACAGGAGTGAGCCATATATAGTTTCCACTGGGTTAGGGACAGTCTTTGCTTGAACTGCAATACCCATGGCTTAGGCGATATCAACATCTATGAAGTTGTCCACTGCCTGAAATCCATGAGTGTCCACTGTGGCAGAATTTGGTAAGGCTCCCCTGATATTTGGAGGCAGACTTGGACTTACCTTGCCTGGGGTGTGTCTCGCCAGGAGTGGGGGTTGTATTATGTCAGGACTCACTCAGGCCAACCCCCTCTACCAGGCCTGGATGTTTTTGTTTCCTGAACTGCGTTGTGCTAGAGCTTGGGATGGACTGTTGGCAAAAATATGGCTGATCCTCCACAGTAGAAACACAAGCTGGGACAGTGCTCTTTTTCCTCAGGGGTCACATGGCAGTGTGGGTTGAGACTGGTACTGAGGGTCACTGGTCAGGTACCCGCTGCATGGGTGCAGAGTCCGGGTTGAGATTGGTACTGAGGGTCACTGGTCAGGTAGTAGCACAGATCCCTTCTTTTCCTCACATTGCTTCAGAGCCTATTGTCAGTATGGATGACAAGGCTGATGAAGGCCTCCACAGGCTAGCCCATCCTTAAATCTCCTCACATAGTCCCCACTGGAACTGGTCGAGCTGGGACAGTTGGTTCCACTCAGAGTCGGAGACTAGTCACCAAAAGTGGGCGATGTCATGCTGTCTGGAATAGCTCATGTCTGTGAGTACCTACCTCAGGGAAACTGTCAGAAAAAAGGGCAGATACCCTAAACTGGTGGTGTTCTCTATAATTAGATTTCAATAAGTCAGTAAGAAATGTGAACTCCTGGATCACTATATCAGTCTTACCATGGAGTCACAAACAATCCCCTTTGACTTTCCAGTCTGTCTTCCCACCCAGAGAAACTGGACTTTGATATAAATCACACCACATTCAGGTTGCTCCCAGTCCCAAGAGACCAGTCACTTACTCCAGATCAATTGGTACCATAGATTTTACACCAAAGACAATGCTGGTAGCCAATTTCATAGAAAATTAACTATAGGTTTATTAGCTAAGAAAAGGAAATGAGAGTTACTGAGAGGTTGAAGCAGGTAAAATATGTGTACAGGTGAGTCACGGTCTATAATTCCAAATGGTAGCAGAGATGTAATAATCTGCCAGTTTCCCGAAAGTCTCTCAGGACTACCCAGAATAACTCTGGGAATCTCCATCTTGTTCCATTGTTCCCCCCTGTTAGAATCCAGACAGTCCAGAGATGAAAGATCTTTCTTTGAATCCAATACTCATAGCTTCTTGTTCCAGAAAACAAGCTTAGAGGGTCACTACTCACGTGGGCTTTTACGATGAACAGTGAGGAATGCATTGCAAATGGTTTCTCTACCAATTTTACAAGACTGTTCACTCTAACCTTATTTGTCTGGGGCCAAGCCTAGAAGCAATTGTCCAGTATGGCAGAAGTCCCAAACCATATTTTTGTGCATCAGTTTTCTCATTGGTGTTAATCAGTGAAGAGGAATTGAGGTGAGGTTACAAGTGTCTTTAATCCAACAAATCAGAACACACTTTCGCAAAGTAATAGGTTTCAAAGCAAATAATCATGTTATGTTAGATGTTTCTAAAGGTAAATATGCCCCCTCCTCCATACCAAGTAAGTAGACTCCTTAGTTTAAAGGGCACAAAGCTTCAAAGAAAGCCTTGGACTGTCCTTTAAGGAGAGCAGAATCAGCAGCAGCATGGCTTAATCACAACACCCTTTTTCTGCTTAAATGACAAGGGAAGACCTAGATTTATCCTGGAAGGTAATATACACCTTGAGTATGGTGTTAATATGTAATCTATACATGGCTTTAATTGCAATTCTAGTTCTCTTCTGTCACAAATATTCTTTATAAGGGTCTTGATTAATTATCAATCTCGCTGTTAATTTATGTAAGGTGTGTGATAAAACCCCTCTCAATCCTTTGGCCTTTTCATTTTTACAACCTTTTTATTAATTTAATTCCTTATATAAATATGAAATCACCCTTTATTCAGGCCTTGGCAAAGAAAGATTCCCCCCCCCCCCCCAAAAGGACAGAGCACAGCAATGTTTGGCTAAAAAAACCTGACTATATTACTAATGGTATAATTGGAGATAGCTAGAAAAAAATATTTACTTGAGCTGTCAGTGTTCACAGCTGTTCAAAGAAAAAAGCCACACGCTCCAAAAAACATCAGCAAAAGAGGCCACACCTTTTGTCGGGCAATCATTTTACAAAATATTTACTTTTCCAGTAGAAAAGATGAATTGTGAGATATGGGACATGAGGGATAATTCAGCTACTTCTTAAAGAGCAGGAAAAGAAAATAATTCACTTGGAGGAAGGACAGAAAAAAAACAACAAAACAAGCCTTGCTTCTTCAAACAGCAAAAAAAAAAAAACAGCAGACATTAGTCAATACCAGGTCTTCCAACAATCTCTGAAGAGGATCAGAGAAACTCAAGAATTGCAATGAAAATGAGGGGGATTTGTGAAGATATGGAGAACATTATGACCCATAAGTAGGTGGGAAACAAGATACCACAAAAAGGAAAATATTTTAAAAAACTGGGTGTATAAAAATAATATGGTCAATTATAAAATTCCACAGACCTTTGTGCTATGTTCTTTGACACGGTATGAACACTACATTAAACTGAGCACCTGTGAAATGAGATAAGTGGACTGTCTCAAATGTAGAGTATAGGGTGGAAACCTAATCTTGACCATCCAGTTCAGCTGGAAACACTGCAGTACATATGAAGAAACATTTCTGTTGTGCATAATAGGCCATTATCATGAAAATCATAAACATTTTGCCCAGCTATATAAATTACAGTAGTAGGCCTTGGACAGAATCTGCTTCATCTTTTAATTCAGACAGCCAAAGTCTGCCTTCAGTAACATTGTGGAACTACTTTATTATTTAATACTTTTAATGCAGTAGCAGCCACAGGCCCTAACCAAGATTGGGACCACATAGTAGGCACTGTACTAACTCATACAAAGATATAGTCTTTGTGTGAAGAATTTACAGTCTAAGAGAAAATATGTGAGGGGTGCAGAAGAGGAATACCACCAAATATGAAAAAGGAACCTCTAATAAAATTGTTCCACAAAGAGATGAGTCCATTCTTTGTGAATGTAGCTATTCAGAAGGGAGGCCCAGACCCTTTGGAAGCAAGGATTGAAAAGCAGAAAACAGACAGTAAGTCTCCTTTTCCCCAGCATCTTAATAATCTAAATCAGTATTTTTCCTTCATTTTAGGTTGGCAACCCCTTATTTGAAGTCAAAAGTTTTTGCAACCCCATCTTGCATTTGCTATTAAAAAAAAAAAGTATGACGAGTATCAGTAGTAACAATAATTTGTGTGTGTGTTTTGAGAGGTTGACAGAGAATAGGTGATCTTAAAGGGTAAGGATGTGGAAGGAGTGAAATTTTCTTTGCTTTAGAACATAATTTCAGTGCCTCACCAACAACCCTGAGTGTCTTTCATGTCCCCCCCCCGCCCCCCACCGGGATCACAACTAATCTAGAAACACTGTTCTAGAAATCATCCTTTGATCTTCATATTTGAATCTGATGTTCTGTCCTTGCATCAAAGATCTTTCCATTATTTGTTACTCTCCTCTGGACACTTTCCAGTTTGTCCACATATTTCCTAAATTGTGGTTCCCAGAATTGGACACAGTACTCCAGCTGGGGCCTTATCTTCTAGAGCCAGGGCCTCTTTTCATGAGCTAGGGAAGTGTTTCTCCACTTGGGTAAAGGTCCCGCACAGAGGTCAAACTGCAATGATCCTTCCTTATGACAGCATATCATTCCTCTTATCTGGGGCTTCTCTTGCTATCTAATGAAATCCTTCTACCAGGGACAGGTTCTACTGTGATTTGGCACTCATAGCTCTTCCCTTTTGGAGCCTCTCCCACTTAGGAGCATTCTTCCTTAGTTTCCTTTGTTGGTGAGCCCCATCACTTTGGGATCTTTTTCATTCCGGGGACTGTTCTCTCACCGAAAGCTTCTGTTCTGTAGCCTCTACTGTGAGTAGCTGCCTTTCATCATGCCCAGATGCTTCACTGCCTAATTAACTGCCCCAGTGAGATAATTAGTCCCAAGTGAACCTGAATTGCCTCATTCCCCTTTATGAAGTCTGTCAGAAGTGGGCTGAGCCCTTGACCCCTTCAGAAGGCCAGCTACCCTGTGACAGTCAGGAACTAGATTTTTTTAGCGTTACGTAAAAAAATAAGGTTTTACTTCATTTTGAGGCCATATATAATACCTTTGAACAAAGACTAGTACATAGACAATGGGTATCTTGTTTTAATGTTTATTTTGGAAGTGTGTGGAGGCATTCCTTTAATCATGACTGATTATATATAATACCATATAATACTAGAAATAGCAAGCTCAGAAACCAGAATATAGAGCACACCAGATAATTAACAGTTATTTAATGGAAAGAAATGTTGATATATTGTACTCCGGATGGGTCAGATCTCATCAATTGTATTTTGATTTAATTTTGGAAAGGAAATCTAGCTGAGTAAAAGAGGTCAACTGCTAGCCTATAAGGTTTGAAACATGGAAACCAAGACTTATTTTTCATTCTCAAAATCAAGTGTGTGTATATTTTAATGTTTTCTCAGTTGGAGATCCTTCTGTTGGAAACTGAAATTTTCCACATCCTGTAAATATTTTAAATAGCAAGTCTTTTATATGATTTAAGGTTCTGCCACCAAAAAACTGTAATTCTAGATTTACCATGATTTTCCTGTTTTAGGCTTGCCTCCTGTCCCTTCTACGTCAAGAACAAGCTTTGCAGAATTTTCCATTAGGGAACGGATGAGAGAAAAATTAAAAGCTGCAAGGGTGAGGATGCATTTATAAAGGATTTTATTGTATTTGATTGATTACATTTTCATAAATCCTATCTTCCTTGTTTTGTGCTGCATATAATTTAATGAATTAAATTCGCCTTTGTAACTTGTTAGTATACACCTCTACCCCGATATAACGCTGTCCTTGGGAGCCAAAAAATCTTACCGCGTTATAGGTGAAACTGCGTTATATCGAACTTGCTTTGATCCGCCAAAGTGTGCAATTCCACCGCCCTGGAGTGCTGCTTTACCGCGTTATATCCGAATTCGTGTTATATCAGGTCGCGTTATATTGGAGTAGATGTGTAATATTTTATATCTGTACAAGTTAGTTCCCAGTAGCTGATTTTGATGTTATTTTCTAAACAAGTTAATTTGATTCTTGTTTGTAATATGAAAAATGTAATGTTTGGCAAAACTTTGCCGTTTTAACTGTGAGTCAGATCCTGCCACTTTTATGTTGAGTAAGTACTACTTTCCATGCTGGGATCTTGCTGAAATCATTGAGGCTACTTGTGGAGTAAAATTACTGTACAGTGTAATAAAGGGAAGCAGAATCTGGCTCTTTATAATAATTAAAGATGATTATGCAGTAAAAATCTTTCATTAGTATTACATGTAGTAAGTAGAGCTGTTGATTAATCGCAGTTAACTCACAAAAATTAATTGCAATTAAAAAAATTAATTGTGGTTTTAATCACACTGTTAAACAATAGAATACCAGCTGAAATGCATTAAATATTTTGGATGTTTTTCTGCATTTTCATGTCTATTGTATTCTGTGTTGTAATTGAAATCAAAGTGTATATTTTTTATTACAAATATTTACACTGTAAAAATGATAAAAGAAATAGTATTTTTCAGTTCACCTCATATAGGTACTGTAATGTAATCTTTGTCATGAAACTGCAACTTACAAATGTAGATTTTTTTTTATTACATCACTCAAAAACAAAACAATGTAAAACTTCAGAGCCTAAAGTCCACTCAATCCTACTTCTTGTTCAGCCAATCACTAAGACAAACAAGTTGGTTTACATTTACAAGAGATAATGCTTTCCTCTTCTTATTTACAATGTCACCAGAAAGTGAGAACAGGCATTTGCATGGCACTTCTGTAGCTGGCATGGCAAGATATTTACGTGCCAGATATGCTAAACATTCATATGCCCCTTCATGCTTCAGCCACCATTCCAGAGGACATGCTTCCATGCTGATGACGCTCATTATAAAAATAATGTGTTAATTAATTTCTTTACTGAACTCTTTGGGGCAGAATTGTGTATTCCTTGCTGCTTTACCCATATTCTGACATATATTTCATGTTATAGCAGTCTCGGATGATCACCCAGCACATGTTGTTCATTTTAGGAACACTTTCACTGCAGATCTGACAAAACGCAAAGATGGTACCAATGTGAGATTTCTAAAGATAGCTACAGCACTCAAACCAAGGTTTAAGAATCTGAAGTGCCTTCCAATATCTGAGAGGGACAAGATATGGCGCATGCTTTCAGAAATCTTAAAAGAGCAACACTCGATGCTGAAACTACAGAACCCAAACCACCAAAAAAGAAAATCAATCTTCTGCTGGTGGCATCTGACTCAGATGATGAAAATGAACATCCATCAGTCCGCCTTGCTTTGGATTGTTATCCAGCAGAACCCGTCGTCAGCATGGACTCGTCCTCTGGAATGGTGGTTGAAGCATGAAGGGACATATGAACCTGTAGCTCATTTGACACGTAAATATCTTGCAACACTGGCTACAGCAGTGCCATGAGAACACCTGTTCTCACTTCCAGGTAACATTGTAAGCAAGAAGTGGGCAGCATTATCTCCTGAAAATGTAAACAAACTTGTTTGTCAGAGCAATTGGCTGAACAATAAGTAGGACTGAGTGGAATTGCAGGCTCTTAAAATTTTACATTGTTTTATTTTTGAATGCAGTTTTTTGGTACATAATTCTACATTTATAAATTCAACTTTCATGATAGAGATTGCACTATAGTACTTTTATTAGGTGAATTGAAAAATACTATTTCTTTTACCATGCAAATACTTATAATAAAAAATAAATATAAAGTGAGCACTGTACACTTTGTATTCTGTGTTGTAATTGAAATCAATATATTTGAAAATGTAGAAAACATCCAAAAATATTTAAATAAATGGTGTTCTGTTATTAACAGTGCAATTAATTGCAATTGTTATATGACCAAACTTTCTTTTTGTTTTTTTCTAGTCTAAAGCAGAAAATGCTTTACTGCAAGAAGGTCCAAATCCAAGACCAAGGCACTTAAAAAGCCTCAAGCAGAGAGAGTCAGAAACTAGATGGGAAAAAGAGGTGAGAAATACAATGTGTATGGTTGCATGCTCCATATGCTGTCATTTTAACAAGAAAGTGAAGGTAATAAAACTGTCAGTTGTTTGAAAGCCATTGTGTAAGATCATTGTTATTGATCTTTTTTTTTATATTGTCTGCTAGACAGAAAGACAGACATCTGGGATTTTTCAAGAATTAGCTAGTTTACAGGAGCCTTTCCAATGAATGCATTTCATGTACATGCTATACATACAGTATTACATTTCCTCTTATTATAGCATAGACTTCAAGTGAGGCTTCTGTCACCTAGAGATTAGCCCTTCTGAGCTCTGTGCTCCTGTTTACCATGTTTTAAGATACATAATTGCTATACTTGAACCAAAAAGAGTATTTTATCTGCAGTGTGCTTTTATATTTTGTTTCTGTTAGAGGTTACACAGATAAAGCTATAGCTTTATATAAAGGCACAAAGCTTTAACAGCTAAAGAACTCTCACTTTTTAGACATATTTCTTTGTTAGTATTTTGCATCCTTTGATTCTTATCCCCTTTAGGTTGATAAGGGGACAGAGCTAACTAAGGGTATGTCTACACTATGGAATTAGGTCGATTTTGTAGTTTTTTTTTTTGGAAATCGAGTTGATATAGTCGATTGTGTGTGTCCCCACTAAGCGCATTAAGTTGGCGGAGTGCGTCCAAGTACTGAGGCTAGCGTCGATTTTAGGAGAGTTGCACTGTGGGTAGCTATCCCACAGTTCCCGCAGTCTCCACTGCCCATTGGAATTCTTGGTTGAGCTCCCAATGCCTGATGGGGCAAAAATAATGTTGTCAGGCCCCCCTGCCTTCCTCCCTCCTTCCGTGAAAGCAATGAAAGCATCGTTTCTCACCTTTTTTCCTGGGTTACCTGTACAGACGCCATACTACAGCAAGCATGGAGCATGCTCAGTGCACTGTCACCGTACATCTCCTGAGTGCTGTTGACAGACGCGGTACTGCAGTGCTATACAGCAGTATCACCTTGCCTTGCCTTGCCGATGGCAGATAGTGCAATACGACTGTTAACTGTCGTCGTCGTCATCTCGTGGCTGCTCCTGGCTGACCTCAGTGAGGTCGGTTGGGGGCGCCTGGACAAAAATGGAAATGACTCCAGGTCATTCTCTCCTTTATGTTTCGTCTAATGGATATTCAGTCCTGCCTGGAATACCATGCCAGCTGGAGGCTTCTGCTTCAGGCTGCTCTCCCAGCCAGCAGCACCGTGCGGTCACACCTACTCCAGCCTACCCCTTGCTCCCGTGGCTCATGAAGCCTGGACAGTAGTAAGGAGCAGTTCAATTATAGGCTGAGCAAGTGCAGAAAGGTGGTAGAATGTGCCTTTGGACGTTGAAAAGCTCGCTGGCGCTGTTTGCTGACTAGGCTGTCTGCGATTAGATTAGAAGAGCACGGCAAGGCGCGTTGCGCACCACACAGTTTCATGACTGGCCAGGCTTCAGTGTGACAGTTGTGTATGTTTCTCCTTGATGGAAACCCGCCCCCTTTGTTGATTTTAAATCCCTGTAAGCCAATCCTGTAAGCTGTGTCATCAGTCGCCCCTCCCTCCATAAGAGCAAGGGCAATCGTTTCGCACCTTTTTTCCACGCAGACGCCATACCACGGCAAGCATGGAGCCCACTCAGATCACCACGGCAGTTATGATCACTGTAAACATTATGTGCATTATCCTGCAGTATATGCTGCACTGGAAACTTCAACAGAAGACAAGAAGGCGACGGCAGCACAATGTTGAGAATGATGAGCACATGGACACAGAGTTCTCTCAAAGCATGGGCCCTGGCAATTTGAACATGATGGTGCTAATGGGGCAGGTTCATGCTGTGGAACACCGATTCTGAGCCCGGGAAACAAGCACAGACTTGTGGGACTGCACAGTGTTGCAGGTCTGGGATGATTCCCAGTGGCTGTGAAACTTTTGCATGCGTAAGGGCACTTTCATGGAACTTTGTGACTTGCTTTCTCCTGCCCTGGAGCACAAGAATGCCAAGGTGAGAGCAGCCCTTTCAGTTCACAAGCGAGTGGCGATAGCCCTCTGGAAGCTTGCAATGCCAGACAGCTATCGGTCAGTTGGGAATCAATTTGGAGTGGGCAAATCTGCTGTGGGGGCTGCTGTGATCCAAGTAGCCAACACAATCATTGAGCTTCTGCTATCAAGGATAGTGACTCTGGGAAATGTGCAGGCCATAGTGGATGGCTTTGCTGCAATGGGATTCCCTAACTGTGGTGGGGCGATAGACGGAATGCATATCCCTATCTTGGGACTGGACCACCAAGGTAACCAGTACATAAACCGAAAGGCATACTTTTCAATGTTCCTGCAAACACTGGTGGATCACAAGGGACGTTTCACCAACATCAACATGGGATGGTCGGGAAAGATATATGATGCTTGCATCTTTAGGAACTCTGGTCTGTGTGAACGGCTGCAGCAAGGAACTCTCTTCCCAGACCAGAAAATAACCACTGGGGATGCTGAAATGCCTATAGTTATACTTGGGGACCCAGCCTACTCCTTAATGCCATGGCTCATGAAGCTGTACACAGGCAGCCTGGACAATATTCAGGAGCTGTTCAACTATAGGCTGAGCAAGTGCAGAATGGTGGTAGAATGTACCTTTGGACATTTAAAAGTGCGTTGGTGCAGTTTACTGACTCGTTAGACTTCAGCTAAACCAATATTCCCATCGTTATTACTGCTTGCTGTGTGCTCTACAATATCTGTGAGAGTAAGGGGGAAATGTTTGACTGGGTGGGAGGTTGAGGCAAATCTTCTGGCTGCTGATTATGTGCAGCCAGACACCAGGGCAGTTAGAAGAGTATAGGAGGGCGCGGTGCACATCAGAGAAGCTTTGAAAACCAGTTTCATGACTGGCCTGATTACGGTGTCAAAGTTCTGTTTGTTTCTCTTTGATGAAAACCCGCTCCCTTGGTTCACTCTACTTCCCTGTAAGCCAAACACCCTCCCCCACCCCTTTGATCTCCGCTTGCAGAGGCAATAAAGTTGTTGTTGTTTCAAATTCATGGATTCTTTATTAATTCGTCACACAAATGGGGGGATAACTGCCAAGGTAGCCTGGGAGCAGTGGAGGAGGAGGGAAGCACCAGGTTGAGTGGCGGAGGAGGGAAGGACAAGGCCATACTGCATTTCAAACTTATTGAATGACAGCTTTCTGTTGCTTGGGCAGTCCTCTGGGGTGGAGTGGTTGGGCAGCTGGAGGCCCCCTTACCGTGTTCTTGGGTGTCTGGGTGAGGAGGCTATGGAATCTGGGGACGTTTGGTTACACAGGGGCTGCAGCAGCAGTCTGTGCTCCTGCTGCCTTTCCTGCACCTCAATAATATGTCGGAGGATATCAGTTTGGTCCTCCAGTAGCCTAAGCATTGCTTCCTTCCTCCTCTCATCACGTTGATGCCATCAATCATCTTGATCCCGCCATCTCTCCTCTTGCTCCCACCACCTGTCCTCACGTTCATTTTGTGCTTTCCTGCACTCTGACAGTGTCTGCCTCCAGGCATTCTGCTGGGCTCTTTCAGTGTGGGAGGACTGCATGAGCTCAGAGAACATTTAGCCGTGAGTGCGTTTTTTTTCACCTTCTAATCTTCGCTAGTTTCTGGGTCAGAGATGATATGGGGAGCACTTAAAAATTTGCACCTGTGGGAGGAAAAAAAGGGAGAGTAGCATTTAAAAGACACATTGTAGAGCACAATGGGTAGACTCTTTCACAGTGAACCAAGCTGTTAACATTACATAGCACATGTGCTTTCTTTACAAGGTCGCATTTTGCCTCTTACATTGAGGGTCTGCCAGTTTGTTGTGATTTGGCTTGCAGGCAGACGTGGTAAGCCACAGTCTTTTGACTTCTTTAACCTTCATAACGTGGAGATGGTTTCAAACAGCATCGCCATCATTTCCCATACCAAGCACCTGTTGGGTTGGCCTTTTAAAATGGGTTGGCCATTTAAACGGAGAGGCCTGCAGTTTTCAGGTTAATGTGCAGCACAAACCCAACTAAACCTCCCCCTCCCCCCCACCCACACAATTCTCTGGGATGATCACTTCACTCCTCCCCCCCACCACTATGTGGCTAACAGCGGGGATGATTTCTGTTCAGCCACAGGCAAACAGCCTAGCAGGAACAGCCACCTCTGAATGTCCCATTAATAAAATTCCCCTATTTCAACCAGGTGACCCTGGGAGTACATCCAGGAGAGCTTCACTGAGATGTCCCTGGATGATTTCTGCTCCATCCCCATACACCTTAACAAACTTTTCCGGTAGCTGTACTGGACACCAATGCATCCCAAGTCTTCAGGGCAAATTAATCATTAAACACGCTTGCTTTTAAATCATGTATTGTATTTACAAAGATACACTCACCAGAGGTCCCTTCTCCGCCTTTAAGGTCTGGGAGCCCACCTTGGGTGGGTTGGGAGGGTACTACATCCAGGGTGAAAAACAATTCCTGGCTGTTGGGGGAAACGTTTTCTCTCCTTGCATGCTGTGTGCTATCTTCAACCTCCTCCTCTTCCTCATCCTCAAAATCCACATCCCTGTTGCGTGAGAATCCATTGATGGAATCCATGCACAGGGGTGGGATAGTTGTAGGAGCACCCCCTAGAATGGCATGCAGCTCATCATAGAAGCAGTATGTCTGGGGCTCTGACCTGGAGCAGCAGTTTGCCTCTCTGGTTCTATGGTAGGCTTGCCTCATCTCCTTCAGTTTCATGCGTCACTGCTGCGGGTCCCTGTTATAGTCTCTGTCCTTCATGCCCTTGGAGATTTTTTTCAAATATTTCGGTATTTCATCTTTTGGATCGGAGTTCTGATAGCACAGATTTGTCTCCCCATACAGTGATCAGATCCAGACCTCCTGGTGGGTCCATGCTGGAGCTCTTTTGTGATTCTGGGACTCCATGGTCATCTGTGCTGATGAGCTCTGCATGGTCACCTGTGCTGATCAGCTTTCCATCCTGGGCAAACAGGAAATGAAATTCAAAAGTTTGTGGGGCTTTTCCTATCTACCTGGCCAGTGCATCTGAGTTGAGAGTGCTGTCCAGAGCAGTCACAATGGAGCACTCTGGGATAGCTCCCGGAGGCCAATACCATCGAATTGCATTGACACTACCCCAAATTCAACCCAGCAGGGTTGATTTCAGCGCTAATCCCCTTGTCGGGGAGGAGTACAGAAATCGATTTTAAGAGCCCTTTAAGTCGACAAAAATGGCTTTGTCATGTGAACGGGTGCAGGGTTTAATCTATGTAACTCTGCTAAATTTGACCTAAACCTGTAGACCAGGGCTAAGGGAGAACAGGGTTTAAAAAGTCCGTTCCTAAGCCACGAGGGGAGCTAGCAAGCAGGAGCAGAAGTTGGAAGTTTTGCAAGGCAGTTCTCCAGGTGAGGAAGGAGAGACTACATGATTCTCAAGGTGAGTTTGTCTGTTCGGTTGCTTGCTTGCCATGTTTTGCTTGATTAAATATTACAGTGTGGTGTATTGTGGGGGCTGCGTGCTGAGCCTACTGACATGCTAGGCTAGGCTAGATAATGAGGCTCTAGCCTGCTGTCCTTTGATCCCTAACTCCTTTAGAATTACTTGACAAGTGGGTGGGGTTAACTCAGAGAGAACTGAGATTTTAAAAATCAGGTCCTAAACTACTGGAGGAGTTAGCAAGTGGGAGTTTTGAGGAGCGTGAGAGGCAGATACACCTAACAAACATACTCTGAACTTACACCACTAACGCCCCCACCTCCTCCCACAAAAAAACCAACCAAACGGAAAAAACCCTGAAGGCTAAAAGTAATGCAGGCAGTAGTCGAGCATCAGCGTGAGGGCGATCTAGTTTGTTGCACTGAGTGCAGCATATATGATTACCTGTCTTTTGGGCAGGTGTGTATATGGTGTAAGCAACTCATGGTCCTTAGAGACACAGTATTGGCTCACCAGAGTGGGTGAACTGGAGGAGCTAAGGGAGACAGAGGTACACAGAGAAGACTTTCACAGACACCATAGATAGGTCTCACCCTTGAATCTGACATGCATCCATGCTGTAAGGGAGGATGAAAGTCTTGGGGAAGAGGAACATCAAGCTGGAGTGGAGGGTAACAAACCCATAGTTGGGACCCTCCTTGCAGATGGTGTCATTGTATCCTCTCACAGTGAGGATACCCCTCCTGGGTTGGGAATCCAAGTTACTAGGAAGAAGAAGGTAATAATAATGAGGGATTAGATTATTAGAAACATAGATATTTGGGATTGTAATGATTGGGAGAACCTCATAATAAATTGCCTGTTGCAATGGCTGTGGATCTCACAAGACAGAAGGATGTGCAGTGATGGGGAGGAGGAGCCAGTGGTCATGGCATATGTAGGTACCAATGATGTAGGCAAAGGTAGGAGAGTGATCCTGCAGGTCAAATTTAGGTTGCTAGGTAAGAGATTAAAGACCAGGACCTCTCCATGGTAGCATACTTTGAAATGCTTCCAGTTCCACCTGCTGGGCCAGGAAAGCAGGCAGAACCGTAGGGTCTCAATGTGTGGATAAGACAATGGTGTAGGGAGGAGGGTTTTGAGCTGTTAGGAACTAGGGAACCTTTTGGGAAAGGAAGAGGTTGTACAGGAAGGGTAGGCTCCACCTAAACCAAAACCGAAACAGACAGCTGACTTGTAACATGAAAAAGATTGTAGAGGATTTTTTAAACTAAAGACTGGGGAAAAGTTTATGGATGCAAAGGAGTACAAGGTTCAGATGGAGACATCTCTTAGGGTTGAATTTATTAAAGGGAGAAATTTATATGCTAGTAAAGAGAATAGGAAGTTGGTAAAGGAGCAAATGAGGACAGTCGAACATGAGAGTTCCATTTAAATGTAACACATAAAGGCAAGCAAGTGAATACAGTAACTCTTCACTTAAAGTCATTCCGGTTAATGTTGTTTCATTGTTACTTTGCTGATCAATTAGAGAACATGCTCGTTTAAAGTTGTGCAATGCTCTCTTATTATGTCGTTTGTCAGCGGCCTGCTTTGTCCACTGCTTGCTGGAAGAGCAGCCCATTGGAGCTAGCTGGTGGGGGCGTGGAACCAGAGTGGACTGGCAGCTCCCCATCAGGTCCCTGTTCCCCTAAGTTCCCTGTGCGGCAGCTGCCCAGCAGGCTATCAATTGCCAGCAGTTCAGCTGTCCCTCCCCCCACTGCCATGTGCTGCTCCTGCCCTCTGCCTTGGAGCTGCTCCCAGAGACCGCTGCTTGCTGTGCAAGGGGGAAAGGGGGGGGCGTTAATGTCAGGGTGTCCCCCTCCCCCCTGCTCCTGCCCTCCGTTTACCCCATCTTCATAGAGCAGGGACAGGGGGTATGGACATGACAGGACTCAGGACGGAAGGAGCTTCCTGGCAGCAACTTCTGTCTCAACTTGCTGAATCTACTTAAAAAGTCAGTGTACTTAGAGTGGGGTCAGTGTATTTAAAGGGGCCTTGTGCATCTCTTTCTCTCTCTCACACACACACGGTGTCTGTCTCTGTCTCTGCTAGGCTGTCTCCCCTCCCTCCATTCGTGCTGCCTTGTAGAGTGTGAGACTACATGAATAACAATGGGTTAACCCTTGAGGGCTCAACTGATTGCTAGTTCATCATTTAGCAGTAAGACATTCCCTGGGAAATAGCCTACCCTCTGACTTTACCACCTCCAGCAAATTTCACAATCATCATTGCTGTGTACCAGTATTAAATTGTTTGTTTAAAACTTATACTGTGTGTGTGTGTGTGTGTATATATATATATATATATTTAGTCTTTTGTCCGGTAAAAACAGTTTCCCTGGAACCTGCCCCTTCTCCATTTACATAAATTTTTATGGGGAAATTGGATTTGCTAAACATCATTTCGCTTAAAGTCGCACTTTTCAGGAACATAACTACAATATTAAGTTACTGTATTGACAAAATGTTCAAGTGCTTATATACAAATGTTAGAAATTTAAATACTAAGATGGATGAACTAGAGAGCCTGGCATTAAATGAGGATATTGATATAATAGACATCATGGAAACTTAGTGAAATGAGGATAATCAGTGAACGCAATAATTCCAATGTACATAATATATAAGAATAACAGTAGGTCATGCTCGTAGGTGAATGTAGTATCCCCTTCCGGTTTCAAAAAATGTTGTTTCTGTCCCTCCTTTCATAATCAGGATCAGACAAGTTTCATTAAATGGTTTGAGTAGTTTTGTTTTGTTTTGCTTTAGAAGAGAAAAGAGTTAATTGTAACTAGCAAATGCACCCACTTTCTAATAAACATTTGATCAGAATAAAATTGGACTGTGAACATGCAACAGTTAATCTGTATACTCAGCTACTCACCACCTTCATTTTTATGTGTCTGTAAATAACTTGTATGATAACTTTAAAGATTCTTTTTATGCAGTCTGAAGATGAGTCAAGGCACATGCAAGAGGATGAATCCCAGATGTCTTCTAGAGTCAAGTTTCGTGATTCCGTCAAAAAACTCAAGCAAAAGTCACATGTAAGAATCATTTTCCTTAATTACAGTAACCTTTACTTACTTCAGTGGGGCTTGGTGTGGCTGCAGGATTTTCACTGGGTGGAGCAGCTGGCAGGATTGGGATCTTAATTTGAAAAATGCCCTCCCCATTGTCAGGGGGCTTAGGAATGTAATAAACAATTTAAAATATGATCATCTTCATAAATACCCATAGCAACTCTGCCAACAAATATTAAAAATAGCCACAAAAATCTCTGATAAAAGAACTGTGAAATCAGAACAATGTGGGCCCAGGGACTGGGGGCCATAGGAGCTCTCGCTTCTTGTTAGACATTTCTCTCATTGATTGACAGCCGCAACAATACTCCTATGTATTACATGGGTGGTAACAAAATACTGCTGTTAATTGGGTCACTGGGTATAAATTTTAAAGATTCGTTCTGCCTCTTAGGGGCAGATTTTGACACTGTGTGCAGGGGCAGGAGAGTCCCACAACTTGTGCTTCTTGAGTGCAGGCACTGCCAGCTGTGTTACAGGAGGCAGGACTGGACAATGTCTTTCCACCTTACCCCTTCAGTACTGTCTGGCAGAGTCTGGGACCTTCAGCATGGGAGATATAGAAGTCACTTCTCATTGTGCTCCTCTAAACTCCCTCAGAGGGCATTGTTCCTGCCTGTGATTTCTGTGTGCAAAATACCTCTCGAAACTGCTGTTTGTATGATGCCCTCTACCACCCCCTTCACCTTTCACAGCCACAACATAATCCTAGCCTCTGATCATTTCCTAAGTATGTTTGTATTTAAGAAGATGAACAAGTAAAAACTGAAGCAATTGATATTTAAAAATCTTACTATAAATGTTTTATTAAGTAGTAGAGATATTAGTGGTAAAAGTTTGATATATAAACTGTTTAACAGATGCTTGATTTCATAGTTTTGATGTTTGTGTGATTTTTGTTTAAATGATTCATAAGCATTATTGCTGTTACTCATGAAAGGATAGTTTTAGCTGTTTTACTTGTATGAAAAATTGTAAACGTGATCTTGAATAAATGATACCTTCTCTCCTTAGGTCCAGACTGATTTTCCTTCTGCTGAAGAAGCCTATAAGTTTTTTACTTTCAGTTTTGATCCTGAGCCAGAGAATATAAAGGATGAAACTAAGAGCAAAAAGAAGAGTGAATCAAATCAGGAGGAAGAGGAAGGGGAAGAACTGGAATCTATAGTAAGCCATCAGCAAGAACAAACAGAGGATGGAATGGTACAAATCATAGACACACTTTTTAATATTTTTATTCAGACTTTTTATGCTAACTTTTGCTTATCCATTTAATAAAAACTGATTTATTTTGTAATTTATTTTAAAAACAAAATGTTGGGATTACATTTTCAAAACGCTGAGATGAGATAGAAGTTGATTTGTTTGCAGTTAGTGCTTTTTCTTTAGTAGTGAAGTACTTCTTGCTTAATAATTACATAACAAATAATTGACACTCTTGATGCAGAAGCCTTGTAAGGCTGTATAGCCATATATGAGAAAATAAGAGTTTTATAGTAAACTGAACAAATCAGTAGACATTGTATCAGTAGTTGTCAATTTCACCTGAGACTAATATTGCATGTTTATTAAAGAGACTGGAAAAAAAAATCATGATAGGCTACTTTTTCAAGACAATATGAAATTAGGATGACAAGACATTAAGGAAAAGTGATTATAGTTGATAATCCATGGTGGTAACTACAAGTCTGATTCTTCCACCCTTTCTCACATTGAGCAGTATCTTCCTCCACAAATTGTCCCATCATTCCAAAGGAATTACTGGCAGACTAGTGTACTACTCAATGTCAATAAGGGTGGTAGAATCTGTCCCATTTAACATATTTGTTAGTAAACTGTACGTTTTGTTAAAATGAAATGGAGTTTCTATTTCCAATACTCTAATATATAGTAACTTCCTAACATCTTGAATAAACTGTGATGATATTGATTTTGATTATTCCAGTGTATAAATGTGAATGACTAGCTTTACCCAATACAGTATAGCCTCGCTATAATGCCTTTCATAACAATGAACTTTTGAATATAATGAACCCGGTCTCTGGATCTCACCTTAAGCCCTGTTGCTGTGGCAGGGGCTGACAGCTCCTCCAGCCCTTGCGCAGCCCCAGGGCTGGAGGAGCTGTTGCCCCTGCACCCCCCATGGTGGTTCTCTTTTGCTGTAATGAACCCCTGGCTATAAAGAATAAATGGCTTGGATCCCGAGGGGTTAGTTATAGCAAGGATGTACTGTACAGCATAATTTAAATAAAACCCATTTTTCTGTTTGCATGCAAAATTGTGAGATTGATGTCTTCCAGACCAGAATTTCATACTAAATAAAAGAACTAATACGTTTTTACATTTCACATATAGGATGAAGAGGACTGCCTTGTTAATAATAGAGAAGATTTATTCATTATAGATCAAATGGCTCGTGATTTTCTAGTAGTAAAACCTGCAGACTACAAAAGCTATTCTGAGCGACTACAGAAGGAAAGAGAAATTTTGTTCACTCCAAGCATCCTAACAGGTATGATATGCATTTTTTTCTTTTTTTGCTAAATTTAACTGAAATATAAAATACTCTAACCCAGGGGTTGGCAGCCTTTCAGAAGTGGTGTGCCGAGTCTAATTTAAGGTTTTGCATGCCAGTAATACATTTAAACATTTTTAGAAGGTCTCTTTCTATAAGTCTATAATCTATAATTGAACTACTGTTGTGTGTAAAGTAAGGTTTTTAAAATGTTTAAGAAGCGTCATTTAAAATTAAATTACAATGCAAAGCCCCCCTGAACCGGTGGCCAGGACCCGGGCAGTGTGAGTGCCACTGAAAATCAGCTTGCGTGCCACCTTTGGCACCCATACCATAGGTTGCCTACGCCTGCTCTAACCTCCAGTAGCACCTGTTGTCTGAGGGTCTCTGTGGTACTGTAGGTACAGCCAGAGGAATCTGTACCTGAGTGGGAGTCTTGAAGCACAGACACCTAACTAAATTGTCTCATATGTTAGACCAGAGGTAGGCAACCTATGTCTCTTTGAAAAGTGCCAACTGTCTTCAATAGTTTTCTACCTTGGGCTTGTTGAGAGGCACGCTAAGCAACCTTAGGTGCTCACTAACTTAGTGGTCATGTTTCCCAAAATCCAGCGTTGAGGCAGGAGCCTTTGCCAAGTCCCCTCACTGGGCCTGCTAAATCCTCAAGCTTTTGCTTCCCAGCCTCATTCTGTGAAGGAGGAGGAAGAAGAAATAGAGCCATCAGTCTCTCAGCTCTTCCCAAACCCATTAGCAGTATGTGCTAGCATTGGTATCTGGATCGTTCTGAATGTCAACATCTTCGATGTTGGTATTCTTGAGTTCTCAGTTCTGGGTGCTTTGCGTCTGACAGCATCAGCTTTCAATTGCCTCAGTGTTGGCGAGTGTATTCTTGATTTAGTGGAGAAAACAGACTGATAATTAGATCTGTGCTCCTTATATACACCCCAATATATAGACCCGATTGTATAGAAAGGTGAGGTGTGAGGATGTAGTTAGTGCGGGTGGAAAGCCCCAGTGGGTGCTGCTATCTAGAAAGTTTAAGTTCATGCCCCAGAGTGCATGAATCAACTATACTGGGAAATAATGCAGGCTATGCTCAAAAATGAACAAACAACGTCAAAACACTATCACTAGTAGAATGTTGTTATAAATTTATACTATAGATCTATCCTTATCATGGAAATAAGAGCTGCTTTGGTTATGTACATAAACAATATTAGTTATTGACATCAGGCAAATTTCACAGACAGCATTTTTAAGGTGTTCCCTTTGCAGCAGCAAAATATCTGTGTAGTTTTTAAAAAGCAGTATAGGTCCTTAGAAAGCTAATAAATTATATCTCCAGTTATAAAATATCTTACATATTTGATTTCTCTTTAGTGCCTATGTCTCTGAAGGTGCCTGAAAACATGCAGCCGAGGTACCTAGAAGATGAGGGTCTTTACACAGGAGAAAGGCCCATAGTGTCACTATCTAATCAAAACATTCTAGAGAACAGAATACTGAGACAGGAGCAGGTAAGTCATCACTACATTATTACTTGTGTCTGGTTCAGGTTCTTTTTATGTCACAAACAGGAGTGTCCAAAATTCAGACCCTTTCCTTATGATGATTAATTTTTTATTTTATTACCCTTCAGGTGAAGCGTGAATAATCAGATTAGCATATGGGCCACATATATTAAAAAAAAAAAAACAGTCTGAGAGCAGTATCAGAATTTTTGAAGGTTTTTATCAGAAAGTAAGCATTTTGGGGGGAATTGGCAACAATGGAGTGCTTCAGGCCAGGTACCTCCCACTCAAACTGTATCTTTCAACAGAGAACAAAAAAGTGTTTTCTTTGTCTCTGGCAATGTTCTGCGGGTATTAGTGCAATAACGGGTTAAATCCAAAATTATCTTAAGAAGGTATTGTTAGGCAATGTTGCTATGCGGACAACACTACACAGGATCTTTTCAGGGGGCAAGACAAAGATGCCACATTTATTATGATAATACAATTTGATTTATGACCAATAACTAATGTCTAAACACACACACACCCTCCAGATGTTCTGCAGCTGCTGTATAGTTACCAGTCTTGAACATAGCTTGAGTTCGTGGCTTGGGATCGTAGCTTGTGGCGGCTAACTGGCCAGGAAAGCCGGGCACAAGGAAAGGCTGGGTTTGCCCTCCCATGTTGGCAGCAGAACGTTACCCTCCCAAAACCTTCCATCTCACCCATCCTTTTTATAGGCTTTAATTTGAATCCAGAATCTATAGGTCTTGCTGTGTCACGCTGCCTCTGGGTTCAGTGTCATTGATCACCCATCAATTGCAGACGTGACTTTCAGCGTCGGACCTGGCTTTGATCTTCCTTCTATTGTGCCTTTGTTCTTTTCTTTTTAGGGTAGACTCTTCTTACTTTGTTAGGGCTGTTGTTTGCATTTTCAGCCATTGGTGTTTGAACTCTATTTCATCAGGACAGGCTGGTGCTGGAGGTTGATTCCATCATCCATACATACCTCATTCACACATTTAACCTAAACTAATAAGATTACAGCAGGGTTTGCAAAAATGAAGGTTGCAGCAAGCTTTTTCAAAATGGAGTAAGCATTTTAAAATGGGGTTTGAATTACAATATGGCAAACAATGAACAGAAGTTACAATATAGACAAGTGTAAAAGCAGCAAAGAGTCCTGTGGCACCTTATAGACTAACAGACGTATTGGAGCATGAGCTTTCATGGGTGAATACCCACTTTGTCAGATGCATGTAATGGAAATTCCAGGGGCAGGTATATATATATGCAAGCAAGGAGCAGGATAGAGATAACGAGATTAGTTCAATCAGGGAGGATGAGGCCCTCTTCTAGCAGTTGAGATGTGAAAACCAAGGGAAGAGAAACTGCTTTTGTAGTTGGCTAGCCATTCACAGTCTTTGTTCAATCCTGAGCTGTTGGTGTCAAATTTGCAGATGAACTGAAGCTCAGCAGTTTCTCTTTGAAGTCTGGTCCTGATGTTTTTTTGCTGCAAGATGGCTACCTTTAAATCTGCTATTGTGTGTCCAGGGAAATTGAAGTGTTCTCCTACAGGTTTTTGTATATTGCCATTCCTAATATCAGAATATGTCTGTTAGTCTATAAGGTGCCACAGGACTCTTTGCTGCTTTTACAGATCCAGACTAACACGGCTACCCCCCGAATATAGACAAGTGTAGTGGATGGAAAACAGTGAACAGAAGTTACAATACTGAAACAGTGTAAGTCTCAGTGGTTTAAGCAGAAATTGGATTGACAGTGAAACTTACAAGGGCAACTGGCTGAACAGCTATAACTGGTTTTATGAATGAATGTTGTTTCATTCATAAAACTTTACTTATGACGTTACATTAATAAAGTGAACAATTAAAAACAATTTCATTCATTGGTTCTACAATGTGACCTATCAAATGGAGCATTGGACTGGGACTTAGAAGACATGGCTTCTATTTCCAGCTCTGCTAATAGCCTGCTGGGCGACCTTGATTAAGTCATGTCACTGCTCTGTATTTCAGTTTCCCATCTGCAAAATGGGGATAATGATAATGAATTATTTTATAAAGTGCTTTGCTATCTGCTTATGAAAAGTGTTATGGAAGAGCTGGTTATTGTTATTATTTATTAGAAAATTAAAGTAAATCAAAAGTGAGCACTATAAAATTTAATTTAAGATTTGCATAACATCTTGGTTAGACAGATTAAGACCATCAGAACAGCCATATTGGGTCAGACCAATGATCCATCTAGCCCAGTATCCTGTCTTCTGACAGTGGCCAATGCCAGGTGCTTCAGCGGGAATGAACAGAACAGGTAATCGAGTGATGCATCTCCTGTCATCCACTGCCAGCTTCTGGTACTCAAAGGCTAGAGACTCCCAGAGCACGAGATTGGATCCCTGACCATCTTGGCTAATAGCTATTGATGGATCTATCCATTACATTTCTTGTAGTTTTAGCAATATCAACAAGCATGCAGTTTGCATCATATGCCTTGTGTACATTAGCATGTTTCCTAAAATGTGCAAGGTTGGGAGATTAAGAAAAATAGTGACATAAGGAGGATTCAGACAGGATCCTTAGATGTATTGCCTTTGGGTCTGGGGCTTGTCAGTAGACTGCAGTATACTCAAAATTTTCTGTGTGAATCAGCTAAAACACATGGGGGATGCCACTCACAAGTTACTAATGCTTAAATTATTTTGCTTGTTTGCTTCCTTAAAGAAAAAGATTTAAAAGCTGTGTCTCCAGAAATATGGGATCTTATTTTCTGGAATAATAGTATAATTGCAAGTCATTCCCATATTAAAGTTACAAAAAATGTTATCTACTTTATTATTCATAGGGAAAAAGGTGGTTTGGAGATGATGGAAAACTCTTAGCATTGCCTAGTCCAATTAAACAATCTTCTACGAGACCGCCAATATTTTCATTGGAGGAAGGCATAGAACCAGAACTTGAAACATTGTATAGAAAGGTAGGTTGCATTTCATATATGTCATTACTGTGACACCATTTAGTATTGGTTACTATACTCTCAGGAATCCTTAACTATGAAATTTTAGGATTAATTCAAGGATTTGTCTACAATGAGTGTCTTACACTGTTATGGCTAGACCAGTCCAAACCCCTAAATGTGGTGTCCTCATGTAAAAAGTGACTTGCACTGGGTTAAGCTTTACCAGTTCAAGTGTCTTTTTACATTGGTGCAGCACATCTAGCCTAGGAGTTTGCACGGTGAAGCTGCATTGGTGTTGCTACACTTGTGCAAAGAAAAGAATAATCTAGTGTGGGCAGATTCAAACAGGCTGTGTTTCACTTCTGTGACTCTATTTCTGAAACCTTTCTTAAAGCTTTCTTTCCGTCTTTGGAGAAACCATGACACATTAGCATATAATAAGGCTTCCACTTTTGTGAGATGAGAATTCTTCCAGCTGCTGCTGCACTACCAGTCTGAAAGTTGCTCATCAGCTGGCCCTAGTGACAATTACAAACACATAATTCTCCATCAAATCTAGTCCCACAGGTCTATTAATGGGCCTGCAATGCAGAAAGAGGCAAAACTAAATCTGCACTTCATTGGCAGGGAAGAACTAACCATACTCATCTAGAGATGCTTTCCAGTCTCTGTTCTGCTTTCACAGTGCAAGCATGTTGGCTAAGGGTAAAATTGCAAAAATGCCTAATTCCCATTTTCAAAAATAACTTAGGCCCTTAGGAGTGTAAGTCCTGCTGAATTTTGGTGAGACATAGGCTCATATATGTCCAAGTCACTTTTGACAATGGGACTTCAGCTCCAAAGTCACTTATGGCCTTTTGAAAATTTTACCCAATATCGCTCCTGCTGCAGAGCTGAAACAAAGGCAAACCAAAGAAAATTAAATTAAAAAAAAAATGTAAGAAAACCAGGGCTCTTGTCCTCTACAATCTCTGAATTGATTTCAAGTTTGATTCTCTACCCAAAGGGGAGCATCACCAGTGCATTATTCCTTCCTGAGGGACTCTGTCTGATAAGAACAGCCATATAAGATGGTGCATAAGCTTGTTGAGAAGACAAAGCATAAATTCATCTGGTTCTGCGCTGGAGTCCCTTGATGAGTACTTCAAGTGCACGTAGGCAAGCTGTATCGACTTTTGTCAGGAAGTAGCAAGGGCATAATGATTGACCAGGCCAGAGGTTTCCTTGGTGCCTCTCACCATGCCCGGAGAGGAGCAGTGCAGCAACTGAAGTCCTCTTGGCTCTGACAGAGAGCCTGCAAGCTGCACTCCGTCACCACCTACCCTAGTTGTGATGGTACTTGTACATGGAATATTTGATTAGTCATCCCAGCATCAGGCTCTTAAGAAGAGATCAGCTGAGGCCAGTAAGGAGCGCGTTGTGCTCTTCTGCCAGTCTTGGTTGCAGTTGCTTTACTGTGAAGAATATCTGATCAGCCACTCCTGCCTTCCTTTGGGCTGTGGAGGGCTGTTGCGAAGCAGCTGAATCCCCTAGAAGACATTGCAGACAGTGGTAGGGGGATGCAAGATCCAAAACACTGTCCCTAATATCCTCTCCCCTTGAACTTAAATCACAGATCTCACTGGGCCTGACTAACATGAGTATTCCCCTGCAGCATTATAGGGAAGCAAGGTGGCCTTTTTACCTCTCCTGGTTATACCAGTATAACTAGAGGGAAAGCCACTTCTCCAGAAGAAAGCAGAGCACACCCCAAACCAACTGACCAGGAAGAAATTTGGTGGGCTTTCCTGCTCCCAATTCCAGCTTCTCCATATGGCTCCTTCAGTGCCAAGTCTGAGCAGAATCTCCAGTTCAGAGTCAGACGAATTCACTTTGCAGGCTATTGGCTATTTGGCATCTTAAGCTTTCATCCTGGAACTCAAGGAGAAGTCCTTGGTGCTTCCTCTTCCTGCCTGAAGCTATTCCTCCTCCCAAAGAAAAGCTGCCAAGCACTTGATGATGGCCACATCAAGTTGTTTAGGAAATCTAAGGCCCTCTTTGTGTTATGTCACTCAACATCAAAGGGGTAGAAGCCTGTATCAATATGGATCTTCGGGGCCATTTTGGAGGCCCACAGGGTAAGGCCTGCCTCTTCCCTCTAATATCTGGGCTCATTTCCTAAATCTTGGCAGCTTCCTGGGAAAATTGCTTAGGGGAAATGTCTAAAGCAGCCAGTTGGTTTTCCCTGCGTATGTTCACTGAGATCCATATACTGGTTCTGTGGACCTGAATTTAATGGCAAATAGGTAAGGCCCTACTTGAATTGTGGGATGATTGTCAAAAAAATGCGGCTAAGTTGCAGACAAGCCATGGAAAATGGCAGAAAAGTAATAATGGACCTTATTTTTGGAAATAAAGTCTATTATTATTATTATTATTATTATTTTATTTTCCGCTCTTGGCTGCCTGGGATTAAGAGTGGGGGCTCTTGCTGCTGGGCACCTGGGGCTAACAGCGGGAACATGGTGCTGATAGCAGGGGCACCCACTGTCAGCTGCCCAGGGCTGAGAATGGGGGGTTCCCGCTGTTGGCCAGCTGGAGCTGATAGTGGGAGCACGGGGCTGATAGCAGGGGCTCCCACCATCAGCCACCCTGGGCTGAGAGTGCAGGTTCCCGCTGTTGATCGCCTGGGGCTGAGAGCTGGGGGCTAGGGCTGACAGCAGGAACATGGGGCTTCCACTGTCAGCCCTGAGCCCAGAAGGGCTTGCATGTCAAAATGCTGGTAGAAGCCTAACACTGCAGAATCTGCAATAACACAAGTTAAGTAGGGCCTTACAAATAGGAGAATTTTTCTTGCTGGCTGAAAATTTCCTTTTTTCAAGAATCCACATCCACAGATTCAATCTATCCTATGTTGATTGGGATGCAAATGAGTTGTATTCATATGTTTCTATTTAACTAGTTTGGCTGTGCCTATTTGCTGTGCACTGGGTTTATTAGTGTTCTCAAGTATTGTTTTCCTAGGCAATACTTATCATGCAACTTTTAGTCAAGAGTAATTGAAGTTACTAAGCAGGACATTCAGGTGAGTTTGCCATTGATGGACAGATCTGGTTCTTTTTTAACTGTGTAGTGTAAAAGATCTGTTGATAGGTCTGTAGAGCTGGATTCTTAAAGCAAGGATTTTTTTTGATTAAACAAGATACATTTTCTGTTCTAAAAACTCAGGTACAGGCATGTTATGATTAGGTATAGACAAGTGGGTTATTGCCTGTCACAGGACCATCTTTACAAGCTTTAATGCACACGTCAGAATAGTCTTAAATATTTCACTCTTTTATTTTCTTCATTTCAGGCAATGAAACCTATGCATGCCAACCAATATATTGTTGGATCTGGGGACCCTCAGGGACAGTTTCAACTGGACGTTGATATTTCTGGGTTAATATTCACCCATCATCCCTGTTTTAGCCGTGAACATGTTCTGGCAGCCAGATTGGCTCAGTTGTATGATCAATATCTAGCAAGAAGACAGCAAAACCTTACCAAACTCCTTACAGATAAGGTATTTTCATTGTATGCTCTAGCGTGTTGAGATACTCAGTAGCTAGTTTAAGGTTAAAACTGAATTTGAGTCTTCAAAATGTAGCAATGTAACTTCTAGCTTTGTGCCATGAATAATATATTTTGTTGAAAATAATCCTGTTTTTCTGTAAAGTTTTAACCCCCCCCCAAATATTTGTTCTTTAACATCAGATCAAATGAATTTCAATTGAAAGCTGATTAAAATGTGTCCAACAGCATAGTGAAACATTACTCCATGTTCAGTGCAGACCTACCTGTTTGTTTATTTAAAATCTCTAAAGGGATCTGAGATACAAGTCAGTATAATTGTTTTAATACAATAGAATTTACATAGCTTCCTTTATACAGAGTATCAAAAATGTTTTGCAGTGAATGGTAGATATGGCTTTACCGAGTTGTGTACAGTGACTCAGACAGGCAGAAAGGGAAAAACAGCATACAAAGATGGAGAAAGGTGAGTGAAGCTTAGTCTCAGTTCTAGGTGAAAAGGAATACAATTATTATTTGTTTCCATTGTATTGACATGAATTCCTTACCTTGACATTTTTAAGGAAAATGTTTATAAATACTTGGTTCCATTAAAATAAAATTATAGTTTCCAGCTTTATATCTGTGCTAAATATTATGATTTTATTTGTATATTGTCACACTTAATATATTTATCACCAAAACCTGGTGGTGTAATAAATGAAGACGTTGGGATATGAGAAGTTATTCCAGGCATGAGAATAAGAAAATTTAAGATCAAGCATGAGAAATTTAAGGCACAGGATCATGATTTGAGAAAGTTACAATCAACTGAAAATTGGAATTGCTTGTCCCGTTCTTGTTTAGTACTGTATCTGAAATTATCAAACTGAGGCTTACTGTAGTTTTACGTCTGTTTCACCCATTGTGAGATGATGATGGTGTAGACAGGAGAGATTTAGATTTATTAGGAACTGGGGAAACTTTTGGGATGGGGGAGCCTATACAGGAAGGATGGGTTCCACCTAAACCAAAGTGGAACCAGACTGTTGGCACTTAACATTAAAAAGGTTGCAGAGCAGTTTTTAAACTAAGAGATGGGGGAAAGCCGATTGCTGTAGAGGAGCATGTGGATCGGACAGAGACTTCTCTTAGATGAGAGTCTATTGATAGAGATTCTCTAGGTTTTAGTCAGGAGGAGAGGATGGGAGAGGATAAAGTATGAGCCAGATCAGATGAGAAACATTCACATAAAAAAGAATCTGACACATCAGAAAAGGGCAGACAGACAAACAGTGACAGTTTTTTAAAGTGCTTGTACACAAATGCTAGAAGTCTAAATAATAAGATGGGTGAACTAGAGTGCCTCGTGTTAAAGGAGGATATTGATGTAATAGGCATCACAGAAACCTGGTGGAGTGAGACTAGTCAATGGGACACAATCATTCCGGGGTACAAAATATATCAGAAGGACAGAAGAGGTCATGCGGGTGGGGGAAGAGAGGAGGAGGAGGAGGAGTGGCACAATATGTGAAAGAAGACGTAGAATCAAATGAAGTAAAAATCTTAAACGAATCCACATGTTCCATAGAATCTCCATGGATAGTAATTCCATGCTCTAATAAGAATATAACAGTAAGGATCTATTATCGACCACCTGACCAGGACAGTGATAGTGACTATGAAATGCTAAGGGAGATTAGAGAGGCTATCAGAATTAAGAACTCAATAACAGTGGGGGATTTCAATTATTCCCATATTGACTGGATACATGTCACCTCAGGATGAAATGCAGAGACAAAGTTTTTCGATACTTTAAATGTCTGCTTCTTGGAGCAGCTGGTATGGGAATCCACAAGGGGAGAGGCAACTCTCAATTTAGTCCTGAGTGGAGTGTAGGAGCTGGTCCAAGACGTAACCGTAACCACTTGGAAATAGTGACCATAATATAACAACATTTAACATCCCTGTGGTGGGAAGAACATCTCAACAGCCCAACACTGTGGCATTTAATTTCAAAAAGGAGAACTATGCAAAAATGAGGGGGTTAGTTAAACAGAAATTAAAAGGTACAGTGACTAAAGTGAAATCCCTGCAAGCTGCATGGATGCTTTTTAAAGACACCATAATAGAGGCCCAAATTAAATGTATACCCCAAATTAAGAAACACAGTAAAAGAACTAAAAAAGAGCCACCGTGGCTTAACAACCATGTAGAAAAAGCAGTGAGAGATAAAGAGGCATTTTTTAAAAAGTAGAAGTCAAATCCTAGTGAGATAAATAGAAAGGAGCATAAACTCTGTCAAATTAAATGTAAAAATGTAATAAGAAAAGCCAAAGAGGAGTTTGAAGAACAGCTAGCCAAAAACTCAAAAGGCAATAACAAAATGTTTAAGTACATCAGAAGCAGGAAGCCTGCTAAACAACCAATGGGGCCCCTGGACGATCGAGATACAAAAGGAGCACTTAAAGATGATAAAGTCATTGCGGAGAAATTCAATGAATTCTTTGCTTCAGTCTTCACGGCTGAGGATATTAGGGAGATTCCCAAACCTGAGCTGGCTTTTCTAGGTTACAAATCTGAGGAATTGTCATAGATTGAAGTATCACTAGAAAAGGTTTTGGAATTAATTGATAAATTTAACAGTGACAAGTCACTGGGACCAGATGGCATTCATCCAAGTGTTCCGAAAGAACTCAAATGTCAAATTGCGGAACTATTAACTATGTTTGTAACCTATCCTTTAAATCGGCTTCTGTACCCAGAGACTGGAAGATAGCTAATGTAACGCCAATATTTTAAAAAGGGCTCTAGAGGTGATCCTGGCAATAACAGACTGGCAAGTCTAACGTCAGTACCAGGCAAATTAGTTGAAACAGTAGTAAAGAATAAAATTGTCAGACACATAGAAGAACATAAATTGTCGGGCAAAAGTCAACATGGTTTCTATAAAGGGAAATCATGTTTTACTAATCTATTAGAGTTCTTTGAAGGGGTCAACAAACATGTGGACAAGGAGGATCCAGTGGACATAGTGTACTTAGATTTCCAGAAAGCCTTTGACAAGGTCCCTCACCAAAGGCTCTTATGTAAATTAAGTTATTGTGGGGTAAGAGGGAAGATCCTTTCACGGACTGAGAACTGATTAAAAGACAGGGACAAAGGGTAGGAATAAATGGTAAATTTTCAGATTGGAGAGGGGTAACTAGTTGTGTTCCCCATGGGTCAGTCCTAGGACCAATCCTATTCAACTTATTCATAAATGATCTGGAGAAAGGGGTAAACAGTGAGGTAGCAAAGTTTGCAGACGATTCTAAACTGCTCAAGATAGTTAAGACCAAAGCAGACTGTGAAGAACTTCAAAAAAATCTCACAAAACTAAATGATTGGGCAACAAAATGGCAAATGAAATTTAATGTGGATAAATGTAAAGTAATGCACATTGGAAAAAATAACCTCACCTATACATACAATATGATGGGGGCTAATTTAGCTAGAACTAATCAGGAAAGAGATCTCGGAGTCATTGTGGATAGTTCTCTGAAGACGTACACGCAGTGTGTAGTGACAGTCAAAAAAGCAAACAGGCTATTAGGAATCATTAAAAGAGGGATAGAGAAAAAGATGGAGAATATCTTATTGCCCTTATATAAATCCATGGTACGCCCACATCTTGAATACTGCGTACAGATGTGATTTCCTCATCTTAAAAAAGATATGCTGGCATTAGAAAAGGTTCATAGAAGGGCAACTAAAATGATTAGGGGTTTGGAACGGGTCCCATATGAGGAGAGATTAAAGAGGCTAGGACTTCTCAGCTTGGAAAAGAGGAAGCTAAGGAGGGATATGATAGAAGTATATAAAATCATGAGTGGTGTGGAGAAAGTGAATAAGGAAAAGTTATGTACTTATTCCCATAATTTAAGAACTAGGGGCCAGCAAATGAAATTAATGGGCAGCAGGTTTAAAACAAATAAAAGGAAGTTCTTCACACAGTGCACAGTAAACCTGTGGAACCCCTTGCCTGAGGAGGATGTGAAGGCTAGGACTATAACAGGATTTAAAAGAGAACTAGATAAATTGATGGAGGCTAAGTCCACTAATGGCTATTAGCCAGGATGGGTAAGGAATGGTGTCCCTAGCCTCTGTTTGTCATAGGGTGGAGATGGATGGCAGGAGAGAGATCACTTGATCATTACCTGTTAGGTTCACTCCTTCTGGGGCACCTGGCATTGGCCACTGTCAATGGATAGGATAGTGGGCTGGATGGACCTTCAGTCTGACTCAGTATGGCCATTCTTACATTCTTATTGTCAAGATTAGGGTGAAAGAAAACACCAGAAAGAAATACTTTATTTGAGAGAAAGAGTCTTGTAGTTAAGGCACTAGATGGGGACTCAGATTTAGTTTAGCCTACCTGAGTGACATCGAGCAAGTCATTTAATCTCACTGTGCCTCAGATTCCTATCTGTAAAATATGGGTAACAGTAATTCCCTATCGTCTCTGGAAGTTGTGAAGAAAAATTAATGAATTTTTGTGAGATGCTTAGATACCAGCACGATGGAGGGAAGGTAAATAGATATACTCAGCAGAAATGCTGAAGTATTTGGTTAGATTTGAATCCTGAACAGATTTTTCATAGTGTGTTTATTTACCACATTAATATATTTAGCCTTTTTTGCTATTTAAAGTTTGCTTTGCTTTCAGCTGAGTAATGATCATAGAACATTTTGTCCATCAGGGTGATGTACTGTAGACAAAATGTTTACAAGCAGCTCAGTGCTTGTTTCATTAGTCTATAAATAAGTAGGAGTGATCCTCTTCAATATTTGTTTGCAGTTCCATTGCCCTTGTTTCAAGTTCACTTCTGTCATGACTGTTGAACCATGAATACTAATCTATGAGGTTTCTGTAGTTTTTGATTTCACTCATGAATCTCTGAAATCATCATTTGAGGAGATGCAAAGTGGGTACAGAAACTAAATCCTTCATCCGTTTCCAATTACCTTGTTGGAGTGGCAGTTTCCTGTCATTTAGTGGCTAACTGGTTCATTTCAGGTTACAATGTGTGCAGTACAGTTTCCTCCATAAAATTTGAAACTATCTATGAATTGTTGGTTTGTTTTTGCCTTTTGTTTAAGCTTCATGCTCTGAGGAATGCTGTACAGAGTAGTTTGGACAACAGTGGAACCAGTGTCCCAAATTCTGTAGCACAACAGAGCGTAACTGAATATAAATTTGTAATCAGGTAGGTACAGATTCATTAGATCACTTTTTTTCTTTCTGCACGTGTACAGAACTATTAAACCATGCCAAACTTGACACTTTGTGGTAAAGTATTATGCATGTGAAGTAAACAGCCCAGGTTACGAATAAAGAAATATGTATACAAAATCAGAATGTGCAGTGTTTCAGATTACATTCCAAAAATCATTTTAATTTTGTTTTTTTTTACTGGTTGATGAATCATCAGAAATGTATATAGAGCACCAGACAGCCATATATATTTAACTTGATTAATAAATGTATATGAAGTTTCAAAGTGATACAAATTTAGTATACATGATGTATGCCCTTCTTCCCAGGATTCCATTGTCTAGTTGAAAATAGTAGTCCTGGAAACCCAAGCAATGAAATTATTATTCTGCTTTTTTTTCACTGTTAACTTTACTGTGTTCTTGTAAAAAATTAATAGTCACAAACAACAGACACTACAGTTGTCAGCTACACTACAACTATGCAATATGGGGCATTCAGATTTCTCCACTTGGAGAATCTCAGTTTATAACAGTAAGGGTGAATTCTTGGCCCAAATGAAGTCAGTGGGAGTTTTACTCTAAGGATTTTTCTTCTTGGTAGGCCAAATACTAGAGAGCAATTTAATTACAAACATAATCAAGTCTGATTCCAGCCAACAGAGGCTGTTGTTACATGTAGTCAGTACATTACATCCCTATGGGATAAAGCTCATTGTCAAGCATATGAGCTTTCTAAGAGCCTAAACCCAAGTCAGAAACCAATTGGTATTAGATCATACAGGACTCATAGACATAAGCTAAACTGCACTAAACTCTTGTAATGTTCACTCTTAATTGCCTTTATGTGGTGAATATGGTAAGGTGTGAGGGAAATATGCACTGATGTCACCAGTGCTTTGTTGAGAAAAAAGAAAACTTCAGTCTACAGGCCTATCAATTTGGCATTTTTCATGTGGAGTCAAATAAGCTATCACTTTTCATGTGTACTAAACTATTTT
Organism: Gopherus flavomarginatus; assembly: GCF_025201925.1. Classification (NCBI taxonomy): domain Eukaryota; kingdom Metazoa; phylum Chordata; order Testudines; family Testudinidae; genus Gopherus; species Gopherus flavomarginatus. The sequence continues at coordinate 256,112,241 of NC_066619.1, read as the reverse complement.
TTCCCCCAAATTGTACACTTTTGTGGGGACTTGGATTAATTTTAGATGTGATTGGTTTCAGTCTCCAATCTATTACAAGCAAAATTTACATAATTTTTATTTAGCTTGTGATAATACAACGTTAAATGGTAAATTTTCCTTCTGCTTGTTGTAAAGAATGATTTTTAAAACGTGTTAGTGAAATTTGTGAATGTTTTATTGCTCCTAAAGGAACAACGTATTTCTGGAAAAAGTTTTGGAACATTTTTCGTTTTCTGACAGAATTGTCAACATCTGAGCAGTATCTGTCATCAGTTGGGAACAGCTGTTATTCCCTCCTGTTTGGCCTAATTGTGGCAAATTAAATTTTAATTTAATTCAAAAGGGGGATTTTATCTTACATAGTTGGAGTCATTGCTAACTAAAGGCCCCATTCAGCACTCCCGTCAGAACTCCTGGGCCTTAAGAATGTATATATATTTTTAGTTTTGAATCAGTGACGCTCTCTGCAGATGTAAGAGCCTACCTGCATGGAGCTCATAGCAGGACTGAAGCTTAGGCCCTGATCTAGCATAGGAGTGCACTCTTCTACCCACACAGAATCCTACTGAAGTCATTGAAGCTGCATTTGGGCACAGGGGTGCACTTGTATGCAGTGAACAGCAAGATTAATCCTTAGCGACTATTCTGCAGGTAGAAAAAAATGCCTGTTGACTATGAAAGGAAAACTTTAGACTATCAACATGTTTGTATAATCCCCAGGTATAGTTTAGATGCTAAAGTCTCTTAAATTATACTCCTTTAATTAAAATATTTAATGCTGTAGTTTTAATTACCTAATGCTTAGGTCACAATAAAAGATTCTTAGGATTTCTGAACCTACTGAATACATTAAGTAGAGAGAGCACCATGGTCACCATTAAATAGTTAACATTTGCCAACAGTACCATACTATTGTACCTGAGAGATTACAGTATTTCCCACTACTTATAATTAGGACTTAATGATGGTATCCTAAATATCAGAGTGTTATTTAGTGTTGACTTTTTTATAGTGATCGCTATGGTAGTGGTTGGAGCTCAAATTACAGCTAGGAATCAAAAGAGTTCTGGGTAAAAACTGATTTCATACTGGGATGCTTACTCATTGTGAGACTTTGTGGAAAATAACTTGACCTCTGTCTCAGTCATCCTGGCTGTAAAACTGGATAAATTCAAGATCTCATTTGGTTTTCAGTGCCTCATTAGACTTTATTTACTATGAACAAATACATTACAGAAAAAGAAAATGCATTTGGCCATGGAATCTAATTTGTGTTCGTGTCTTCTGTGCAAAAACAAATGTGCATGAAGGCATTTTTTAAATGACTCTCTTCAGGTCCTATGCATTACTTTACATGACAGAGTCATTGCAAATACTGGTCCTTGATAACTACAGACATGAGATAAATTAACTGTTTCATAAACTCCATTTGTCCCTTGGATGCTTGTTCTTAATTAGAAGCATGTTGTTTCTATATATAAGTAAGTGATTGGTGGTATCCTTCACTTCCGGATAGAAAAGAGGACTTCCTTTTTTATTTAAAAGTGTATTGTTCCTTTCTGGTCCTAGGAAGCTAATTGGTTGCTGAAATGCTCTCAATTAAACTCTGAGAACCTTTCCATTTTTGTTGATGTCATTGGACTCGTTGAGTATGCTTTGGTTAGGCCTGGTCTACCCTACGCGTTTAAACCGATTTTAGCAGCGTTAAACCGATTTAACGCTGTACCCGTCCACACTACGAGGCCCTTTATATCGATATAAAGGGCTCTTTAAATTGGTTTCTGTACTCCTCCCCAACGAGAGGAGTAGTGCTAAAATCGATACTACCATATCGGATTAGGGTTAGTGTGGCTGCAAATCGACGGTATTGGCCTCTGGGCGGTATCCCACAGTGCACCACTGTGACTGCTCTGGATAGCAATCTGAACTCGGATGCAATGGCCAGGTAAACAGGAAAAGCCCCGTGAACTTTTGAATTTCATTTCCTGTTTGCCCAGCGTGGAGCTCTGATCAGCACGGGTGGCGATGCAGTCCCAAATCCAAAAAGAGCTCCAGCATGGACCATACGGGAGATACTGGATCTGATCGCCGTATGGATAGACAAATCTGTTCTATCACAGCTCCGTTACAGAAGACGAAATGCCAAAGCATTTGAAAAAATCTCCAGGCTACACAGTGCTGCGTGACAAGCATAACGGAAAGCCAAAGAATCAAATGGACAGTCAGGGAGGGAGGGAGGGGGTACTGAGGACTCCAGCTATCCCACAGTCCACAGTAGTCTCCGAAAAGTATTTGCATTCTTGGCTGCCATTGTAAATTGGCAATGAGATGACGGCTATCTGTCGTTCTGTACCGTCTGCTGCTATCATGTGTTTGAACCTACAGGCATTGGGAGCCTGTAGGTTCAAACACATTGTCCGGCATGGTTCAGGGTATAGCTCGTCAATGTACCTCCTCCCTCCTCCCACCCCGAAAGAAAAGGGAAAAAATTGTTTCTTGACTTTTTTTAATGTCACCCCTATGTGTACTGAACGCTGCTGGTAGATGCGATGCTGCAGCAGTAAAGAGCAGTATCCGCTCCTCTTCCCTCCCTGGTGGCAGACGGTACAATATGCTTGATAGCTGCTGAATACCCCTGGCTGGCCTCAGGTGAGGCCGGCGGGGGGGGCGGAGTGCCTGGTTAAAAATAGGAATGATTCCTGGTCATTCCCAGTAGATGGTACAGAATGGCTGGTAACCAACCGTCTTCATCATAGCAACTGGGGGCTGAGCTTCAATCAGCCCCCTCCCTTTCATGTGTAAAGAAAAGATTCTGTACTGCCTGGACTATCATAGCAGTGGGATGCTGGGCTCCTCTCCCCCACACCTCTTAATGTCCTGCCTGGACTGTCATAGCAGCGGGATGCTGCCTCCCCCTCATTTTATCTCACTTACAAGTCACTGTTTCTTATTCCTGCATTCTTTATGACTTCATGACACAAATGTGGGGGGACACTGCCACGGTAGCCCAGGAAGGTTGGGGAGGAGGGAAGCAACGGGGGGGTTGTTGCAGGAGCAACTCCCGTGAATGGCATGCAGCTCATCATTTCTATGGGATCTGACACAGAGCAGCTGTGCTCTCTGATACACTGGTTCTCTAGTACACTTGCCCCATATTCTAGGCAGGGACTGACTCTATTTTTAGATACCATAAAGGAGGGATTGACTCGGGGAGTCATTCCCATTTTTGTCTGTGCGCCACCGGCCGACCTCAGCCAGGGGCACTCGTGATAGCAGCAGATGGTACAGAATGACAGATAGCCGTCATCTCATTGCCAATTTACAATGGAAGCAGACGGTACAGAATGACTGATAACTGTCTCTGCTATCCTGCAAAAGCAAATGAATGCTGTTGTGTAGAGACGATACTGCAGCGCTGTCAGCGGAATCCAGTACACATATGGTGACAGTAAAAAAAAAAGCTGAACAGGCTCCATGGTTGCCGTGCTATGGCGTCTGCCAGGGCAATCCACGGAAAAAGGGCGCAAAATGATTGTCTGCCTTTGTTTTCCCGGAGGAAGGAATGAGTGACGACATTTACCCAGAACTACCCGCGACAATGATTTTTGCCCCATCAGGCACTGGGATCTCAACCCAGAATTCCAAGGGACAGGGGAGACTGCGGGAACTATGGGATAGCTATGGAATAGCTACCCACAGTGCAATGCTCCAGAAATCGACGCTAGCCTCGGACCATGGACTCACATCACCGAATTAATGTGCTTAGTGTGGCCGCATGCACTCGACTTTATACAATCTGTTTTACAAAACCGGTTTATGTAAAATCGGAATAATCCCATAGTGTAGATGTACCCTTAGTTTCTCATATGTTGCTGTCACGCCAGACCATATGAAATCATAGGGCTATAAAGTGTAGTTTTTTGCTGCAATAAGAGGTGTTTACTTTATGCCGCAGGGCCACTCTGCTTTTAACTGCTGAATCATATTTAGTTTTTACATATGCCCATGTCAAGAGAATAATGCAAAGGCTCTGATTATATTAAAATTAAGCATATTTTTAAAGAATCATCTTTATAATTTAAATATTTTATTAAAGATATTATTGAATTGAAACTTAGGGTATATCAACACAGCAAAAAAAACTGTCAGCGAGTCTCAGAGCCTAGGTCAACTGACTCGAGCTCTCAGAACTCAAGCTGTGTGGCTAAAAATAGCAATGTAGATGTTTCCACTTGGTCATATTAACACATGTATTAAAAACAATATATGTTACATAGGAAACTAGCACAAAGGAATCCAAGAGAGGGAGCAAAACAAATACAAAACAAACAACACTGTAACAAACAAACTGGAAAAAAACATCGAGGAGTCCGGTGGCACCTTATAGACTGAAAAATTTATTTGGGCATAAACTTTTGAAGGTAAAAAACCCCACTTCTTCAGATGCACTTCAGTGGTGTGTTTTTTTTACCCATGAAAGCTTATGCCCAAATAAACCTGTTAGTCTTTAAGGTGCCACTGGAGTCCTCACTGTTTTTATGGATACAGACTAACACAGCTACCCCTCTGATAAACTGGAAAGGAAGATACATTTTGGTTCTTGACTGGAAACATGCAGTGGACTTCTGGTAAACTGAGAGTAATTTCCCTGGAGTGTGGCAAGCCACGATAGTCAGCAGTTCCAGTACCAGTGATCTCATTTGCCATATTAATAAATTGATGGGCCTCTTGTGTAAGACACTGAATCATACTTGCCAATACAGGTTGCGGAGTGCAGTATCTTGGAAGGTCTGTATTTAATCTCTATAAAAATTATTTAAAAACAGAAGCAAAGTTAGTACAAGTAATGAATATAAGCTACTGAATATCCAGGTCTTAACTTAGAGGGTATTGTAGTACCATATTATAGAATACTATCTTTTAGGTTATATCATTTAAAAAAAAGTCAATTGTTACAGCCAGGACAGTGTTGACAAAAGATTATGTTCATCCAAAATAGTCATTTACATAGGAAATGTTTAGTCTGGTCTTCAAGAAGTACATAAGTGTATATGTAAGTGCTTAAGGAAAGGCAATACCAATACCATAATGCAATGGAAGACAGAAATGATTCCAAGTCAAATATCCCTTCCAAGTCAAAAGAAGTTAATTTTGTTAGTGTTTCGAATCCTCTGGGGCCATGGCTTGATTTACATTACTTCATAGCAGAAGCATAATTATCCTGGGTTGGTGTTTACACACATTGACTTTAAAATGTTTTTAATAATGTATGGTTTTAATAAGCCTTTGTATAAGAGATGGAGAGCTCAAGATAATTAACTGTAATTAAAGTCACATTGTCCAGAATTCAGCAAAATAGAATACAGAGCTTTAACAAAAGCCACATCCTGTCATCTTCAAGTTTGAGTTTGTTATACTATCTTGGATTGTAGTGAAGTCCATCAATTAGATTGAAAACCACACCATGTCTTTTTTCAGTATTATAAGTTCTCGCTGTATTGTTCCATCTAGTTATGCAAGTTTAAGTTTCTACACATATATATTTATAGGCAAACCAGAAGACTTCGTGATGCTGAACAAGAAAAAGACCGAACGTTGCTGAAGACTATTATAAAAGTTTGGAAAGAAATGAAATCCCTGCGTGACTTTCAGAAGTTTACTAACACACCCATGAAACTCTATTTGAGAAAGTATGTTTTGATAACATTTTTGTTACTTCATGTGCTAGCAGTGGGATTTTATTGCATGTTGCCATATTTAAGAGTTCACAAGTAACACAAACAAGGCACAACGATAAGCTTTTAGTAACAAGTTCTCGTATAACTTTTTTTCTTTTTTAAGACAACAAGTAATTACAATAACAGAGAAATTACTAGAGGGTAATGTCCAAAGTCAGAATTGTTTAGTTCGTTGTGGATAGTTACTATTTGCTGTCAATTAGCATCTATCACAATTCTTAAAACTAACCTTATCTCTCACACCATTTTGAAATCTTATAACTAAATACTAGATATAAATTGTTGTTCTTAGAATATCTCACACATTTTATGCACTCATGTAACTACCTCTGTGTTTATTACAATTTCATTATAATGTGCAAGACAAGGGAAAAAGAATTACTAATTACTGCTGACCATTAAAAATTGTCTTGAGGAATAATTTTAGTATTCTTTATATATTATTATTACTATTATTTATTAGTATTATTGTAGCACTTACGAGCCCTTGGCATGGCTCAGGACTCTATAGGGTTTGTTATTTCATAATAAGAAGTTTATTAGGATTCCAAAGGCCTTCTTTGCATTCAGAGCTTCAGAAACTATGACAAAGATAACCTAGTAATACTGCTGTATCCTATATGCTGAAAATTGCTTGAAAACTTACCGGTACATGAAAGCATAGGTTAAATGTGAATGCATTTATCAACAGAATACATTATTGTTATAATGAAAGGAACCAACAGTAGGGTACAATATATTTGTAAATTATAATTAATTGTTTTGAAGGGAAGAGGTTGACCAGAGATCAGATAAAAAAATCTATGAAGCAGAAATTCAGGCTGAAATAAATGAACTATTAGAAGAATACATAGAAGAGTATGAAAAGAAAATGGAAGAATACAAAACTGAGCTACAAGAGTGGAAATCTTGGAAAAAGGCACAGGTTTGTGTAAACAACACAGCCTATAAAATTGCATTATTGCCAAGTGTATTTTTAAGATCTCTCTTGTTATGGTACAAATAGCTTGAAGATGAGTATAACCATCACAAATTGTTAAGTGTAATGGAGTTCAGTTGAGTAAATTATTTCTGTTTAGGATTGTTACTAAATTAACTTATTTAAGTGAAATAGCTGTAGTGGAGTAGAACAAGTTAAACTTTCTCTAAGATGTTTATTCTGTAATGGTGGTTGTTTTGTCTGATGTTGGTTTTCAAACTTCTTCGCTTACATTTCAGCACTTAAATGGTTTCATTAGATTAGATTAAACCATTTTGCTGTATGCATGTTAAATTCAAGTCCCTGTGATTGTGAATGATTTTCCTTGTTACTTCAGGAGTTAAAATGAATATATTTCTCATAGTTAACAGTGAAACAATAAGATGTTTCTGGTGAACTTCAATACCTAATGTCCAGTTACATCAAATAACTATTTAAAACTAGAAAATGCAATGTACTAGTTTTTCACTTGTTCAGAGCTTTATTAATATTTGTCTTAGAATACAAATTAAGGGCTCAGTTGTTCCTTGAAGATACAGCTGTGTGCAAGAGGAGAGGATTCCAAGGTGCACAGAACCAACTATGATCGCCAGAGATTATTGTCTAGAGAAGCCACAATACTTTCCAGAGCTTCCTGGCAGTACAGCCACAATATCATCCTTTTAAAGAATGCAATGTGTGCCCTTTGCAAGCCTGGGCAGCTCTGGTCCCAGAATAGGAAAGGTCATGGCCCTGCTCCCTCCACACTTCCTTTGAGAAGCACTAGGAACTCGGAGGAGGAGGTGTCTGAGTAGTGTAAGGATTTCAATTGCACTTTGCCCATGCAGCTTCTTTTAGTGGTGTTTTGCACCAACTATCGTTTTGTTCAGGCACCAGCTATCATTTCTGTTCAGGAGAAGCCCATGTGTCAAATAATAGGGGCCTTGTCAATTAAGATTGGGGGGCATTTATTAAACTCTGTAATATATTTTCATTAATAACAAATGGTTTTTGTTACCGCTGTCACTTTGTTTCTTCTGGGGCCACTCATTCTCCCCGGGACTAATAAAATAATCTACCTGAAAAGTGCCAGTTTTAGTATGTCATGGTTGTTAGCATAGAAAGGCAGAGGGAGAAAGATGGATAAATGCTTTTAGCCTTTGTCTTAATACCACTTCAACAAAGATGGCCTGTAAATATTCCCACTTATGGGCTACACTCCCTCAGCAACTCCCTTTGCCCCAACTGTCCTGAGTTTGGGGACCTTCTGGTGTTGGTTTATTTGTGATATGATAGTACCTACATATCATCATTAGTAATAAGGGCCCCCTTGTTCTAATCATTGTACAGACACATGATGTAAAGACAAATCTTGCCCCAAAGAGTTTACAATCTAAATATATTATGAGAGATAACAGGTAGAAATAATGAATAGATGGGGGGAATTGCAAGATACCAGGAAGACAATTATGATCAATGTAATCCAACACAGGAGCTGCCTAGCCATTGATGAGTGTCTTGTAGCTCTCATAGCAGAGTTGAGTTGTAAAGGTGAGATTTGAAGGAAGATACAGTAGTGGCTATGCTAATTTTTGGGAGAGCTTCTCCTATGTATAAAGATTGTAATTGGAGGAAGAATGAAGGTGTTGAGGGGAAATTTGTCTATGGGCAATGAAAGATGCTTTTGTTGATAGAGCAGAGGTGGGGGTTGACAGCTCAATAACATATAAGAGGTAATAGGCAGGGTGAGGCTAAGCCAGAAAGAACCTTAAAAGCAAAGGCAAATAATGTTTGATGCAGTGGAGAAGGGGCACCAGTGGAAGGATGCAGAAAGGGGGATGATGTGGTTGGAGCCAGAAGCCAGGGTGTTCTTTGCAGTGGCTTTTTGAATGGATGAAGAAGGGGAGAAAAACAGTTCCTTTTGGGACCTGTAACCTTTGATTTATGTGTTCCCAATTAGTAACTTAAAAATAAGGAATAAAACCAAACTGAATTCTTTAAGGTTTGAGCCTCCAGAGTATTTACAGCTAGTTTAATGTAGTGGAGGTCTGTGAATGGTACAGAGTGCTAAAATTAAAAACTTTATTTAATATAAAATATTTAAGCAAGCAGGCATTACAGTATAACCATACACTGTGTTTATACTCTCATTTTTAGATGAAGTACTGCATTTAGGGGTGATTAATCCCTAATTGAGAAGAACGAATATAGTCGTTTCTCTAATGGTACCTTGATGGTGGATGGGTGTGTCTAATCTAAAATTAGTGTACTGCCCTTTTTATAATCAATTATAATAATACCCCTTAATTAATTAACATTATGTCCACATTTTATCATAATTAAATATATTTTACTTTCACATTAGCTATTTAACATTAATTGTCATTTTAGTTAACATCTGTGTAAATACCATACCAGTAACTATCAATATAGATAGCATTTTCCAGACCTTTAACATTTTATCTAAAACACCTGTAAAAACTAGTTAGGACCAAAACATGTTTACAACATAACCAGGAATTGTGTCCTAATTTATCTTCAACTTGCCTCTAAATTGTCTCACTTTACGTTACTCATATTTTACCAGGCCTCACTTAACTGTTGTCAAGCATGTTTTTACAAAATAGATTTTTAGGTGTTTCTATGTAAATATAAGCAAGCATCATCTCTATAAGTTACAGACCAGACAAGGCCTTACATGTTTGAAACTGAGATTACAAAAGTATCTATGATCCTCAACCACCTCAGGTCCTTTATTTTTTTAAGTTAGGTGCGGGTATATAGACCTTCACTCCATGCCAGGAGAGCACTTTTTTGGTGTATGGGGGTTGTGGTGCTTTGTTTTTTGTTTTTGTTTTTTAGCCTCAGATATCCTGATAGTTTACTATCATTATTGAGTTTTGATATCTTAGATTATAGTCTAAAGAGTTTCTAGATAATTTGGTGGGCATAATAAAAGGAGCAGAAGGAAGAAAGATGATAAAAAAAATAGAGCAGAGTAATGCAAAAGAAAAGCAAGCATGGGTGTTAGAAATAACAGTTGTACAACCAGGGCATGATGAAATGCATCCTAGAATACTCAAGGAGTTAATAGAGGAGGTATCTGAGCCTCTATCTATTATCTTTGGAAAGTCATGGGAGACGGGAGAGATTCCAGAAGACTGGAAAAGGGCGAATATAGTGCCCATCTATAAAAAGGGAAATAAAAACAACCCAAGAAACTACAGACCAGTTAGTTTAACTTCTGTGCCAGGGAAGATAATGGAGCAAGTAATTAAAGAAATCATCTGCAAATACTTGGAAGGTGGTAAGGTGATAGGGAATAGCCAGCATGGATTTGTAAAGAACAGATCGTGTCAAACCAATCTGATAGCTTTCTTTGATAGGATAACGAGTCTTGTGGATAAGGGAGAAGCGGTGGATGTGGTATACCTAGACTTTAGTAAGGCATTTGATATGGTCTCGCATGATATCCTTATCGATAAACTAGGCAAATACAATTTTGATGTGGCTACTGTAAGATGGGTGCATAACTGGCTGGATAACCGTACTGAGAGAGTAGTTATTAATGGCTCCCAATCCTGCTGGAAAGGTATAACAAGTGGGGTTCCGCAGGGGTCTGTTTTGGGACTGGCTCTGTTCAATATCTTCATCAACGACTTAGATGTTGGCATAGAAAGTACGCTTATTAAGTTTGCAGACGATACCAAACTGGGAGGGATTGCAACTGCTTTGGAGGACAGCGTCAAAATTCAAATTGATCTGAGCAAATTGGAGAAATGGTCTGAGGTAAACCGGATGAAGTTTAATAAAGACAAATGCAAAGTGCTCCACTTAGGAAGGAACAATCAGTTTCACACATACAGAATGGGAAGAGACTGTCTAGGAAGGAGTATGGCAGAAAGAGATCTAGGGGTCATAGTGGACCATAAGCTAAATATGAGTCAACGGCGTGATACTGTTGCAAAAAAAGCAAACGTGATTCTGGGATGCATTAACAGGTGTGTTGTAAACAAGACATGAGAAGTCATTCTTCCGCTCTACTCTGCCCTGCTTAGGCCTCAATTGGAGTATTGTGTCCAGTTCTGGGCACCATGTTTCAAGAAAGATGTGGAGAAATTGGAGAGGGTCGAGAGAAGAACAACAAGAATGATTAAAGGTCTTGAGAACATGACCTATGAAGGAAGGCTGAAAGAATTGGGTTTATTTAGTTTGGAAAAGAGAAGACTGAGAGGGGACATGATAGCAGTTTTCAGATATCTAAAAGGGTATCATCAGGAGGAGGGAGAAAACTTGTTCACCTTAGCCTCTAGTGATAGAACAAGAAGCAGTGGGCTTAAACTACAGCAAGGGAGATTTAGGTTGGACATTAGGAAAAAGTTCCTAACTGTCAGGGTAGTTAAACACTGGAATAAATTGCCTAGGGAGGTTGTGGAATCTCCATCTCTGGAGATATTTAAGAGTAGGTTAGATAAATGTCTATCAGGTATGGTCTAGACTGTATTTTGTCCTGCCATGAGGGCAGGGGACTGGACTTGATGACCTCTCGAGGTCCCTTCTAGTCCTAGAGTCTATGAGTCTAGTTTAACTAGATGTGGGAATCAAAGGGAGAATTTCTGCGGTCTGTGCTATGCAAGTGCTTATGATCATGATGGTCTCATCTGTCATTAAAATTTGTTAATCATAGCATTCAATTAATAAATTTATACCAATGTAAAACAAATATTTCAACAAAACTGTCATGTTGTTATTTGAACATTCCCTAAAACAGTATTTCTGAGAGAGACATTCATGCGATCTATTGACTGATCAGCAGTTACTGTACTATTAATTAGATACATGGTGCTCCATGGCAGGTAAAGTCTACCAAGCAGATAAGAATTATACTGCTCCAATCCCCATATTCAGTTGTAAGTTCATAGACTCCAATGTCAGAAGGGACTACTGTGATCATGTACACTGACTTCCTGTATAATGCAGGCCACAGAACTTCCCCAAAGTAATTCCTAGAGCGTATATTTTAGAAAAACCTTCAATCTTTGATTTTAAAATGGCCAATAATGGAGAGCAGCAAAGAATCCTGTGGCACCTTATAGACTAACAGACGTTTTGGAGCATGAGCTTTCGTGGGGAATGCATCTGAGGAAGTGGGTATTCACCCACGAAAGCTCATGCTCCAAAACGTCTGTTAGTCTATAAGGTGCCACAGGATTCTTTGCTGCTTTTACAGATCCAGACTAACACGGCTACCCTCTGATACTCAATAATGGAGACTCCACCATGAACCTTGATAAAGTGTTCCAGTGGGTAATTCCCCTGACTATTAAATATTTATGCCTTATTTTCAGCCTGAATTTGTTCCAGCCATTGTATCATGTTATACCTGTCTCTGCTACATAGATGAGCCCATTATCAAACTTTTGTTCCCCATGTGGTTCTTAGACTGTAATCAAGTCACCCCTTAACTTTTTTCTTTAAGCTAAATAGATTGAGCTTCCTGAGTCTTTCACTAGAAGGCATATTTTCTAATCCTTTAATAATTCTCATGGTTCTTCTCTGAACCCTCTCCAATCTATCACTATCCATCTTGAATTGGGGACACCAAAACTAGATGCAGTATTCCAGCACTGATCCCACTAGTACCAAACACAGAGGCAAAATAACCTCTCTAGTCTAACTCAAGATTCTCCTCTTCATGATCCAAGGATTGCATTAGCCCTTTTGGCCACAGCTTTGCACTGGGACCTGATTATCCACTGTGACCCCCATATCTTTTTCAGAGTCATTGCTTCCTGGGATAAATGCACCATCTTGTAAATCTGAATGCTTCTGATAGCAGCAGGAACATTGGCGCAGCTGGGCAGTCAGTAAGACCAAAACTGAAAAATGATTGCATTTACTAACAGAGGAGAGAAGAGAACTGATTTTATACATTGTATACATGATTACGGCTACATTTTAATCACGCGTATTTTTAGTAAAAGTCATGGACAGGTCACGGGCACTAAACAAATATTCACGGCCCGTGACCTGTCCATGACTTGTACTATACCCCTGACTAAATATTGGGAGTGCTGCGGGTACTAGGGGTGAGGGGGGGCGGCCCGGGGGAGGCCTAGGAGGCGCTGCAGGTGCTGGGGGCAGCGGCAGCCCTGGAGTGCTGCAGGTGCTGCAGGGGGTGGCAGCCCGAGGGGCACTGTGGGTGTGAGCAGCCCGGGACCCCTGCTGGTGCTAGGGGAGAGGGTTGACGGGGTTGGCAGGCTCCCTATCCAGCTTCTGGGATGACGACGTCCCTCCCTAAGCTCCTAGCTCCATTCGCTGCCAGCTCTGCAGCTCCCATTGGTCAGGAACTGCAATCAGTGGGAGCTGCGGGTGCGGTACCTGTGGGTGGAGGCAGCGTGCGGAGCTAGGAGTTGAGGGAGGGATATGTTGCCACTTCACCTCTCCCAAGGTAAGCGCTGCTCCTCTCGTGCCGAACCCCCATCCCTGAGCCCCCAACCCAAACTCCTGCTGCTGGGAGGGTGGGGCGGGCTGTGACCCAAGACTGCCCCAGCAGCAGCCAGTGCGATTGGCCCAGGAACTGGAGCTGCCTGAGCTCCTTAGGCAGCCCTTGAGGCAGCGACACCGGCTGCTGCAGAAGACACGGAGGTAACACAAAGTCACAGAATCAGTGACCTCCATGACAAACTCGCAGTCTTATACATAATATCTAATAATTGTAATCACGTTTAAAACATCAAATAGCTGGCTTAATGGCTTAGTGTAAATACAGCTTCTCTGTGGGAGATCTGGGTTCTGTTTCTTGGACTTTGGATCACTGGGGACCAGAAGAATTGCAGTAGTAATTGTGTCAGTCTTTACCTATGTCAATTAAAGAGTCAAGTATGATCCTGGGAATGGCTATCAGCCCTAACAGAGGACAAACTTGGTGGCTCAGGCTAAAGAGAAAATGGAAAGCCTCACAATGATCACCAAGGCAAATTCAGAATTTGTAAGTGTATTCTTTGAGATAGTCAAGTTAAGCCTGTTGTTTAGCTATAAGAATGCAGAGAAGTACTAGCCGCAGAATAAATGAAGTTGGACCGAAGAGTGGGAGAACTTTATATAATCCTTTAAGAATAATAAAAAGTAATTGCCAACTAACCATTTGCAATGTGTAAGGAAAGTAGAACAGTCAGAAATAACTAAACATAGTGTGTATTTTGATCAAAACAATTGCAAGTAGAACAATTTGGAGGAAAACTCTGTATTTTCTATATGCAGAAGACCAAGAAGAAAAAGAAAATAAAACAAAGTCAAGACCAAGAGGAAGAAGAAGCAGAGAACTCAGAATATGTTGAGGAACCAGTAAAACCCATCCCTCCTAAGCTGGCTGATAGCCTGGAGGTAGAGCAACAAGTTAGAGAAAAAGCCATCAACATCAGGAGGAAACCTGGAGAACCTGTTTTAATTCCTGAGTTGAGCCTGATGGGAAGTGTAACTCCTAATGATCTGTGCCCCAGGTAAGATTGCTCTGAGACATTTATGGTTCTCTACAGATTAGTTTGTCATTTATTATGTTAAGTAGATGAGGTAATATATTTTATTGGACCAACTTCTTTTGGTGGAAGGTACAAACTTTCATGGTTCACAGAGCTCTTTCTCAGGTCTTTGAAGCTTGAAAGCTTGTCGTTTCCACCAACAGAAATACATTACCTCATCTACTTTGTCTCTCTCATATCCTGGGACTAACACATCTGCGACACTGCAAGTACTTATTATTTTGTCATTATCAATCTTCTGTTATATTTTTAGTTTGAATATTATTTATTTATTTATATTTAATTTAAATTAATTCAACTTTAGAAATACATTCTGAACACCCTGCTTAGCCTAGCTATTGGAATGTTCAGCATCTTCTTTCTACAGTTGGTATAATTCTATTAAGTTCCTTTGTAGGTCACATTTAAGATCCTGCGTATATTTGAACGTTGGGCAAAATCCTGCAGGTTCCTCCATGGTCAAGGAGGGCCCTACATGCAGTGGAAGAATTTCAGTACCAGTGTCACTAGGAAGAACAGGTGCAAAGTGGAGAGGCCATTCGCTGAACTTTGGTAGCTCTTTATATATTATGGAGTCCAGCTCTGTGACAGCTCCCTGTGGGAATGAGGACGCATATCTGTAGATACACTGAGGAAGTGTCAAGGAAGTGTGGTGGGTCCAGTGGATCAGTAAACTGCACAGATCCACTGTCCATGAATCCTTTAGAGAGGGAGAGACAGTGGGCCACAATCACCTGTACAACTATGAGCTGTTGCAATATCTGTGGCCTAGCTGCACATGTTAAAAATGTCACACACTCCACTCAAACCAAATACAAAGTCCCTTTATCTCAGGCTGTGGGCAAGATACTTAGGGACAGAATCATTTTCACAACCCAAAGTTAAAGAGAAAGGCGCCTCTGCATCTGTGACTCATGGAATGTAGCAGATGCCAGCGTAGCCCCTTCCATGTAAAGTGTTTAGATGCGCAGTCGTCATAGATTGTTGACCCTCTGGTTGACTCCAACTCTTCCCCGTATATTTTCCTGTTCCTACTACAGCCAAGTACTGGGGCTTTTTAGGGGGTTTGGGGATGTTGGCAATGACAGACAGCCAAATCAAAGGCAGAGTATGGGTAGCTGTGCAACTGGAATGTAGCCATTACTACAGACCAAGGACTATATTAGCTTCTGTAGTCACTACATCTCCCCACTCCCAGTTGAGTTTTGTGGCCAGTAGATACATGCAGGCAATAGCCCTTATTCCTCTGCCTGCCCGCAACACCCAATACCCCTATGCACTCCTCTTCTCAGCCTAACTCATGTAGTGGAGCTGCAGTGGTTAGTTTGCAATTTTGGGACTTTCACAACCACGGAGGAGGTTGAAGAATTTCACCAAATGTTGAATGTGTTTTTTTTCCCCCACATCACTTATGTATATAAACAGCCATTTCTTCTTCGAGTGCTGTCCCTGTGGGTGCTCCACTCTAGGTGATGGTGCGTCCTGGCACCGTTGATCAGAGACTTTCAGTAGCAGTGCCTGGTCGGGATGCACCCCCTCAGTTGGTATCTCCCATCTCGTTGGAATCTTCCTGAACATGTGCGTCCCGCACCCTCCTCAATTCCTTCTCACCCTTCCTCTGCTGAAGACGGGACTCGGCACAATGCTGATCCTCCTCCCTGGTTTCTGAAGGAAACAATTATAAAGAACATAGAAATAGTTAGTTAGTAACATCACAGTTGTTTCCCTTCCTTTAGAATAGTTACTTAGTTAAAAAAAAAACAAAAAACATTTTTCCTCAAGTTTGGCTCCTACTGAGACACTCTCCCCTGGCATTACTAGCGCAATTATGCAAGGGACTTAAGGATTCAAAGAATGTGCTTCCTGTCAGGACTTTATGCCAACGTCCGATGGACACTCACACTGTGTGAAGTGCCTTGGTGAGAGACACGTTCCTGCGAAGTGTGTCCACTGCACAAGCCTAAAACCCAGGGCTCATCGTGACAGGGACCTGTGGCTGAAAATGCTTCTCATGCAGAGATCCCTGCAGCCGCCTCTGGAGACGGGCAGTGGCAAACCCTCTCCCTCATGCTCCCTGGCCAGGTCTGAACCGACGGGGGGCATGGCTTCACCCTCTCTGGAGCAGAGGCAAGAAGCTCGGCAGCTGCCTATGGAGCAGGGCAGTAAACCCGCTCCCTTGCCAGATCAGAACCGATCGAGAGCCTGGCTTCACCGTCTCACGTGAAGAGGCCGGAAGCCTTAATGTCTCCTCAGAGACACTCAAGAGGCTAAAGGATCTCCTGCAGGGTCTTTACCCTTGGTGCTGTCAGCGTCGAGAGCAGGCAAATCTGACCGCCCCTGCACTTCACAAGCAACTCTCACGGGGCTCAAAAACAGGGACCCAACGTCCCACAGCAGGAAGCTCTCCTTGGCACCGGTTCCCCTGGCGCCGACAATGGATCTGGTGCTGGCAACGCATTCCTCCCCCTGCACTGAGCTTGCCTGCTACCCCCGTTGCAAATTCAGACCCCTTGCGGGGCTCTCACAAACAGCGCTCTCGGCTCCTGCAAAAGTGAAACTAAAATCACTCCGGGCTGCCGCTCACACTTCATGCTCTGCAGCACACCAGCCTAGGGAGCAGCAACAATTCCTACATCAGCAGGATATCTCTGTGGCCCCTCAGCCTGACTCTCCGCTCCTCACAGGGAGCACTCACTGTTTGAACAGCAGCGCTCCCCACCTGACCTGGATACTTTCACTGATAGTGAGAACGGCACACAGCAGCAGGCAGAGCTATCCCTGCCAGAGTCTTCCCCTCCACCTGGAGCCATTCATACTCCAAGACATGGGACATCATAAGAATCAGCCTCAGTTTCCCTACTTTGTCCCCCAGTGGCCGGGACCCATCTTTTTCCTACCTGGTGCCCTGGCCTCAGTGGTACCCGTGGTTGGCTCCTGTCACCGCTCCTCCTTGCCCCCCTTCTACCGGACTGCAAGCTTGTCCTATGCCTATATCCCTAGCTCTATCAACATCTAGAGCTCCTGAACAACCCCCCCCCCCCAAAGACGTGGGCTATGAATCGTTCCCTGTTTTACTGGCTCCTGCCTTGCCATCAGCAGCAGAAGTCGCCCTTATGCCTCCACCTCCCCAAAACATGGACGACTTTATACAATTCCAGGAACTTTTTAAGAGAATGGTACTCAGCCAGGACATCCTCCTGGAGGAAGTCCAGGAGACACAACATAGGCTTCTCAAAATCCTCCAACACTCTGCACCTTCAAAGATAGCACTACCCATAAACGAAACTCTCCTAGAACCATCTGGTACTCTCTGGCAGACCCCTGCCTCCATTCCACCAACATGCAAGAACACTCAACATAAATACTACGTGCCTGCGAGGGAAGTCAATTTCTTATTTTCCCACCCCTAACCCAATTCTCTTGTGGTGGATGCAGTGACGCACAGAACAAAGCAGCCACACTACCAGCCCACTCTGCACGATAAGGACCTCAACTTCTTGACCTCCTGGACCGCAAGGTTTATACTCTTCTACTCTGCAATTTAGAATTGCAAATTATTCCATCCTCCTTGCAAGCTATGACCATGACAACTATAACAAGCTCTTTGATTTGCCTCCCATATACCAGAGGACAGCAGAGCGGACTTCGTTAGTCCTCGTCAAAGGTCAGTTGGTGTCTAGGATGGTACTACAAGCGTCCATGGACATGGCTGATCCAGCATCCCGCACCACTGCAGTGGTGATTTGCTGGTCGTCTTGGCTTTCAGCATCCGGTATCTCTAAAGATTTTGCAGTCCAAAGTGGAGAATCTCCCCTTTGACAAAGAGAACCTCTTTTCCAAAAAAAAAAATTTAAAAAAAATGAAATCTTTCACACTATGAAATACTCTAGAGCCACTTCGCGCACATTGGGCATACACCCATCCCTCTCCAGGAGACAATGGTATCAACCTTACCAGAGGCCCAGCGCACAACAATATCACTGACCCCAGTCCACACTGTATGACACTGGGGGCAAAAGCACAACAGACCTCCTAGATGCAGGCAAAACCAGGCGCAACCAAGTACTTCCCACCATTGGGTAACAAACAATTTTGAAGTGCTGGTTGGGGGTCTACGCAACCACCCCTTGACTCCGCCGCCTATTTGCCCATTTGGCTACCGCCTCCAGGCATTCCACCATGTCTGTCAATAGATCATGCAGGACCGCTGAGTTCTGGAAATAGCTCAGTCAGGTTACTCCATCCCTTTCCTATTCTCCCCACCCACCCTTTCCCCTTCCCCGTCCCTCTTAGGGACCCCTCTCACAAGCACCTTCTCTGTGTGCAGGTGGCTCATCTTCTCCACCTAGGTGCAGTTGAATGTTTGCTGATGCAACATCGGGGAAAAGGATTCTACTCCCAAAAGAAAGGGTGGGGGGTGGAGACCTATATTGGACCTACACCAACTGAATAAGTTTGTACGTGTACAAAAATTCAAGATGGTCACATTGGGCACAATAATACCCGCACTGGAACAAGGTGACTGGTTCACAGCCCTCACCCTACAAGATGCCTATTTCCATATATCCATTCATCCAACCCAGCAAACATAGTTTCGGCATAATACTGACCTCCACTACCGAATGTATTGGCCTCCCTACATTGATGGATAAAACCAGAGAACCTATGCACGGACTTTCCCTTTCATCCACACTCCCAAGTACTCATGCTGACCACGGTCGCTTCCCAGATAGATCGCAGAGCGCACTTAGGCAATCACAAGGCATGGGGCTGCTGGTCCTTATCAGAGATGTGTCTGCACCTCAGTCTCCTAGAACTCAGAGCTGTCAGGCAGGGAGGAGCACAATCTCACTCCCTATGCACAACAGCCATTAAACTATGGAATTGGTGCATACAACATCACATAAAAGTCACCGCTTCCTACCTGCCTGCGTGTCACAATGCTACCGCTGACACACTCATCAGACACTTCTCCAAGAAACACGAATGAGAATTACATCCCGCAATACCCCGACAACTCTCCTCCCACTGGAACACTTTCTCGATAGACCTGTTTGCCACTCCTCAAAACTGCAAATGCCATCTATTTTGCTCCAGAACGGGCCTTGGAAATGCACCTCATTCCTTGGAACAACTCCCTCATGTACGCTTTTCCACTGATTCCACTGATACACAGGGTTCTACGCAACATCACAGAGGACAAGGCCCAGGTCATACTTATTTCCCCAGGTTGGCCCAAGCAGATGTATCCTTACCTGCTACGCATGTCCATCCGTCCTCCACGTACTCTCCCCGACAGACCACATCTCCTCTCCCAGAACTGCGGTCAGTTTCTTCATCTGCAGCTCTGGAAACTCCATCTAGCGGTGTTGGTCCTTCATGATTTCAATCCCACAAATTAGCCTGCTGAGAACAGGTCCTGCACAGTAGAAGGGACTCCACTCCTAAGACTTACCTGCCAAAGTGAAAATGCTTCTTCATCTGGTGCTTCCAGAGATGCCTAATACCCCAGACTGCAACCCTCCCTGACATCTTAGACTATCTTTACAAACTAAAACAGGATGGTTTTTCACTCAGTTTTATCAGAGTACACCTCGCAGCCCTTACCACCATTCATGACTCTCTGGCCGACTATATTCACTTTCGCACAC
This sequence comes from Gopherus flavomarginatus, assembly GCF_025201925.1. Classification (NCBI taxonomy): domain Eukaryota; kingdom Metazoa; phylum Chordata; order Testudines; family Testudinidae; genus Gopherus; species Gopherus flavomarginatus. The sequence goes on along the minus strand of NC_066619.1, from coordinate 256,092,332 downwards.
CCCACCATGAAACACTTCCTCATGGGTCTGCAAAATCTCTACCTTGAGATTCATTCACCAGGAACCTCCTGAAGTCTCAACCTAGTTCTCCGCACTCTTATGAAACCCCCTTTCGAGCCCCTGGCCACCTCATCCCGGCTCCACATGTCCATGAAAGTGGTTTTCTTGGTTGCCATAACGTCAACGAGAAGGGTTGTTGAAATAAGCGCCCTGATGGCCTACCCTCCCTACACCATTTTCTCTAAACACAAGCTTATCGTACGAACCCACTCCAAATTCCTCCCCAGGGTAGTGTATACCTTCCACGTTAACCAGTCAATACACTTACCTGTATTCCATCCCAAGCCTCACATGACTCCACAGGAAGCTGTATCACATGCCCTCGACGTCCGACGGGCTCTTGCATTCTATCTTGACAGAACTAAATCATTTTGTGAATCCCCTAGGCTTTTGTTTCTACTACCAAGAGATCAAAGGGTTACGCTTTCTCTAAGCAAAGACTCTCCAAGTGGATCTCCACCTGCATCAGATCCTGCTATCAGACACAGAATGTTCAACCACCAGAGGGTGTTGGGACTCATTTTATTAGAGCAATGTCAACATCCATTGCCTTTCTCCACAACGTATCTGTTACAGACATATGCAAGGCAGCCATGTGGACATCTGACCACACATTTGCCAAACATTATGCTGTCACACAGGATACCATGGCAGACACCATAGTCCGCCATATGGTACTATCTACCGTTGTCCCTCACACAACTCCAAAATCCCACCAACCATATTGGGTACTGCTTCACATTCACCTAGAGTGGAGCACTCGCAGGGACAGCACTTGAAGAAGAAGAGAAAGTTACTTACATTGTAGTAACCAAAGTTCTTCGAGATGTGTGTCGCTGTGGGTGCTCCACTCCCCGCCCTCCTCCCCTCTACTTTGGAGTACTAGTATGATTTCTCCACAGTAGAGAAGGAACTGAGGAGGGTGCTGGACACACGTGCTCAAGAAGATTCCAACGAGACGGGAATACCAACTGAGCGCGTGCATCCCGACCAGGCACCACTACCGAAAATCTTCGATCAGTGACGCCAGGACGCAACGTTACCTAGAGTGGAGCACCCACAGGGACACACATCTCAAAGAACTTCAGTTACTGCAAGGTGAGTAACTTTCTCTTTTGTAGTTGATAGATGTTAAACTAAGGCTGCTTGCCTTCTTTGTGGTTTAGGCCACCATGAGCACATCGCACCTGAGCCCAAGTCCCTCCATAAGTTCCCAGGCAGCTTTGAAAAGGCCTTTCCATCATAAGAATGATGTGTGCAACATTGACACTCCCTTCTGACCAAAATCTTGCAGTGAACAAATAAACAAAAAATGTCCCTGAAGGAAACCGACCTTTAAAAAGTATTTAAATCTTAAAAAAAAAAAAAAAAAAAAGTAAAAAAACCAAGCAGACTTTTTACACTTGAAAAGGGAGAAATGTCAAAGATTCCATGAAATCCACTAGAAACTTCACTGTCACTATCAATGTTATGTGGAAGGTGCTCAGACACCATATAACAAGCAGTAGATAGAGAAGAAATTTACACATTGTCAGTGTTTCACAATTTAACACAGATTATTTAATGGGTTTCAATGTCTTAAACTGTTCCATATTAAGGTTATGCAGAAAATAGCTTTAGCATAAACCATTCCTGTTGCTGTTCGTCTTTCACACTGCCAGGATATTTTAGATCCTAACTGCTTTTGATAATGTTTATAATTTGTGGGGGAAAAAATTTTCACTAGATGAACAGGTCAGATTTTATCTCCACTTGAGGCTTCTTCATATAACAGTAAGAGGAAAAAGTTTATTATAAAATCTTTTTGCATGCATGAGAAATCAAAGTAACTGTGGAATTCCCAAGTCATTTTCCTGTGTAGTGATGTTTCTATAGCATAATTAACTGGCCTATTTTTGGTTTTGTCTCTTGCTTTCTCTTCAGTAATCAGACTCCTATAAAATACCCCAAAGAGTAAAGATATTTTCCACAAAATCTCTCTTGCTACAATTTATGTTTAACATGTTCACAGGGCAGAAGTTTTAAGACGAGAAGATGTAAAGAAACGTTCAGTGTTTTTAAAAGTTCTTTTCAACACTAAAGAAGTGTCGAGGACCATCAGCCGGCAAATAAGCTCAGACTTCAGAGTTCACTTTGGACAAATTTTCAATTTGAAAATATTCAATTGGCCAGAGAGTTTGAAACTTCAGGTACATTATTCTTTTGCAAGGGCTACATTATGTAACAAATGTTAAAAAGACCATTTAAATTAGTTTTACGCTTTTACGCTGTATTTTTTTAGAAACAGCTATAAGGTTGTAAAGCATAGGTCCTCCAAGGCCTGAATTGTTCCTCAGCTATAAGTGACAAAGATCTAACTTGACATTTCATTTTTAGCCCTGGGCATGTATTGGGAGGGGAGAGGGCCAAGATTTGTCCTGTATCTCTTGGTCTGGACAGTGTGGACTAAGACTCAGAGAACATCTTTAAAACATCTTTAAAAAATACATTTAAATTAATAGGTTCTGGCTAGATTCTAGGTTTCAAAAGGAAAATTAATAAACGATCAAATTATATGGTTCAGTAGGTAAGTGAAGCAACTTTTTTACTTTTAGAGAAGCTGTGGTTTACATCACAGATAAAACAAATATTATGGTCTGTTCTACTCAGGAAACTCTTGTCCATAGAATAAAACTACTGAACAATTTGAAAAAATGTAGTACTCTTGATCAAGTTGTTAAGTTGAGTTATAGAGAAGGATGCACTCTCTGAATTCTGAGAACTGCCTCATTCATTTGGAAAAGGGTAATTCAACAGTGTAATGAAGCAGACAATGGCACATTTTTAAAATAACCCATTGTTAAAATGTTATGTCTAAGGGGTGCCTAATGCAACATTTATCATCCAGGCTGTCTTTTCATGGGACAGTTAAAGGTACACACTAGCCTCCTTTCTTCCATGTCCACTTGTGCCACCCATTCTCTTGCACAGGGACAGGTACAGCTGCAATCCTTTCTCTCAGTGTAGTGCTGAAACTGACCCTCCTAGTACTTCTTTTGCTGCAAACCACCCCAAAGGGGACCAGGAGGGGAGACAGGGTCATCGTACGTGGTCCTGTGGAGATGGCCAGGCACATTGAGGGAAATAGGCTACATTGTCCTAAGGGCTGATATAGTTTACATGCTCTCATTTGCTGTAGCTCAATAAAGGGTTGCATCTTATGAGATGTGATCCCTCCAGTAGCTTCCCTGGTGTGGGGTGTCTCTGCCACCACCAAGTTGGTCAGTAGTTGCATATTGTGTAGGAAGGTAGTAAGGATTTTCATTAGTCTAGATGTTGCCCTAAATGCCATCAGGCACATGAGATGTGGAGGGGACGCTCAGCAGCCAAAGTTGACAAAAGGGATTTTTATGAGTCAGCAAGGATTCCTCCTGGGTATTCCCTTAGAAATTATCTTGTCCACTACTTAGTTATTGCTTTAAACACTGTACATGTGTAAATATTTAAATTGTTACTTATCAGTCTAATATTCCTCCACCTTTTAATCATGTTAACTGCTTTTTTCTGAAAACCCTCCAACTTACTTATATCTTGTAGTAATGAGGCACCCAGAATTGAATGTAGCATTTCACTACTTATGTCTTGCTTATTTCAGATATATGAAACAATGGGATTCAGCAACACTAACTTGTTAGCAGAAATGTTTATACCTGTCCCTGAGACTACAGTTCTCACTGGTAGAGCTCGTACAGAAGAAATAGAGTTTAGCAGCAACCAGCGTGTGATGTTGGACCACGAAGGAGTTGGGAGTGGTATGGTTTCTTGCTTACTCTCAGTGGTGCTTGGATTAGAATGTTTTACACTTAGATTGAGCCCAACATATTACTTTTACATAGTTTTAGCCAAGTAAATAAAATATATTTCTGTATGTTAAGAATGTTCTGCTAGTCTCAGGCATAAAGCATAATTTAGAATCTCTGAGACTGAGTTATATAAAACTGGCCCAGTTCACATTATTAGCTAAATTTGTGATGGGATTATTTTTGTCCTACTTTGTGAAATACTTTCAGTTTTTATGTGATAAAAATTATATGATTTTAAAAGGAGTTCTATTTGTTACTTTTCACTGTGTAAAAATAGAATCCTCTCTAAAGTTTTGACTATAAGAAATATATGTAGTGAGGCAGTAAGAGCTAGTATAAAATCAGCATGGCTCCACTGACATAATTGATTTACAGCAGCTGAGAACCTGGCCCTGTAAAATATATTCTTGTGTACTAGTTTGTACTCTTCCTAACTGGTTTGCTTACACACTGTAAAAATGCTTTATCGCTTTTCTTGGCTTCCAACAACATGAAATCCCAATAACTTCTTTCTCAGCTGGTACTCAAAGTCCCTGCACTCCAGACTCTCCACCATTTTATTGTTTTTTTTATTTTAGTAATAAACATTTATATAGTACTATAACATTGCGTGGTGTTTTACAGATTCTTTAGAGATTAACAGATTACTTTAACCGTGTCCCAAGGAGTTTCCAATTTTAAATTAGACATGAAGATAAACTAAAGAGAGGAGTAGAAAAATGGAGAATTAAGGTAAAAATAATAATGAGAGTCGTATTATGAAGTGAGTGACTCATACATGTCAGTATTTGCAATAGAGACTAGGGTAGGGCAAGAGAGCAGGAGCAACCTGCACCGGAGTGAAATCAGTGGTGGAAGGCCAGGTGAAAGGTATGGGTGCTGAGCAGAAGAGAGTGAGTGGGTTAAAGGCCACTAAGCATGCTGGATATACATAAGGCTGTACATCATGGTTCCCTGGGGGGCTGACTTTTCAACCATATGTCTTTTGATTCAGGCATGAAACCTTTTGGAAAAGTGAGAGCCTTCTAGCAGTGGTTCAGTGTGCAGTTAGGAAAACAAATTCTTCCAAGAGTAGGTGTTGGTGCTAGTTGGTGTTAATAAGCACATTCTTTTCACAGATACTGAAATAGTGTTTCATAAATCACAATAGGATACTGCAATTTTGAAATTTCCAGGAAAGATCATTGTATATGTTGCTTTTCTCCTGGTTGTAGGCGTGCCATTTTCATTTGAAGCTGATGGTAGTAATAAGATTACTTTAATGACCTCTGGCAAAGTGTCCAGTAGTGTTTCCTGGGCAATTGGAGAAAATGGAGTACCCTTAATTCCTCTAGTATCACAGCAGAAAACGGGGATTCCAAGGTAATATGCTGCAGCGACGTGTTGAAAAATTTAATATATTATGGTATTTAAAAGTATTTGGAAAATAGGTGATTTTTAATAATGAAACAATGACTGTCATATGGCTTTTTAAAATACAGAAACTTTCTTCTCTTATGTACTTTATCCCAATGCAAAGGATAGAGAGATAATATTTTAGGTAAATATTTTAATTAACATTTTAATCTTTTACTATTTGGTTGCTAGACAGCATAAAATGCTGAAAGAAGTGGAAGCTGAAGCCTTCATTATTATAATGCCCAGATAGCAAACTAGGGTCCGTGTAGTTTTTTCTTCTTGTTTCTTGTGTTAGAGTGTGAAGAGAACATTATTGGTAATCACCACCAAGAAATACAACCCTTTTACAAAACACATTATGCATACAGTCTGTCTACTTTAAATGGCATTCTTATCATGAGTTGAGAGAAACTAAACCACAGGAATGATAAAGAGGGTAGCACCGGAGTATTGTCACTGTTGCTCTTATTAATTTAATTGGTTAAAAAGAAACCTGGCCTCAATCCATACTAAATTTACTTCCCAGCCACTGGTCCATGTGAGCCCTGGAAGCCTGGTAAGCTACAGAAACTAATCCCTGGTCTGTATAAGAAAATGTCCCCTATCCTGAGGCCGCAAACTAGGCATTGTGGATTGCCCCTTCCTAGTGGTGGTAACGTTGATCACTTCTGTGTAATTCCAATGAACTGAATGGAGTTACACTGTGGATAAATATGGCCCTCTGACTCTGCCATCAGCTCCTGGAAGTTGTATTAGGTGACTTAACTGAGCATGCTCAGAGTTTTCCCTGTCTTCTTAATGTGAGAAACAGTTCTTCCCAATAATAATTCATCCAGTACTCTCTTTGACCCAAACTGCAGCCAAGAAAGAAAGTTATTCTAGATTGATTAGCTCGTACTTACTGTATGGTGGGAGGTTGAAAGATCATTAGTAGCATGAGGCAGTGGCTTATTCATATGATCTCTGTTACTTCTGTACAATTGTGCAGCAGAGTTTTTTAAAATATGAATGAATGCAGTGCTCATGAACAGTGCTGCATTGGCTGAAGTCCATTGTTTGCCCATAGAACAGGTAAGGTCCATGCCTACCAGTGCCATGGAACTAGGAGTGCAGGCTGCCTCCTCCTATGTGCTTCAAACCTGATCTGGAAAGATCACCTCTAGGAGTGAGAGGGTATTTTGGCTATATACCCAGTCAGTGCTTGACCTCTGCTGAGCCTTTCAAAAAGGAGGCCAAAAAGGAGATAGTGTGGGGGAGGGGTTCCCTTACCTTTGGGCTGTCATAACTTTGCTCCTGAAAACAATTCTCGCAACCTCCTTTTATTGCATCTTCTTGCTGCTGTTTTATAGAGGAATCACCTGATTCAAACCAGGTGTAGCTCCTTTCATAATCAGGGCTCACTAGCCGTTAGGCCCAGTAGCCCTTAAGGGCAAACCACCCTGTTACATTCAGGGTACGCTATGAAGATGCGCATACATACATATAACTTCCCTTAGTGCGAATGGAAGTTACCTCTGTTTGTCTCTTGTTGCACAAAGGATCTACCATTCCAAAATGTCAGATATATTTCATTCCAAACACTTTCATAAACCACCATTCTGAAAATTCAAAAGCTTGATTAATTCCATAACAAAAATCCTTCATCGTATTGTCATGGTAATTAATTTTATTGTCCTTTTCACAAAAGAAAACATTGTCTGTCCTTTTATAGATCATAAATATTCGTAGCAAAAAAACACCACAAGTCATGAAGAGAAAAATGCCAAAAGCTTGCTTGCTTTCTTATTGCGAGTGTGTGATGAAATTTCATATTTCCAAGTGGTGGAATTTGCAGTCAAAGTATTTTTTTTTCCCAAAAGATTATTCTTTATGTTTATTATATTTCACTGACCCAAAAAAAGTCTGTTTTTAAACACTGAATCCTTTGGTATCAACTGTCATTTCAGTGCTTTAAAAAATATTGATGCTGTTGCGTCTATTGGCACTTCAGGCTTAACCGACATGAAGAAACTAGCCAAGTGGGCAGCAGAAACAAAGCTGGATCCAAATGACCCAAAAAATGCAGATCTGATGCAGTTGATAATGGTAAGAGGCTTTAATGAAACCATTTTGTTGAAATCTGGGATTTGCAAAAAAAAAGTATGCCTTTTAAAGGAAGTGAAAAAAATAATCCTGCTTTAAACAGTTCAATTCTGCATGTAGTTGATTGGCAATGCTGTATCTTATGTTTAACATGACATCTTGGATATTCCTAACTTGCTGTTTTTCCATAAATTTAGCATCAGTCACTAAATCAGTGGATTTTAGAATCCTTAAAAAAAAAAAAAATCCTTTTTTGTACTCTAAGCATTAAAACATAGATTGGATTCAGTAACTTTAATTTGTATGACTTTCATGCTAACTCTGTCCCTAAATGCTTAATATAATTATATTGATCTCGCTGAAAGCCATTATCTTACTCCCACTGAAGTCAATGGGAATTTTGCCATTCACTTAAAAAAACAGAATTGGGCTGTAAGTGATCGTAACAACATATCTTGTGTTTATTTAGAGGTATGAGGTCACCAGGTTCATAATTGAAACCAGGGTGAAAGTACGCTTTTTTTTGGCTCTTTTTAGCTCTGTTTTAGTTTCCCTTCTCAGTCTTTGTTGTTTAGCTATGAGTCGTAACAGTCGACGGTACACTTCACCTTTCTCTTTCATTTAGAAAATAATCTTCCAATTGATTTTTTGTTTGTTTGTAAAAGAGTCAAATGTTACAGATCCCAGATGCTGTCACATTAGGAAGCATACATGTACATCTAGAGCCCATGGTCGCTGCCAGAAAGGAGCCTAAGCTTACAATGTGTAGAGTTCAAGCCAGTCTGGCTAGTTCTATATAATTTGGATGGAGAGATGAGTGGACAATCAAACCTTTAAACTGGATGTGTGGTTAGTTTTTACACCCCATCTTCAGTAGGAGGAGGGTTCATCAACGTCAAGTTATGGTACAGGGTTTACACACTGTCTGCCTTATGGAGATTCTGAGTTAGTTGAGTTTCTCTGTGCATGAAAATTATTTTTCCTTTATTCAGTAAGATTTTCTGGGCAGGTTGTTTTCGCAGAACAGATCATTGGTTTGGTTTAAGAGATTTATCTTTAAATCACCAAACAGTAAATCACAATCTTGAAAATCTGATGACATAATTTGAGATTTTTTAAGACACTGATTTTCAAAATACAGTTGTGTGACTTTGAAAATCAGGTTGACACAATGTACCTTATGTTTTTTTAAAAAATTTTGATGGAGTTAATTTAACAATGACATTAATTATTTAAAAAGAAAAAAAAAAGAATCTGCCTCATCATAATTTTGAAATGCATTCAGATGCTGAGCTGTATTTTCTGTGTCTCGCTATATGATAAGACTGGCCTTGCTGGAAGTATCATTGGAATGCAACTCTAACTGAAGGATAAGACAGAACCATTCACAGGAATGGAGAAAATGAAACATGGTACTTCTAATAAATAATACAAACACGAATTTGATATTGGGCACTTGATTTTGAAATGTTAAGCTAGTTTTGCATTGATATAACCCATTGATTTCAGTGGTGTTACACTTGTGTGAAATTGATGTAATGGAAAGGGAATCCGACCATATTTTTAAATTAAATAACTACGTATGTCAGACCAAATTGTGAACCCCCTCTCCGCTGGGGAGCAATTGTTTATGCAAGTAATCCTACTGGAGGAGATGACACTGCTCAAATGAGTAACAGCTCATTAATGGAAGTGAAGCATTCACAAACTGCTCTTAGCTAACCTCAAGCCTCAGTCCTGCAAAGACTCACATAGACTAGGGCCCTACCAAATTCATGGTCCATTTTGGTCAATTTTAGGATCGAATGATTTTAAAAATTGTAAATTTAATGGTTTCAGCTATTTAAATATGAAATTTCAGTGTTGTAATTGTAGGGGTCCTGACCCAAAAAGGAGTTGTGAGGAGGTTGCAATGTTATTGTAGGGGAGGTTGCGGTACTGCTACTCTTACTTCTGCGCTGCTGCATGCAGAGTTGGGCCCCCAGTCATCAGCTGCCAATATCTGGCCGCCCAGCGCAGAACTATGGGTGGCATGGACTGGCGGGGCATTGCCTTCAGAGCTGGGTGCCCAGCCTGCAGCCGCCGGTCTCTGGCCACCTAGCACTGAAGGCAGCATAAGTAAGGTTGGCAATACCACAACCCCCTTAAAATAGCCTTGTGTTCTTCTTTGAATGATTGCTCTTGTGTATTCCACAGTTGGTGTGCGTGCTCACCACGTGCACCGGTGTCGGAAGTTTCTCCCTTAGCAGTACCCGTACTGAGGGAGCACCACTGTGACCCTTGGTGTGGCGCCTCTGTATCGTGCGCTCCCCACACCCTCAGTTCGTTCTTGCCGCTGGTGAAAGTAGTCGGAACATCTTGCTCCAGCCTTGCTGCAGCTTCTCTAGTTGATCTTACTAGTATAGTTACTTTTAGTAGTTTTCAAGTAGTTAGAGTGGGCTTGCGGCATGCCCCAGGCTTCAAGTCATGCGTCTCCTGTCGCCGTTCTATGTCCAGAAGTGATCCACACTCTGAGTGTCTCTTCTGCTTGGGTGAAACTCACGTGAGTGAGTGAGTGCTGCAGGATCTGTAGATCATTCAAGCCGTGGAGTAAGAAGGAGAGGGACATCAGTCTTCGCGCTCTCCTGATGGAATCGGCACTGGCCTCTACCTCGGCACGCCGAGCAGACTCGGTGCCTGGCACCACATCTTCGAGGCGTAGCAAAGTCCCCTCGACTAGCCGGCTCCACTCCCCTTCCAAGAAGCAAGGGAAGACTTTCGCTCAGTGGTGCCGAGAAAAGGATGGGGTAAGGCTAGTCCCAAGCCAGGCAGCCCTCGATCCCCTCCAGGCCCTAGGCCTCCGACTCGTGTTGAGCAGAGCAGCCTGGCTCTATCCATGCGTGTCTCCCCTGTGGTGAGGATGCTGTCGACGCCAGAGGCTGTGCAGGCTGCATGAGACATCTTGAGCTTACCAATACCCGGGTCACCATGCCTGGGGGTGGTAGCGGCCTACCTCCGGTGGAAAGGGGTGCAGATCTTCCCATACCTGGATGATTGGCTTCTCAAGGGCAGTTCTCGGTCTCAAATGCAGGCACATGTGGAGCTGCTCTTGTCCACATGCGCAGATCTCGGCCTAGTAGTGAATGAGAACAAATCTATGTTAGTCTCAGTTCAGCGCACAGAATTCATAGGGGCGATGTTGGACTCATTAAGGGCTACAGCCTCTCCCTCTGGGCAGGTTCGAGACCATCAAAGGCCTCATTGCCTCGGTCATGGCCTTCCCTGTGAAATGGCAAGAGTGTGCCTTCAGATCCTCGGGCACATGGCGGCATGCACGTACGTATTCTGCCATGCCAGGCTCAGCATGAGTTCCCTACAGCTCTGGCTAGCTTCTCAGTACTCCCAGGCCCGGGACGGGCTGGACAAGGTTATCACGGTACTGCCCCAAGTAGTTGCCTCCCTACAGTGATGGTCCCTCCCGAGCAACATGCTGCAAGGGGTCCCTTTCTGGGAAGCCTCCCTGTCATTAGACCTGGTGTCAGATCCCTCAGAACTGGGATGGGGAGCTCATATAGGGAACATTCAGACCCAAGGGAGATGGTTGGCCTCGGACTTGTCCTTCCACATAAATGCCAGGGAGTTCAGGGCGATACGGTTGGCGTGAGTAGCTTTCAGCATGCAGCTTCCCGGGAAGGTGGTCAGAGGCCTTATGGACAACACCGCTGCAATGTACTAGGTCAACAGGCAAGGCGAAACTCATTCCTCGGCCCCATGCCTGGAAGTCCTGAGCCTATGGGAATTCTGTATAGCCCAAGATATCTCCCTGCAAGCCTTCCACCTACTCGGCGTCTGCAGTGTGCGAGCCAATTGCCTCAGCAGGGTTGTCTCCCACCAGTACGAGTGGTCACTCTGCTTGGAGGTCACTCACCAGCTCTTCCGAGAGTGGGGAGTTCCATGGGTTGACCTCATTGCAACCGACCAGAACTTGTGCTGTCTCCAGTTCTGCTCCAAGGGAGGAATGGGGAAAGAGGCAGTCTCAGACGCCTTCCTCCTGCAGTGGTTAGGCCAGCTTTTCTTTACCTTCTCACCTTTCCCCATGATTGGCAAGGATGTGGGTCATCATTATAGCGCCAGACTGGGCCCAACAACACTGGTAAGGGACCCTCCTGCACCTCTTAGTGGCCCCCCTGCGGAGGCTTCCGCTTCGTCTGGACCTCCTCTCCCAGGAAGGAGGCCGCCTTCTCCATCCCAACCTAGCTGCACTCCACCTGACAGTGACGTTGCTCAGTGGTTAGATGAGGAGGAGGGGAGGTGTTCAGAGGATGTCAAATGAGTCCTGCTGGAAAGTAGAAAGCCGTCCATGCGATGGACATACCTGGCAAAGTGGTCCAGATTCTCTAGGTGGGCAGCGAAGCGGGGACCCTCCGCATCTTCCGCACCGCTCCAGATTGTTCTTGATTACCTCCTGTTCCTTAGGACCCAAGGGCTAGCTCTCACCTCTGTGAAGGTACATTTGGCAGCCATATTGGCCTTCCATCCGCCAGTGCAGGGCCAATCAGTCTTTTCTCACACTATGACCTCCCACTTTTTAAGAGGACTGGACCGTTCGTTCCGTATGCTAGGAGCCCCATTTTGCAATGGGTCCTAAACCTAGTGTTATCCTGTCTTACGGGATCTCCCTTTGAACCCTTGGCCACATGTTTCTGGTCTCACCTGTCATGGAAGGTAGCATTCTTTGTAGCTATCACGTCAGCCCACCATGTCTCGAAGGTCAGGGCCTTGACCTCAGAACCCCCATATACAGTCTTCCACAAGGATAAGGTCCAGCTTCGCCCACACTTCGCATTCCTCCTGAAGGTGGTCTCCGCATTCCTCCTGAAGGTGGTCTCCACCTTCCATATGGAACAGGCCATTTTCCTCCCGATGCTCTGTCCTCAGTCCCATTCTCCACAAGGAACATTGCCTTCACACTCTCAATGTGCATAGGGCACTGGCCTTCTACCTGGACTGGACCAAGCTGTTCTGGAAATACTCACAGCTGTTTGTTGCATCGGCCAAGGGGGCAGCCCATTTCCACCCAGCGCTTTTCCCGGTGGATCACCTCGTGCATATGCATGTGCTATGACCTGGCAAGGGTTCACCTGCCACCGATCGTCAGGGTGCACTCAATGAGAGCTCAGGCCTCGTCGGCTGCCTATGCAGCCCATGTCCCAATCCAGGACATCTGTAGGGCTGCCACGTGGTCCTCTGTCCACACGTTTTCTTAGCATTATGTGATCGTCTCCCAAGTGAAGGATGACGCGGGTTTGGTAGGGCGGTACTGCGTCCTGGAAACCTTTAAAATCCTACCCACAGCCATCAGATATAGCTTGAAGTCACCTACTATGGAGTACACATGAGTAATCACTTGAAGAAAGGACAGTTACTTGTTCCATAACTGGCATTCTTCGAGATGTGTTGCTCAGGTGTATTCCACATCCCGCCCTCCTTCCCCTCTGTCGGAGTTGTCTGGCAAGAAGGAACCGAGGGTGGCAGAGCGTGCGGCTCCCCTTATAGCGTGATATAGAGGCGCCACTCCAGGGATCGCAGTGGTGCTCCCCCAGTATGGGTACTACTAAGGGAAAAACTTCTGACACTGGTGCACAAGGCAAGCACGCACACCTACTGAAGAATACACTCGAAGAATGCCAGTTATGGAACAAGTAACTATCCTATCCCCCTGCAACTCCGTGTTGGGTCAGGACCCCCAATTTTAAGAAACACTGGTCTCCCCCATGAAATGTGTATAATATACGGTAAAAGCAAACAAAAGACCAGATTTCACAGAGGGAGACCAGATTTCATGGTCCATGATGTGTTTTTCATATATGTTGATATATGTATAGCTTCAGTTGTCACAACAGTTATTACAATATTTTATATTACATTTGAATTGTGAATGAATTAAATTCCACTATATTCTTACTAAAAACTAAGAATTATTAAAAACCTTATTTTAAAATATTAAATATTCTATTTTGGCATATTCAGGCTGGTTTTGGTTACAATGAAGCTCTTGGCAATATATCTAATGAATTAGTCAACCCATTGAAAAAATATTTATGGACATTTTTCACTCTGAATTGAACTTTTAATATTTGCTTTTGTTATTTAGGTTGCCACTAGTGGAGATGCTTGTGTTCCTGGTTTCTTCAGACTGGAGCAATTGCAGCAAGAGTTTAATTTTGCTTCAGATGAGGAACTTAACAGATCAAAAAGATTCCAACTCCTACAACTCAGACACAGAGAGGTGGCAGAGTTCCGTAATTATAAGCAAGTCCCTTTACTTGAAAGAGAAATAACTGAAAAACTTTTTGAGGTAGGTTGTTGTCTGAGATTATTTAAATTATGGTCTTTAATAAAATATTTATCAGTATTATCTTCAGTAATATTTGGCTTGATAAAGTCAGTTCCTCATTACTTTGAGGGCCAAATTCTACCCTGACTTCAACTACATTGACTACAAAAGGATTACACGGAGTGCAAGTCAAAATATTATTTCACTTTAAATATACCTCATGTTACCTGAATCTAGAATTTGATTGTCTCCTTCCAAAGAAAAGCTACTGGAACAGACTCTGGAGGAAGAAGATTTAAGTGGAGCTGCATTACAACAATCTCCCCTATCCACCAGTCTATTTGGAATTCTCTTTTAAAGGAGAATTCCGAACATGAAAAGTCAAGAGAGGTTGTGCAAAAGTTAATTGAGGCACCAACTTTATTAACTTTCCTCCAATTCTTTGGAGGGGCTAAAGAAAACAATACTACTGAATTGAAGCAAATATTGGGGGGAACAATCAAGCCCATCGTGTTTTCTTTTTCATGTTTTATCTAAACATCCTTCTATGATCCTGGGTCTCTGATGTCATTTAAAGTTCTTCAGTTGACCCCCCTGTACCTTCCCACCCATGGGATGCACTGGTGGTGTAACTGACAGTCGAATGTTTCATAGCAGTGCCTGTTAGAGTGCTCCCCTGCCACTCCTTTTACTTTTATTGAACATTCTGAGGATGAACACTCCAGCCACCTTAGTTCCTTCCAAATGTCTCAGCAGGTGGACCAGGAACCTCTCTGGATCCAATCTCTTCAAAGACACTGTGCCTTAGTTAGATTTCTTAATTAGTTAGCATTTGTATTGGAAATTTTAGCTTTATTTATTTTAAAGAAGCCTTATTGAGGGCACAAGAACAGACCATCCTGAAGTGCAAAAAGAATAGCAAATATGTCAGGTGACCAGCTTGGCTTAACAGTGAAATCTTCAATGAGCTTGAACTCAAAAAGAAAGCTTACAAGAAGTGGAAATTTGAACAGATGACTAGGGAGGAGTGTAAAAATATTGCTAGAGCATGCAGGGGTATAATCAGGAAGGCCAAGGCACAATTGGAGTTGCAGCTAGCAAGAGGTGGGAAGAGTAACAAGAAGGGTTTCTACAGGTATGTTAGTAACAAGAAGAAGGTCAGGGAAAGTGTTGGGACCCTTAGTGAGTGGTGGAGGCAACATAATGACAGATGTGGAAAAAGCTGAAGTACTCAATGCTTTTTTTGCCTCAGTCTTCACAGACAAGGTCAGCTCCCAGACTGCTGCACTGGGCAACACAGTATGGGGAGGAGGTGAGCAGCTCTCAGTGGTGAAAGAACAAGTTAAGGACTATTTAGAAAAGCTGGACATGCACAAG
This sequence comes from Gopherus flavomarginatus, assembly GCF_025201925.1. Lineage (NCBI taxonomy): Eukaryota > Metazoa > Chordata > Testudines > Testudinidae > Gopherus > Gopherus flavomarginatus. The sequence goes on along the minus strand of NC_066619.1, from coordinate 256,077,257 downwards.
TCCATGGGTCCAGATCTAATGCATCCGAGGGTGCTGAGGGAGTTGGCTGATGAGATTGCAGAGCCATTGGCCATTATCTCTGAAAATTTGTGGTGATCGGGGGAGGTCCCAGACGATTGGAAAAAGGCAAATATAATGCCCATATTTTAAAAAGGGAAGAAAGAGAAACTGGAGAATTACAGACGGGTCAGCCTCACTTCAGTCCCTGGCAAAATCATGGAGCAGGTCCTCAAGGAATTAATTTTGAAGCTCTTGGAGGAGAGGAAGGTGATCAGGAACAGTCAGCATGGATTCACCAAGGGCAAGTCATGCCTGACCAACCTGATTGCCTTCTGTGATGAGATAATTTTCTCTGTGAATATGAGGAAAGTAGTGGATGTTATATAGCTTAACTTTAGCAAAGCTTTTGATACAGTCTCCTGCAGTATTCTTGCCAACAAGTTAAAGAAGTATGGATTGGATGAATGGACTATAAGGTGAATAGAAAGGTGGCTAGATTATCAAGCTCAACAGGTAGTGATCAGCTCCTTGATGTCTAGTTGGCAGCTGGTATCAAGCGGAATGCCCCAGGGGTCGGTCCTGGGGCTGGTTTTGTTCGACATCTTTATTAATGATCTGGATGATGTGATGAATTGCACCCTCAGCAAGTTTGCAGATGACGTTAAGATGTGGGGAGAGGTAGATATGCTGGAGGGTAGGGATAGGGACCAGAGTGACCTAGACAAATTGGAGGGTTGGGCCAAAAGAAATCTGATGAGGTTCAACAAGGACAAGTGCAGAGTCCTGCTGTAATAACCTTAGTCCCAGATTTGGACCTTAGCGTCCAAAATATGGGGGTTAGCATGAAAACCTCCAAGCTTAGTTACCAGCTTGGACCTGGTACCTGCTGCCACCACCCAAAAAAATTAGAGTGTTTTGGGGCACTCTGGTCCCTCTGAAAAACCTTCCCTGGGGACCCCAAGACCCAAATCCCTTGAGTCTCACAACCAAGGGAAATAATCCTTTTTCCCTTCCCCCCTCCAGGTGCTCCTGGAGAGATACACAGACACAAGCTCTGTGAAACTACACAGAGGGACTCCCCCTCTCCGTTCCCAATCCTGGAAACAAAAAGTACTTTCCTATTCCCCCAGAGGGAATGCAAAATCAGGCTAGCGATCCAACACACAAATCTCCCCTTTTCTTCCTCCCACCAATTCCCTGGTGAGTACAGACTCAATTTCCCTGAAGTAAAGAAAAACTCCAACAGGTCTTAAAAGAAAGCTTTATATAAAAACAAAGAAAAATACATACAAATGTTCTCTCTGTATTTAGATGATATAACACAGGGTCAATTGCTTAAAAGAATATTGAATAAACAGCCTTATTCAAAAAGAATACAAATCAAAGCCCTCCAGCACTTATATTTATGCAAATACCAAAGAAAAGAAACCATAGAACTTACTATCTGATCTCTTTGTCCTTACACTTAGAAACAGAAAATTAGAAAGTAAAACTACTTCTCCAAAGCTCAGAGAAAGCAGGCAGGCAGAAAACAAAGACTCAGAGACTAAATTCCCTCCACCCAAAGTTGAAAAAATCCGGTTTCCTGATTGGTCCTCTGGTCAGGTGCTTCAGGTGAAAGAGACATTAACCCTTAGCTATCTGTTTATGACACGCCCCCCAAATTGCAGACAGTGGGGAAGCTCACTGGCGGCGATTTCCTTCTAGAACTTGAAAATAAACAGATTACTACAACACATGCACCTTTACATATACTACTAAGTATATAACTAACAGACTTCTACATTTTAAGAACACTTTTTAACTACTGAATTCTGGGAAACTCTCACGGGAGAGTGCATCAGCAACTTTATTAGAAGCTCCTGTGATGTGTTGAATTTCAAAATCAAAATGTTGGAGAGCTAAACTCCAACGAAGAAGTTTCTTGTTGTTCCCCTTGGCAGTATGAAGCCACTTTAGTGCAGCATGGTCAGTTTGTAGTTGGAACCGCCGTCCCCAAACATATGGGCGTAGCTTTTCCAGGGCGTACACAATGGCATAGCATTCCTTTTCACTGACTGACCAGTGACTTTCCCTCTCAGACAGTTTCTTGCTGAGAAACACGACAGGATGGAAGTTGTGATCTGTTGCTTCCTGCATGAGCACTGCTCCTATACCACGCTCAGATGCATCTGTGGTTACTAGGAATGGCTTGTCAAAATCTGGGGCCCTGAGCACAGGGTCAGACATGAGCATCGCCTTAAGCTGGGTAAAGGCCTTTTGACACTCATCAGTCCACTTAACGGCATTTGGCTGGGTCTTTTTGGTCAGGTCGGTCAGTGGGGCAGCGATTTGGCTGTAGTGTGGTACAAATCGCCTGTAGTATCCGGCCAAGCCTAAGAAGGATTGGACCTGCTTCTTGGACCGTGGGACAGGCCACTTTTGGATAGCATCCACCTTGGCCTGTAGGGGGTTTATGGTTCCTCGACCCACCTGGTGCCCCAGGTAAGTCACTCTGTTTTGGCCTATTTGACACTTTTTGGCCTTAACAGTTAGTCCTGCCTGCCTGATGCGCTCAAAGACCTTTTCCAGGTGTAGTAGGTGTTCGGGCCAGGAGTCTGAAAAAATGGCCACATCATCGAGGTAGGCAACTGCAAATTCTCCCAGTCCAGCTAGTAGACCATCTACCAGCCTCTGGAAGGTGGCGGGTGCATTTCGAAGGCCGAAAGGAAGGACATTGAATTCATACACCCCCGCATGGGTGACGAATGCTGACCTCTCCTTGGCAGGTTCATCTAGCGGTACTTGCCAGTACCCCTTGGCTAAGTCTATTGTAGAGATGAACTGGGCACGTCCCAACTTTTCCAATAGCTCATCGGTACGTGGCATTGGATAGTTGTCCGGACGAGTTACAGCATTTAGCTTACGGTAGTCCACGCAAAAGCGTATTTCCCCATCTGGTTTGGGTACCAGAACCACTGGAGATGCCCATGCACTGGTAGATGAGCGGATTATACCCATCTGTAGCATGTTCTGGATCTCCCGTTCTATAGCAGCTTGGGCATGAGGAGACACTCGGTAGGGTGGGGTTCTGATTGGGTGAGCATTACCTGTATCAATGGAGTGGTATGCCCGTTCAGTCCGTCCTGGGGTGGCTGAGAACAATGGGGCGAAGCTAGTGCACAGCTCCTTGATTTGTTGCCGTTGCAGACGTTCCAGGGTGGTTGAGAGGTTCACCTCTTCCACGCCACCGTCTTTTTTCCCGTCGTAGTAGACACCGTCAGGCCACTCAGCATCATCTCCCTGGACTGTAAACTGACAAACCTGTAAGTCTCTGGAATAGAAAGGCTTGAGAGAATTAACATGGTACACTTTAGGCTTTAGTGAGGAATTGGGAAATGCTATGAGGTAGTTTACAGCTCCCAGGCGCTCTTGGACCGTGAATGGCCCTTCCCATGATGCTTCCATCTTATGGGCCTGTTGCGCCTTCAAGACCATAACCTGGTCTCCTACCTTGAAGGAACGTTCTCTGGCATGTCTGTCATACCAGGCCTTTTGCTCTTCTTGAGCATCCTTTAGGTTCTCTCTAGCAAGGGCTAAAGAGTGTCGGAGGGTGCTTTGTAGGTTGCTTACAAAGTCCAGAATGTTAGTTCCTGGAGAAGGCGTAAACCCCTCCCATTGCTGCTTCACCAACTGTAATGGCCCCTTAACCTCGTGACCATACACAAGTTCAAATGGTGAAAACCCTAAACTGGGATGTGGTACAGCCCTGTAGGCAAACAGCAACTGCTGCAACACTAGGTCCCAATTATTGGAGAATTCGTTGATGAATTTTCGTATCATGGCCCCCAAAGTTCCATTGAACCTTTCCACCAGGCCATTGGTTTGATGGTGGTACGAGGTGGCAACCAAGTGATTCACCCCATGAGTTTCCCACAGTTTTTCCATGGTCCCTGCCAGGAAATTAGACCCTGAATCTGTAAGGATGTCGGAGGGCCAACCTACCCTGGCAAAGATGTCTGTTAAGGCCAGGCACACAGTGTTAGCCCTGGTGTTGCCTAGAGCTACTGCTTCTGGCCATCGGGTAGCAAAGTCCACTAAAGTCAGTACGTACTGCTTTCCTCTGGGCGTCTTTTTTGGGAAAGGGCCCAGAATATCCACAGCTACTCGCTGAAATGGGACCTCAATTATGGGGAGTGGCTGGAGAGGGGCCTTGACCTGGTCTTGGGGCTTTCCCACTCTTTGGCATACCTCACAAGACCGGACATACTTGGCAACGTCCTTGCCCATCCCCTCCCAGTGGAAGGACCTCCCCAACCGGTCCTTGGTTCTGTTCACCCCAGCATGGCCACTGGGATGATCATGGGCTAAGCTTAAGAGCTTCCCCCGGTACTTAGTTGGAACCACCAACTGTTTTTGCGGCTGCCATTCTTCCCGGTGTCCACCAGAAAGAATTTCCTTGTATAAAAGTCCTTGGTCTATAACAAACCGGGATCGATTAGAAGAGCTGAAAGGCGGTGGGGTGCTCCGTGCCGCCGCCCACGCTTTCTGAAGGCTGTCATCTGCTTCCTGCTCAGTCTGGAACTGTTCCCTTGAGGCTGGGGTCACCAGTTCTTCCTCAGACTGTGGACTTGGGCTTGGTCCCTCTGGAAGCGATGTAGGTGATGGGGTTGTTTCCGTTGCTGGTGAACCGCTTTCCGCTGGTGCACCTGAGGGTATTTCAGGCTGTGGCTGAGCCTTTTGGGTATGGCTGTCTGTTGCTTCTGCCAGTTTTGGCTCGCTGGCGCCCTCTGGCGTTGAGTTTGAAGATGTGGTTGCACTTGCTGGTGCTGGTTGCTGTTCCAGTTCCGGGCCTGGGACTGGAGATGCTGTGGCTGTTTCAGTGGTAGGCATGGAATCCGGGTCCACTACCTCTGCCTGGGTCTCTGGTAACACAGACGGGGCGTCTGTGGACGGCTCAGGAACAGGAATGGGTCTGGAAGCTTGCCTGGTTTGGCTACGTGTAACCATTCCCACTCTCTTGGCCCGCCTCACCTGGTTGGCCAAGTCTTCCCCCAGTAGCATGGGGATAGGATAATTGTCATAGACTGCAAAAGTCCACATTCCTGACCAGCCTTTGTACTGGACAGGCAGTTGAGCTGTAGGCAAGTCTACAGCTTGTGACATGAAGGGGTAAATTGTAACTTTGGCCTTTGGGTTGATGAATTTGGGGTCAACGAAGGATTGGTGGATAGCTGACACTTGTGCCCCCGTGTCTCTCCACGCAGTAACCTTCTTTCCGCCCACTCTCAAATTTTCCCTTCGCTCCAAAGGTATTTGAGAGGCATCCGGGCCTGGGGATCTTTGGTGTGATGGGGGTGTAATGAATTGCACTCGCATGGTGTTCTTGGGACACTTGGCCTTGATATGTCCCAGTTCATTACACTTAAAGCATCTTCCATCTGATGGGTCACTGGGCCGAGGTGAGTTACTGGAGACTGGTGAGGTTGAAGGGTAGGGTATCTGTGGCTTTACTTGGGTGGTATGTGGGGTCTTTGGCTGTCCTCGGTTGTAGGGTTTATGGTCTGTGTGCCCCCTGGGGTGATCGTTCCCCTTGACAGTAGCTTTCTTGCTTTCTGCCAGTTCCATCCATTTGGCTCCAATTTCCCCCGCCTCAGCGATATCTTTGGGATTTCCATCTTGTATGTACCGTGTGATGTCTTCAGGAACACCATCCAAGAACTGCTCCATTTGTATGAGGAGGTTCAGTTCTTCCAAGGTTTGAATGTTGTTTCCTGTTATCCAGGCCTCATAGTTTTTTGCAATGTAGTAGGCGTGTTTGGGAAATGACACCTCGGGTTTCCACTTTTGGGTTCTGAAGCGCCGACGGGCATGATCTGGGGTTATCCCCATCCTGTATCTGGCCTTGGTTTGAAAAAGTTTATAGTCATTCATTTGCAGCTTAGGCATTTCAGCTGCCACCTCTGCTAAAGGTCCACTGAGCTGTGACCTCAATTCTACCATGTACTGGTCTTCGGGAATGCTGTACCCAAGACAGGCTCTTTCAAAATTTTCCAAGAAGGCCTCGGTGTCATCACCTGCCTTGTAGGTGGGAAATTTCCTGTGCTGTGGAGCAATATTTGGCGCCGGGTTGTTAGGGTTGGCTGGCACATGCAGCCCAGCTTTTGCCAACTCCAGTTCATGTTTTCTCTGTTTTTCCTTCTCTTCATTCTCTTTTTGTTGTTTTTCCATTTCTTTTTGGTGCTTTTCCATTTCTCGGCGGTGGGCCAACTCTTCTTCTTCTTGTTTCCTTCGGTGGGCGAACTCTTCTTCCTCTAGTTTTCTTTTGTGTGCTGCCTCTTGGGCTGCTTGTTTTCTTTGGTAGGCTGCCTGTTCTCTTTGGTAGGCTGCCTCTTTGATCTGTTCTTCTCTTTCTTTCATCTCCATCTCTTTTTGTTTTATTTCCAGTTGTCGCCTGTGTTCAGCTTCTTTGATTTGTTCTTCGGCCTCAATTTTTGCCTTAGAAGTCATGATTCCTGTTTTCTTGTGTTGGGGTGCCCTCCGGTGTTTATCTTCTGAACTGCAGGTTCTCTGTTGCCTCCTGAAGTCTGCCTAGCAACAGTGCCTTTAGCTAATTTTCCTTTTCTCTCTCTAGCTAATGTTCAATGAAGGGAAACCAGAAAAACCACTTTATTTGCATGCATATAAGTGCTGGTACTTGCCTCCTAATGGGAGGGCTATTGCATGACAAAAGACCCTCAACAGTTTCTTAATGGCTTCTCGCTTAACATGCAAGCCACAAACTGCCAGAGAGAGCAGAAAAAAAAATTCTCTCTGGTTCCCTTTTAAAACCAACTGTTTCTCTCTGCTAAAAAGCCCTTAGCAGAGAAAAGAAAAATATAATATTTCTACTGGCTTCTGGATTCTGTCTATATCCCACCAGCTGCCACTCATGTAATAACCTTAGTCCCAGATTTGGACCTTAGCGTCCAAAATATGGGGGTTAGCATGAAAACCTCCAAGCTTAGTTACCAGCTTGGACCTGGTACCTGCTGCCACCTGTCATAAACAGATAGCTAAGGGTTAATGTCTCTTTCACCTGAAGCACCTGACCAGAGGACCAATCAGGAAACCGGATTTTTTCAACTTTGGGTGGAGGGAATTTAGTCTCTGAGTCTTTGTTTTCTGCCTGCCTGCTTTCTCTGAGCTTTGGAGAAGTAGTTTTACTTTCTAATTTTCTGTTTCTAAGTGTAAGGACAAAGAGATCAGATAGTAAGTTCTATGGTTTCTTTTCTTTGGTATTTGCATAAATATAAGTGCTGGAGGGCTTTGATTTGTATTCTTTTTGAATAAGGCTGTTTATTCAATATTCTTTTAAGCAATTGACCCTGTGTTATATCATCTAAATACAGAGAGAACATTTGTATGTATTTTTCTTTCTTTTTATATAAAGCTTTCTTTTAAGACCTGTTGGAGTTTTTCTTTACTTCAGGGAAATTGAGTCTGTACTCACCAGGGAATTGGTGGGAGGAAGAAAAGGGGAGATTTGTGTGTTGGATCGCTAGCCTGATTTTGCATTCCCTCTGGGGGAATAGGAAAGTACTTTTTGTTTCCAGGATTGGGAACGGAGAGGGGGAGTCCCTCTGTGTAGTTTCACAGAGCTTGTGTCTGTGTATCTCTCCAGGAGCACCTGGAGGGGGGAAGGGAAAAAGGATTATTTCCCTTGGTTGTGAGACTCAAGGGATTTGGGTCTTGGGGTCCCCAGGGAAGGTTTTTCAGAGGGACCAGAGTGCCCCAAAACACTCTAATTTTTTTGGGTGGTGGCAGCAGGTACCAGGTCCAAGCTGGTAACTAAGCTTGGAGGTTTTCATGCTAACCCCCATATTTTGGACGCTAAGGTCCAGAACTGGGACTAAGGTTATTACACCTGCACTTAAGAAGGAAGACTCCCATTCACCGCTACAGGCTGGGGACCGACTGGCTAAGCAGCAGTTCTGCAGAAAAGGACCTGAGGATTACAGTGGACAAGAAGCTGGTTATGAGTCACCAGTGTGCCCTTGTTGCCAAGAAGGCCATTAGTAGGAGCATTGCCAGCAGATCGAGGGAAGTGATTATTCCCCTCTATTCGGAGGGAATAAATTTCCACTTCTTGTAAGCTTCATTTTTGAGTTCAAGCTCACTAAAGATTTCACAGCATATTGGGCTATATTAGTAGGATTATTGGGCTATATTAGTAGGATTATTGGGCTATATTAGTCATATTTTTGTTACTCTTCACATCTCTTGCTAGCTGCAGCTCCAGTTGTGCCTTGGCCTTCCTGATTACACCCCTGCATGCTCTAGCAATGTTTTTATACTTCTCCCTAGTCATCTGTTCAAATTTCCACTTCTTGTAAGCTTCCTTTTTGAGTTCAAGCTCATTGAAGATTTCACAGCATATTGGGCTATATTAGTAGGATTATTGGCTATATTAGTAGACATATTGGGCTATATTAGTAGGATTATTCCCCTCTATTCGGCACTGGTGAGGCCACACCTGGAGTACTGCATCCAGTTTTGGCTCCCCCACTACAGAATGGATGTGGACAAATTGGAGAGAGTCCAGCGGAGGGCAGCAAAAATGATTAGGGGGCTGGGGCACATGACTTATGAGGATAAGCTGAGGGAACTGGGTTTATTTAATCTGCAGAAGAGAAGAGCGAAGGGGGATTTTTTAGCAGCCTTCAACTACCTGAAGGGGAGTTCCAAAGAGGATGGAGCTCGGCTGTTCTCAGTGGTGGCAGATGATAGAACAAGAAGCAATGGTCTCAAATTGCAGTGGGGGAGGTCTAGGTTGGATATTGGGAAAATCTATTTCGGTAGGAGATTGGTGAAGCACTGGAATGAGTTACCTAGGGAGGTAGTGGAATCTCCATCTTCAGAGGTTTTTTAGACCTGGTTTGACAAAGCCCTGGCTGGGATGATTTAGTTAGTGTTGGTCCTGCTTTGAGCAGGGGATTGGATTAGATGACCTCCTGAGGTCTCTTCCAACCCTAATTTTCTATGATTCTATGAAAAGTTATTTATTTTATTAGTTCCCATATGTCAGTACTGACTTACAGATCCTATGACATACCAGGTGTCTGGCTTGGTTGGGGGAAGGACATTCTCATGATCTGCAGCCAGTCCTAATAGGAGCACCTCTTCAAATCTATCACCTCTCCTTCTGGATAAAGATGTGAGATACAGCTCCTGTTATCAGGGTCAAACACTGCTTTGGGTCCCTTTCAGTTCCCTCATGCTTGGTTCTGAAAACCTCCTCGGAATCTAGGTCAAAAATTAAGGCCACCTGTCATGATATAATTCCCCACTCTGAACCTTAGCGTCCAAAAGATGGGGTACCAGCATGAATTCCTCTAAGCTTGATTACCAGCTTAGGACCTGTAGCGCTGCCAACAACCAGGAATTCCAGTGCCTGGTACACTCTGGTCCCCCCAAAAACCTTGCCCGAGGACCCCCAAGACCCAGTCCCTCTGGATCTTAACACAAGGAAAGTAAACCCTTTCCCTCACTGTTGCCTCTCCCAGGCTTCCCCTCCCTGGGTTACCCTGGAAGATTACTGTGATTCAAACTCCTTGAATCTTAAAACAGAGAGGAAAATGCACCTTCCCCCCTCCTTCTCTCTCCCCCTCCCAGGTTCTCCCTGAGAGAGACAGTAATCCTAACACACAGAGAAATTAGCCTCTCTCTCCCCCTTCCCTCCTTTCTCCCCACCAATTCCCTGGTGAATCCAGACCCCGTCCCCTGGGGTCTCACCAGAATAAAAAAACAATCAGGTTCTTAAACAAGAAAAGTTTTTAATTAAAGAAAGAAAAGCAGTAAAAATTATCTTTCTAAATTTAAAATGGAATAGGTACAGGGTCTTTCAGCTATAGACACTTGGGAATACCCTCCCAGCCTAAGTATTCAAGTACAAATTAAAATCCTTTCAGCAAAATACCAATTTGAACTCCTTTCAGCCAAATACACATTTGAACTCCTTCCAACCAAATACACATTTGCAAATAAAGAAAACAACCATAAGCCTAATTCGCCTTATCACCTAGTACTTACTATTCTAAACTTATAAGAGCCTGTATCGGAGAGATTGGAGAGAAACCTGGTTGCACGTCTGATCCCTCTGAGCCCCCAGAGTGAACAACAACCAAAAACTAACAGCACACACACAAACTTTCCTCCCTCAAGATTTGAAAGTATCCTGTCCCCTGATTGATCCTCTGGTCAGGTGACAGCCAGGCTCACTGGACTTGTTAACCCTTTCCAGGCAAAAGAGATATGAAGTACTTCTGTTCTATTAACTCTTACTTATCTGTTTATGACACCACCAAACTGGGTAAATCTCTAAAGAAGGGCCTCTGTCCTTGATGTACTGAACGTAGCTATTCCAGATGTCGGTTCCAACTCCTCAGTGCTATAAGCACGTGCTATAATGATAGATGCCCAGGTACACACTTGGCACCAGTCCGTCGTCACCGATTCCACAATTTGCCTGCCTGCTTTTGACCTGCCCCATGGCCAATGGTCCCTGTTGAACAGGTTCTGGACCAGGCAAGGTCTCTGTGCAGCCAACCAGTATTGCAGGGGCCTTGGTGACAGCCCTTTGTGCAGCTGTGGCGCAACACAGACAATGATGCACATTGTTGATGAATGCCTGCTGACTAGGGTCCGTCGGGGCCTAGAAGAACTGCATCACGCCACTGAAGATGCCATCGCTTGGCTAGACAACTATGCACACACTAAATAAATCACTTGGCTGTGCAGTTAGATTCAGATCCAAAGGTTGTGCAGTTACCTGCATACCCATTGATAAGGGGAATAAAAGAAAAGCCTCAGAGCTACTTCCTGATCCAACTCTCCTGATGGGCAGATCACCGAACAGATTTAGATTTTCCCAGACCTTTCATTCCTTCTTCCTAGAATACCTGTGGGCTCACCAGAGAGGTGTCTCTCTCTCTTTTCAATTTTAAGAAAGCCAAAACCATTAGTTTTCCCTTCATTTACTTCCTCTGATCCAGGATTGGATCGACAATCTGACAGTGAATCGGAGCATGATGGACAGGTTAATTTATCTGTAAGGACCATACTATTAAATTGCAGATGATGGTCTACTAAACAATATACTTGCCTGCACAAATGGAAGAGATTCCACATATAGTGCCACAATAGACCTCTCCTTTACCAATGATATTAGATTATATACTGGAATTTAAGAAATCGGATCTGCCAATTTGCTTAATCAAAGTACACCCCATGTCAATCCTCATGGGAACAGACGAGAAATGTCCTGGACATCAGAAGGGTACTAGCATTTTACATTCAGAGGACTAAACCCTTCAGAAAATCACCAAAGTTATTTCTTTCTATCACGGAAAGATCTAAAGAAGCCGCCATAGCCAAGCAAAGGGACTCGAAATGGATCTCTGGGTGCATTAATCTTTGCTACCATCAGCAATAACTACAGCTCCCACTGGGGACCCACACGCGCTCCATCAGATCACTTTCTACATCAATAGCTTCTCTCAACAATGTACCCATCATGGACATCTGCATAGCTGCAACCTGGGCATCAGCCCACATGTGCACAGAGCACCATGCAATACAACAGGACTTGACATCAGACACTCAGCTTGGACTCACCGTTTTATCATCCACCACGAATACAACTCTGAAGCCCCAGGGCTGGCTCCAGCTTTTTTGCCACCCCCAGCGGTGAAGTGGGGAAAAAAAAAAAGATATTGTACTTAAGTGGCAGCTCTACTGTGCCGCTTCATTCTTCGGCGGCAATTCGGTAGCAGGTCCTTTGTTCCCAGAGGGACTGAGGGACCCATCGCCGAAGACCCGGACATGCCGTCCCTTTCCATTGGCCTCCCCAAGTACCTGCTTTCTTCGCTGGTGCCTGGCGCTGGCCCTGCAAAGCCCCTTCTGTCCGATGAGGGAGACTGCTCTACAAGCACCTAAAGTGGAACACCCACAGTGACGCTCCTTGAAGAAGAGGAGAAGGTCACTCTGTGCAGTAACTAGGTTATTCGAGATGGTTGTTCCTGTGGGTGCGCCACTACCCTCCTTCCTCCCCTCTAAGTCAGAGTTTCCTGTTAGGGACTCTGCGATAGAGAAGGAACTGAGGGGGGTTTGGGCACACAGCACTATGTAACCGCCAGAGGAGGCATTAGACAGGGACAGTGCATGTGTGAACCAACCAAGTGCTGCTACTGAAAGTCTCCAGTTGCAGGTGCAGGAATGCAGATTAATCCCACAGGGGCAGCCATCTCAAAGAACCTGTGTTACTGCACAGGATGAGTAACCTTCTCTTACAGGGCAGTTACCCATCTTCCACATGGGGTGCTGGTAGGATTAAAGTTCTTCTGGCCCTCTCCACAGTGTATCTCTTGGTCACAGTTTCATGTCAGTTCTTTGGACGGGTGAAAATGACCATTCTCCCTGCATCAGGCCAACCACTTCAGACAGTTTATAGTTCTGTGTTTGCCAGGCCTATTAAACCAGGTCAAACAGTATATGCAGTTACTCCCAGGAGGCAAAACTTTCCCAGGCTTTTTACTTGCCTTAGAGATTTGCATTAATTACCCCCTAGTTACTTTAGCTCCTGCAAAAAGCCCTGTAACTCCCCATGGAACCAAGAATACCACCATGAGTTAGCCCATAGTGATATGTATACCATAAAGTCAATATAATATTCTTGGAATATTCCATGTGTTCATAACATCTGTCGCAGTGGCCTTCTTGGCATGCCTTAGGTGTATTCCCATTGTAGAAATTTGCAGAGCTGTTAAATGGAACTCTGTTCACCCATTTACAAAACTTTTATGCACTATATCTAGCATCCCAATTGAGTTAATTAGGACACCATGTCCCACCCTCTTCAGATGACAGCCCTGCTTATCAAGCGATCTCATTATTGGGAAGTGCAAAGGCCACCTGAAGAAGAAATGAAGGTTACTTACCTGTAGCCAATATTCTCTGAGATGGACTTTCATTCCCCGCCCACCTTCCCAGCTTCTTCAGAGTCCTGATTACAATTTTGGACCTGAAAATGCTGTGGAAGGAATTGTGGCAGCTGGAGCATCAAGCCCCCTTTTATACCATTGCTCTTGGAGTGTACAAGAAGGAGAGGGGCAGGAGGGGTGTCAGAATGATCTGATAGACGCTGCTATGAAATAATCCACTGTCAGCTGCACCATTAGCACATCTCCATGAGTGTTATGCAGAGTCCATCTTGCGAGAGAGAAACGTTCATTTCTACATTTCCCTGATTCTGTACATCACATATGTTTTATTAGGCCTTCATGCCATTTTGTGTATTTCTTTCTTTCCCTATTGCTGTGTTTATTCATTTTTCAAAAACAGAATAAAAAGTCTAATAATCACAAAAAAAATTGCAACCAGTAGTTCCTTGCAGTCTGCAGGTTCTACAGAAACTTCTTTGACTAGCACATAATAAAAGTTTGAATACATTTGGCTTGTGCCCTCCCATCCAACCAGGCCCCGTCAAGGATTGAATTCACAGCTCTGGGTTTAGCAGGCCAGTGCTCAAACCACTGAGCTATCCTTCCCTCCATTCGCTTACTTTGATCCTATATGTTTATGTTAATAATATGATCACTATTTCCTTATGTGACATAAAACACTAGAAGATACATCAAATCACAAACTTATTTTTTGTATTTATCCTTAGAACTATGAGAAAAGGCTCCATGAGAGGGATGTAATTGACAGCAAAGATCACCTAGATGCGCACAGAGCTTTAGTTGCCAAGTATCTCCAGAAGGTAAGAAATGCAAAAAGAGTCAGTATTGATCTTTCTTACTTTTTTTTTTGTTACTACTCTATTTAAGAATTTTTAAAGTACAATCCAAACACATTTTTACTGCATTTTATAAGTCAAAAGTTGCAGATGTAATCACAAATTACATTTGAAAAATTGATCTAAAGCAGAGTCCTTTGGATAGCTATAGTTTCCACACAGAGAGAGTTTTTATGGCTTAATTCAAAACTTTTGAAAATAATAGAAATGGGAAGACATGTTATATGAAACTATTTAGTATTGTATTAATACTATAAAGCAGTTACTATAATACAAAAGTATAAGGATCTTGTCAGGAGGGATTAATTGTAAAATTATAGTAAGAAAATATTGCAGACTCTCAAATTGTTAATTATTAATATAGTTTTCAAGCTGCAAGTTCTACTGATTAGAGTCTTTCTTTCTCAAGCCCCCAAGAAAACACCTTCCATTCTTCTGCTTCTCTCTGATAGCACAGGATTGTTTGTTCCACTGGAAATTGAAAGAATTAAGAATTTTAAATTATATTAGGGCTGTGAAGTGATTTAAAAAATTAATTGTGATTAATCACACTGTTAAACAATAATAGAATACCATTTCTTTAAATATTTTGGATGTTTTCTACATTTTCAAATATATTGATTTCCATTACAACACAATACAAAGTGTACAGTGCTCACTTCATATTTGTTATAAATATTTGCATTGGAAAAAAACAAAGAAATAGTATTTTTCAATTCACCTAATACAAGTACTGTAGTGCAATCTTTTTATCATGAAAGTTGAACTTACAAATGTAGAATTATGTACAAAAAAATTGCTGCATTCAAAAATAAAACAATGTAAAACTTTAGAGCCTACAAGTCCATTCAGTCCTGTTTCTTGTTCAGCCAATTGTTTGTTTATATTTGCAGGAGATAATGCTGCCCGCTTCTTGATTACAATATCACCTGAAAGTGAGAACAGATGTTCGCATGGCACTGTTGTAGCCAGCATCTCAAGATATTTACATGTTAGATGCGCTAAAGTTTCATATGTTCCTTCATGCTTCAACCACCATTCCAGAGAACAGTTTTAGAGGGGTTCTGCTTGATAACGATCCAAAACAATGCAGAGCGACGTATGTTAATTTTCATCATCTGAGTCAAATGCCACTAGCTGAAGATTGATTTTTTTTTTTTTTGGTGGTTTGGGTTCTGTAGTTTCCACACTGGAGTATTGCTCTTTTAAGACTTCTGAAAGCATGTTCCACACCTCATCCCTCTCAGATTTTGGAGGGCACTTCAGATTCTTAAACCTTAGGTTGCGTGTTATAGCTGTCTTTAGAAATCTCACATTGGTACCTTCTTTGCGTTTTGTCAGATCTGCAGTGAAAGTCTTCTTATAAAGAAAAATGTGCTCAGTCATCATCTGAGACTGCTGTAACATGAAATATATGGCAGAATGTGGATAAAACAAAGCAGGAGACATTTAATTCTTTCCCAAGTAGTTCAGTCACAAATTTAATTAACACTTTTTTTTTTTTAATGAAAGTCATCGGCATGGAAGCATGTCCTCTGGAATGGTGACCAAAGCATAAAGGGGCATACAAATGTTTAGCATATCTGGCAAGTAAATATCTTGCAGTGCCACTACAAAAGTGCCACGTGAACACCTGTTCTTACTTTCAGATGACATTGTAAATAAGAAGCCGGCTGCATTATCTCCCGTAAATGTAAACAGACTTGTTTGTCTTAGCGATTGGCTGAACAAGAGGTAGGACTGAGTGGACTTGTAAGCTCTAAAGTTTTACATTGTTTTGTTCTTGAGCGCAGTTATGTAACAAAAAAATCTACATTTGTAAGTTGCACTTTCATGATAAACAGATTACACTACAGTACTTGTATGAGGTGAATTGAAAAATACTGTTTCTTTTGTTTATCATTTTTACAATATGCAAATATTATAATAAAAATAATATAAAGTGAGCACTGTACACTTTGTATTCTGTGTTATAATTGAAATCAATATATTGAAAAATGTACAAAAACATCCAAAATATTTAATAAATATCAATTGGTATTCTGTTGTTTAACAGTGCAATTAAAACTGTGATTAATCATGATTAATTTTTTTAATTTCAATTAGTTTTTTTTAGTTAATCACGTGAGTTAACTGCGGTTAATCAATAGCCCTAAAGGATATATTTTATTGCAAATATAGTACTTGAAAAAGGTCCTCATTGACAGTCCTGGAATCTGAAATGCTCTATATAGCCACAGAATTGATATAGTATAGTTAGGAGGAGTGAAAGCTTCTTCACACTGTTTCATCAATCTGTTTTAACCCTTACTTTGACTCTTTCTTAAGGTAACCAAAAAAATTGTCAGTGAGTTACGTTGAGTTTGTAGCGTGGACTCTTCTCCACTGGAATCTGGAAAGAGAAAGGGTGCATGTTCAGAAAATTCCTCTTATTTTTTCCATTCCCTTTACCAGGTGTACTGATCCTGGACTCAGGCTCTTTAGTCTGGGACAACTACCGAGGCTGCATCTAGAGGAGTCAATTACTCCTAGAATGGGGTAGTATTTTGTGCTGAGGAAGTAACTATGGAAAGGGATCCCTGAACATGCGCCTTTTTTTTATGATGGGGAGATTAAGAAACATAATTCTCCTTTTTAGTAAATTGAACCAGATGTATTTTCAGTGAATTTGGATAAGACATACAGTTGGTTATGTTTCCAGGTTAGAGAATCAGTGATAAACCGGTTTCTAACAGCAAAGCACCATTTCCTTCTTTCTGACTTGGTAAATGAAGAGGAGGTTCCTAGTCTTGGGTAAGGGAAAGAAGTTTTTATCATATCTAAAATAATTTAAATAACTAATTTTAAACTATCCTTGTTTCTAAGCTCATAATTATTTCTTTACCACAAAAATTTAGGGTTGTACTCCATGCTTACTATTGTTTTAAATTTAGCATAATGCTATATTATTCTGTAAGGACCATGCTCATCTGTGCCAAAATACACAAGTGTTTAAATAACTGCAAGAAAACTGCATCATGAATGTTTTAAGGTAATATGCTATTTTCAGCAGAAGTATTCATTCATAGTAACGTTTATTTATATGCTGCCATATTACTTCAGTCTCTGATAACATCTGACCTCATAAACTTAAGGAGAGTCTAGCTTAGTATGCACCTGAATGACTGATTCCAAGTAATACCCAAATGTGGTGGCTTCGGTGGTTCAATAGTCAGCACTCTTCCCACTGAATCAGTGCTGAGCAAATGTCTTAGCATGGTGTTGACGGGGGGACGGGACTGTGAGGCTGGAATTGCATTGTTTCAGATGCAACTTAAATCTGTTAATCTATATTATGGGAATTGGTTGAGTATCATCACCACAGTTTCTAATTGCTAAATACAGTAAATTAGATTCCCTTAATATTTTCCATAGAAGATTCTGCTCTTCACCTCTCCCAGATTCTAGGCGGCTTGGCTTGCTTCATATTGCATCTTTGTGTGTGTAGGAGGTGTTAGTAGTTACTTGTCTTTGCTTCCAACAGGAAAGCTATAAATATAAAAACACAATCCTGATGATTTGCAGAGTAGACATTTTCAATCCCAGTATAGTTTCTGCTGGATATTAAGTTATTTACTTCCTATTGTACACTGGTCTGTAATTTTGCTATGAAGTATTGAACAGATGCCATGTTTCATCCAGATGTAGCTTTACTGTGCTGATGGATGAAATAGTTCCTATAATATGTGCATGTGTGTATGTATTTGTGGGAACATATATAAAATGTATATCTGAGTATGTATGGATAAGTACATGTGTATACTATATCTATATAATTTTGGTATTCTTTTAATGGCTTCCTAGAGTATGCTATGCACATCTCACTACCCTGTCCGCTCCACCACTAATGTCAGCCTTGGTGCTCCTTTCATCTCCTTCCCTAAGATCATCTCACTCTCTTTGTCTGTGCTGATCCCAATGCTTAGAATGCCCTCCCCAGCCCTGTTCATTGCAACTTTCCTCATCTTCTTTAGTTCCCTCCTAAAAAGTCACTTCAGCCCTCATATCTACAAGAAATGTGCAGGGGAAAGAAAGGTAACAAAAAATAAATACAGTCGGTACGTAAAGCGAAAATCACGTAGAGTCAAAATTACATTGAGTGTAATGGTGGGCAGAATTGCCTGCACTACAGGTACAGCATTAAAATTGTTATTTTTCTCTTTTTTTTTGTTTTTGCCGACCGCATAAAGCTGAAATCGCGCATGTTAAATGCGTGTAAGATGCGACAGACCTGTAAACTAAAAGAAATACCACACCATGTTAGCATTGTCCCCCACATGCTTTCTGTCTATTTCACACCCCTTTAATTTAGTTAGGATCCACACATATTCTGTCATGTTTAATTTACATGATATGCTCTTTGGGGCTAGGGCCTGGTTTTTATTTATTTTGTGAGGCACCTAGCAATGTTATAATATGCTTGAAAAACAGTTATAAATAGGCATCTAAAAGTGCATATATAAATAAAGATACTGAGTCCTTTCTGTATGAAAGGAGGTATAAATGTAAGTTTACATAATGTTGTTATGATCTTGATCTTGGACTTAAAGTTTGAAACACAAACAAGTAAAAAACTGATCCTGAAAAAGTTGCTGTTTAGACTTCTAACCTTTCTTGCTGCACAATTCTAAGGCATCTTGAGAAAAGAGCGAACAGATCAGAGGGAAAAGAGAGTTGTGGAAGAGGATGTGGATGGATAGATTTGAGAAAGACACAAGGAGATGCCCTGCAAATAGCATGAAATAATTTTAAAAAGTGCATTTTTGTTATCCTGTGCCTTACATGTGTCTCGACACCTTGCTGCTGGGCACTTCCCATATGTGTCTCTACTTCTGCTCAAACCTATTTTTGTCTTTGAAATCTCTTCTCTTTTCTTGCCAGACTATTATGTATGTGTTTGTTGTTTTGTGACTCTGACTTTTTGTACTATGTTTCCATGCCTCCTGTATTTCACGTCTTTGGGCTTGTCTATACTACCTGCCGGATCGGTGGGCAGCGATCGATCCAGCACAGGTCAATTTATTTAGTCTAGTATAGACACGATAAATTGACCGCTGAGCGCTCTCCCATCGACTCCGGTACTCCACCAGAACGAGAAGCACAAGCGGAGTCGATGGGAGAGCGTCAGCTGTCGACTTACTGCAGTGAAGACTCCGCGGTAAGTAGATCTAAGTATGTTGACTTCAGCTACGCTATTCACATAGCTGAAGTTGCATATCTTAGATCGACCTCGCGTGGTAATGTAGACAAGCCCTTACTCTGCATCACCAACACATAAATGACATTCACTAGCATTTGTTTTAAATCTGTTTAAGCAGATGGATAATGAATGAGAATTGCATTTCTTTGCTACTAGTAAACTTTGTTTAGTGCACCATTGTGCCCTTAAGATATTATTTTGATTTAACAATATAAACCTAAATAGACCCATCTGCTGGCAAAACAGAGGCTTGCTGCTTTTCAACAAAGAAACAGTTCTTTTTGGTTCGGTATTTCATGTTGCAGAATGAGAAATAACATTTATAGTTAATTTCCCGGTTTGTTTAAAATGAAATTAGCTTGACTGGTACTGATTTCCACATGATTAATACTGATTTGTACTGAGCGTTGTTTGCCAATCAGATTATATTATTATTAGATTTAAAATATGCACAATTCTCTGGAACATGGGAAATCTATTAAAATATGTTTAGTGAATATTACTCTTTTAAAAAAGTAATTCACCTTTTTATACTGTTTTTACAAGAATAATGCACTTTCTTAGTTACACATAATGAGAAGTTGACCTTGCCTAACCGTTGCTTTTTAAAGTTGGTTCTGGATTGCTTTCTATAATTAAAATATGTTTGTACAGTTAGGATCATTCATGTATGTTTTTGCACACATCTGTTTTTATTCTTTTTCTGTTTTTCTTTTTATTCTGCTTTGCCTTGTATTATAAGTTCTGATGACCCAGGGTATGTCATAGTACATTAATTTCTGTTTCCCCTTTGTAGCTTGCTGTTTGTCGTAGATAGTTCCGGGCATAGATTTTTTTGGTGTATTACATACATTGGATAATGTCATCTAATAGGCATCTTGTTTATAATTATAGTATGTTAGATCCATATTGAAGTTTTAAAATTAATTTTATTTCATATTCTCACTTAGTTATGATATAATTCTTCTGTACATTTCATTTAAAATTTATAAAATACAAAATGCCATTTCTGGGCTAATAAACAATTAACGTATTTCACAATAAATGACACCAAGAGTATGTATTTCTCTTTCTTTTAAGTGTGTAGTTTTGTGTATGTGTCAAGGGAAAATTAGAACTCTGGATCCTGTGTAGAAAAGACTAAAACCCTCTTTTATGATTTCTAGTAATTTAGGACTCAGTCTTTTTAAACTGGCAGAGCCAAAGCGACCACTAAAGCCAAGAAGAAAGGAGAGGAAGAAAGTTACAGCACAGAATCTATCAGATGGAGACATAAATCTTTTAGTGAACATTATTAGAGCTTATGATATTCCAGTGAGAAAACCTGTTTTAAGGTATGAACTCTTTAAAAGGCTTCTAGTTGAAAATGTTCTTTCTCTTTCTAGTAGCTCTTTATTGCCTTTTTAAAAATCTTTTTCATACTGGAGGCTATATTTTCAAAATCAGCTATATAAATTGCTTTTGTGAAATTTGCATGCAAAAGCTGTGTGTTTAAATCTCTGGTTTTGGAGTACAGATGCATGTGTAAGGAAATTTTTTTAACACAGTTAAGTGGCCAGTTCTGAAAATTTGGCTTTATGTGTATTAAATGAAATGATTGGTTTTTATCCTCATGATAATAACACAGAGAGATAAATTTACAAATTCTTTGATTACGTTGTTTAATAGTACAAGTATTGCTGTTTTGCAAGTTCCTTAGAATTATGTTTTCATCTAGTAGTGCCTGCTAAGATCGCTGGTTTATTGTGCATATTAGGCTATCTAAGAAAAAATAATTGGAAGATAATTTGAGATTTTTGAGAATATAAACAGACAGGAAATATCAGACATGCTATCCCTAAAACACTTATGAATATCATGTCTTTTAATTATATCCAGTACTTATACTATATCCCTTGTACTTATATTAAATAAGGTTAGATAGATTAGATGTAATAAAAGACATTCCAAATAGTCTTTTCTACAAACCAATAGTTATTTTATGCACAGTGGAACCCCTGTGTTACAAACTAATTGCGGATTAAGAAGTTCATAAAACATAAAGTTAATAAAATTTATCATCTCAAAATCACGGTAGGTAAGGTGCATAAACTGTAGTATGGTGCACTGCGTCTTTTTTTTCTTGTCCTTCAAACTACTGCAAAGCAATTTCCAGTACACTGAAGACATCAGAATATGAAGGGATGTCAACTTGTTCATTAACATCACTTTTGTTGTGTGGTTTCCCCTGACTCCCACTCTTGGGGAAGAATGGATTGTATAACCGGTTGTTTGTGAGATCGGTCTTTGTAGAATCGAGGTTTAACTGTATATCTTTCGTATTAGCTCTTGCTCTTCTACCTTCATGTATTCATTTTAAGCATTTTAATTGGCAAAATATTAACCAGTGGAATTAACCTAATGTAGTTCACTGTATTAATTTTGAAGCTCAATCCTACCTTCAGATACACTTGCTTAAATACACCTCAAATATTGTAAGAATGCATTGTATTATTTTTCTTATTTTATGGGGCTTTTATAACAAACATACCTTTCCACTCTACACTTAAGTAGTGAAAACATAACACAATGCAAAACTAACTTATAAATAGTCTTTTCCTTCATAATAATTGTAGGCTTAAGACATCCGATCCAACTAATCTGAACGTAAAATAAGGGCAAAATAATGCTCGCTCAAAAGCCTGACTGAACAGCAAGCCTTAGATTATTCTTCAAAACTTGAAAAGCTCTCTCTCATAAACAAGAGCAATTTCCAAGTAAGACTACATTTTTGAACTGCACCCAGCGCTATTTAGTGATAGTCAGTTATTGAAAATGCAGAATTGAGCCCTTCTGCTACTCTGCCTACTTACCATAACTTATATGTTCTTCTTCGAGTGCTTGTTCATATCAGTTCCAATTAGGTGCGCGCCCATTGCGTGCACGATCGTGGGAAGATTTTAGCCTAGCAAGACTTGGTGGGTCTGCTGAGACGTCCCCTGAAGTGGTGCCCTTATGGTGCTGGATATATGCCCCTGCTGACCCCCTCAGTACCCCCTCAGTTCCTTCTTACCGCCTGTGACGGTCGTTGGAACTGTGGAATGCAGCATAGCTGATCTCCACTTCCCTATCTCTTTGCTCGTTGGCACCGCTTGCTGTCTCTGGGAGCCAAGAAGCAGCACAAGCAATGTGCTGTTCTTGTACAGTTGCCGGCACCGCCTGTGCCCTCCTTTGAGCAGCGTCCCGTGCTGGACCAACCTGTGAAGGCTAGAACTCCAGCACTGTCGATTCCAGCACTGCAAATTGAGTCCGGTGCACATAAGCTCCCTGCCTTCCACCCTGGAGACTTTCTCCACTGCTCGCGACCTGATTGCACTCACCGAGCCGGGACCGTCAGGAACTTCAGTACCGCCGGTGCAGGCTGTCCTATCGATATGGAAGCCCTCCATGATGCGCCCTCCATAACAGAGCGAGAAGGGTCAGCACCGATCTCGGTCCCAGTCCAGGTCACGGTCCTGATCCACGTGCTGATCTCCACCATGGCACTGCCCACAGTCCCAACACCAATCACCATCTCGGCGCCAGTTGTACTCACGGCGCCACTCCACCTCAAAAAGATCTCCATCCAGATACGGTCGGTACCGGTCCAGCTCTCAGCACCGATCCCACTGCTGGTCTCCTCGGAGTTGTTCCCGGCGCCGCGCCACGCATAGATCTTTATCGAGGTCCAGATCTATCTCCCTGCACCGATACAACGGTCGGTCCCGGTCCAGGTCGCGGTATCGCTCGAGACCACGGTGCCGATCTCCATCTCCGCGGCTCGAGCCAACAATGTATGATAGTGCAACCCAGCATGAGCGATCGGCTCCACCTTGGCCTTCCTGCCCCAACTCAAGGTCGTCCCAAGTGGAGAGTGGCTACCGTGTCCATGGCCAAGATGTGGATGGAGCTAGCCAATGGCATGACAAGGGGCAGGATCCTGCTCAGGGACCCCCACAATGATCCTTTTGGACCTTTTGGGCATACCATCAGGCCCAAGGTGTCCCATTGGGAGCTTCTCGTTCTGCCCACTCAGAACCTTGGGTCCCGGAGGCCACTGTCATTCCTCCCCCCCCCCCGGGGGCTCGGAGGCAACAGCCCTACCCTCAGCTCAGGCCCATGCCCCTAGCATGGAGGACCTAGGGCAGCCAGACCCCCCGCCAAGCAAGACTTGCCCCAGGACCCATTAGTCCCAGGCGTTTCCTCCTTGTTCTCCCCTGACGAGGCAGCAGCGAGCACGTTCTCCTCTGGCCCACCACCTGTAGACCTCTGTGCAACCAAGACTTGCTTTGAAGGGTGGCACAAAACATAAACCTCCAGGTGGAGGAGGTGGTGGAGGTCGAGGATCCCATGGTGAACATTTTATCAGCCGATGCCCCCCCATGTATAGCTTTGCCGTTTATTTGGACCGTCCAGGCTAATGCCAATACAATCTGTCAGTCTCCAGCGTCCATTCCTCCCACTGCCAAGGGGCTGGAGAGGAAGGAAGTACTTGGTCCCCTCCAAAGACTATGAGTGCATTCACCCCCAGCCATGCTCCCTTGGTGTATAGTCCTTTAATGAGAGGGAAAGACATGGTCAACAAGCTTCCGCTCCTAAATCCAAGGATGCTAGATGCTTGGATTTGTTCGGGTGCAAGATCTATTTGACTGGCGGCCTACAACTTAGAGTGGCTAACCAGCAGGCCCTCTTGAGCCGTTATAATTATAACACCTGGAACTCGATGGGGAAGTTCAAAGAGCTGGTTCCTCAGAAGTCCAGGGAGGAGTTTGGGGCCTTGCTAGAGGAAGGCAAGAAAGTAGCCAGGACATTCTTGCAGGCTTCAATAGATGTGGCAGACTCGGCGGCTATGACTCTAACCTCAGGCGTAGCTATGCGCCTCATCTCGTGACGTCAGGTGTCTGGTCTTCCACTGGAGCTGCAGCAAACTATTCAGGACCTGCCCTTTGATGGCCAGGGGCTATTTTCAGATAAAACTGACTCCAGAGTCTGAAGGATAACCGGGCCATCATGTACTCATTGGGCATGCATACGGTGATGCAACGTAGGCCCTTCTGACCCCAACCGCAGCGCACCTACTCTAACCTCCGGCCAAGACAGGACTTCTCTAGAAGACGCGACCGGAGGGTAGGAGGAGGCAATCTGGTCCTCAGACGGGCCAGAACCAGGGCCCCCCCAAATCAGGAAGAGGAGGTAGGGATAGCTCAGTGGTTTGAGCATTGGCCTGCTAAACCCAGGGTTGTGAGTTCAATCCTTGAGGAGGTCGCTTAGGGATCTGGGGCAAAAATCAGAACTTGGTCCTGCTAGTGAAGGCAGAGAGGTGGACTCGATGACCTTTCAAGGTCCCTTCCAGTTCGAGAAGATAGGTATATCTCCAGTTATTAATTAATCAATCAGCGAGGCCCAAACAAAACTTTTGAAGGTGCTCCCGAGGGCGGAGCACCAGTCTCCTTACAGGATCCTTCCCCAGCTTTTACCAACCGCCTCTCATATTTCCTCCCTGCATGGTCCTGCGTAACATCAGACTGCTGGGTCCTGCACATGGTAGAAAGTGGATACCACCTTCAGTTTGTCTTCAGGGACCCCTCTCACAAGCAACTACTCCTACAGGAGGTGCAAATGCTCCTAACTATCGGGGCTATAGAGGAGGTTCCAAAGGAACTGAGGGACAGGGATTTTTACTCCCGTTACTTCCTAATCCCCAAGGCAAAAGGAGGGGCCTAGGGCCCATTCTGGACCTGCGCAGACTCAATACATTCATGGTAAAGTTGAAGTTCCGCATGGTTTCCCTGGTGACCATTATCCCTTCCCTGGATTCTGGAGACTGGTACGCCGCCCTCGACATGAAAGACGTGTACTTCCACATAGCGATTTACCCACCGCAGAGGCACTTCCTTCACTTTGTGATCAACCAACGACACTTCCAATTTACCATCCTCCCCTTCGGCCTATCCACGGCACCAAGAGTCTTTACAAAGTGTATGGCTGTCGTAGCTGCCTCGCTCCGTCAACATCGGATCCAAGTGTTTCCGTACCTCAACGACTGGCTCATTCGGGGTCTCTCCAAACTCCAAGTGCAATCTCATGTTCAGTTCACCCGGAACTTGTTCAGGCAGCTGGGCCTGCTGCTCAATATCAAAAAATCCACTTTGCAGCCGACGCAAAGAATAGACTTCATTGGAGCAGTCCTGGATTCACATGCCTGCTTCCAGTCCATGGTGAGCATTATCCACGGCCTCCAAAGCTTCCCGACCTCGACAGCACGCACGTGCCTCAGTCTACTGGGACACATGGCGTCTTACACCTTTGTGACCAGACATGCCAGACTATGCCTCCGTCCACCTCAGGCCTGGCTCTCAGTGTACCATCCAGGCCAGGACAATTTAGACAGTGCTCACAGTACCGATGGAAGTCTTAACCTCCCTGGTTTGATGGCTGAACCCCAACTCGGTATGCAGGGGGATGTCTTTCCATGCCCCACAGCCCTCCATAGTCCTAACCACGGATGTATCATCTCTGGGCTGGGGCGCTCACCTTGTGGACCTTTGACACACGGCCTTTGGTCCACACAAGAGATTACCCTTCACATTAACGTACGGGAACTGAGAGCTGTACGCCTAGCATGTCAGGTGTTCCATGAACACCTTCAGGGCCGTTGTGTCGCAGTCTTCACAGACAACACAACGGCCATGTTTTACATCAACAAGCAAGGGGGAGCGTGATCGTCCCCCCTGTCAGGAAGCCATTCAGCTGCGGGAATTCTGCATAGCCCACTCGATCGACCTGGTGGTGTTGTTTCTCCCGGGAGTCCAAAACACCTTGGCAGATCGCCTCAGCAGGTCCTTTCTGGCTCACGAGTTGTCAATTCGCCCGGACGTTATCCATTCAGTTTTCCAGAAGTGGGAGTTTCCCCACATAGACCTTTTTGCCTCTTGCGAGAATCGGAAGTGCCAGTTGTCCTGATCTCTCCAGGGGCGCTCCCCGGGCTCCCTATCAGATGCCTTCCTGATGCTGTGGAAAGACCACCTGTTCTACGCCTTTCCTCCATTCCCATTGGTCCACAAGCTCCTTCTCAAGTTACGCACAGACAAGGCCCGCTTAATCTTGATCACCCCGACATGGCCCAGGCAACATTGGTACACCACTCTCCTTGATCTGTTGGTGACCACAGCAATTTCACTCCCATTGTGGCCGGACCTGATCACTCAGGAGCACGGCCAACTGTGTCATCCTGACTTGCAATCCCTCCATCTCACACCATGCATGTTGCATGGCTAACTCAACCTGAGCTACATTGCTCCTGCTCGGTGTAGCTCGTACTCTTGGGTAGCAGAAAGCCCTCTACTAGGTCTACGTATCTGGCCAAGTGGAAACATTTCTCCTGCTGGTGTGACCTGAGCAATACTGCCCCCTGGAGGTGCCAGTACCTACTATCCTAGATTATCTCTTGTCCTTGAAACAGCAAAGCCTAGCAGTTTTATCCATCAGAGTACACCTAGCAGCAATTTCAGCCTTCCACCCAGGCAAAAATGGGTGCTCGGTTTTCTCCAATCCCATGGTCAGCAGATTCCTCAAGGGATCGGAACATCTGTACCCGCAAATTCGGCATCCGACCCCTATGTGGGACCTCAACCTGCTCCTGTCCAGACTCATGGGTGCCCCATTTGAACCGATGGCCACTTGCTCGCTCCCGTACCTCTCCTGGAAAACAGTATCAGATGGGTAGCCGTGTTAGTCTGGATCTGTAAAAGCAGCAAAGAGTCTTGTGGCACCTTATAGACTAACAGAGGTTCTGGAGCATGAGCTTTTGTGGGTGAATACCCACTTCGTCAGATGTATGACGAAGGACTCTTTGCTGCTTTTCCTGGAAAACAGCTGTCCTCGTCACCATCACTTCGGCAATACGTGTGTCGGAGCTTCGAGCACTCATGTCGGACTCACCGTATACGGTGTTTCAGAAGGACAAGGTACAGCTGCGACCACACCCTGCCTTCCTTCCTAAGGTGGTGTCTGCCTTCCTTGTCAACCAAGACATCTTCCTTTCGGTCTTCTATCCAAAGCCGCACTTTTCTTGATGAGAACAACAGCTTAATTCCCTAGACGTTCGCAGGGCCCTCGCCTTTTACATCGAACGAGCAAAACCTATTTGGAGGACAACCCAGCTGTTCGTAGCTGTGGCAGACCGGATGAAGAGCCTCCCTGTCTCCACACAGTGTATCTCTTCCTGGATTACATCATGCATCCATGTGTGCTATGACTTGGCTGAGGTCCCAACTACGCATCTTAGTGCCCGCTTTACTAGGGCTCAAGCCTCATCCTCCGCCTTCCTGGTTCATGTGCCCATACAGGAGATCTGTAGGGCAACAACTTTGGTCATGAGTACACACCTTCGCTTCGCATTATGCAATAGTGCAGCAGTCCAGGGGTGATGCTGCATTTGGTTCAGCAGTCCTTCACTCTGCGACATCTCACTCCGACCCCACCGCCTAGGTAAGACTTGGGAGTCACCTAATTGGAATCAATATGAGCAAGCACTTGAAGACGGTTACTTACCTTTGTAACTGTTGTTCTTTGAGATGTGTTGCTCATATCCATTCCAAACCTGCCCTCCTTCCCCTCTGTCGGAGTACCTGGCAAGAAGGAACTGAGCGGGTGCTGGGTCGGCAGGGGCATATATCCAGCGCCATAAGGGCGCCACTCCAGGGGGCACCTCAGCCGACCCACCAAGTCTTACTAGGGTAAAAATCTTCCAACGACAGTGCACGCAGCGCTCACACCTAATTGGAATGGATATGAGCAACACATCTCGAAGAAGAACAGTTACAAAGGTGAGTAACTGTCTTTTTTTATTGGCCTTTTCGTAAATAAATTCACTTTGAGGAATAAATGTAAAATATAACTTTCAGATTATGATATCTTAAAAGTATGAGAAGATTTTTTATAAGAAGGAACAGAGAGGATTATCTTTAAGCTAATTATCCACTTAATCAGTGTTGAATGTGCATTAAAGTTACACCATACATTTTGCCCTCAATATTCCAAAAAAACATAGCTTTTTAAAAAAGAACTGTGATATTATATTCTGCTGATCTTGAGTCGTTATTTATATTTATTGTTCAATTTTTGTATTATTACTGCATTTACTTGTACAGTGTTTCTATATAACTTTTTGTGGTAAATATAGTTATACAATATTTGCATTGTTCGTTCCACACAGTAAATTGCTGTCTATATATTCACTTTTGTTTATTTTCCCACAAAGGACTTGGCTAGAAGCTAAGGAATCTGTACAATTTAGAAGTTCCAGTGGGATAGATCTGCTTAAACTGAGCAGCCTGCAGACCATTTAAACTCTGCAGAAAAGTGAGAAACCTGGGCCATATAAACTCTGCAGAAAAGTGAGAAACCTGGGCCTTGTCATTCTGTGGGACACATGAATGCCTCAGGAAAGAATGCCTCCAGGCAGGAAGTTCTCTTCCACTGTGGAGCTTATCTCACTACCCTTACAGTTTTCTTTTCACTGAATAAATATAGTCATGGTGTAGAGGCATAACATGAAAATGTCAAAAATATTTTTAGAGTAAAAACAAATTCTGTACAGCTAACTACATATTTAATGAAGTTATTTGAGTCCTGGTCCCTATCTGTAGTCCACTGTGTGCGCATGTGCGCCATGTGCCCGGAGTCAGAGAATTCTTGAAAGCAGGGTCCATGCATGTGCCTTCACTGTGTTCGTGCCTCCAACCAAAGAGACAAAGGGCTGAGCGGACCAACTGTCTCTCCATTTCCTTCTTATGACTAGGTGGCTTGGGTCAGAACCTCCAGTGTCTGGAGCTTTGTCTTCCTTTATTCTTCAATCTGTAAATACATATGTAGATGTTTTTTGTAAATAGTTTTAGG
The DNA here is from genome assembly GCF_025201925.1 of Gopherus flavomarginatus. Taxonomy (NCBI): domain Eukaryota; kingdom Metazoa; phylum Chordata; order Testudines; family Testudinidae; genus Gopherus; species Gopherus flavomarginatus. The sequence goes on along the minus strand of NC_066619.1, from coordinate 256,048,284 downwards.
ATTTTATCCTATAGTTTTTAGCTAAATTTTATAGTTCAACAGTTAGATTATCAATCCCAGGGTATTCATTGGCTCCCCTCTTTCCCTTATTACGGGGACTGGACTTCAAAATCTGTGCTTTTTGCCAACACTCCTTCTCAGTCAACGTTGATCATCAATGCTGACTGCACTGCCTTGGGGAAGCTCACTTCGTGGCAAAGTGCAGTATCTACCATTCCTTCCATACTGATGAGGGGTAGGAACTTTGCCTTACCAAGCATTCAGTGGAGAAAGCTATGAGGCCTTAGTCAGACCCAGGCCACGAGACCACGCTGTGCTCAGCAAGGAGTGTGCCTTCTGCCATGAGGTCTGACTTAGGAGAGGGGGAATCTACTCTCACAGATCCCATATCGGGGTCTTGTTGGGAGCGCAGAGACCATTCCCGTAAACATCCAAGCTTCAAAAAAGTTAAATACAACTCTGCCTACATCGAGTTTTCCTGTACAGCCCTTGAGGACTTAAAATGTCCTAAGTCTCAGGGTGATGACATGAAGGCCTACAAGTCCAGGGCTCCATTTGTACCAGACTGCTGTCTTGTGGCAACAGTGCCTCCAGTACCAACTAAGCCTTAATGGGAACTGATGGCATCAATAAAAGGCAGCCATTGAGCACGTCAACCACCAACAGTACAGCTCTTCCTCACTCAACTGTGTCGCAAACTGTAACTATTCTGGCTCCATCAGTTCAGGTGGACAGGATCCCTTGCCACTCTAGTGAGAGCAAAGGCTTACACTCCTGATGTCATTTTTTCTCTCCTGGATCCCCAGTCTCCAGCACAGGAGGTGCATCTTATGGGAGAAGTCTGTCTGCCTTTCCATCGTCCAGCCACGGCTTCCCTCCAGGGGAGCCATCAGTTCTGCTGACGAATACGGAATCAACATTTTCTTTGTGAGGAGACTCTGAACCACCTGATGAACTGATGTTTCCTCCTCTGAGGCATAATTTCCCAGACAGGGGACCCGGACCTGGCTGGAATCAACATCCACCTCAGCACCTGTGTTGGAACTGTTGGTATGATAGGCCATGGGGACTTCCACAACCACCTTTTGACCTCTCTTACTGGCCATACTGGGGACCATGGGACCTGTACTAACCTGCAGAGTCTACAAGATCTAGTAGGGAGTCAATCAACCCCTCCTCTTGGAGAGGATAGTCGGAGCTTTTTTCTGACCCCATGGAAAAGGAAGGAAAGATAGGAATAAATGGTCAGTTTTCACAGTGAAGAGAGATAAATAGCGGGGTCCCCCAAGGACATGTGCTGGGACCAGTGCTGTTCAACACATTCAGAAATGATCTGGAAAAAGGAACAGTGAGGTGGCAAAATTTGCAGATGATACAAAATTACTCAAGATAGTTAAGTCCAAAGCTGAGACTGCAAAGAATTACAGAGGGATCTCACAGAACTGAGTGACTGGGCAGCAAAATGGCAAATGGAATTCAGTGTTGATTAGTGAAAAGCAATGCACATTGGAAAACACATAATCCCAGCTACACATAAAAATGATGGGGTCTAAATTAGCTATTACCACTCAAGAAAAAGATCTTGGAATCATCATGGCTAATTCTCTGAAAACATCTGCTCAGTGCATACCAGCAGTCAAAAAGGCTAAAAGAATGTTAGGAACCATTAGAAAAGGGATGGATAATAAGACAGAAAATATCATAATGTCACTACATAAATCCATTATATGCCAACATTTTGAAATTCTGGTGGGGTGGAGGGTGAGAGAGAGAGAGAAAGAATTAGAAAAAAGTACAGAAAAGGGCAACAAAAATTATTAGGGGTATGAAACAGCTTCTGTATGAGGAGAGATTTAAAAAATTGGGACACTCTTCAGCTTGGAAAAGAGATGACTATGGGGAGATATGATAGCAGTCTATAAAATCATGACTAGTGTGGACAAAGTGAATAGAGAAGTATTATTTATCCCTCCAATTTACACATGAACCAGGGTTCGCCCAATGAAATTAATAGGCAGCAGGTTTAAAAACAAACATAAGGAAGTATTTCTTCACACAACGCACATTCAGCCTATGAAACTTGTTTCCAGGGGATGTTGTGAGGGTCAAAACTATAATTGCATTCAAAAGAAGAATTAGATAAGTTCATGGAGGATAGATCCATCAATTGCTATTGGCTAAGATGTTCAGAGATGCAACCTCATATTCTGGGTGTCCCTAAAGCTCTGACTGCCAGAAGCTGGGATTGGACAACAGAGGATGGATCACTTGATAGGTTGCCCTGTTTGTTCATTCCTTCTAAAGCATCTGGCATTGGCCGTTGTCGGAAGACAGGATACCAGGCTAGATGGACCACTAGTCTAACCTGATATGGCCATTCTTATGTTCTTAAGAAGATTATGAGCTGGATCCACCAGTTTCACTGGTACTGAGAGACTGTCCTCATCATCGCCGGATGAAGCAGTTGCTCCAGTAACACCACGTACACACCCTTCCCCGGTAACGACAAGCAATTCCAGGAACTGTTATGTAGGGTTCCATGTGAGCTACCAATGTCCCTTGAGGAAGTTCAGGATCCTCAACATAAATTACTGGACATCATCCAATTCTCTGGATCCAGCTGAATAGTGCTTCATTGGAACAAGTTAGAAAAGTCTGGCATACCCCAGCCACTTGTGCTCCTACCCCTAAGGGCAGAAAATACTATTTTGTCCCAGCCAAAGAGGTGATATTTCTCATTTATCTTCATGCTCCTAACTGTGGTTGCTCAATCTGCCATGAAGAGATCTAGATAGCAACATCCTAGATCTACTCTGGTTGACAAAGAGGGTAAAAGACACAATTTATTGGGAAGAAAGTTCTTCATTTCTAGCCCTCAATTCTCAATAGCCAGCTACCAAGCACTGATGACTAAGTATGCATACCTGAACTATTCCGAATTCACGAACTTCATTGACTAGTTTGAACAGTAGGATAGAGCTCAATTCAGGCTCTCCTTGAGAAAAGCAAGTTGGTTGATGGGACCGCTCTTCAATCAGCGGGTTACTGCTATTGTGGCTACTGCTGTTGTGATGTGCTGTGAATCAGCTGTGCACTTGGGGTTTCCAGGGAGGTCCAGGACACCATGGCGGACTTGCCCTTTAACAAAACTCATCTTTTTAAATCAAAAGAGAGATGAGTCCTTATACATTCTAAAGGATTCTAGGCCCACCTTCCACTCCTTGGGAATATTTACACTTGCCCTAAAGAAAAAATTTCACAGGCAACCGTAGACCAACACCTCAATAATTTTACCATCAGTGGTTTTGTGAGCTGCCCTGTAAGAGGCAGAGGGTTGAGAAGTCCTGTTTCCTTTCCCCTCTGGTGGCAATATAATTAATCCAATCCCAGCACCCAGGTAAATGATATGTTTGATGGGAGGTTGAGTGCTGCAGACCAATGATGCCACCACCTGCCGATTCCCAGATACTCTTTGGGGGTTGCCTAGCCCTCTTTTTCCACATCTGAAGTGCAATAACAACAGACAAGGGGGTACTAAATATCCATTCTGGCTATGCAATTTAATTTACCTCCCTGCCCCCTCCAAAGCCAGGGAGACCCTTAGGGCCATTCTTGTGAGGAGATTCTAAAACAAGAAGTAGAATCCCTGTTATAGTGAGAAGCAACAGAGCCAGTACTTGCTCAATACTAAAGAAAGAGTTTTTACGAAACATACTTCTTAGTACCCAAAAAGAAGGGTAGCTGGAGACCTAACCTTGATCTCCGCCATCTCAACTGCTTTATTCACAAACTGAAATTTTGCATGGTCACATTGGTATCTATAATCCCATCCCTGTGTGGAAGTAGAGAAAGAACTGACAGGGATTTGTAGGGGATATTAATGCATGACAACTTTTGTTAGCAAGAGATAAATTACTGTAATTTTAATAACGTGAGATTTGTAGAAGCAAGAATTGTGTGAGGCGAGTAGAAAAGAGCTGTGTGAGAAGTTGTTTGACTTTGTGTAGATAATGTATAGATAATACGAAATGTAGACTGGAGTTTTTTAAGTGAGAAAAACAAGATATTAGGATGACCTGTATATAAACAAAATGCAGCTGTTGCTTATTATTGTTTGTAATAAAAGTATAAATGCTTGCTGTAATTGTTTGCCTGTTGAGAGACCTGTTTAGGAAGGGGAGACCTTATGTTTTAGTGCATTTTTTTTTGCTGTAGCTGCTAAACAGAATAAAGTATTTGACTTTGCTGTATTTAATTAAAAAGTGAGAACTATCAATTAAAAAAAAAGGGGAAGGCTTGTGGTTTACAGCTCTCATTATGAAGGACCTTTACCTCAATCACAGACGTTTTCTCATACTCATAGTGGGCTCCAACCATTTTCAATACAGAGAGCTCCCATTCAGCCTTGCTTCTGGAAATGTCCAAACAGAACTTTTTTTGCTAGTAAGGAAACCTACTCCTCAGTGGGACTTCACCCTTGTTCTTTTGGTGCTCACTAAGCCTCCCTTCAAACTACTAGCTACATGTTCCATGTTTCTCCTGTCCATAAAAGTTGCATTTCTGTTAGCCATCACCTGAGTCAGGAGGGTGGATGAGCTTGGAGCACTGAAGGTAGATCCACTTTACACCATGTTCCATAGAGGCAAAGTTTCATTATGTTTACATCTTAAGTTCACCCTCAAAGTAGCTTTGGAGTGTCACATAAACCAGTCAATCCACCTACCTGTGTTTTTTATTAAACTAAATGCATCTGAAGAAGAGAGGAGACTTCATTCCTTTGCTTGCAATGAACCTTAGACCTTTTTCTGCAAAGGTCAAAGCCAGTCAGAAAATCTCCTAGATTGTTTATCGCTGTAGCAGAAAGAGTTCAAGGTCAACCTGTATGCTCTCAGAGAATCTGTAAATGGATCTTGTTCTCTATCTTACTCTTTCAGCTGTGTAATCTTCCTCCCCTTTATGGGGTTGAGAGCTCATTTTACAAAAGAACAAGTGACATCAATGGAATAACTTCAAGAAGTACCTCTACTTGACATTTGCAAAGCAGCTACATGGAGTTCCTTCTGCACGTTTGTGAGACATTATGCTTTAGTACAGAACTCCACTGATGCAGCCTTTGGCATGGTAGTCCTTCAACTGGCTGTGCTGCCTGCATCCTCACACCCTCCTCCTACTTGAGTACTGCTTGTCATCAGTCATCCACAGTGGAATACACACAGGGACCAGCACTTGAAGGAGAAGAGAAAGTTACTTTAATTTGAGATGTGTGGTCCCTGTGTGTATTCCACTGCCTGCCCTCCTTTTCTGCTTCAGATCATGTATCAGGATTCCTGATACAGAAGGAACTGGAGAGGTGGTTGGTCTACTCCACCCTTTAGCTCCTCGGTTGGAGGCATGAGGAGAGTGAGGATCCATGCGCAGATCTGTGGACACTGCTTTCAAGAATTCTCTGATTGGGCACGTGGATCACCCATAGGGATCACACATCTTGAAGAACCTCCAGTTACTATAAGGTAAATAACTTGCTCTTGCGTGTTCTCTGTCACAGTTACATATTTTTCTTCCTAGCAAACTTCAACAGCCATCCAGATCTTCAAGGTCCTTTAATGAGATGTTTGCAGCATCTCCATCGCCTCAGAGCCCAACCCACAGCATTGATTGGACTTTCAACCAGGTACAGTATAATATTGACATAAATTGAATGGTAATTTGGTCATACAGGGTTGTTTCCTTTTCTTCTAAGCAGTAACATTGACTGGTTAGATCATATTATCAGTGAGGTTGAAATTGAGACTAAATTTCCGATGGCAATTGGAAGCCAAATTTAACATCCTCAGGGGAGAGGATGGAGACCCACTGTTCTTGCTTCTGTTTTTGTTTTAATTTTACATTTGTTGCTCTTTTTTAGAAACACTATAATGTCCTGATTTTTTTAAAAAGTTGTGTGTGCTCCTATCACATTTTTGGACACTAGATAAATTCCTCTTTCTGGCATTTTTAAAAAGATAATATTAGGGTTTTATTATTTCTAACTGAAACAGATAGTAAGAAGGGCCAGATACAGAGAGAACCATGATAGTATCAACAAGTTTTGTTCTTTGATTACAGACAGTAAGACACAAATGAACATCTTTCAGTGAGCTGATTGGGTCACATAATCTGTTTTAATTAGCAGGTAACTAGCAGCCTTTGCCTGTTGCTAAATTTGAACCTGTCTGATAGATCCTTTTTAATTCAGGCTTAATTCTACACAAAAATCTGAAGGTGAAATTTAAGACTGTGGACACATTAGTAGTTTGACTATATATTTCTTTTCAAGAATGTTAGAGTTACAAAAAAAAATCAACATCCTAAAATGTTAGAAGCCCATGAAATGCAGAATTGTGTGTTTGTCACAGAAGTCAACAAACTAACACATCTTTCATATATTATTTTCATTTTATTACATACATTGAAAAATTGACAATTTACAAATGATCTGCCAAATTGTCTATTTTTATTTTCATTTTAATTGTATTTTGAAGGTTTTAGTCCATCCTTTTGTAGAAGTTTCTTTTCAGCGAACAGTCTGCAGGACAACAGCAGCAGAGGGGCCAAACCCCAACTGGAATGAGGAACTTGAACTTCCATTTAGGTATGAGTAAATGAAAACAAGTTATTGGTTTTGAGCTTCACAGTATGTCCTTGAATAACATTCTTGTTTGAGTGTGTAAATGAATGTAAAGTTTAATATAGTACAGGTTTGCTGTATTCTTTATAAATCACTAATATTTTATTTTGATAGAGCTCCTAATGGTGACTACAGCACCACAAGTTTGCAATCAGTGAAGGATGAAGTGTTCATTAACATTTTTGATGAAGTACTCTATGATGTCTTAGAGGTGAGCTTGGCGTCTGAAGGACCATTATGACATTAAAGTCAGTGTTTTTGATATTAAGAACATCACTGAATATTATGTTTGTTTCTCCAAAAATAATCACAAGAGTAACCAGTAAGATTATATATATAAATTATCATAGAATAGAACACTAGTCTTATGAACAACCAGTTATTTGAACCATTTTTCCTGATGAGAGGGAAAAAATCTCATGACAAAAACGATGTTGATGAAGAACAAGTTGACATCTATTCACATTCGAATGCCTTCAGTGCATTTGAAATTGCTTTGAAGTGGTTTGAAGGATGAGAAGAAAGCAACATGCTGCACCATGATGCAACCTATACATTGAACCTATTGTAATTTTGAGATGATCAGTGGTATGAACTTTTTGATTTTATGATCTCCTCCATCCCCAGTTAGTTCATAAAATAGGGGTTCTACTGTAATATATTTATTATATTATACTTTCATGTTCGTGTCATGAACTTTCACTGTTACATCCTTCATCCTCCCATGCTCCTTTCCTTTTCTCATTGTTGTCATTCCTAGCTATGTTATGTCCAATCTAGATTGTAAGATCCGTGTTCCATTGTATTGTCACTCCACCTGAATAAAGCAGTGCTGTGCACGGTCCAGGTACTCAATCTGTTTTCTGCTGCCTAAGGTTTGAGCTTGTGTGTGTAGTCAATAATATGCGCTGACTGCAGTGACAAAAATGAGGATTTTACTGCTTTTTAAACCTGGTAGCAGTGTAGAGCCAACATAGATAATGGAGAGTAAACTGGATTTTATATCTTCTTGTTCATTATCGGAAGTATTTGCTAAATTCCATTCCAAGTTATACTTGTCTAAACCCATGGAAGGGGGTGGATTTCCCACATCTGGTGCTTTGTTGTTTGTTTGATTTTTGTGTGTGTGTGTGTTTTGTCTGATTTTAGATTGCAAGTTCTTTGGGGCAGGATCTATGTGTTTCTATTTGTTTTGCATTGCGCCTTCATTTTTAGGCACTAGATAAATAATAACAAATAATGGTAGTAATTAAGATGGAATTTTCAAAAGCTCTCAGCTGTGGCCTAATTCTGCTTCTACTTAAATCAGTCAGAGTTTTACTGTTGAATTCAATGGGAATAGAATGATGCCAATGCTCAGCACTTTTAAAAAAATCTCAGGCAAAAAATATTAAATGCACAAATGTCACAGAGGGAAGAATTTGGTCTGCAAAACTTTTATTGCAGGGGATGAAGCATGAGAAGGAAGGATCCCAGCTTGACTTTCAGATCACAGGCTGAATTTGCAGAGCTGGCATTTGGAACAATATCATCTTTTTACTTGTATATTGATCATGTTTGATATGGAAATCATTGAATGACAACATGAACCCATATGTTAGCTCAATACAGATTTATTAAGAACTAATGTAACAGTGTCCTTGATGGGTTAGGTTGCCTAGTGGTTAGCGTACCAAATACCCCCCTTCTAAGTCTTTCAGTCCAGGTTCTTCTTTACTTAGAGACATGGTGAAGAGTACAGGTGGCTCGTGTCCCTACTGAGGCAGTGGTAGGGGAGCCTGGGCCCACTCACTCCACCAGGCTCCAACTCAGGGCTCTAGGAGAGTCAACAGTATCTGGCCCCCCAAGGTGCCCTCTCAGTTACCCTCCTGGGTCATTTCATGCTACTGCTTTTGTCTCCCAGCTTTCAGCCCCAGATAAGATAGAAAGAAAAATTAAAGGTAGCCATACCATCAGTGCCAACCAGGCTCAACATATAGTCTCACATTCCTCAGGGAGGCTTCTCTGGTGCCCATGTCAGGAGCTTTCCAGGTAGGTCTGTCCTCCTCCCTAGCCATTCCCCTTCTGAGCTGAGTTCCTCCCTTTTCAATCCCTTCTTCAGTTGGAGCATGCTCTTCAGGGTTGGAGAGACAGGGCTACTTGGGCCCAATACTGTCCTTTAACTCCTTCCAGCCCATTGTGGGGTTTGCATACGCCATCACAGCTAGATTTTGAAGTAGGCCTGGACATTTAAATGTCCATATCACTGGATGAGCACACACAAATTGGGTGCATGAAGATAGCTAATTATACGTCTCTGTTTAATATACAGTACTTGTGCCTTGTTTTGTATAAGCAAAAACGTGTTCTTCTATAGAAGTTGGAAATCAAGGCCAAAATTAACGTGCTTGATCTTCAATTAAAAAAGTATGCATGCACTCAGGGTGGATGTAGCTTCCTGATTCAATAGGGGCACTATACTAAACTTTTCTTGGACATGATTTTGACTTGTAGTTAAGGGGAGCACTGGCCACCCACAGCAGCACCCTGTGCCTTGGCACTGCAACCCTAATTCTATCCTAGTGCAGGGTGAAGCCCTGGGAAAGAAGGGGAGGGGTGCTTGAATGTGAGTTCATCCTGCACTCTCACACCAACGGCAGCTCTTGTCCTGCAGAGTTGGGCCAGGCTGCCAGCTCCATGTATTGTAACCTGGTGCACAAGGTCACAGTACCGCTCAGGTTTGATCCAACTGTCAGCGGGGAGGGTCAAATTTGAGTCAGTGGCACTGCAACTTGGCACACGGGGTCACAACACCACTCAAGTTTGGCATTCTTCGTTTCATTATTTCTGTGGGTGCTGATGAACCCAGGGACTCACACTAAACCTGCCCTGGCACACACACTTTGCAAACACAGTTGTGTGTGCATACCCAGATCTGTATCTCCTTTGTACCTATTCAACCTGATATCCACCTACAAGGTACACACAGGGCTAGTTATTTGTCTGTCTAAACAAGTGTAAATCTGTGATTTTACTTTTAAGGGAACATGAATGTGCAGTTTTACAAAGCAACATCTCTTGTTATCTCCTCTGCCCACTTTTCTGTTTTATTATTCACATATCTTCTCAACTGCTCAGTCCAGAAAGCTTTTTTTAATACAATTGAATCTTTTTTATTACAGGACTGCGGCTTAATGTGCTTTGCTTAGGCAACCCCCTAAAGTTAATACAGTTCTGTGCTGGCACAGGGGTCCTCTTGCACAGGGCTCATTACAAGTCTAGGGCCTTGGAACATAAGCTCATTGTAGCAATGGCCATTCCTTCTTTTGTGTTTGCTCAGTGTCGAGCACATTTGGATGCTTCAAGAAACAAATTATTATCTTAATATTTTAACCAGTATTTGTAACAATTTAATAAAAAAAATCTATTACTAGTTAGAAATTTTAATAACTTGATTAAGCCATTGAGAAAGTTTAAGACACTTAAAGGGAATGAAGTCTGCTTGTAAATTTGTGTACACTGTATTGTTATAATACCTATTTTGCAATTTTTTTCTAGGATGATCATGAAAGAGGAAGTGGAATCCACACTCATGTTGAGAGACATTGGCTGGGATCTGTTCGGATTCCGTTTTCTACCATATACTTTCAAACAAGGGTAAGTATCAGTAAACTGGAGTATGAATTATAGGTTTGGAAGATGCCTGTAGTAGAACATCTGATCTGTCTCCTATAGTTTTGACAACATTGATGTCATTGCCTCTGAACTATACCTGTTATATAAGAGTCTTATCTTGCATTTAATATCTCCAGGGAGCTATCATGTAAGTCCTGACAAGACAATACAACTGCTCTGTCAATCCTATGTCAACAAACAGGGTAGAGCAAGAGCATCTCCTCTCTGTCAGGAGGCAGTTCATTTGTGTGATTGGTATATACAGAATCAAGTTACTCCATAGCTCTTCACCTACCAAACATTCAGAAAAACCCATCAGATTGTCTCAGCAGGAAGTGCGCTATCAGTCACAAATGGGCTCTCAAAGATTCTGTCTTCCATCAAATCTTATTCAAGTGGGACTTCCCAGTGCAGACCTTTGTGCTACTAGCATGAACATGAAGTACCAACTGTATTGCTTCATTGGAGGGATTAGTCTGGGTTTCCTTTTGGATGCATTCCTGAATCCTTGGAAGAAGGACCTGATGTATGGTTTTCCACTGATTCCGCTACTCCCCACAGTCCTCAAAAGAGTGAGACAGAACAAAACCTTACTAATACTGATAACAACAGCATAGGTTTGACAGTTTTGGTACTTGGAACTGATGTGCCTGTCAATGCAGCCTCCAATCACACTTCCAAGGCATTATTTCTCAGGATCAGGGGCAGGTCTTTCACATGGATCCTTCATCTCTGCATCAGACAGCATGGATGTTAGCTGGCTGAGCATTATGGACAGAAGTTGCTCCTCTGAAGTGCAGGACATTCTAGTTTAAATCATGAAGGTCTTCTACAAGGCTGACATACAGATCCATGACTTACACCAGAGACTTCTGTTGCAGACCTTACCCCAAGTTCTTACCTAAAGCGGTTTCAGACTTTCACCTTCATGAGTCCATTCATCTTTTTCCCTAAACCTCACTCAAGTACTGGAGGCTTGACTTCACACACTTGGTGTGTTGAGGGTACTGTTTTACTACTTCCACAGAACAAAACCCTTTTTCAAGTCACTCAGACTTTTTGTAGGCTTTGGGAACAGGTCTAGAAGACTGGCCATTTCAAGCCAGAGTCTCTCAAAATGGGTGTCTATTTGCATAAAGATTTTCTGTGAGGTAACTAAATTACTACCCTCATATTAGAGCACTGTCAGCCAGCACTGAAGTTACCACTTCTGCATGCTTGAAGAATGTTCCTGTGCTCAGAGATTTAAAGGGTAACTACATGGAGATAAGTGCATGTGTTTATACGATTGCTCTCTGGTTTGGGCTGCTAGATCTGATGCCCAGGTTGGTACAGCAGCGCTGAAGCCGTATCTCTGATAGAACTTCTGCCAGCCGCTTTCTTGGGGAGATGACTACTACTCTATAGACAAGTACTCAAAGTAGAAAGAAAGTTATTTACAGTTTCTGTGATTCTTTAAAATGTTTTATTCATGTGGATCCCGTGACCTGCCTTCCTTCCCTGCTACTCCAGAATCCTTTAGCTTTGGAATTCTGTAATGGCGAAAGAACTACGAGACATTTGGGTCTACTTTGTCCTTTATGCCCTCAAGTGTGTGGAGTGAAAGAACATTCAGGGTTCAGGTGGGACCCAATGGACACTACTATCCAAAAGAATCGTATCTCATGCACATGGGATGCATGCACACTTTGAGTGGGATTCACATGAACGAAACATCTAGAAGAGCCACAGTTACTATAAAGGAAGTAACCAGTCTTTTGAGATGTCAGATTTTTGTCACAATCATTTTAAATACTGGTTTTTCACATGACACATATATATATTTCATAGAAATGTAGGACTGAAGAGACCTCGGTAGGTCATCTAGTCCAATCCCCTGCATTGAGGAAGGACTAAATATTATCTGGACCATCCCTGACACGTGTTTTTTTGTACTTTAAAACCTCTAATGACGTAGATCCCACAATCTACCTAGGTAGTTTTTCCCAGTGCTTAACCACACTTTACAGTGAAAAGTTTTTCTTAATGTCTAACCTACATCTCCCTTACTGCAATTTAAGCCCATGACTTCTTTTCCTGTCATCAGTGGGTAAGAACAATTTATCACCCTCATCTTTATAACAACCTTTTATGTACTTGAAGACTGTTATCATGTCCCCCTCAGTCTTCTCTTCTCCAGACTAAACAAACCCATTCTTTTCAGTCTTCCCTCATAGGTCATGTTTTCTAGACTTTTAATCATTTTTGTTGTTCTTCTCTGGACTCTCTTCAATTTGTCCACATCTTTCCCAAAGTAGTGCTCAGAACTGATTACAGTACACCAGTTGAGGCCTAATCAGTGCAGAGTAGAATAGAAGAAGAATTATTTCTGTCTTGCCTACAACATTCCTGCTAATACATCCCAGATTGATGTTTGCTCTTTTTTTTTTTTTGCAAGTGTTACATTGTTGACTTGTCCACTATAAACCCTAGATCTTTTGTACTCCAGCCTAAGCAGTCATTTCCCATTTTGTATTTGTGCAATTCATTATTCCTTCCTAAGTATAGAACTTTTCATTTGTCCCTTATTGAATTTCATCCTATTTGATTGCATGTCTTATGAAAGGAGACTCAAAGAACTTGGCTTGTTTAGCCTAAACAAAAGAAGGCTGAGGGAAGATATGATTGCTCTATATAAATATATCAGAGGAATAAATACCAGGGAGGGAGAAGAATTATTTAAGCTCAGTATCAATGTGGACAAAAGAACAAATGGATATAAACTGGCCATCAGGAAGTTTAGACTTAAAATTAGATAAGGTTTCTAGCCATCAGAGGAGTGAAGTTCTGGAACAGCCTTCCAAGGGGAGCAGTGGGGGCAAAAGACATCTCTGGCTTCAAGACTAAGCTTGATAAGTTTATGGAGAGAATGATATGATGGTATAGCCTAATTCTGGCAATTAATTGATCTTTGACTATTAGCAGTAAATATGTCCAATAGCCTGTGATGGGATGTTAGATGGGGTGGGATCCGAGTTACTACAGAGAATTCTTCCCTGGGTGTCTGTCTGGTGAGTCTTGCCCACATGCTGAGGGTTTAGCTGATCATCATATTTGGGGTCCAGAAGGAATTTTCCTCCAGGGCAGATGGGAAGAGGCCCTGGGTTTTTTTTGCCTTCCTCTGCAGCAGGAGGCATGGGTCACTTGCTGGAGGATTCTCTGCACCTTGAAGTCTTTAAACCACGAGTTGAGGACTTCGGTAGCTCAGACATAGGTTAGGGCAGTGGTTCTCAAACTAGGGCTGTCGCTTGTTCAGGGAAAGCCCCTGGCGGGCCGGGCTGGTTTGTTTACCTGCCGTGTCCACGGGTTCGGCCAATCGCGGCTCACACTGGCTGCGGTTCACCGCTCCAGGCCAATAGGGACCGCAGGAAGTGGTGCGGGCCGAGGGACGTCCTGGCCACCCTTCCTGCAGTCCTCATTGGCCTGGAGTGGCAAACCGCAGCCAGTGTAAGCCACAGTTAGCCAAATCTGCGGACATGGCAGGTAAACAAACCGGCCCGGCCCGCCAGGGGCTTTCCCTGAACAAGTGGCAGCCCTAGTTTGAGAACCACTGGGTTAGGGGTTTGATACAGGAGTGGGTAGGTGAGATTCTTTGTCCTGAGTTGTCCAGGAGGTCAGACTAGACGATCATAATGGTCCCTTCTGACCTTTAAGTCTTTGAGTCTATAATTAGACCATTTCTCCAGCTTGTCAATATAATTTTGATTTCTAATCCTATTCTCCAAACCATATGTACACCCTTCCCATCTTGGTATCATTTGCAAACTTAAAGTATACTCTTTATACCATTATCCAAGTAACTTATGAAGATATTGAATAGAACCAGATCCAGGACAGATCCCTGAAGGACCCCACTCGATATGTCCTTCCAGCTTGATTGTGAACCATTGATAAATACTCTTTGAGTATGGTTGTCCAGCGAGTTGTGCACCAACCTTATACTAGGTTTATTTAGGCTATATTTTTCTAGTTTGTTTATGAGAAGGTCATGTGAGACAGTATCAAAAGCCTTACTAAACTCGAGATATACCACATCTACTGCTTCCCTCTATCCACAAGGCTTGTTGCCCTATCAAAGAAGGATATTAAATTAGTTTGACATAATTTGTTCTTGATAAATCCATGTTGACTGTTACTTATTTTCTTTTACGTGCTTACCAATTGATTGTTTGGTCCATTGTCTTTCTAGGCACTTGAAATTAAGTTGACTGGTCTATAATTCTTTGGGTTGTTCTTATTCCGATTTTTAAAGATAGATACTATATTTGTCTTTTTACAGTCCTCAAGTATCTCTAGCATCCTCCACAAGTTCTCAAAGATAATCTCTAATGGCTCAGCGATCTCTTCAGACAGTTTCTTAAGTATTCTTGGATATATTTCATCTGGCCCTGCTGACGTGAAGATACCCAATATTTCTAAGTAATTCTTAACTTGTTCTTTTCTTATTTTAACCTTAGAGTCTACTCCATTTAAAATGATGTTCACTATGTTACTCATCCAGTCACTGCTAACTTTTTTGGTGAAAACTGAAACATTTAACACTTCAGCCATTGTTGCTCTTTCTGTTATTGCCTTTCCCTCCTCATTGAATAATGGGACTACTCTGACCTAGGTCGTCATCTACCTTCTCGTGTATTTGTAAAATGCTTTCTTGTTACGTTTTACATCCCTAGCAAGTTTAATCTTGTTTTGTGCCTTGACCTTTCTAATTATTCCTTCATATTTATATTGTTTTTTATATTCATAGTTTCTACTTTTTGTATGATTCTTGTTTGAGCTGCAGGTCACTGAAGATCTCTTGGTTAAGCTAGGGCGCCCTCTTACCATACTTCCTAGCTTTCCTAGGCATTGGTATAGTTTGCTCTTGTATGCCATTAATAATGTCTCTTTAAAAAACTGCCAATTCTCCTGAACTCTTTTTTTCCCATAGGATGTTACCTACTAGTTCTCTGATTTGCTAAAGTCTGCCTTCTCGAAGTCAGTTGTCTTTATTTTGCTGTTTTCCCTGCTACCATTCCTTAGAATCACGATCACTTTTACCCAAGCTGCCTTCTACCTTCAGATTCTCAACTAGTTCCTCTCTGTTTGTCAGAATCAAATCCAGAATGGTCTCTCTGCTAGTTGCTTCTCCACCTTCTGTTAAAAAAAAAAAAAAAGTTGTCTCCAGTACATTCTAAGTACTTGTTGGAAAATCTGTGCCCCGCTGTATTATTTTCCTAACACATGTCTCAGTAATTGAAGTCCCCCACCACCACCACGTTCTGGGTTTTGGATGATTTTATTAGTTGTTTAAAAAAAGCCTCATCCATCTCATGTTTTTGGTTAGATAGTCAATGGAAGACACCTACCATGACGACACCCTTGTTTTCTGACTCCTTTTATCCTTATCCAGAGACTTTCAACAGGTTAGCCAGTCTATGTCCAAAGATACTCTTCCCCTTCCATGATAGGTGGACCCCCATCTCTACTCAGCAGTCCTTCTCAGAACAGGATCCCTTGGCTGAGGAAGCTGAAGCCTTTTTGGTGACACCATTCACTTAGCCATGTATCTACCTCCAGAACATGTCTGTCTCAGCCAGGGCCCCTGCCCTTGACTGGAAGGATCGATGAGAATACCACCTGTGCTCCCAATTCCTTCACCCTCTTAGAGTCCTGTAGTCACTTCTCATCTGCTCAGGATCATGCCTTGCAGTATCACTATTGCCCACATGGAAGAGCAGGATGGGGTGGTAGTCAGAGGGCGGATGATCCTTGTCAGTCCTTCCATAATGTCTTGGATAATGGGCCCCTGGCAGGCAGCACACCTCCAAGGATGCCAGGTCAGGCCTCCAGATGGATGCCTTCGTCCTCCTTAGAAGGGAGTCACCTGCCATCACTACCCTATGTTTCTTCATAGGAGTGGTGGCCATGATCCTCCTTGCTTGGGGGTACATGGCTTCTCCTCCTCCACATTTGGAGGAGATTCCTCATCTCTTGTTGGCAGGGCAGCACAAGGGTATCTCTGTGGACAGTGGGTTGGAAGCAGGGTCAAGCAGCCAGGTTCCTCCCTGTGCAGAGCAGCAGTTTCCTCCTCCCCTGGTACTGCTATCTCAGCCTTTTCCAGCTGGCTTTCTTCCTCAAATGTGGAGGTCTCCAGGGCACCTTTTCAATTAATTCTTCCTGTACATGCATGCTCCTCACCCTTCTCCTGTAACTCTCGCACCTGCTTCCTGAGAGATTCTACCAGTGAGCACCTCTAACACTGGATGGTTTTCCCATCCTGATATTCTGTGACAAGAAAATGCAGACAACAGTCTCTGCAAATCCACGCCAGGACTTGGCTAGAAGCAACCATGGTTGGTTTCTCTGTCTGGATGCAGATGGAGGAGCAGTGTTGGCATTGGCAACACGGCCTTTTTGAATGCTAAAAGTTGATGAAGCATTTTTTTTTTTAAATTTTGAAATTATCATCATTATTGGTCATGAATGATTGATGTGTATGGATTAATATTTCTGTGTCTACTTCATAGATTGATGGCACATTTAAGATAGATATTCCTCCAGTACTCCTTGGCTACAGTAAAGAAAAGAACCTAGGAAATGAGAGAAGTTATGATTCTGTCCGAAGTCTGAGCGAGGGGTCCTACCTAACAGTGTTTATTACTATTGAACCACAGCTTATTCCTGGAGATCCAGTTCGAGAAAAGGTAACTAACAACTTTCAAATTTTGCTTTTGGTGCCATGATTCTTGATATGCATGTAAATAAGTAATTTTAATATGGTATGTAACATGGATACAGATCTTGACTGAGTTACACTGTAAAAGTGAAACAGGAGTTCTCAAACATAATTGCACTGCAACCCCCTTCTGACAACAAAGTTCTACGTGACCCTGAAGGGTGGCAGAGATAGAGCTCCACTGCCTCGGGTAGGAGGAGAGGGGGCTGCAGCCTGAGCCCCACCACCCTAAGAGTGGAGTTCGGGCTTTAGCTTCAGCCCTGGGTCCCAGCAAGTCTAATGCTGGCATTGGTGACCCCATTAAAATGGGGTTGCGACCCACTTTGGAGTCCCGAGCCACAGTTTGAGAACCTGCACTTGAATTAAACTTGATACAGTAATTTGTAACTGACCAGTATTAGTGTTTCTGAGCACTTGCATGCACTTTTTATATTTTAAAAGTAATGCTAAATCAGTTTTGTTTTTAAATTGTAATGAAATCTTTGCTTTCTGATTTATCTTTAACAGAATTGGGTTATTTTTAATAAATGGATACTCAAACACTCAGGCAAACTTGGGAGGTGCATTATATAGTAGATCTGAGTGAACAATTTGTGATGTATAATTTATTTAATAAATTTAATCTCTTTTTCTCTTTACAGACTATGTGCAAACAGATCTGATTTCTCTTATGTATTTTGTTGTTCATAATTACATGCCATTTTTTGAAAGTGTTATAATTTGAGCTGTCTTGCTTAGTTGAGATTGAACACATATTTCAGATGATTTTGTATGTTTTCCTCACCTAGATGAGGGTGACTCATCAGTTTTCTGGTTAAAATGCTCATTAAAAAATAAGTTTAATTTTCACATTCCATAAGTATTTGAACATACAAGCTTAACATTTGCTTCCCACAAGCATTCCTCCTAGTAAACCTTGATCACACAAGTATTTGGGGAAAGAGAACACAAAAGGGATGCAAAGTGAATTAATTCAAAACTTGCATTATTCACTGTTCACTAGTTATTATATTATGCCATTGTCATCTCCTGTCCTGTAAATCTCTTGAAGATATTTCTAAGTAGGAGGTTTTTTTTCATTCTTGACCTAGTTCTTTTACTTTTTTCACCAAACTAAAAGGACATGCTTGTGCAACAGCAGAAAAATCCTGTGTTCAAAAAACAACCCCTCTCCCAAAATCTCGTCACTTCTTGTACCCTTATGCAATTAATTCTCAGGGTATGTCTACACAGCAAAAGCTATCCAGGCATGGCCAAACTAGCTTAAATCCAGCTTGTAGGGGTAACAATGGCAGTAAGACAGCACAGCACAGGCTTCAGAGTGGGCTAGTGAGCTGACTACATACCTAAGGTGCATATGAGCATGTACTGCCCATGATACACTGTCTTCACTGCTACAATTATTCACATTAGCTGGATTCAGCCTAGTTTGGGTATGCTGTTTTGTGCACAGCTTTTGCTATGTAGACATACTCTGAGATACAGTCAATCAGGATTTATCCATGTTGCTTCTGCACAAACAGCAGCTTCTCATATTTTGCTTTGGACTTAACTACTCCAGTAGCAGTTTATTTGAAGATGAAGAGGATTTGGGGAGGGGGGATCATATCTATGTATTATACAAAATTAAAACTAAGCAAATTTTGAACTCTGGAAATGTAATTCATTTTTTAGAGCATTGATCATTGCATAAACAACTAAAGCAAACTTTGCTCTCCCTCTTATGGAATTACAGTCTCATAATTTCATATTGTTTGTTCAGTACTGGTCATAGTTCAGTCTGCTGTGCTAATTGTTCTAATGTAATGCCATGGAAAACAAAGAAAAGGAAACATGATTTGTAATTTTGTTCTTTCATGGGTAAATTCAAGGTTAATTAGCTTAGTGCCATGGCAAATTAGCACTAATATATGAAGCTGTAAAGATTTACACAACAGCCTTGACGCATCATTAATATACCAGGTCATTTCCGCAGTTCTATTCTATATACAATAATTAACTGCAGAGCAAAATGTTGTCAGCTTTACGGAAAACAAATGACTTTTTTTTATATATATATAGAGACCTATCGCCGATATTTTTTTAGAATGAAAAATAGTTACAATTCAAATAAATTCCTGTCTAAAGGTATTTCTTCATAAATGAAATTTAGAATTCATTGTGAAATATCATAGACTATATAATTATGAATTTTGATATTTCTGTTAAAACTGTGGCCAAATTTTATAATTTTGTGCAGATATTAATTTGCATGGCCAAGTACCAAAATAGCGATGGTAATGCATGAAATTCTGAAAGGGTGGCCCTGTGTTTATAACAGTGTTATAGACTTAATATTCACTTTACGTAATAAAAGAGTTTACATTTTTGATAAGTCCTTTCTCACTGACATCATTTGTTTTCTTTGATTATAGATATAGTATTAGCTAATTGTCCCTGGTCAGAATTTCAGATGTAAGAGCTAGAAAGGGAATTAAATATCATCTACTGTGAAGATGCAGAAAAGACTTTATCAGACAAAGAGAACAAATAGACAAGACAGAATGTGAGAATCCTTTCCTCAGTGTCAGTCACTAGTTATCAAAACTGAATTGTAGCATAATTACTCCGTGTCACTAAAGTGTATTGTAACTAATACAAGAAGAGAGAAATGCTACTGAGGTATGGAAACGCTCAGTGTAGATTTTCTGTTTCGTAACATTTGAAGAATTAG
Organism: Gopherus flavomarginatus; assembly: GCF_025201925.1. Classification (NCBI taxonomy): domain Eukaryota; kingdom Metazoa; phylum Chordata; order Testudines; family Testudinidae; genus Gopherus; species Gopherus flavomarginatus. The sequence goes on along the minus strand of NC_066619.1, from coordinate 256,028,493 downwards.
GTATAGCAGAAAGAGAGAATATGGGTGTGACAAATGGGGTTCAGTAATTTCTTGCACCAGTACTTTTGCTGTGTATTTGAGGTGAAGTTCTGGCCCCACTGAAGTCAGTGGGAGTTTTACCATTGACTTCAGCGGAGCTAGACTTTAATCAACTGCATCTGCCTTTGAGTCTATTTAATATCTAAGATAATTTAAATATTGTAACTAGTAGCTAGTAAACAAAAGCTTTTATATTTATAATGTTATTTAACTTAGACTGATTCAAACTAGATTATTACTTTAACAGACATTCTGTATGGTTTCATATAATCCAATTTTAAAAGAGTGGGATAGTAAATGGAAAACAATAAAATAATCTACGATGTTGGAAGAGGCTCATAAGGAACCAATTAAATAGCAGATTATTCTATAGCATGCAGTGCACATTTTGTTGTTAAATTTTGTGTACAACAGAGTATGCCAACTTCATACATTTTCATGTGCTTGTCTTCTGACTTTCTTGACCAAATAGAAGAACCAAAATTGCATTTTGTATTGAAAGTGACTCCCCTAAATGTAGTGTAATTTCTGCATGTTTCAAATGTTTAATATACAGAATGTGTATGTAGGAGAGCTACATAGCTCAAAGTATTGCAAATGAGATGTAAGGCCTGATCCAGTGCTCGTTGATTTCATTAACTAGAGGGTCCTGCCCTAGAGGTTATCATTACAAGTCCAGCTCAGTTCAGAACGGGGGTGGGGAGGGGTATTGCCAGTGGCTGTTTGGTAATCTATATGAATTGCATGGAGTCCAGTTCCTTGTGAACAGGTATCCACAACACATATCACCAGCATAATTGTCAAACTTAAAACAAGGATTGAAGGGTCAGGTCTAAAGTAGTCCTTGGAAGTCCCTCCAGGTCATAGTTGAGACTCATTCATGGGGTAGTGTGGGAAAATTTGACTAGAATTCCCTGTGCTGGTCCCATTTTTTGTGGATCAGTTGGGGACGTCAGTCTCCAGGACTCAGTTGCCAGCACTTTTCTCATGAACACTAAGTTCATTTATGGAAATTAAACCTAATATAGTGTGTAAGAGGAAAATCTGCTTCACTACAAAAGTGGTATGGCTTTTCCTTTTCTTACCTTTCAGCAGTGGCTATGTAAAAGCTGCATCTTGGGCACATAAATCGGGCTGTAAACAATCCGCATATCTTTTGTTTCTTTTAAACCTCTTTAATATAGAAATTTCCAGTATAAAATGAAAAAAAACTTGAATATTTCCCCTCTTTTGTTAATGTTTCTATGCTTTCCTGCTGTAGCTAAGTAGCTTGAAATGTCTGTAGATTGTTTTAAGCTTCTCAATTTGATTTTTAATACATTTTCCCCTCTTTTATTTATTATCTTTTTCTTTCTTTTCGGCCTTCCTAAATCTCTCTATAGATGAATGAAATGCTTAAGAAGGTACAACATATGTGATTTTTAAATTAATCAACAGATATTGCTGTTTACTGTTTAGGATTCATTTTGTCCTTGCTCTGCAACTTTTTCCATTACCTTTAATGGCAGCAGTTCTTCATCTGTGTTTGACCATATATGTACTATATGTAGCATGCAAACTCTTTTATGCTGACATAGTATCTTAGATCAGTGGTATCATTTAATTAATAATATTTTGCAAGAAATTACTATTTTATATTTAAAAATTGAAACTATAAGCATCACTACACAAATTCCATATTGTGGTCACCATTTTGGGGTGAGAAGGATCATCATGAGAGGTGACTTCTTTATTGGCTTGGATGGCTTGATACTGAGCACGGCATGGCAATCCCAACTCAGGGAGGCTTGGGAAACAGGATAACATAATGAAGGGGTTGTTTTAAAAACCATGCATTATTCTGAGTTAAAGGCCTGAATACTCAACATTCAGGTGCCTTAAAAAATATAAAATATTTATACACGCTTTAAGGTCCTTTATGCTGCCAGAGTGGTGTAAAGTGACCTTAGTTAAAAAAAATCAGAAAATAATCATAAAATTGTAGTACCTAGGACAAACCTACAAAATCAACAACATTCATTTATAGATGAGGGGTAAAAATTTTTAAAAATACCTAAGTGACTTAAAAGCACATGTTCCATTGACTTTCAATTTGGGCTTTTGAAAACCACACCTAAGATCTTTAATTGCTAGGCAAACCCGAACAAGAAGGATAACTTGCTTTTATAAATATGTCTTACTCCATTTTTTGTATCAGTTTTGAGCACTGCACAGTGGTTTAGCCATGTGACTCCAATTAATGGCAGTGGGAGTTGTGCATCATAAACCTGACAGACATTTTGAGAACTTACCCTGATTGTTGTATTAATGTAGTTATTGTTTTGCAAATATAAATAAGACTGAGTTCCCTGAAGTGTCGTATCATAGTTATACACTGTTGAATGACTGGGTGATATGTATCCATTCCAACAGTCCTTACCAAGGCAAAACTTTCACAGAACTTTCAATACCTGAGTAAAGACTGTACAATCATGCTTATTATGTACAACATATATAGGTGTGTGTGTATGTGGGAGTGCATATATAAATGTAAATACAAAAAGGCTGATTCTCCACTACCTTACAACTAAATTTACACCTGCGTAAAGAGAATGGTAAGTTTTTGAAATATCATCAGACCAGAATTTTACATCCACTTTGCATTCATTTTGTGTAGGTGTAAAATAACTGCACAGGTTACAAAGTAGTGGAGAATTAAGTCCAAATTATGCTTAAAACTGTATTTTTATACAAGTTGTACTATCTTTTGAAGTTTGATACCCAAGAAGATGAGAAGTTGCTCCAAGCAGCAGAGAAGTATCAGGCTGAATGTGCATTGAAGTTTCCAAGCCGCCAATGCCTGACAACTGTAGTCGACATAAATGGGAAAACAGTTTTTATTACCAGATATATCAAACCTCTGAACCCACCACAGGAGCTCCTTAATGGTCATCCTAATAATTCTCAGGCAGCAGCAGTAAGTATTTTATTTAGAAAAGACAATTCAGTTCACAAGACATAAACTTAAGACTCTGTGTCTGCGCATGTGTGTGCATATGTGTTATTTTTTATGTTTGTACAAAAACTTAGATTGCAGGAGAGGAAATATATGGATACAAAGTAAAGAAATATTGAATATTCGTAGTACAAAGTAAATGAACAATAAGATGCTGAACATCATCTGTTAGAAAAGGACAAAATCTGGCAGATGTAAATTTGCCTGTAAATAAGTACTATAAGAATTAAATATGTTTAAAAGACAAAGAACAAAATAAAATGGAAGAGAAACAAATAGAGACCAATAAAGCACCACCTTTAACAAACATACTGTGTAAGAAAGTTGCAGTACAAATATTAGGTATGTAGCTCAGGTGAATTAGGATGTGCAGTTAAACAATGGCAATTCTGCAATGAATGGGAAACTAAGTCATAGCAGGCAGCAGGAGCATGGATGAAAAAATTAAACAAATATTGTCAAAAGAGGGAAACAGAAATATAAACCTACCGTTGGTGTAAGGTGCTGATTCGGCATAGTCATTAAACATGTGCATAACATTAAGAATGTTGTATGAAAGTCATTGCTTGATTGTGGCCTAAGGGAAGATCTGAGAGTCCTCAGATCCTTTTCAGCATAAAACACAAAATGGTTGCCAATTTGCAAACTAAAGGTGAAGCTTTCGTCCATACTGTTCAAAACAAGATAATTCAGAGTAAAAAATATCACTTTACTTTTAAATCGATCTGAAATCAGGTTTGGTACCAAATATATTTCAGTTTAAAAATTTTTGAGTTAAAACAGTAAAACAGCAAACTAAAGGTGAAGCTTTCGTCCATACTGTTCAAAACAAGATAATTCAGAGTAAAAAATATCACTTTACTTTTAAATCGATCTGAAATCAGGGGTGGTACCAAATATATTTCAGTTAAAAATTTTTGAGTTAAAACAGTAATAAAAGCCTTAAAATAACAAGGTCAGATATATCCTGAATTAAATTAGAACTTTCCATGAACTTTGCATTTTTTATTAATCACAAAAGTGAGCCAAATGCCTTGCTGCTTCATTTTTTTCATCTTAAGGCTTTTTCTTCCCTAGGAACTTGTCACGTGTTAAAAACACCGATTTCCTATTGTGGACATGGCCTAAGACTTGAATCTCATCCAAAGCTTAGACATGGTCTAATAGTGGAACTTGGGAGAATAGTTTTCAAAATTGTTGTTCTCAGTATTAGAAACCTTGAATTTGTGAATGAGTATGTAACAGCAAAAGAGGAATGTAACAGCAAAATAGCTATTAGATGTCTATGTAATTGTAAATATAGCTTATGCCTCAGAATAATTATTGTCAATATATCTAATTATCTATAAATATTAGAAATAAATGTTCAGTAGCTTATCAAAACAATTATTAGTTAAACTTAAATGTACATTTTACTTTAAAGAAACAAAAATCTGTGCATATGGTTTATGGTTCTGATCTGACTCCCAGTCAAAAAAGTCAGCTCAGGCCTTTACAAAAGGGACCTGTTCCTGCTGAAGTGAAGTCAATGGGTATTTTACCCTTGACTTGAGTGGGAACAGCAGTAAGTTTCCAATCTAGTTAGGACTAATAAAAATAATACCTTTCTCATCCCGCATAGTGAATGAGAATATGACTATGTTCTTTTCTTTATTTTTGTTTGTAGGAGTTGGTGGCTCGATATGTTTCTTTGATTCCTTTCTTGCCAGATAGTGTGTCATTTGCTGGAATCTGTGACTTATGGAGTACATCAGATGTAAGTAAAGACTAGAATTTCTTGTTCCTCTTCTGTTGAGAGTTATTTTTCTTTCTAGTTATTTACATTTTCAATATTGTCAATGGTTTCAGAGAATGAAATGATTCTTTGTCAAAGATCTAAGAAAAAGTGTTTTAAAAAATCACTTGTCCTGAAATAATTTGTACAGATCAGCCAAAATGTTTCTAACCTTGATAGGCTGTAAACTATTGGACCTAAGAACACCATAAGCAGTTCCCATTTCTGCATTCAGGAGGAATTAAAAAGTGCCCACTGAAATTAAGGAAAGAAAATATCACAGTTGGGGGTGGGGAAACCTGATAAAGGCCAGTATTTTCTCCACTTAACTCAGCTGGACCATCATAATTCTTCTTAGTGTGGAAAGGGGCACCGCCTGTAATGTCAGCTGCACTCATATTCAACCAGCCTCTCATACTTTGTTAGGAGAGGAAACAATGGCAGAATTACAAATATTAACTTTTCTTAAGGTTTTGTGAGACAATTTCAATTTTACCTAATCAATATTTTACAGTAGGCAGGACCAAGTATACCTTGATCTCCGTGATAGCTGTTTGTAGGTTTTAAAGAACAGGTTAGACAGTGATAGGGATTCCACAACCTCTCTTGGAAGTGTATTCCACTACTTACCTATACTTACAGGTAGAAAGATTTTTATTAATATCTAACCTAGATTTTGCGTGCTGCAGATTGTCTACCTTCAGTAGACATGAAGAATAATTGATGACCATTCTGTTTATAACAGCCCCTTAACATATTTGAAGACTTATCAGGTCCAGTCCCCTCAGTTTTCTTTTCTCAAGACTAAACATACTCAGTTTTTTTAACCTTTCCTCATAGGTCAGGTATTCTAATCATTTTTGTAGCTCTCAGTTTAGCCACATCTTTCTTAAAGGGGCCTCACCAGTGTCAAGTAGAGCAGGACAATTACCTCCCGTGTCTTACATACAACACTTGTGTTAATATATCCCCAGAATGATATTAGCCTCTTTTGCAACTGCATCACGTTCTTGGCTCATGTTCAATTTGTGATTCACCGTAACCCCCAGATCCTTTTCAGCCATACTACTATGCTAGTTATTCCCCATTTTGTAGTTTACCATTTGATTTAGTGTAGTACTCGTTTTATCTGACTACTGTCTGGTTTTCCACATGACCCTCCTTCCAATTCAGTCCTAAACTTAATAGCCAACATTCTTATGAAGCCCACGAGTTAGAGATTAATTCTTTTGCCATTTGAATGTTGGGATACTTAACACTGTTTTTGGAAGAACTGAGTAAAATATATTTATTTTGCTGAACCTCATGATGTAGACCAGGGGTGGCCAACCTGAGCCTAAGAAGGAGCCAGAATTTACCAATGTACATTGCCAAAGAACTCCACAGTAATACCTCAGCAGCCCCCCCATCAGCTTCCCCACCCCTGCTCCTAGCACCTCCCACCCACCGGCAGCCCCACCGGTCAGCATCTCCCCCTCCCTTTCTGCACCTCCTGATCAACTGTTTCATGGCATGCAGGAGGTTCTGGGGGGAAAAGGGGAAGAGCGAGGGCACAACAAGCTCGGGAAAGAGGGCAGGAAGGGGTGGAGTTGGGGGTAGGGCCTGTGGCAGAGCCAGGGGTTGGTTGAGCAGTGAGCACCCCCACACACACACTGGAAATTTGGCACCTGTAGCTCCAGCCCCGGAGTCGGTGCCTATATAAGGAGCCACATATTAACTTCTGAAGAGCCGCACGTGGCTCCGGAGCCACAGGTTGGCCACCCCTGAAGTAGACTTTCTAAAGGTACATTGCAACTTTGAAATGTAAAACGTTCCAATGCCAGCTTGTCATTAAAATTATTTTTTTAATTATAGTTCACACTTGAGTAGTGCTCAACTATAGTTATAATACATATATATACACATATCTATATATATACACACACACATACATACACCTTTCAAACTTTCACATTGTGGTATAAAGCAAAGATCAGTTTTCCTTGAAATAACATGAAAATTACTGGAGGAAGATTAGGTCTGTCACAGTTGAACATGGCTTGCTCATTCTAAATCATTCATTGGTTTATAGTCTCAGAATTCTCCAGGAAATGTGTTATGTTCACATTATCATTGCATACTGTCTGTGTATGGGTTTAGCTAACAGATGCACATAGACTATTCCCTACGGGCTACACATCTGAGGAACTGCAAGCCTTAAGGCCAGAATAATTTACGTTCAATATGCTTATTAGATTATAACAAAGGACTCAGGTTTTTTTATACAAATACCCTTCTTTTTTTTAAACCAAACTTTACTTCCATTGGGCATTCACCATCACAAGCAGACATACACGGATCTGGAAGGTGATCGAATTCCTGTGGATCATAGGTTAGCCATGCAGTACATTGATAGCATCTCAAAATATTTTCTGGAAATCTGCGGTGTGACTCAGTAGACAGAATTTGACTCTGATGGTGAAATTCTCTAATCTACTCTGCAGATCTCCACTGCATATTCTTCAATCATTCTGCATATGAAACAATGGCGATCTGAGTGGAGAATTTTGGCTGCAGTGTATTAGGAAAGATTCTTAAATGTTTCAGTTAGGAACAGAATTATTAACTATATCCCAATTTATTTGTAAATAGTAAAATTTGTCTGTTTCTCAATCAGCAATTTCTTGATCTTCTGGCTGGTGATGAGGAGGAGCATGCTGTGCTTTTATGTAATTACTTTCTTTCTATGGGCAAAAAAGCCTGGCTGATAATTGGAAATGCTATTCCTGAGGTAAGATAGTAGGTTTTGTTTCATTTGAATGTGAATATAATACCCCAAAGCTTACATAAATGGAGAATAAACAAGTAAAAAATGATTATGTTCCAAGAAATGGATTGAATTTTCTCTTGCAGAAATGATTTTAAAGTAATGATGGTGTGGGTTTAAACATTGGTGCCACTGGAACCCTGTTCTGGTATCAAGCATTCTTCGATCTTATTTCTCCATTAGTTAAGTATAAATCTTATAGATCCCCACTCCTGGATCTATGCTTCCATGTGTGAGTAGTGGGAACTATTCTCCATTGTCCTTATTCACCATTGTTGTCTACCTGTAAATCCTGTTGGAATTCACTTTGCACACATATAAATGTCTCCACCAGGTAAAAGGCACTGGAGATTCAGGGCCTCTATTTCTTAAAGCAGTTAAATTCCTTCAGCAGCATGGGTCATGTTTGTCCCACTAAAGTGCTCGGATTTCTAAGCAACCAGCACTACTACCGGGTTTCAAGGCCAATGGCCAAACTGTCTATAACTGCCCTAGAGGGCCTCCCTGAAGGAAGATTACAGGCATTCTCCCCGCAGACTGATTAGCATAGAACATGGGTCCTCAACATAAGCAGAGCTACAAAACTGAGTTTGGGGAAATCCATTCCCAGAATTTCACTCCTTTAGTTTTTTCTCAAGTATAGCAGTATTAGGAAGAGATTCTAGTACTCAGAATCCAATTAATCTTGTCAAAACTTGATGATGACAGGCCCAACAGGACATTCAGCCCATGTTACCAGGGAAAGGGCTGAAACCCAGAAAGTCCAGATAGGGTTCATGGGTCATCGGGAAGTGGGGTAACTAGCTGTGTATGAAGGATTGCTGTTGGGATAAGCAAAAGAGAAATTTAAGGCAGCTCTGTGTGAGAGAGAGAGAGAGGTGGGTGCTGGAAAGGTAAAGGAGAGGGGTATCTGGGACAGCTCTCTATGGATGTGAGTACATGCCAGGGGATGGGGGTTTGTGGCAAAGCAGAGGGATGCCTGGTATTGGTAAGGCAAGTGCCCTCGTCCTGCCTTGCCTTGCTCTTTGTCTTGTTGATGCTGTCAGCACTTCCCCATTCTTGCTGACTGTTAATCTGGCTGGGATCCAGCAGAAGCAGGGAGTAGTAAAAGAGAACATAAAGAGGCCACCCAGTAGTGCTTGGTGGGGCTGTAGAATTATTGCAGAGAAGCTCCTTTAGCTCTGCTGGAATGCATGCAATTCCAGCAGGGCTCTGGGAAGCTATGGGGCTGCCAAATGTGCATCATGCAATATGCAGCACAGCTGCCCTGCTAATTAGTCTTTCATACCGACCTACTTTTTACGTACTGGAGAAACATTTTTTTCAAATAACTTATAAAAGGATGCTTACTGATCCTTACTTGAAGCTGCCTCTGTAACAGAGACTATGAGCAGAGTCTCTCAGTTAAAATTAATACCAAAACTTCCCTGATCATTTACTGTGTTGTGCCCAGGGTATTGTAGGGTTCCCCTAAAAGTTGGTGACTTTATATGCTGGCGTACACATGCTATAAAGCTTTGTTTGAGCCTCAGCTCTGCACTTCTTTGTGTATTTGTGTAAGTCTCATTCAAATCGGGCCCAAATTGGTACTTACAAAAAACATTACTGCTCTGAAGATTGATTAGTACCCTATGTGGCATCAGTTGGTTGGTCTCAGACCAGTTCCTAGGGAATTAATAAAACTCCTGCTGACAGTCTCAGCAAGGAGGCTAGGAATTTGAGTGAATGTGGAGACTTAACTAGTTTCTCAGTCTCAGACATCCAGCACAAGGATCAGGCCCACTAACTGGGCAGTGTGGAGTATGCCATGATTGTTCTCTGGCTAAACAGAGAACTTCAATTTGTTATGCTCTCAATATGACAACTTTAATCAGCACTACATTTACTTGAAAATGTAGAGGAAAATGTCTTCTTTATTTTAGTTTTTAAAGTGCTGGAGTGGAAGGGTTATTTGTGCAATTCTGATTTAAGCCAAAGGAAAACTACACACCACTTTAGCGGTTTAGAGTTATTTGGACATTGGTTATGGTGGTTGAATTGGATGAGTTGGCTGTTTGAAGAAAACTACTCCAACCAGCTAGAGAAAGATAGTTCAATTGCGCAATTTGTCTGTGGCTTCGATAATAAAGTGGTACTGGCCTTTCAAATAAAATACAATACATTACATATTATCTTAGCAGAACTTTTAAAAAATGTTTTTCAATCTTTTTCTTCCTAGGGGACAACTGCATATGTATTAACTTGGGAGCAAAATCAGTATGTGATTTGGAATCCCAGTAATGGACGTTGTTATGGACAGTTTGATACTTTCTGTCCATTGCAAAGTGTGGGCTGTTTGATTAGCTTCGATAATGTAAGTGTTTCCATCTTCTCTCTCTCTCTCTCTCTCATACCCTCTTGCACACACAGAAAATGGTGCTTACCTTTGTCATCCTCTCCCTTAACCTCTTGTTTCCTAGTGGATCAGGAGTTCCTGTATCAGTGCCAATACACTTTATATTAGTGGGTCATGTTATCAAATAGTGATTTATGACATTCTTGAATTATGTTTCCAGCAACTTAAAAAGTTCTGATTTAACTGTTGTATAAAACAGATTTTTACTTTAGTTTAAACAGATACTTAAATTATAAATTACTTATATAAAAGGATATTTAAAAATATTAAATTACTATAAATTACTTATATGAATATAGCATACACAAGCAAAAAAATCCAACCAACTAAAAACTGTGCATTATAGGAGTTAATTTACCTACTCTTGCTTGATGTATTTGCTTAACTTTGTGACAAACAGCAGGAAGAGCAGCATGTGGTAGAGGCAAATCAGCATGCTCTGTGAAGCGAAATTGTGACTTGTAAACTACTCAATTTTCAAATATGTTAACAAAATAATGGATAACAGAGAACAGAATAACAATTTATTTGGAGGACTTTCAGAAAGCTTTTGACAAAGTCCATCATGAGAGGCTTTTGAGAAGACTGGTCATGAGGTGAAAGATAAGTATTGTGATAAATTGGAAATTGGCTGAGACATTGACAAAGAGTAGAATTCATCAATTTTCACCATTGCAAAACGTTAACAGTGGGCCCCCATGATTCTATATAGGAATAATGTTTAATATAGTTATTGATTTTTTTACAATGTGAACAGTGAGGTGGCAAAATTGGCAGATGATACAAAATTAGGGCTGTCGATTAATTACGGTTAACTCATGCGATTAACTAAAAAAATCATTGGGATTTAATTAAAAAAAATAATCACATTGTTAATAGAATACCAATAGAAATTTATTAAATATTTTGGATGTTTTTCTACATTTTCATATATATTGTATTCTGTAATTGAAATCAAAGTGTATATTATATTTTATTATAAATATTTTCACTGTAAAAATGATAAACAAAAGAAATAGTATTTTTTCAATTCACCTCGTACAAGTACTGTAGTGCAATCTCTTTGTCGTGAAAGTGCAACTTACAAATGTAGATCTTTTTTTGTTACATAACTGCAGTCAAAAACAAAACATTGTAAAACTTCAGAGCCTACAAGTCCACTCAGTTCTAGTTCTTGTTCAGCAATGGCTAAGACAAACAAATTTGTTTACATTTACAGGTGATAATGCTGCCTTCTTCTTATTTACAACGTCATCAGAAAGTGAGAAGAGGCATTTGCATGGCACTTTTGTAGCTGGCATTGCAAGGTATTTATATGCCAATTATGCTAAACATTCGTATGCCCCTTCATTCTTCGGCCACCATTCCAGAGGACATGCTTCCATGCTGATGATGCTCATTAAAAAAATAGTGCTTTAATAAAATTTGTGACCGAACTCTTTTGGGAGAGAACTGTATGTCCCCTGCTCTGTTTTACCTGCCCTCTGCCATATATTTCATGTTATAGTAGTCTCGGATGATCACCCAGCACATGTTGTTCATTTTAAGAACACTTTTCACTGCAGATTTAACAAAAGGCAAAGATGATACCAATGTGAGATTTCTAAAGATAGCTACAGCACTCGACCCAGGGTTTAAGAATCTGAAGTGCCTTCCAAAATCTGAGAGGCGTGGAGCATGCTTTCAGAAGTCTTAAAAAAGCAACACTCGATGCAGAAACTACAGAACCCAAACCACCAAAAAAGAAAAACAAACTTCTGCTAGTGGCATCTGACTCAGATGATGAAAATGAACATGCGGCAACTGCTTTGAATTATTATAAAGCAGAACCTGTCATCAGCATGGATATGTGTCCCCTGGAGTGGTGGTTGAAGCATGTAGGGACGTATGAATCTTTCGCGCATTTGGCACGTAAATATCTTGTGATGCCAGCTACAACAGTGCCATGAGAAAGCCTATTCTCACCTTCAGGTGACATTGTAAACAAGAAGCAGGAAGCATTATCTCTTGAAAATGTAAACAAATGTGTGTGTCTGAGCAATTGGCTGAATAAGAAGTAGGACTCAGTGGACTTGCAGGCTCTAAAATTTTACATTTGTTTTATTTTTGAATGCAGCTATTTTTTGTACATAATTCTACATTTGTAAGTTCAACTTTCATGATAAAGGGATTGCACTACAGTACTTGTATTAGGTGAATTGAAAAATATTTTTTTTACAGTGCAAATACTTGTAATCAAAAATAAATATAAGGTGAGCACTGTACACTTTGTATTCTGTGTTGTAATTGAAATCAATATATTTGAAAATGTAGAAAACATCCAAAAATAGTTAAATAAATGGTATTCTGTTATTAACAGTGCAATTAATCGCGTGATTAAACAACATTAATTTTTTTAATCACCTGACAGCCCTACACAGAATGATTTAGGTTAGTCGAGACTAGTGAAAACTGAGGAACTTCAGAAAGACTTAACATAGGGAGGTGATTGTGCAGCACTCTGGCAGATTAAATTCAGTGTTGACAAATTTAAGGTAATGCACACTGGACGGAATAACTGGAACTTCCTACATGGTGTTGGACATTGTCATGAACAGCTCAGTGAGAACCTCTGCTCAATGTGCAACAATGGTCAAACAACAAATAAAATACTAGGATAGATAAAGATTGTGATAGAAAATTATATTGAAAAATAAAATGCCATTATATAAATGGATAATCTAACTAGTAGCAGATGCCCTTTTACCTTTTCTGATGATATAAAAACACAGGCATGGTCAATGAAATTGAAAAGGAACAAATTTTAAAATGTTACAAGGAAATAGTTGTTTTATACAGCATATAATTAACTTGTGGAATATATTGCTACAGTACATCACTGAGGCTAAGACTGGATAATCTTTTCTGAATCAACACCCACAGCTATAGTAGCTACGATAAAAAAAATTATATAAATCTTCCTGCTTAAAAAACCCAGGGATATAAGCCAGACACTAAGCGATGGGCTTCATTTATAGTCAGATTATTCTGCAATTTTCCATTATAGGGCTTCTTGCACCTGCACTGACGTGTCTAGTGTTGGACATGATGGAGAGCAGATACTGGATTAGATGAAATACTGATCTGATTCAGTCTGGCAATTCATATGTTCCTATGATACTTAAAACATCATTAAAGTGCAAAATCTAAAACACACGCATGCAGACAGTCCAAAACATAACAAACTTGTATAAGAATATCTGGAAAATGTATCAGAAAAGTCAGCTGTTTGAAGTTTTGTGTATTATATCATATGGTCTCTTCATTTTTAACCTTTTAAAATTTAAAAACAAAGGGTGAATGAGAAAATTTAAGGTTCTAAATCATTTATATAATAATGAAAAGGCATCCCAATGATACCTTTCTGATAGTTACATCTTGCATTGAAAGCCATGTATTTCATGTTAAACATTTGTGATTTTTGTTAACTGTGCTGTAATAGATTGCAATTACATGCAGTACATTAACATATCAGATTCTTTATAAAGAGACTTGAGGTGAGATTGAATATACAAGAAGGCTCTTGTTTCATGTGAACTTATATGGGTAACTCCTACTGTAGCTCTGGAATGTAGCGAAGACCTGTGTTTTACCTTTGCATTGAAAAGATGTGATACATAGTGTAAACTGTTGCTGTTAACAAAGTTCTTCTCTTTTAGATCTGGTTTAATATCCAACAATATGATTCCCCAGTAAGGATAAATTTTGACATCAGCAAACCCAAATTATGGAAATCTTTCTTTTCACAAAGCTTACCATACCCTGGTCTCTCAAGTGTTCAGGTATTATTGCACCTACTTAAGATTCATTTTGTAGTTTAAAACAATTACTAGAATATTTTAAGGGATGGAAGGTGTGACATGAAATCTTCATTCACCATATGCAGTTTTTCTCTCATTTAGAGTGTAAGTCTTTATCTTGCACTTTAAGGGTAAGCTACTTATTGTTGTCATTATTATTATTATTATTATTATGTTAGTTCAGCAGGCCAACCACACCTCTTTAATAATTAGGTCTTTACAGACTTACTCCTGGGTGAATTTTGGGCCATTGTGCACACACAGAATTCATGTCCCCTGCAGATTTCTTTGGTTCCTTGCACAAAAATGACTTCTGACAGGAAAACAAAGGGAAACTGCAAAAGTGGTCACATGCCCCTCCCCAGCAATGTGGGTGCGTAGTTTCAGGCACCTGGAGCAGCTGCCATAGAGGTAAATCACTGTGGGATGGGGACGCCCTGGCCTGTGGCACTTACCCTGTGCCAGGCTTAGCTGCTAGTGCCAGCTGGATTGGGGCAGAGGAGGATGCAAGGAACAGCTAGAACTGGAGCAGACTCAGACCCACTCCCAGAAACCTGCACACACACACCCAGCTTGCTGCCCCCATTGCTCCTCAGCCATGGGGGGGGAGGGGACACCGTATGGGGAGTCCAACTCCCATGCAGCTGGATCCCCCCATACTCAGACCCCCTGGTGAACCCAGAACCCTGCACCCATTCTGCCAAGCCTCACCCCCTAAATCTGGACCCCCACCCTGGCACCCAGACCATCCCCCAATCATCCCCCCACACTTGAACCCCACCATAATGAGCTCCCCAGCACTTGCCCATCCCACTGAGCCCCAACCAGCTGCACCCAGACCTCCACCCCACCACTCCCCCAGCACCCAGACCCACCCCCCCCGACTCCCTCCGCACTCAGACTCTCCCCTGCTGAACCCCCCTAACGAGTCCCACTCCTCCTGCATCTGGAACCCCGCCCCCGCCCAACAAGCCTGCACATCCAGATCTTCCCCGCACCCAAATTGCCCCACACTGAACCCTCTCATCCCACACCTGAGAGGGGACTAGGGCTGGGGATGCCTGTGAGAGTTTGTCTCTCTTGCTTGCTATGTTGGTGCAACTGGCCCAGAGGAGCAGGACCCCAGGGTGTTTCTGGGGCAGGCCTGGCCCTTGCACTGTGTCACGGTCAGGTGCAGCCTCACTGCTGAGTCCATGTCCAGGGGAGGATGGCTGGTGCTCTCCCACCTCTGTGCAGCCAGTAGCTTGTGCTCCCTACTGCCATGCTGGAGCCTCTGCATTTATATATTGACAAATAAAATATGCAGAATTTTTTAAAATTCTGTGCACAGTATTTTATACTTTAGTGCAGAATTCCCTCAGGAGTCTACAGGACAATATATCAAGTGACAGTATTTTATAACTGATCTAGTTTCATTCAGAATGGATGAATCTCTCTTGTCCTGAAGCCAAATATGATTTGTGACATTTCTCTGTTAGCTGAGTCGCAAGTGAAATCCAAATAATATAGTCTCTGAAATCTAAGGAAAATGTCAAATTTGTCTTTAAAATATGAACAGGCCACGTCCGACCCCAAGCGCGCACTCTTTAACTAATCAAGCATACAAACATCCATGGTTGACACCTACTGTCAGATGGGACAGAATAACTTTGTGTACAAAATTCTAACTTCCAAATGTTGTTTTTCAGTAATTCATTTTTCTGTCGTCATGTAGTACATTGTGAAACACTGTGGGCCTAATTTTGATCTCATTCATGCCCTTGTTAATCAGGAATTACTGGTGTGAACCCACATGAGAAGAGAATGTGGTCCTGTGTTTTCATCTTTGATAACAAGAAGTCTTATACTCCAAGTAATGTTTAATCAATTCTTTTTTTTATTAGCCTGAAGAATTAATTTACCAGCATATAGACAAGGCTGCTGCATTAGAACTGCAGGGCAGGTAACTTTCCCTCTATAAATGTCTCTGTAACTCCACTAAACACTGTGAGCAGCAGCAGCAGCTCCACAGTCTGATTCACCACCAAAGAATGGAACATTCAGTGACCTTTCTCATCCAGTCTAGAGTGTAAGGAGCTAGAATTGGAAAAGTGTAACTACTTCTCGGGCACTCCATCAGGCATGCTCAGAGTGGCTTTTTGATCCTTTTAGCCAGGAGTGGGCTCTCCCTTCACTGTACCTATGTATTGCAAGAATAAGAATTAAAAGTTCAAGTGCCACACGGAGATCTTAAAAATCAGTCCTCCAGCATGTGATTTTTGGAGGGTTTCCTGTAAATCAGAACACTCTGGCATTACTGCTGTTGTGTTTATCTTTGAACTGCTTTGAGAACAGTGCAGAACTTATTACCCCAGTGCTTTCTACAACCTGGGTAGCGTGTCTAGAAAAATAAGGTTGAGTTCTGTTTTCTGAGTGAGTCATCCAAAATTGTGAAGCCAGAATCACACCCTGAACAGTCAACCAGTAAGGCAATTATAACAAGTAGCTATATTTTACTGCAGGATCGAAAAGATACTGAAAGAGAAGATTATGGAGTGGAGGCCAAGGCATCTAACTCGTTGGAACAGATACTGTACCTCCACGCTCCGTCATTTCCTGCCTCTCCTGGAACAGTTCCAAGGAAAAGCTGTAGAAGATGACCACCAGGCAGAACTGCAAAAACAGCTGGGAGATTACAGGGTACTATAATGAACGCCCATGTAGAGCTTGTGTAATGAAACTAGTAGATGTTCCTCACAGTCCAATATTACATTAGTAAATCAAATCCCTGATGTTTAATTAACAGAGAGTCACCTAGTATCCAAAGAATTGTCATATGGTGCTAGGCCTTTGGTACAAGACCAGCCAATAGTAAATGCTTTAGAAGGCAGCAAAAAAAGCCTAACCAACCTAACCAGCCCTAATGAATTTAGGCAATTCTGTTCTCCTAGAGCTGAAGTTGAGATTCTTTCCACTGCTCTGGAAAATTTTTATTTATTCAAGTTTGAAATGTTTTTAAGTGATTATTAGCCCGGCTTTGAGAGGCCCTTTGTTTTGTTTTGCTGATGGGGAATTTTGCCCAAAGAACTTCCTCAGACTGCTCCAAAGCAGTTTCTCACTAAACTTTTGATAGTTTTTTAAACGAAGCACATAACTCATAATAGCCCCTAACAGGCTAACAGTTTTCCTACAACAGCCAATAACAATTCATTATTCTTATTAGCAAAGTGTTTCTCGTCATAACAATAATAAAATGTCAGAGGCATCTAAACCTAAGGTTGGCTGTCCAAACCGTGCTTCCATTTTGATAGCAGAACTGCAAGCATGCAGCTGCAGGGTCTTGCCTCTCAGGGTCCTAAACATTATTTGTAGGTATGTGATGTTTGGTTTTTAAATGGCAGTGACTGAACATACAAGATGGCTGACTGCAGCACTGTCAACTTCTCGGTTACAATGACAGAGTGTGACTCTACCCCAGCATGCACCCCTCCAAGCTCCAACATCTGAGAGCTCTGACAAAGGAACTTCTGTACAGTACCAGCAAGTGGGTACAAATGCTGCAGAGACAGCATTCCCACCCTCTCAGCTCAGGATCACCGTACCCACATGCACTCTGCTCTAGCAGCTGTGGGGGAAGAAATCATCTGGCCCCGACATCTTGTAAATTCAGATGCATGATAACCAGTTGACAAATCATTTCATTCGAAAGGTTTGTGAGACTAACCAGTGCTGGTTCAGGGTTCCTGTTAGTGCGGGGCTCTGTTGGTTGCCAATATGCACTATTGCTTTTATTGCTTTCAATCATAGTGTACCATATTCAGTTGGCAGCTATGGAGGTGGCATATTGAATTAGAAATTGACCCTGCAGTTGTTGTACAGTTTGGGGATGTTCTAGCTGGAGTGTGGGGCAGCAGCAGACAAGTAGGGCTCAGGGACAAGCCATCACCACTAACTGATTGGTTCTCTAGAAGAAAGCAGGTGCAGATGGGTGGCCACAGTAGAGGCAGTGGGCCGGTCTGAGTAGGGCCAAAGGGCTGACAGGAATTAAACATCCATTGAGGAAGCGGTGCATTGCTTAAACATAGTTTAAAGTTGGAGAGGGGGCATTAATTTTAATGTGAAGTAGGCAGGTTATTCAGCATGTAATAATCTCGCCTCAGTCCAGTAATAAGTGCTCTTAAAAGAAAAGCTGAACTTGCGTCCACTGTGAAATTACAGGTAGTAGCCATAATTGCTGTAGCTTTTTTTACTTTCTGTACCTGGTGTAAAGCTCTTTATAATCTGATTCTGTACCTCAATTAATGAAAGAGAAACAGTCACTATCGCTAATGATTTTTTTCCTTAAATTCCTCAGGTTTCTGGATTTCCTATTCATATGCCATTTTCTGAAGTGAAACCTTTAATAGAAGCTGTGCATAGTACTGGAGTCCATACCATCGATGTTTCAAATGCAGAATTTGCTCTAGCAGTATACGTCCATGCTTATCCCAAAAATGTTCTCTCTGTGTGGATTTACATTGCTTCACTTGTTCGTAATAGATAAAAGTTTAGACTGGAATAAAGGCACTCAATGAGACAGCAACTCCCTATCAGAGAAACGCTTTAGTGTAAAAAAAAAAAAAAACATTGTCTCCAATTATACATAAGGGAATTGTTTGGAGTATTGTTCACACCCCCTAACAGTGAAGGTGAAAAAGCATAGTAGTATTCTGGATATTGCCTCTGTAGAGATTCTGAGGCGCTTTTCAGTCCTTGGCTTTTTGCCTGCAAAGAGATTATGTGCATGCTGGCTTTTGCCTCTGTATACTATGAAACACTATGTATGGAGCAGAGCCATTCTCCGGCTTGTACATAGTTGTGAGGGTAAAAATGCCAGTAGACACTGGCAGCCTATACCTGCTAAGCCTCCCAGCCCTGGTACTTTCTGAGCTGCTGTTAGGGTGGGAGATTTCCCCCCAAAATATTAATGGTAGACCTAGCTTCACCCCTCCCTCCCATCCAGGCATGGCCTCAGCAGCTTGGGTAAAACACCTAAAGGAGGAACTCTGCCTACCCACTTTCAGCTGACACCAACCTGTATGCATCCTATGTTGATGGTTCCAAAACTCTGTCCAGCTCCAAAACATTCTGTTAGTCTATAAGATGCTACAGGACTCTTTGCTGCTTTTACAGATCCAGACTAACAGGGCTATGCTATGTCCAGTGAAGTTACTTCAGTCAAGAGACTGTGACGAAGTTGGGTTTTATTCATCTTGTGATGTTACATGTGAGTCTAGGGTGACCAGATGTCCTGATTTTATAGGGACAGTCCCTATTTTGGGGTCTTTTTCTTATATAGGCTCCGATTACCCCCCACCTCCATCCTGATTTTTCACACTTGCTGTCTGGTCACCCTATGTTTCTTACTGTCATATACTAATATTGTGTGTGCCTCAGTTTTCCTGTGTACTGTACCAATATTTCGGTGGTGAGAATTTGGTGTGTGATTTTTGCTGAGGCCCTCAGGGCAGGTGAGGCTGCCCAGCAGTCTGCACCTATGCTATGGCAGTGCCCTTTGTAACCTGAGACCTGGGAGGGGTTGTGACCAGGTGACACCTTTTTGCCCGGGAAGCAGGACAAAGAGGAGGAGGAGGAGCAGCTGGTGTGTCAGAGGTCAGCTCATTAGAAGTTGGGCCACCTGGAAGAGGAGGAGTCCAGACTGTCTGGCTCAGGACTTCCCAAGATGGACTTGACTAAAAGTCACTGATTTCTGTGATAGCAAGCTCTGTTCTATGCTGTGTTCCTGTCAACTAATAAACCTGTTCTGCATGCTGGCTGAGAGTCACTGCTGACTGCAGGAGTTGGGGTGCAGGGCCCTCTGGCTTCCCCAGGAGCCTCACCCGAGACACGCTGCGGGAAGCACATGGGAGGAAGGGGATACTGAATGGTCTGAAGTCAGACCCAAGAAGGTCGAAGCTGTGTAAGCTTCTTGCCCTGGTGACAATATGCTCAGAGAGAGCAGGCATGCTACACCACAGTCCTGACTGGCTTCGTATGGAGTAGTTCCAGAGCATTGGCTCCACGACAACAGGTGGCAGAGGTGGGATGAGCTGCACGCCATGGACAAAGCATTCTGCAGTAAGTGACTGGGGAGCAGTAAAACAAAGAGGGATTAGTGAGAGACAGGCATGCTGGCGGCTCAGAGAAGTGTGGTTCTAGGGGATGGAGGAGCCTATGGCTTAACCCTGAGAGAGAATGGACTCCTGAAAAGGGCTGTCGCACTGAAGGGGTTCTCCCAGGGACAGTGAGGAGCTGCGAGAGCATCACCCTGTGAGTCCCTTGGCAACTGCGAAAGGATGGCTTATAACCATCTCCTTAAGAACACTAGAGCTGTGCTGAGGGAGAGGGCTGTGAACTGGAAGATTCACCAAGACACAACTAATTGCTTAGTTGGAGAATCATCGCTCTAAGGAGCTGGTTCCTGAACCAGCTGGGGCCATGAGAGAGGCTGGGAGCAGCCAGGCAGCCTCAGGGGTCACCCCAGCCACCAACCCAACCAGGGCTGCTGGGAGGCACTGAAAGCAGCCAGGCGATCCCAGCACCCGTGCACCCGACAAGCAGGGGTAGGTTCCCCGTTGGTGGAGCTGAGAAGGTTAGAGTTGGAAATGGAACTGGAACTGAAAAAGCTGGAGGACCATGAGAAGAAACCGGAGGACCGTGAGAGACAGAGGCAGCCTGAATTGGTGATGGCGGAGCTGAAAAGCAGAGAGACCCCTACCATGGTGCGTGGGGATGGTCCCAAAGCCCCCAGGGAACGCTGATATAAAAGTGCTGCCTCAGTTTAAGGAAGGGGGATGATATAGATGCTTTCCTCACTGCCTTTGAGAAGGCCTGCAAGGTGGACCAGGTTGACCCTGCAGACAGGCTTCAGCATCTCACCCCATTACTAGGTCCCAAGGCCATAGGGATGGGGTGGAAGCAGGAGCCTATGAACTGTTCAAACAAGCCCTGCTATGCAAGTTTGAGCTGACCCGCGAGGCGTACAGGAAAAGGTTCTGGAGTATGCGAAGACCCAGAGGATGACCTGTCTGGAACTGGCCACCCTGATGGGGGAATATACCCGTGTGTGTGACTGGGGCTGGGGCGCAAACCAAGGAGGACGTGATTGAACTGGTGGGGCTGGAGTGACTAGATGAACTCTGTCCCCCGACCTGAGGATGTAGCTGGTGGATGAGCAGTCGAAAGACCTGGCCACGCAGGGTTGCTGCTATGGAATGGAATCCCAGGGTGATAGGCCCACATCAGTACAGAGGGAGAATCACCCAGGGCCTCCCCAGAAAGAAGACTTAGCTAAATTCTTCCTGAGAGGCACAGCCAATACCAGAGCTGACCAACTGTCTCCCGAGGACTAATGGGACAAGAGGTGTAATTAATGGAGGCAGAAGAGCCACAGATGGATCTGGTGCCAAAAGGTCAGGGACAGGATGAGCAAACCGAGCCCTCAAAGGGTTAAGTGGGTGGGAGCTCAGCCAGAGGAGGGGCTGGAAGTTTAGCAATGGCCCAAGAGTGAGGCATCTCCCCAGCCAGCTCCTTTGGGAGGCTTGATGCTCTGGATTCAAAGTTTTCTATTTACAGGGTCGGTGCAGGATGGCCCCTGAGGAGCAAGGGCCTCCTTTCCCTGCACATGGCTGGGAAGCAGGTCACTGGGTATTGGGACATGGGCACTCAGGTAGTACTGGCCTGGCCCTAGGGGGTGACCCCAGACCAGGTGGTCCCAATACCTACCTGAGCCAGATGGATGTAGGCGGGTCCCTATTTAAGGTATCTGTGGTGAGGGTATGTCTGAAATGGATGGGCCTCAAAGATGTGGGGGTGCACTAGCAGTCACCAGCTGAGGTATTGTGGCGAGTGACCTGGCAGATTGGTCAGGTGGCCCCCAGAAGGCCCTAGTCATTACCTGTAGCCAGAGCCAGTGGGGCAATCTGCCCTGACACTGGGGAGGGTATCCTACAGGAGCTGCATGGCCCTACCGTGGCAGGAAGGGAGTCACCAGGGACAGTACGTGGTGGGGCTGCGGCCTTGGGCACAGCTAGTGAGAGAGAGCTGGTCCCCATCCCTTCCCCAGCCACTGAATTCCAGGTCAAGCTGCAGCAGGATCCCTCCTTAGAGAAGCTGAGGGAACTTAACAACTGCAGCAAGCTGCTGGGAAGGATTCTGCTGGGAGAAGGGATTCATGTTCCGGGAATGGGCTCCCCCAGGGGAAGTGGAACAGTGGGGGATCAGGATGCAGCTTGTAGGGCACCCGGAAGTACCACCGCAGGCTACTGTATCTGGCCCGTGATGTCCCTCTCTTGGGACACCAGGGAATCCAGCGCACCAGACAGAGGCTGCTATAGAACTTTTACTGGCCTCGAGGCTTTGATGCTGTCCAACAGTACTGCAGGTCCTGCACCCCCTGCCAAAGGTGGGTAAGACCCAGGACAATAGAAAAGCACCTTTGAGGCCCCTGCCCATCATAGAGGAGCCTTTTCAGAAAGTGGCCGTGGACACAGTGTGGCCCTCAGCAAGGTGACTTGGATGGAGGGAAAAAAACATTCTGGTGGTGGTAGATTTTTGCTACTCGCTATGCAGAGGCAGACACTGTGGCAGATGTGCTGCTGACCATTTTCAGCAGAGAGGGGTTCCCCAAGTCGGTCCTTACAGACCATGGTTCCCATTTCCTGTCAACGGTGCTCCGGTACTTGTGAGAGAGAGGTGGGGTCTAACACACCTGGGCTTTGGCATCCTCACTCCAGCGGGCTGGGGGAGAGATTCAATGGGCCTCTGAAGATGATGAAGACTTTTATGAGCCAGCACCTGCAGGCTTGGGCTAAGTATTTACCCCACTTGCTGTTCGTGTACTGAGCAGTGCCCCAGGAAGCTATAGCCTTCTCGCCTTATGAGTTGCTGTATGGGAGAGTGAGGGATCCCTTGGACTTGATGAAGGATGAATGGGAGAGGAAGGCCTCCCCTGATGGAGAATCAGTGGTGGAGCATGTACTGATTTTCTGGGAAAAGCTTGCTGACTTCATGGACTTGACCAAGGCCTGAGGGAAGGAGAAGGTCTGGCACAACCACTCTGTGCATGCCCACTCTTATGCCACTGGGGACCAGATGATAGTTCTCATTGTAAAGAATAAACTGCCTGGGCTGGGCCCTTTAAAGTCATCAAGCAGCTGAAGTAGGTGCACTATGTGGTGGCACTGTTTAACAGGGCTCTCAGCCACCAGGTATACCATGTCAACATGATGAAGCCTTACTCTGACAGGGAGAATTTGGTACTAGCCAGTGGGAGGAGCAGGAAGATGATCCCTTTGTGGATCTATTCCCTGAGATGGGCTGGCTTATCACTGGGATCAGTTCCCTTCTCTCACCAGCTAGCCCTTACTCAGCAGAGAGTTGCTGCATTCCTACCAACAGCTGTTCCCCAACTGGCCTGAGATCATTAACCTGGCTATCCTGGGTGGAGACAAGAGCTCACCCTCCTGTAAGATGCTCACCATTCTGGATCATAGGGAAAACAGCCCAGAACCAAGAGGTCAAGGACATGCTGGCTTTAGGGGCTCCTCCGGCCTCTCCCAAAGTGTTGGGTCCCAAAGATGGGTGAATCTGGTTTTGCGTGGACTACTGCAAGCTTAATGCCATCACCAAGTTCGATACAAACCTCATGCCTAGGCCTGATGAGTCCTTAGGCACATTGGGGAGGGGGTAGGCGGTGTTATCTCACCCACTGTTACTAGCAAGTAACTTTGGATCCAGGTGCCAGGCTGAAATCTGCTTTTATCACCCCACTGGAGCTATGAGAGTTCTTGGTCCTACCTTTCAGCCTAAAGGGGGGGCATCTGCACCCTTCAAGTGCATGGTGTACCAGTTACTCGAGGGAATGGAGAATTTTGCCCTGATGTATATTGATATGTGTTTTTAGCCAGATGTGTCACAAAGTGCTGGACCAGCTCCAGGATGCAGGACTGACCATAAAAGCTAGCAAGTACAGGTGGGGGGGATGGTAGCGGTATTATACCTGAGCAGCTGCCTAAAGCCATAGCCAGCCAAGGTGGAGGTTATCAGAGATTGGCCTGCTCCCTCGCTTAAGAAACAGGTCCAGGCCTTTACTGGGAGGGTAGGGTACTACCAGAGAATCATGCCCCACTTGAGCTCCATAACCACCCCCATCACTGTCATATACTAATACCATGTGTACCTCAGTTTCCATGTACTGCACAATATTTCAGTAGTAGGAAGTGAGGATTGCTCAGGCCCTTGGAGCAGGTGAGGCTGCCCAGCAGTCTGCACCTATACTATGGCAGTGACCTTTATAACCTGAGACCCAGGAGGGGGCTGTGACTAGGTGACACCTTTTGCCCAGGAAGCAGGATAAAGACAAGGAGGAACAACAGGTGTGGCAGAGGCCGTCTGCTTCAGGGACTGGAACAGAAGTCCAGGCCATCAAGCCTAGGCTTCCAGGAAGTCACTGATGGACTTGGCTGAGTCACTGATTTCTAAGATAGAACAGAGCTTGCTATGCTATGTTCCTGTCAACTAATAAACCTGTTCTACATGTTAGCTGCAAGGCACTGATGCCTACAGGAATTGGGGTGCAGGGGCCTCTGGCTGCAGCAGGAGCCCCACCCAAGGGGATGTGCAGCATGAAGCAAAGGGGAGGGGGATGTTGAGTGCACTAAGGTCAAACCCAGGAAGGTCAAAGCTGTGTAAGCTTCTTGCCCTGGTGATGAAGAGAGGAGGCATGTTACACCACAGTCCTGACTGACTTTGTATAGAGTAGTTCCAGCACATTGACCAAGTGACAGAGACTAGTGAACATTCTTCTTACAGTACCAACTGCATTGACTTAATTGTATGTCTGTGAAAGAATCAGGCCCACTTGGCACCTGAAGAATTGTCTCAAGCTACAAAAGAGCCAACATGGTTAGTAGTTGTTTTGTATACAAAAGCTACTACTAAGCACAGAATTATGGTGTCTTTCTCACAAAAAATGGCAACTGAGGAGAGACTGCTGCTGTAACTGTCTTATGACAAGCACCGCTTCCAGGAGCGATCTGTATATTAATTTGTATCTATGATAGTTCTTTTCTATGTGCATGCTGCTTTTTTTATTTGTCTTTTCTAGCATTGTGTTTCATAATAAAAGCTAATTGAGAAGTATCTTTGTACAAACATTCCCAGCTCTTTAAGTCACTTTACCATGAGCAAAGATGAAGTCTTCATTGCACACAAGAAATAAAAATCACGATTACAAAGTTAGGGCTGTTATTTCGCCATCTCCACTCCTACATGGGTTTTTTAATGCCATCATCATCACTACAAAATGAGGGTTACTTACCTGTTCTTAGAAATGGCTCTGCACATCCCACCTATGGTGTGGTGCCCTGCACTAGCACCTTCTTCTGGCAGAGGCAGCTTGAGCACTTCTATGGCCTCACCCTCTCACTTGAGGGCAAGGCTACAAAGGGGGAAGAGTACCCTTACTCCCTCAGTTTCTTCCACCTCAAATCCAGAGACACAGAACAAGCAATACTCTCACACAGGGGAAGGCAGGTGGGAAGGAGGACTATAGAGAGCCCTTCTGAAAGGCTGCACTTACTGGCAAGTAATCTTCATTTCTTCTTTGAGTGGTTCTGCATATTCCCACTTGTGGAACACTAATAAGCTGTGCTAAAAACTCACCTGAAAGTGGAAACAGAGTCCTAGATAGTGAAGCACCACCTTGCCAGAGCCTAGAGTTTAGTGAAGGTATGCACTGAAATCCAGGTTGCAACTCTCATGGCTAAAAACACGAAAAGGAAGGAGCCACACCTCTCATTGAATGTGTACGAATCACAGCAAGTACAGGAACTTTTGCTAGTGTGTAGCATTCAGCAATACAGAGTTTAATTCATATAGAACAGTGCGGGGGAAAGGGCAGAACCATATAACCCAAGTCATTCTTAGCATAAGAGACAAACATTGAAATGATTAACAAAAACTTAAATGGTCTGAACTAAGAGGCAAGAGCCCTTTGGGATCCAATTTATGAAAGACAGATTCCCCTTTATGAGAGTGCAGTTGGGGGGGAGGAAAGAGGGAAATCAGACACCACCTTAAGAAAGAAAGAATCTGGGACTGGCTCTTAGAACTACACTGTGCTTGTCAAAGGGAGATCAGCCATAAGTGTACTTAACTCATTCTCCTGCCTGCTGACAGCAATAATGAAGGCCATTTAAGAGAGAAAGCAAATACTCAGACACAGGTTTGAAGGGTCATTTCATCAACATAGCCAAAACCAAGTTAAGGTACCAAGGCCGGCATGGGCTCTCTTAACCATGAACAAACAAGTCTACCATCTACAAGCACATAATATACAACTGGCTGCCAAGTAAACACTTAATGATCAGTTAGATAATCTCTGATTCTTTAAGTGAAATAAACAGTTCAGAACACAAGTAATGGAAGCCAATACAGGCAATAAGAACTTCTCTTCATCCATGCCTGAAATCAGGACCACTTCAGCTGGTAAGTTTCTAGTGGACTACTTTCTAGCATGAACAAGTGTGTCTTGCATGGATGAGGTACATGACCTCTTCAAGAGCAGACAAAGCCAAGTCTGGTCACACACTGTCAGGCAGAGATGTGGGTCCAGATGAAAGCTTCTGCCCTCCTGCTGTGACAACATACCTGCAGACCACAGACAGTTGCAGGAGATGCTGGTGTAGCCAAGCCCGGACAATGAGACTCGTCCTTGCGTCTCTTCCTCACTAAAGTGTACACATCAGCTCCTACCCCCAGCCCTGAAGGAAGGCATCTGACACAAACTGTCTCTGCCTTCTCTAGAACAGAAAAGGCAACACTTCTTGTTGGACTTCGTTGTGAACATCTGGCTGACCCCAGTTGGAAAACATAGCCTGAACCAACTGATCCTTTAGGGACCATGCATGGATGGGTCTGAAGTCACTTTCCAGAATGGGCATGGGGACTGAATAGTACCTCACCGAGTATATTCATTCTGACTAACCACCAGTTTAGAGCAGCTATGATATTCTGAGACATGGTGATCAAATGAAGACTGTCCCCACTTGGCCTGTAGAAGTGGGATCTCTCTTTCTCAGACAGGCAAAGTCATGTAGGTAGGGACTGCCATGAGACTCAGAAAGATCTTTACTCTCTGAGTGGGACATCAGTGAATCTTTAATAGGTAATGGCTCATTTTGAAAAATCTTCTGGCACTAAACTCTCCCCTCTACTGAGTTCAGTAGGGTGCCAGTGAAGGGAATCCTTTGTGCAGGACATACAAGATTGACTTTGGCTCCTCCTCCTCAGCCTAAAGATCTGTAGAGATTGGTTGGAAACACACTATGGCTTAACAGGTCCTCACGCACATCAGCCTTTAGTAGCCAGTCTATGCAGAGGTACACAAAAATACCCTGATTCTTCAGGTGAGTCGCTACCACAGAGACAAACGTAAAAACACTGGGAACTGTGGAGAGGGACAGTGGGAGCATGTTGGACTGAAATGGCATCCAGCCACCACAAATGGAAGGTACTTATATTGATTTACCAAAATCATAACATGAAAATACACGTTCTTTAGATTAGCAGTTCTCAAACTAGTCCTTAGAGACTACACGGGTTGCACTCCCCCGCGCCCACTCCCAACCCAGACAGGTGATGCTTCCTGCCCAAACCAACTCCACCCTGACTCACCTCAGTGGGCCACCCAACCTGTCTGGGTTGGGGCTGGGGTGCAACCAAAAAGTGCAGCATCACTGCAGAAGAGATCTACCCCGCCATCAGAAGGGGCTGCCTCACACCCAATGTCTCAATAACAGCAGCAGCTAGTTAAAGAGACAGACCACTGGTATGCCCTGCTACATCAGCATATCAGGGAGTAGGGTCCAGCATGAGAGAAGGCAACCTTCTGATCACCAAGGTGTTGCAGAACCTGACCTTAACTGTGCGTCCAGATCAGTTTCTTGCTCGCAGTGCTAGGTCTGAGCCCCCATGTGGACTGGGTAACAGGAGGACAGGAAAGCAGCTCTTGATGCCTTACAGCACAGCTCCAGTTTGGGATTGTTTCAGTTAAGAAAGCCTGGCACATGCGGACTAACCCAAAGGCCTTTCTCCTTCCGTGCTCCTCCTCCCTGAGCACTGTGCACAGCAAGCAGATGAGGGTTACACACAGCACAGCTAGCCCCATTCTTGCTCAGCCTGAACAGAGAAGGGATTATGGTGGCTAGAGTCAACGTATGGAACCCAATCTTCCAAATATGCTTAAATAAGTCCTGTAAGTCTAATATATACTGAGCACACCCCATTGCACAAGAAAATAGGAGTAAAAACCCTGACCCTACAAGTATTCAGGCACTGCCCCGACTGGTCATATTAGAAGCAATTTTTCCACTTCTGAATCACTTCATGAGAGTTGTCCGTGAAGAGGGAAGGGTAGAGGATGCTGGGGGGAAAGTAATCTTTCAAGTTGTATACCACAGCTCCTTTCAATGATCTCTAGGATCCATTGATCATAGGTAATCTGCCTCTATGTGCTGATGAAGTAGGCTAGTTTCCAAATAAAAGTGTGTATCAATCCTGTCTGACCAGTTCATCTTGTTGCCTCACAAAGAGGATGCTGATGAGGAAGCAGGTTGTTTAGGTTTAGACCTGGGTTTAAAAGGCCATACTGACTAAGATTGCAGGTAGGACTGCCTCTAATACCACTAGGTAGAGAAGGGCCTCCTTACAGATGGAATTAAACCCGACGAACGAGCAGTCGATCTTCAGTTTTTCCCAACAACTCATCTGTCTTTTTGCTAAATAGTCCCTCCCCTTCGAAGGGGAGATCCTCTAACATAAAGCTAGTGTCCACAATTAAGGATGAGGAATGGAGCCATATGTGCCTCCTATCATAGTATATACTAACACAAAGGGTATGTCTACATTACCCGCCGGATTGGTGGGTAGTGCTCAATCTATTGGGGATCGATGTATCGTGTCTTATCTAGATGCGATACATCGATCCCTGAACGTGCTCCCCGTCAACTCCGGAACTCCACCAGGGCGAGAGGCAGAAGCGGAGTTGACGGGGGAGTAGCGGCCGTCAATCCCATGCCATGAGAATGTGAAGTCTATCTAAGTCGATCTAAGATACACTGACTTCAGCTACGCTATTCTCATAACTGAAGTTGCATATCTTAGATCGCTTTCCCCCTCTCCCCCGCAAGTGTAGACCAGGCCAAAGTATCAAAGGAGGCTCTGGGAGAATGCTTCTGACCATCTACTAAAATAGCACTAGCCAACTTTCTTCTGTTGTCTAGCAAGTCTTATAAAAATATCATTTTCCCCATAGAGAGAACTGGTAATAGGCCATGACCACTTGGTTATTCACCATCCTACTAGCGAGGGACAAGGAAAAGAACATTTTTCTCCCCAAATTGATCTTTTTTTGCCCTCTTTATTGGCAGGTGCTCACTCTGTCTGCCAGATCTTGCCCTATTGCTGGCAACAGCTACCACCAACGAATTACACACAAGATGAGTGTGAAAATAAGAAAAAACTTTAAAGATTGTCTGAAACAGTTTATTCACCGTTCTGGAGAAAGGTGGACAGGATGCAGAATAGCACCACATGTATTTACCCAACTGTAGCAATCCATCCAAGATAGGTAGGAATATCCTACTCAGTTATTGCACTGAGGATACTGAATACTGGTTGAGAAGGCTCTTCCACAGTCACTACAGGTAGATTCAAGGTGGAAACTATGAGGTCCATCTGATCATGGAACTCGTGGCATCCTTGTATAGAGAGGAGGCTGAAGTCTCCTCCCATATTTGTTGGGTGATAGGGCTGGTTCATAATCAGTGTCTGTCTGCTCCTGTTCAAAGAGCGGAGCAACTTCTTCATCCTCTCCCCCAGGCAAAATTTCAGGCTTCACTGCCTATAGCATCAGCAGAACCCAAAGAACTGAAATTGAGGGTCTCTGGCATGTTGGGACCTTAGCAAATGAAGGTTCATCCATAGGGAGAACAGTTGAAGTATTCAACTGTGACGGCTCCCAGGACAGCAACTGGGGTTCAGGAACATGCTGCGCGTGTGAAGTCCAAAACGTGGCTTGAACAACATCACTAGTCTCTGCATTTTCTCTCACTCTTGGTGAAAGTCTGGATCTGAGACAGTGAACCCAGCACAACAACAGATCTGCTGACGGATCTGAGGAAATGGCTCCTCATGGAGACCCTAAAGGGCTCCTAGGAGGCGGCAGCACAGGAGGAACTCTGAAAGGGTCCCTCCCACCTTTTATCCTTTTCTTCCTGACAAGTGATGAGGAAAAGGATCTTTAGAGTTCAGGAAGCATGTCTCCTCTTAGAATTTTTGAATTTCACACTTGGCTCTGACACCTGAAGTGGGACAGAGAGGTGAACCTGAGCTACCCTGGTGACAGAACTCTCTATAACCGAAGCAGCAGTTAGAATTGGCAAAGGAGCCAAAACAGGAACTAACAGCAGACCCAATAATTGAGACACCACCAGATGCAATGCTGTACTCAACTCCACTTCCATTATTACTAATGCTGAGAATGGAACTGGTCTGCATTTTGGGGCTGTGAACATCCTTGTGCAAGTCAGACAGATACCATAGCTCTGATGCACAGGAACCAGCAAGGCTAATGGTGGCTGCCTTGTCCTTATGTCTCTCTCTCTTTGGTGCCGTGATGATCAGTATTGACGATCCCAGATCTGATCCAGTACTGCAGTACATCCTTCTAGATCTGAAGAGGGTTTTGAGGTTAACTCTGGTCCTGCAGCTACAGGATCAGAAAGCTGTGAGGCATGAGGTATGATACTGGCTAGGGTGAACAAACTGTCTTTCAACCTCTTCTCCAGAACCAAGGCAATGGTATCTTACCTCTTGGCCCTCTGTTTGGCCATGTGTGGCCTCAGAGACTTAACTGATGGAATCATAAGGGAAGATTTTTACCCTAGCAACACTCAGTGGACCGGCAGGGCGCCCCCTGGAGTGGCGCCGCTATGGTGCCGGATATATACCCCTGCTGACCCATCTGACCCTCAGTTCCTTCTTGCCAGCTACTCTGACAGTGGAGAAGGTTAATTGGGACCATGCAGGGAGGAACGGGGAAAGGCGGTTGTAAAACTGAAAAGGATCCTGGGAGACAATTGATACACTGCTCTCGGGCGCACCCTCAAAAGTTTGATTTGGGTCCCACTATTGGCTTGGTGGGACCGGAATTGTTACCTCCTTGAGGTCCAGACTGACATCTGTGGTTGGTACGGCCTCGCCTTCTGGTAAAGTCTTGCCTTGGCCTAGGCGGGGGATAAGGGCACTGAGGTTGGGAGCAGAAGGATCTTCGAGTCTGAGGTGTATGCATTCCGAGCGAACGCATGATTACGCGATTGTCTTTCAGACTCTGTAGCCTAGGGTCCGTCTTCTGTGAGAATAGACCCTGGCCATCAAATGGTAAGTCTTGTATAGTGTGCTGAAGTTCAGGTGGCAGGCCTGACACTTGCAGCCATGATATATGTCACATGGCGATTCCAGAGGCGACCGTTCTAGCTGCCGAATCCGCGGCGTCCAGCGAGGCCTGCAGAGAGATCCGCGCTACTTTCTTTCCTTCCTCCAGTAGTGCTGTAAATTCCTGGTGGGAGTCTTGCAGGACCAGCTCTGTGAACTTCCCTACTGCCTCCCAGGTGTTGTAATTGTATCTACTCAGCAGGGCTTGTTGGTTTGCCACCCTGAGTTGGAGGCCTCCCGCAGAATAGATTTTCCGTTCCAACAAGTCCATACGCCAAGCCTCCCTTGATTTAGGTGCAGAGGCTTGTTGGCCGTGGTGCTCCCGCTCATTGACGGACTGTACAACCAATGAACAGGGAGGGGGGGTGCACATATAGGTACTCATACCCTTTGGAGGGCACCATGTATTTCCATTCGACCCCTCTGGCTGTGGGCGGGATGGATGCCGGGGATTGCCAGATGGTGTCTGCTCTAGCCTGGATTGAACGAATGAACGGCAGGGCCACTCTAGTTGGTGCCTCCGCCGACAATATACTTATCACCGGGTCCTCCACCTCTGGAACCTCCTCTACTGGCAAGTTGATATTCTGTGCGACACGCCGCAGGAGGTCCTGGTGTGACCAGAGGTCAGCTGGAGGCGGGCCCAACGATGATGTCCCCGCTACTGCTTCATCCGGAGAGGAGGAGGATGAAAGCCCCGGGACGAGTGGATCCTGTACCGACTCCTGATCCTGGGGGATATCCGGAGCCAGCAGATCGTGGGGGTCCAGTGTGGGGGCAGCAGCCTCCTCCGTACCAGCAGGGGGAGGTTGGCTGACAGTGGCCTCTGGCACGTGGTATTCTGACGGACCGGAGCATGATGGCACAGCGGGTCCACCTTGGGCTTGGTGATAAGCCCAAGGCGTCCAAAAGGACCACTGATGAGGTCCCTGGCCCGGGCTGTGGGTTCCTTGGGCGAACCTGCTGTGAGTGTCCGAATCCCCATAGGAAGCACTGTCTGCATGGGATGATATGGATGGGTGCCGAGAAGGACACGGAGGAGCTGAGACCATTTGAGGAGGGTCTGTGCGACTAGTCGAACCGTCTCCAAGCGACACTGGAGAATGGTACTGGGAGCCATACCGGTACCGAGTGAGACTGGGACCTGCTACCGGTGCGGTGCCGGGAGGTCGACCTGTGCCTTGAATCTCTGCACCAGGATCAGCTGCGAGATGTGCAGTGCCGTGAGTGGTGCCGGGACCTGGATTGGTGCCAAGATGATAATCGGGAATGTGGATATAGAAGTGGATATTACCGCAACTGAGGTAGAGGCCGTACTTGAACAGCTTAATGGGACGAAATCGGAGGGCCCGGACAATCTCCATCCGAGGATATTAAAGGAACTGGCGCGTGAAATTGCGAGCCCGTTAGCGAGAATTTTTAAGCAATCAATAAACTCGGGGGTTGTGCCGTACGACTGGAGGATTGCTAATGTAGTTCCTATTTTTAAGAAAGGGAATAAAAGTGATCCGGGTAACTATAGGCCTGTTAGCTTGACGTCTGTAGTATGTAAGGTCTTGGAAAAAATTTTAAGGGAGAAAGTAGCTAAGGACATAGAGGTCAATGGTAATTGGGACGAATTGCAACACGGATTTACTAAAGGTAGATCGTGTCAAACCAATCTGATCTCCTTCTTTGAGAAGGTGACGGATTACTTAGATAAAGGAAATGCGGTAGATATAATTTACCTAGATTTCAGTAAGGCGTTTGACACGGTTCCGCATGGGGAACTGTTAGTTAAATTGGAAAAGATGGGGATGAATATGAAAGTTGTAAGGTGGATAAGGAACTGGTTAAAGGGGAGACTCCAGCGGGTCGTATTGAAGGGTGAACTGTCAGGCTGGAAGGAGGTCACTAGTGGAGTCCCTCAAGGATCGGTTTTGGGATCGATCTTATTTAACCTTTTTATTACTGACCTTGGCACAAAGAGCGGGAATGTGCTAATAAAGTTTGTGGATGACAGGAAGCTGGGGGGTATTGCTAACACGGAGAAGGACAGGGACACTATTCAGGAAGATCTGGACCACCTTGTAAACTGGAGTAATAGAAATAGGATGAAATACAATAGTGAAAAGTGCAAGGTCATGCACTTAGGGATTAATAATAAGAATTTTAGATATACGTTGGGGGCGCATCAGTTGGAAGCGACAGAGGAGGAGAAGGACCTTGGGGTATTGGTTGATAGCAGGATGACCATGAGTCACCAATGTGATACGGCTGTTAAAAAAGCAAATGCGATTTTAGGATGCATCAGGCGAGGTATTTCCAGCAAGGATAAGGAGGTGTTAGAACCGTTATATAAGGCGCTGGTGAGACCCCATCTGGAATACTGTGTGCAATTCTGGTGTCCCATGTTCAAGAAGGATGAATTCAAACTGGAACAGGTTCAGAGACGGGCTACTAGGATGATCCGAGGAATAGAAAACCTGCCTTATGAAAGGAGACTCAAAGAGCTTGGCTTGTTTAGCCTGGCCAAAAGAAGGCTGCGAGGGGATATGCTTGCTCTATATAAATATATCAGGGGGGTTAACATTAGGGAGGGAGAGGAATTATTTAAGTTTAGTACTAATGTAGGCACGAGGATGAATGGGTATAAACTGGATATTACGAAGTTTAGACTTGAAATTAGACGAAGGTTTCTAACCATTAGGGGAGGGAAGTTCTGGAACAGCCTTCCGAGGGAAGTAGTGGGGGCAAAAGACTTTTCTGGCTTTAAGACAAAGCTTGATAAGTATATGGAGGGGATGTTATGATAGGATCGTTAATTTGGGCAATTAATCTTGGATTACCACCAGATAGGTCTGCTCAATGGTCTGCGGGGAGATGTTGGATGGGATGGGAACTGAGTTACTGCAGAGAATTCCTTCTTGGGTGCTGGCTGGTGAGTCTTGCCCACATGCTCAGGGTTTAGCTGATCGCCATGGGGTCGGGAAGGAATTTTCCTCCAGGGCGGATTGGCAGGGGCCCTGGAGGTTTTTCGCCTTCCCCTGCAGCGTGGGGCACGGGTCGCTTGCTGGTGGATTCTCTGCAGCTTGAGGTCTTCAAACCAATTTTGAGGATTTCAATAACTCGGTCCTGGGTTAGGGATTGTTATAGAAGTGGATGGGTGGGGTTCTGTGGCCTGCCTTGTGCAGGAGGTCAGACTAGATGATCATATTGGTCCCTTCTGACCTATGAGTCTATTGGTTCAGCGAACAGGATCTCGAGCAGTGCCGCGAGTACAACCGGTACCTAGATGGAGAGCGGTACCGGGACTGCGAGCAGCGTCGGGACCGGGATCGATGACAGGATCGAGAGTGTCTACGGGACCTGGATCGTGACCGGCAACATTCAGCGGTGCTGGGTGACGATGGTCTCAGCAGGGCGAGCTTGCCTAATGATTGGACAACCCGCACTGGTGGTGCCGGGGGTTGAGGCAGCCCGGACTCCGTCAAAGCAATCAACTCCCTTGTCGTAGAGAATGTCTCCAGCGTGGAGGGCATGATAATCTCAACCATGGCGTGTGCCGGGGAGCTGGCAGGCACCAGAATCAACGGCGTAGAAGACGGTGCCGCAACAGTTGACGGTGCCGGGTGGTCCGACTTAGTTAGGCGCTCTGACTGCGGTGTAGGCACGGGAGCCGCAGGAATCTTATGCTTTTTGATCCTCGGGGAGAGAGAGCGGTGCCGGGCAGGAGCCTGGGCCGGTGATGGCTGGTGTCGAGGAGCCTTCACAGTGCCCATGCACTCAGGTGCGGAGGAGGCACTTGTCC
The DNA here is from genome assembly GCF_025201925.1 of Gopherus flavomarginatus. NCBI lineage: Eukaryota > Metazoa > Chordata > Testudines > Testudinidae > Gopherus > Gopherus flavomarginatus. The sequence continues at coordinate 255,993,341 of NC_066619.1, read as the reverse complement.
TCAGTGCAGAAGTCGGTGCCGAAGATGGAGGAGTTACAGCTGCCTCCATCAGGAGCTGCTTGAGACGAATGTCCCGCTCTTTTTTCGTCCGGGGCTTGAAAGCCTTGCAGATGCCGCACTTGTCTGCGAGGTGGGATTCACCCAAGCACTTGAGACAGAGTCGTGAGGGTCTTCTGTGGGCATCGGCCTATGACAGGCCGAGCATGGTTTGAAGCCCGGTGAACCAGGCATGGGCCCCGTCACCGGGTGAGGGGAGGGGGCTAATCCCCGATCCCTCTTAACTATATACAATAACTACTACAAAGAACTAATAAAACTAACTAGAAATATAGAATATTGAACTATATACAGAATAACGATTAGAACGAACGAATAGCTAGGGAGGTGGAGATCAGCTAAGCCGCGTTCCACTGTTCCAACGACCGACACAGGCAGTAAGAAGGAACTGAGGGGCGGATGGGTCGGCAGGGGTATATATCCGGCACCATAGCAGTGCCACTCCAGAGGGCACCCTGCCGGCCCACCGAGTGTTGCTAGGGTAAAAATCTTCCAACAAACGTGCACACAGCGCACGCACACCTAACTGGAATGGATATGAACAAGCACTCGAAGAACTAGTAATTAAACTTATAGATGAAAGGAAGTGAGGTAAGAACCCAGACATCAACAAGAACACACATTCATCATAAAAAAACCAGCGCAGTCAAGAAGCTAAGTATAGCAGTTTTATCTGACGATATCACAGAATCTAAAGGACAGGGATGCGATAATCCACCTCCCTGCCAACACAGGATTTTTTCCTAGTATTTTAAGAACATAGGAATCGCTATGTTGTCCAGTATCCTCCAACAGGTCCAGTATCCAGCAACTGATAATGGATGCTTCAGAGAAGGCACAAGAACCTCCAAAATGGACAATTATAGAATAAGCTAGCTCTTGAAGTTTCTTCCTCAGTCCACTGAAATATTGGTTTTTGTCCTGTGTAGATTTTAATATACCAAGCAAAGGGCCTTCTATCATTTCCCTAGAGGAAAGCATTCCATAAGCCTGTAATTCTTATTAGCAATATTTTTGTGATATTTATAGCCTAAGTACTGCAGTAACAGTAAGTTTACTCCTGGAGGAATTCTGCAACAAAAAATTAAAAATTCTGCGCACAGTATTTTCAAATTCTGTAAAATTCTGCACATTTTATTTGTCAAAATAACAATATAATCACAACTGGTTCTATTATTTTTGGTCATTTATTTCAAAATACCTGTCCGCAAGTAGGTCTGTAACAATACAAAGATTCAGATTCAGAAAATGTTCTTTGACAAATAGATTCCTTACTAGGCATATTAATACAGAACTCTGAATAATAATTCATTTAAACTACAATACAGAACCATATTTCCCGCACCCCGCAGCAGCACTGCAAAGGCTGGGGAGAGTCAGGGGTAACGGAGGAGCTGAGGGAGAGGGAAATAATTGCTGGGAAGGAGCCTGGACTTGGATGGTTGTTGGGTATGGGTAGGGGAAAAGTATGAAACAGGGTTGGTTTGTTTTGTTTTTTTTTTGGGGGGGGGGACTATTAGGGAGCTTCCCCCATGCAGACCCTGGCTGACTTCTAGCCTTTTCCATTCAGTCAGGTAGGTGTGTCCCTCCACTCCCACTCACACACTCACTCCCTCCATCCCCATGTGCCCTGCACCCCCTTCCCATTCTCGTGTGTCTTTGTGCCTCCACTCAGCCACTCCCCCAATCACCATGTGGCCCTTCGCCTCCACTCCCATTCAGCCCCTGCCCCACTCTGTTCTCCCCCACTAGCCCTTATGAGCCCATCTGACCCCCCCCCCACCAGTCTCTCTATAGCCCCCATCTCCTGACCTGGCCCTACAGGTACTGTGAAGAAGGCTCTGCAGGCTCTCTCTCTTCCCTGCTATAGTCTATCGCCACAGCGCCCTCTGGTCAGCAAAAGGTGCAACTGCAGCAACTTTTCAGCACACATTTTTCTGCACAAAAGAATTAAAAATATGTGCAGCTCATTAAGTATGTATGTGCCCAGTGGCACAGAACTCCCCCAGCGGTAACTGAGAAGTCTCCTAGACAGCAGTTCAGCGCATGGCAAGCTGGGGTGTAAAGCTTTGGTGCTCTAGCCTGCTGTGCACTAGCTCACTGTTTGGACCCTACTGCCTCACACTGGAAGTTCTGTAGTATGCACTGACATACTGCCAACAGCAGTAGGTCAAAGCACAGGAGGGGACTTCCAGTGCATGTCAGTATCCCAGAGCAGTGGTTCTCAACCTTTCAAGACTAGTGTACCCCTTTCAGGAGTCTGATTTATCTTGCATACCCGAAAACTACTTGCTTACAAAACCGGACATAAAAATACAAAAAAAGTGTTACAGCACACTTACTGAAAAGTTGCTCACTTTCTCATTTTTACCATCTAATTATGAAATAAAACTAGAATATAAATATTGTTCTTACATTTCAGTGTAGTACAGAGTAGTATAAACAAGCCACTGGCTGTACGAAATTTTATGCTTTTTATGTAGCCCATTGTAAAACTAGGCAAATATCTAGATGGAGTTGATGTACCACGTGGAAGACCCTAAGGTACCCATACTCCTGGTTGAGAACCATTGAGCACTGCAGATTTACCTCCTGGCTTGCCACTAAATTACTATACAGAGAAGACTTTAGAGGCTCCAACTTGAGATAAATGCCTTATTATGCTAGATAGTTTACAAACACATAGTGCGTGTGTGTCCTAGGCCTGAGGAGCACATTCTGGACAGGTATAACTGAGAACAGGTGGGAGGGGGAAAACAGAAGCACAGTAAGGCAAAATAACTCACCCAAGTGCCACAGAGCAGGTCAGTTGCACAGCCAGGCCCCCATCTCCCAGTCCAATTCCCTATCCACTGGATTGTGTGGCCTCTCATCTCATCCTATTATTTATAGACCTATTTAATATCCAAAAACTACCACTCCCTATTGGTGTGCAATATCCATGATGTATCTACCCTTCAAGATGGTTCTCAGGCGCTCTCCTATTTTTGTTCATTTCTTCTTGAAAGCATTGCCACTCTGTGACATTGTGCTTTTTAATTATTCCAATGGCACCCAGTTACATTAAGTTAAAAAAAATCAAAGGAGATGCCCCAAAATGAATTCCAACATCTCAGAGTACAGTAACTTTGCCAGCAAAGTTTAGGGATCCTGGGAAAAGGAACGACAAAAGATCCTCCCAGCTGCAAATCTCTCAAGGACCCCAACAGTATAAGTTCCCTCCTACACTCCCCACCACCAATGAGGCTCAACACCAACTTTTTCATCCTTCTCGCAAACACCTTTCACTCCCCTCCCTCCCACCCATCAACCCTCCCAAGCAAAAACCACACACTATCCTCCTCTCCAAGCCTATGTCCCACCTCATGCCTGCTTTCTCACACAAGGTTCTTTTCCAAGCACGTGTTTCCCCGCACATATACCTACCTTCCTTCCCTCCATATCCCATTGGTCTGAGTGTGTCGTGAGTCTGTCACCCTCAGATCGCTTCTCTGAACAACCTTCCAGATGGAGGGGAGAAGAAAGAGAAGCTGCTGCTAAGCAGGGAAAGTACAGCTCAGTCTCCCCTCTGGAGCTGGTTCAGGCCCCTTTTCTGCACTTGGAGCCTGTGCAGGGAGCTGTGGCTCAGGAGCATCCCAGCAGGGGACTACAGCACTAAGCAGCAGGATGCTGTAACTGTGGCTAACTCCAACTTGTCCAGCCAATCAGTTCATAAGAAATTGTTACTTACTGTAACTGTGGTTCTTTGAGATGTGAGGCAGACATGTATTCTTAGGTTTGTGTGCACCCAGCACACCGCAGCCAGAGAATTTTGCCTAGCAGTATCTGCAAGAGGTGGCGCTGCCCTGACCCTCCTCAGTTCAGGGGCTGGAGGGCGGGTTGCAGAATACACATCTGCATCACATCTCGAAGAACCAAAGTTACAGCAAGTAAACATTTCTTCTTCTTCTTCTTCTTCTTCTTCAAGTAGGTCCCTTCCAACCCTGATATTCTATGATTCTAAGCAGATGCAGCAGTCTATTACATTTAGGTGACTCACAAGCAGTACGTACAGGTGGCGAGGCTCAGAGTCTATCTAAACAAGGATTGCAGGGCTGCCCTCCCAAAGTTTGCATCAGCTCTGGATGATGTAGTAATGGCATAATGGTTTGTAAATATATGTATTCAAGGTCATGTGGCAACCCTACAAATGTTCAATGTTGAGAAGTCACTAAGGAATGTTATTAACGTAACTTGCGCCCTCGTAGAATGAGCTCACACTCGCTGACGGTGTAGTCGAAGCTATTTCATTTGCAGCCTTGATACAGGAAGTTATCCACTTAGAAATCATTTGTGAAGAGACCACTTGCCACTTCATACAATCAGCATATGACCTAAACAGATGGGGCAAAGCATGGAACGTTTTAGTGCTGACATCTGTGAAGAAACAGCTCCTCCGGAGATAAATGAGACTTAGGAAAGAACACAGGTAAATATATCACCTGGTTCAAATGAAACAGACCACTGTAGACAAAAATTTGGGGTGCGGTCATAAAGTCATTTGCTCTTTGGAGAACTGCGTGTAAGGAGACTCTGCCATCAGAGCCTACAACTCTCCCACTCTCCCTGCAGATGTTATCACCACAAGGAATGCAGTTTTCTGACACAAAAGCAGAAAGGAACAATGCCAGAGGCTCAAACAGAGGTTCCATCAAGGCCCCTAGGACCCTGTTAAGTTCCTATAGAGGAACGAGCTCTCGGACCCGAGGAGGGAGACAAGCCCTTTTAAAAATCTTGCTGGAGCGTGGGGGATGAAAAGCTGAAATCACTGCCAGATGCACCCTCAATTATCCAAGTGCAGGGCCCCACGACTGAAGATGCAGCAAGTACCCCAACATGTCCTGGATAGAAGCCAGCTTCAGCCGAACTCTACAGGCCAACAACCACACCAAAACCATTTCCATTTCACCAAATAGGCCTTTCTTGTAGAGGGCTTTCTACTAGTGAGTCTCACCTGTTGAACAGCCACCAAACAACACTCTTCCTCATTCAATTACAAAGCAGCCACGCAGTGACATGCAGTGAGCCAAGTGCGGGATGCAAGGTGTGATTCCATGTGAGCAGGCTGGGATAGAGAGGAAGGGATATAGGAGGCTGAATTGACAGCGCAAGATCGGAGACCCAACACTGCCTCAGCCACGCCAGGGCAATGAGCCCGATCCACTTTCAGCTTGAGGATGACCTGTAGAATGATTGGGATTGAAGGAAACGTGTACAGGAGACTCAAATGCCAGCTGATACAGAGGACATTGGTCAGGGATCCTGGACTAAAGCCCCCTCAAGAGCAGAAAAGACATTTCTTGTTGTCCCCTGTAGCCAACAAGTCGATCATTGGAATGCCTCAACGTGCAAAGATGACCCACAGGACACTTGCCTTTAGGGACCACTCCTGACTCAGGGGAAAATTCCTGCTGAAATGGTCCATGAGATTATTCTAAACCCTGGGCAAGTGACTGGCTATCCAAGTGATACTGTCCTCAAAGCAGGCCTGCTACAACCTGACTGCCTCTTGGCAAAGCACCTTGAAGTATGCTCCCACTTACCTGTTCACATAATACATTACAGTGGTATTGTTGACAAGTACGTGAACCACTGAGCCCAACACAGTCCAGAAAGGTGTAACAGGCATCGTAGATGACCCGAAGCTCCAGCACACTGATATGCAGTCAGGCCTCCTGCTCCAACCACAGAACCTGAATGTTCAGTGACCCGAGATGCGTTCCCCAGCCCATAAGGAAGGAGTCAGTGACAACAGATCTGGTTGTTAAGGGCCAAACCAATATACATCCTCTGGAAGTGTCCACCACTGCAAAGAGTCCAGGATCAACAGAAGGAGACCACCACTCTGTCTAAGGGGCTGAGAGTCAGATGGTAAACTGTCTTGAGTCACATCTGAAGGGGGCGAAGACGTAAACTTGACCACCTGCATGCAAGCCGACATGTGGCCCAAGAACCTCAGGCACATCCAAACTGTCGTGGAAGGCTGAGACTGTAGACCCAAGCAAAGGTGATGAACTGCTAGAAAACACACACTCAAATTCAGAGTCTATTTGGGTCCCAATTAACTCAATTTTCTGAGTGAGAACTAAAGTTGACTTCCTGGTGTTGAGTAGAAGACCTAGACAGTCAAGTAAGTGCAGTGTGTATGTGAGAAAACTTCCTCCCTGGACCTGCACCATGTTGTCCAGATAGGGATTCCCTTCTTTCTGAGGAATGCTGCATAGTGTACAAACCTGGGGGGCAGAAGAGAAGTCGAAAGTAAGCACCATATACTGAAAATGGTGCTCAGCCACAATGAACTGGAGCAATTTTCTGTGGCTCAGAAAATTGCCACATGAAAATAGGCTTCCTGAAAGCCCAGAACAGCAAAGCAGTTATTCTGAGACAATGTGAGGATAACTGATAGGGCGTCTACTTGGAACCTCATGTATCTGATACATTTGTTGAGGCTCTGAAGGTCGAGAATAGGTGTTACCACTCCTTTAGATTTGGGAACCAGAAAGTACCAGAATAGAAGACTTGATCCCAATGTTCTGGAGGAACCAAAGCCAGTAGAGAGCAGACCTGCTTGCAAAGCAGTATCTTGTGAAAGGGGTGCCTGAAGAGGAACGGGGAGGATGGGGTTGAGAGGAACTGGATCGCACAGCCCGATCTAACGGTGCTTAAGACCAAGGTGTTGGTGGCAATCAAGCCCCAAGCATTGTGAAAATGAGCCAGTCTGACCCTGAATTGAAGGGATGGAGTAAAGGATGTCCTCGTCATGGTCAATCAGCATCAAGGCCATTGCTCTGGTCAAAGCGTCCACGACATCTAGCATGGACTTCAACCATGTCTTTGCCACCAAGCACCCTTTGGTGATGAATGCCCAAAATTCCACCCTGGAGGCTTCATGTCTGCAAACTTAAGACAGACGTCCAATTCACAAAATCATATTTGGACAATGCCTGCCGGTTCACAATCTGCATTTGCAAGAAAGAGGAGGTATAGATCTTCCTACCCATTAACTGCATCCTTTTAGAGTCCTTGTCCTTAAGAGTGGACTTAAATCTGCCTTGCCTCGTTCATGAGAGTTACAACCAGGGAATTTGGCGCTAGATGGGAGTAAAAGTCCTTAGATCTTTGCATGGCAACAAAAAGTTTCTTCAAGGGCCATGCAGTAGGTGACACCAAAGCCAGTATGCTCTAAAGAACCTCTGCTGGCTCTAGGAATACATCATTAATAGGGAGGGTGACTCTCCCAAGGGCAGATGGCTGCAGGATACTCCTGCAGAAACTAACTGAAGGTCCAAGGAAGCAGCCACATGCCACAAAAGGTCCTGGTAGGCCTTTAAAGTTCTCAGGCACTGAAGGAGAGGAAGAACCAGCTACTGCTGAATCATCTGGAGATGAAGAGGCAGTTAACTGTGCCAGGGCCAGATACCACTCCTGGACTGGCAGACCTGGACAGAACAACTCCAGAGGTTCTGCACAGGCAAGGCTCAATGATGCCTGAACCTGCAGTGGATCAACTGTCCCCATGATCGACCTGCCCAGTGATCTCCCCTTAGAGCACAATGAAGAGTACCACCTCTGTGACTAAGGAGCATGCCATGGATTCCATGGAGGCCATTGGGCATACGGATCGAGCACTGGAGGCCAGTAGGTGCTGGGCCAGGGGCCCTCATTCTGACCATGAGACGAGTACCAATCTTGGACCCACAGTGCTCCATTAACGGTCCCTGATGTGGGCCAGGTGACAGAGAGCAGGAGAAAGAAGATCCCAACCTCAACGCCAAGGAGTCTCGAGTTTCCAGGAATAAAGGTGGAGCCAGCCCTAAGCGGTGTGGCTCACAACGACCAAAACAAGGGAGGAAGTAGTGGCAATGGTGGAAATGGTGCCAATGGCACAGAGTATAATTCTCTTGTTCCCAGTGGCAGAAGCAGCGTTGACCCCAAGGTCTGCAGAAGTACCAAAGTAGCTGACGGTGCCAAAGTGGAGAGTGATGAGCTCTGCCACTGGCAATGCAGAATGCAACAGCACCAGCCCCACTTCCACTAACTGCTGAAGGGAAACACCTGGGTGCAGTGCTAGAGGACTCAAACATTCAGCAACCTGGCCAGCCAAAAGGGCTATAAACAACACAGTTAGAGAAGCTGTCAGCCTAGGGTAGGTTTCTTGAACAAAGGCATCCCAATAGCTTCCTTAAAGATGCTGATAACCTGGCCTTCCCTCCCTCTCCAATAGAAAGTATTGACAATTTCAACCAGCAACAGACCCATTGCTTCATTGCTAGCCCTCACCAGCCAAGGGCATGTTATGGTGGAGTCAAAGAAACCTCTCTGGTTGTTAGAGGTGTGCAGGGGAAGACTTCAAAAATTGTTCATTCATAATCATTACAATTGTACAAGACTTCTGCCATCTATGGTTCTAATCATTTCCCCCTTCCCTCATCATCATTTATAACCTATGGTGGGCCTTTTGAACTTGTACAGGATCTTTATCAAAGGCTCTCATAGCACTTGAGGACGGTAAGTACCTTCCTCCTATAGTAACTGATGGGGAAACTGGGATACATGGAGGGTCCATGAGTTACTGAAATTCACACTGCAAGTCAGCAGCACAATCCAGACTACAACATGATTGTACAAACCACTAAATATGGGGTAGGCAACCTATGGCACACGTGCCAAAGGCAGCATGCAAGCCGATTTTCAGTGGCACTCACACTGCCCAGGTCCTGGCCACTAGTCCGGGCGGCTTTGCATTTTAATTTAATTTTAAATAAGGTTTTTAAAATGTTTAAGAAACTTCGTTTACTTTACAAACAAAAACAGTTTAGTTATATATTACAGACTTATAGAAAGAGACCTTCTAAAAATGTTAAAATGTATTACTAGCATGCGAAACCTTAAATTAGAGTGAATGAATGAAGACTCGGCACCCCACTTCTGAAAGGCTGCCAACCCCTGCACTAAACACACTGACTCCTTGGGAATTTCTGCCTGCCAGCACCAAGGAATTATGAAATCATCACTCCATCTACCTACATTTAACAATGTAACATTTGACTTTAATGAAGAAATCAAAGTAACCTCCATTCACTTTCTTTGAACTACTGGGTGGGTGGGTGGGTGAAGGGGAAGAACTTCCTTCAAATCTTGGGTAGTAGTAACACGCAGTAAGTAAATATAGAACATAAAGACAGTGTATTTATTAATGCTTTATCTTTTTCTGTAACACATTAATAAAAATGTATAGATCTTGTTTCTAACAGAAGATTTGGTTCCTAACCTCACTCCAACATACACTTGTCAGCGGTTGGATTCCCTGCATTCCAATCAAAGTGGATTATTCATCACCATCAATGTTCTCAAAGCTCTGTTTATTTTTACATTTGTTCATATGGTTAAAAATTTAATTATTTGAAAATCCCTTTCAAAAATTCACCATCTTAACAGGTTTTACAATGAGAGATGATGTGGGGTCCCATGGGGTTGCTCTGTTAATACAGTACATATACAAATGATTTGTGGAGCCCACTACATAAAGTGGGCAGTATTCCTTGACCTGACAATACTGTACATTGTCATTACATTTTAAAATGATATACATTTCAAATGCTAAGTAAAATGTGGTGTCAATGGGAATGTTTTATTTAAATATACTTTTCAAGCCCAAATACCCCTCCACCACCCAAAAAAAAAAGAAAAAAAAGCTATAAGAGCGAGCATCTTTCCCTAATTTTGAAGAATAAAGGAAGGATTTGGGGAAATGGGAAGAAACAACACATCTAAAGATGTACATCATCAAAATGCAAAAAAATACATTTCAAATTATTTGCAAAGCTTTATATTGTACTTGGGGTATTTGAAAAGATAAAAAAGACAGTAAGTCCCACTCACTTAATACAAAATAATCCAATGAACAAAATATAAGTGCCAAACTTTGAGAAAAGTGGCATTGTGAAAAAAAAAATCTGATGAGCATTTCCCCATCCCCAACACATTTAAGTAAAATAAAACCCAACACCTTTCAAACCAAAATGAAACTTGAGAGATTGTTACAACACTGTACAGTTTACTCAGAATTAAGATTTTAAGTTGTGCGGCGAGGGTGGGGCTAGTAGAATAAATCACACTCCAAAAGGGATCGTTAACACAATATGTGGACTGTAAGTAAAGTGCATGAAAGGAAGCCTGCTCAGCTAAATGAAGTAGACTGAAAGATCAGAAGTCAAGGGTCATTCACCAGAGCGGCAGCAGGCCCGAAAACCACACTGCAAGTTCTGGCATCCACTGGCGGTTTCAGCATGAGGACCTGCATAAAAACAGAACAAATGTGAAAGGAGGAAAACAGGGTTTTGTTCACCTTTAGGACTGTCCTGGCAACCTGGTTATTTACAAATTAGCTAATTTTGCACGAAGGAATGTCGGTTTAGAATAGAAGAATTCTGAAAAAATCTTCATCAGTATCCCTGTGTAAATGCATCCCACTGAATACTTAGGATTTTCCACTGGAAAATCTTTACAAAATAAACTTGGCCAGTGCCTTAGTCCCACCCAAATAATATACATTCAGAGATCACAAATTGCAGGCTGATATGTGCAAAATTTATGGATCAGCAATTTTAATGATATCCATTCTGCCAAAAACTAGCAGTCAGGAGTGGGATATTTTCAGAATGCACATTTAATCCCCATTTTTAAATCACTCAGGCAGCTTTGTTAACCTTGTGGCACTATACACACACCCATTCTTCAAAACTACTTCTGTTTATGTGGATGCAGTTTTTAGCCTGGAACTTTCTCTGGGAAATGCTTCCATAATTAGCCAGGCCTCTGAATTCTCACTAGAAATTCAAGATCATACAGAAAGCATCTTCACCCTTTAGAAGACATTGTTAGATCATGATTTTTCCCCAAAACAAAGCATACAGAAGATTATTTGCTAGTTTTTTTCTTTTAAAAAATTTAAATAAAAACTAGGGCACTGTCAGAATGCAAAAATAAATTGAAAATATATCCCTGGTCTACTTCAATATCTTAAAAAACCTGAAATGTAACTTTACCCAACTTTGAAGGAAAAACAATCTTACAGCTAGCATATAAAACGTATGTAGTCATACAAAAACTGTAGAATAAAAAAAAATGCAAACCAGGAGTACTGTGGATCTTAATGGATTTTCAGATTGATCCCCACACACAAAAGAAGCTGTCATTTGTTCATAAGTTATACATTTGTATTTCTCTCATGCAGAAGTTGCGCGAATGCAGATAGGAAATACTACTACTGAAATTCTACCAAACATCACTTACTTTCACTTACCGTTACACTTTTAAATTAAAATATCAAAAATAGCGTATAACACAGAAAGTAATCTGACTGTATTACCTTTCACACTACCGGATTTCATCTGATATGTCTGTATTATTTTATTTTACCCTTTCAGAGACATGTGCAATTTTTTTCCATTGAGATTCACTTAAGTCTGGCTTCCAACATAATGCAACCACACACGTTCCATTTAAATAGTGTGAGATTGTGCAAAGCTCTCCAGAACAACCCACCTCTTCCCCTCAATACACTGAAAATGCAAACAAAAACACGAGACATGTATTTTTAATACATTTTAGAATATGATTACAGTCAGGGAAGTTATGCACTGACAACAGCATTTGAGTGTGTCTGACACCATTTGTTCTCAAGCAGTAACTTAAGTCAAAAGTAATGAGTTTCCAAGTAAAATGATTTCTGTAGGTTCCAGCACTGAAAGCAAAACCTGGTGTCTGGAAATCTGTTTTCTACTTCATACTGTACACAAACAAGCAAGAACCTGAAGTAAAGCGTTTAGCTAGCATTTGTATTCATGCATAAGGCAGAATAAAATCCACCTGACATGTCCGCAGGATACTGGCTCCACGGTGCTGAAAACAAAAGTGTGTGTTCATCAACAAACAACAGGTATCACTGGGAAGACAATGACCTGAAAAGGTAAAATGACAAAGTGCCATTTTACAGTAAATGTTTCTGATCAACTTTCTAATCATTGTGCCATATTTGACCTTTGAGTTTTAAAGCACTGAATGCTAGGGACCCTCTAGCTTTTAGCAATGGAGGAGGGAAACAATGTGCCTTCTGGATAGTTGGTCGGGGGAAGAAGAGAACATACTGTGGGCAGCAGCACCTTTAAAATATGTACCTATTGCTTTCCTGGCACTGCCCAGAGGTAAAGTCTGTGGCCACCCCAACGCCACACATTTTAGAAAAATCTCTGAACCCCTACCATTACTGATAGACTTTATCTGAGAGAACGTGACCAGAACCACAGGATTCCAGGTGAGACCATACCGTTGGTTTATAAAATGACATTAGTATACTTTCAATATTGTTTTCCAATCTATTCTTCATGCACACTAACACTGCTTGCTTTTATACCCAAGTAGTTACAGTCAATTTAAAACCCAGCAAACATATGAGGAGTTCCAAGTGTTGCTTCCAAAGTACATTATCTTTCACTTGTCAATACAATTTCATCTGATGCTGCATTCCCCCGTTCTCCTCGCTTTGTTAGGTCCCTCCGAAGTTCCCCAAAATCTCCTCTATTCTTAACTAACTTAAATAGTGTCATCTGAAAATATTACCACCTCATTATTTTCCAAATCATTAGCAACTATATTAAAAACAAGACTAGTCCCAGTCAGTGGTGGATTAGCCACTAGGGCAACAAGGCCTGTGCCTAGGGCCCCAGGCAATCAGGGTGCCCCCACACCCCACCCAGAGCTCCTACTGGGGAGCAGGGAAAGCCTCTATGCCCCATTCCCATTTCCCTGGCAGGAGCACTGGGGGGGAGGGGAGAATGAGGGAGACTGCAGGCAGAAGGCGTGGGGAGGGGCCCCTACTTGCTCTGGCCTAGGGCCCCACAAAACCATAATCTACCTCTGGTCCCAGTAACCTTGAGGTACCCTCCTAATCTTAAGCCACGCTGAAAACTAACTCTTTTTTCCTATTCTGTTTCTTAGCCCTTTCCTAATCAATAACAGTTATTTTTCCTCTAACACTATAAGTACTTCATAGCTTATTGAAGGTCTTTGACAAAGTGAAACAGCTGAAATTCCAATTAAGTTATATTTACTCAGTCCTCCTATACTGACTCTTTGCTGATATGTGGCTCCGGTGTGGGCTGTTGACCCGAACTGGGTCCAGACACCGCACGCTGAGGCCACGCTGCTCAGGGCAGAGTCTGGCCGGGGAGGCTCAGATGCCAGGCGGAGAGTAGCTTCCATGAGGAGGGCCCTCAAATGGATGTCTCGCTCTTTGCGTTCTGGGACGAAAGTTCTTACAGATACGACACTTCTCCTTCACATGTGATTCCCCCAAGCATTTGAGGCAGCTGCTATGGGGCTCACTAACAGGCATAATAAGCCTGTTACAATCAGAGCAGGGCTTAAAATCCAGAGACTGGGGCATGTCCCACCTGGGGCGAAGTCCCCGCTGGGACTATCTTTAACTACACTACTTAACTACTGTAACCAAACTATTTAGAGAGCCTTTAGGCTCAAAGACTGAAGCTAGTCCTTGCGAGGCAAGAGAAAGGTGCTCTGACTAACCACCATGGGCAGTAAGAAGGGACTGAGAGGGCATAGGGCCAGCGGTGCCTAATATACTGACACATGGGCGTGGCATTCAAGAGGGCATTACAGCCAACCCTATGGATACCGCTAAGGCAAAAATCTCCAAAAGCCATGCATGTGGGTGCACACACACCTAGAACGGAATCATCATAAGCAAGCACTCGAAGAAGAATCCACAGATTCTCTCCCATTCTTCCTGGTTCTGATATACTTAAAGAATTTCTTGTTTATTTGTTTTTTTAACTAGGTTCACTATATGAGTACCATGTATGTGTGCTACTTGCTCTTCAAATTCCATCTTTACCTTCCTGATTTCAATCTTACATTTTATCTGCCATAGTTTAGGTTCCTTTCTATTGGCTTAATTTAGGCTGGATTTCCAGTTTCTGAAGAATCTCTGTTTGGCTCAAATAGCCTCCTGAATCTTTCCGTTTAACCATACAATTTTTTTTCTGGTATAATTGAAGTGGTATAAACTCCTACGACTAGCGTGGATGCAATTATACCAATACAAAATTTGCATGTGGACCAGGCCTTAAAGTGAGAATCGGAAAACTCCCAACACGTCTACAGAACTGATCCACTGTGCCCTCTGCAAAGAGCCCCCAAATCAAGTGAGTGAAAGTCTCTTGCAGTGGACACGCAGCATCACATCTGAAAATAGGTTGTGATTGAAAGTAAAGCCCTTTGAATGCCATAAATGGCAAAGAGAAGTTTGTATCATTCACAATGTGATAAATGCCATACTTCAGGGTCCATTTTTTGTGTTGAAATAGACTGAGAATGAGGATTTTTCCAATATGATTCCAGAACATATCTTCCCCCATAATAAAATGATAAGAGAAAGTATGAAATACTTAACAATCTATAGACATGCAGAGAACAGATATTTAATCTTTGTGCAGTGCTTAGAAATATAGTGCTACATATGTGCAAAGTATTACTAAATTAAAGCAACAGAAATTTAAGATGATGCAGATGACAAGTTATTTTAAACAAACAGTTTAGTTTATTGCCAATTATTAATTTTCCTGCAGTTACTTTGAGAAACATCAAAGTGATATAAGAATAACTTCAGCAATCACAGAACACAGGTCTCTCTGGAGTGGAATGTAGGACACTGCAACACCGTTAAAATGAAGAATACAATATCTAACAAACTGCGGAGCAGATTTAATGAAAGAATGTATTATTCAAATGAGAATACTGCTGGGACATGATGGCTAACTCTTTGAGCCCTTGCACCGGGGAAAAAGGTTGTGGTCTTGATTATGCTCAGCTTAGGACTCTGGTTCTCAACCAGGTGTACGATGCAGAAGTCTTCCAGGGGGTACATCAATTCATCTATTGCTTAGTTTTACAACAGGGCACATAAAAAGCGCTAGTGAAGTAAGCACAAACTAAAATTTCATACAGACAATGACTTGTTTATACTGCTCTATATACTGAAATATTGATCTATTTTATAATTATATGGTAAAAATGAGAAAGTAAGCAATTTTTCAGTAACAGTATGGTGTGACATTTTGTATTTTTATGTCGGATTTTGTAAGCAAGTAATTTTTAAGTGAGGTGAAACTTGGAAGTTGTTCAAGACAAATCAAAGTCCTGAAAGGGGTACAGTCATCTGTAAAGGTTAAGAACCACTGGTATAGGAGATCATTAAAGTTTCTATGACCCCTCTCCTAAGAGTAAGAGCAATTACATTTTGTCTCCCTAAATTACCCCTGACGTAGTAATTGTTTACCCAGCATCCAAAAACATGCTGGATGCTTTACAGAACAAACAGAAGGACATAGATTATAAGATCTTCAGGGCAGAAACTAATTTTGGCTATGATGCAGTGAGTGAGGGTAAGGACCAGCATTAGAGCAGTAGGATTGTAAAATTACTCAAGCCTGGGCATGTACATCTCTGTGCTACAGTAAGAAGTGCTTTTTGTTTTTTGGGTTTTTTGTTTGTTTGTTTATGAATAAGATTCGTTTTTTTGTGGGCAGCATAAAAGAGCCAAGACTTAATGGGCTGGGAGGAGTTGAAGAGACTATTGTGGCTTGGCAGACGAGATTTGGGAAAGTGTTCAATACATTGGGGGGTGGAAGTGGAAGAAGACATGGAAAGAGTGACATGAACAGGTCATCTCAGCCTTACAGCTAAGATCAAGTGTAAGTAGTCTCTTGGCTTATCCAAGGCCGTGATCAAGTGTCTTGATGTTTTTGGTCTTTTAGCCTCAAGATGAAAACCTTGTCTGTGTCTCCGGGACCTTGAAGTAAAAATATTTTCAAGGCTGGCATCACTGACAAAATGAGGGAAGAGAGGGGAATGACATAAGCAACTACCTCAGAGATGTAGAAGACAGGTTTGCACAGGCCTTTGAAAAAGACATTGTGCAGAACAGGAAATCACTTAGGAATTTAAATGGGAGAGGCTGACATGATCAGATCAACTGACAAGGAAAATCATTTTAGCAGATGCATCCTGAATCTCATGGAGAAAAGCAATGAGAGCACCGAGGAAGCCTGAGAAAAGACAGGGTGCAGTAGCTGAGATGCAGAGCGTAAGTATAAAAACGTTAAGTATTGGAATACCAAGCAAGAGTAGGTTTTGTTAAAACATTTACCTTCATCTCCAGTATTAGGGCCCAATCCAACTCGAGCTGAGGTCAATGTAATCTTTCCATCAACTCCAATGGAAGTTGGATTAGACCCTCAACTTGTCAGTTTAGCTTTGCTTCTACTGTTAAAGCTCTGCCAAGTTCCACCTCAGAGCTAAAGTAACATGCCTTCAGGATGAAAAGCACTATACAGATGAAGTTACATATACAAAAGACACCGTGAGCCAGTGGGGATTATTGATTTTTAAAGAATATTTAAATAATTCAGAACCATCAAATCATGCACAGTTAGCTTATATAACTGTGTGATGTCATCAATATTACCCTCAGTTGCCTCTCCTGCCCTCCTCTTTTGTTACACTTACTTGTTGCATCTTGACTATATCAGAGTACAAGCCGTTAGGGACAGAAACCATGAGTTCATATGAATTTGTACTGTACCAGGTACAGTGGGATTCAATACTGACTGAAGTTTTTAGGGGTTATCAAAATATAAATAATATAGCATATTCACTAGTTCATCTAATCCTCAAGATTCCTCCCCCCACCCCCGTTTAGCCCCATCAACCAAGGTAATACCAAGAGGAGGGTTAGAGGATTGGGCAAGTATATATCTATCATTCTGAGACCATAACTGCTCACATTTTAGAGAAGTGAAATACTCCTCTATGTATTATCTGAGACCATAACTGCTCACATTTTAGAGAAGTGAAATACTCCTCTATGTATTATCTAAGGACCTACTTGTCCTTTATAGCAAGTCCTCAAAATCCACATTTAACAAAGACAATAGTGGTGAAGAAATCTTTACAATGTATATTTGCAAACAGTTCAGGGAAAATGACAAAAGCCTTTTTTTTTTAAAAATGGTCATAAGACACTCATTCTACTACACTAAATGCATAAAAATATCTGCATCTGTTCTCCTAGGTTCAGCACCGCTCAGTGCTATCCAAGTAGGTATATAGGGTCACTGAAGGTAGCCTACATCTATTCACTGTGCCTTCTCTGCCTCCTTATTAGCATAAAGAGAGCAGAAGTGGATGCAGGTGTCAGCGTTGAGCACAGGCAATGAAGGTAACTAAAGTAAAAATGGGAAAGTCAAACATTCCCCTCAGAGGAACCCAAACCCTTCAATTATACTCAATTACAAACCAACCATAAAGTTTCGCTGAAGTGAAGCTGGAACCTAATTTGCTGTATAAAGCCTAATTCACTATCTTGGTACCACTGTGAGCTAGAAAGGGGCAAAAACAACACAAAGCTAGCATCACATCTTCCACAAAGAAGGAAGTGGGTCGTACAAAGCATCTCAGCATTAGCAAAGTTAGCACTGACCACAAGGGAAGGAGATGCCCTGTGTGAACACACATACATCAGTGCTCTAGTATTATGGATTGTTCTGCACATTGATCAACATGATCTGTCTCCTCCACGCTACTAGCACTTAGCTTTAGTCTCATGGGCCCACATGACTAGTGTCACTACCACAAGAAAGCAATCCCACTGAGGGTTTGGGGTTTATTTGGGGGTGTTCATTGTGCTGAGGATAACCGATAAAACTGAGAGATATTTCCATCCTTTGTTACTTACATTTAATTTAGATGCAAGATACAAGGAATCACAAATATGTTTCCTTAAGTAATATTAACCTATACAATAGGTATGCTCTCAAACTATTTGAAATTTTTAAAAATCCAGTGTAACAAACACAGAAGAAACTGAGGCAAAGGCTAACTTGATAAACCATGGAACTCACTGCTATAACTGCTATACTGCAAAAAAAAAGTTTAAAAAATTCTCTAAATCAAAACCTTGAGCCCCAAAGGTTATCATGTACTTTACAAAATGACATTACCGTTAATGTTGTCACAGTAGTAAAAGTGTTCATCGTTTAAAGAAGGACATGCAGCAACCAAATCCTGCAGGCCCACACCAGTTATAGTAAGACAACCCGAGAGATTAAGGTGTTCCAAATGCGGCAGTCCTCCTCCCAGGGTCAACGCCCTATGATCAAAGAGAAAGTCAAAACATGTTAAGACAGAACAAAGAACTGGATTACAGTCAACGCAGATATTTCAGCTGCGTTGCCAAGTTCATGATTTTTTAAAATCAAGTAATGTTAGCATTGACACAAGGGAAGGTGATGCCCTATGTTAACACCCTATGTCAATGCTCAAGTATTCTTTTTATAAAAATCAAAGGAGTTGTTAATGCAGTGGTCAGCCTTTGAACTTGCCAATTTTGTATTCAATTAGATGAGATTACTTCAGTATTAATATTACTATCTGAGCTTCCCCCTGCTTATTACAAGGAGTGCCTACTGCAGATGCTAAAGCAAAGTTATTATTTAAGACAATTAGAAAAACAAGAAACTAGAGCTTCTTCTTTCTCCTCCTTACTCCAGATCCCCTTTTTGCCACTCTTTTCCTTTGAAAGGGAAGCTCTAGACTGCCCAAGCAACTAGGCTGAGTGGGCTGGAGTTCTGCCTGTTATAAGATTAGAGCCTGCACAGACAAGAACAAAATTCTTCATTCAGCACTGCACCAACATCTGAACTCCTGCCAGGGCTCAATCCAGATAGTAATTGTCCAGCTGTCCAGTTGGGGCTAGAAGTCAGCCTTATTATTTCAGAAAACCCAGAGCCAAACAACGTCCCACAAAACTTTACTTTAGCCAGAGATGCTCAATTCCATAACTTGTGGAACTGTTCCCAATTTCTTATCCCCAGACAGTAACTTCCAGAAGTTTAACTTAGATTGTGACCAGGTCCTCTTGCTGCACAAGAGAAAGGTCAAGTTCCTCTACAGAACCCATTGATTTGCACACAGAACCTTCATTCAACATTGGTGTAGTCTCTAGTTTTTTACAGAGGAGGAGAACAACTTTAGAACTGCAAGTCTGAGCTTAACTCAAGTACTGTTTTTAATAATACAACGTGGCATTATTCCCTGAGAAATAAACCTTTTTGATTTTAAGAACAGGTGATTCCACATTTTATAACAAAGCTGATCTTTGTGCTATTTTATAATTTGTTATTGGATGACAGGCACTTAAGAAGTGAACTCAATGGATGTTTTGTCAGAATAAGAACCACAAAATTAGCCACTGTGTATTAGATTCACCCTAGCATTTGTTTGGTGCACAAATAGTACCACACTGCAAAGTTCAGGGCCAGATTTGAACTTGTCCTAAATCCAGGCACAATAAGATAGAGGGTTTTGATTCAGACAGAGCAAATGATAGGTGCTCCTTTTAATTTAATTTTGTAAAAACTGAAATTTTACATGTTTATAAACAAGAATAGAAAATATTACACATACGCAATAAGACTAAATTAAAGTCACTATTGCAACCCCAACTTTTAATTATTTTAAACAGTGTATTTTTAATGCTACATTCATTTAGGTTGTAGTGTTTAATTATCTTATTAATGTGAACCTTTATACACTCAGTTTTAAAACCTGTATTCCTAATGCTGTAATTAAGAATCTATATGCTAACTGAAACCAATGAGAGGAAGGTGTTGCTCACACCTCTGAAAATCAGGCCAATGGGAAAATTTTAAAACTCGAGTGACACTTTATATCATGACATCTGTATTTGCATGACTTTATAATAAATCTTTAAATGTGCAGTATGATGTAGACCGGGCCGCATGCGGCCCATGTGGGCTCACTCTGCAGCCCACGGGGGATGAGTAGGTGGGCTCACTGTGTGACAAGTGGCGGGTGAGGAAGGGGGGCTGAAGAGGCAGGTCGGCAGTGGCAGGGGGTGAGGAGGCGAGCCGGGGGGGTGGGGAGCTGAGGAGGCGAGCGGGCGGGCAGTGGCGGGGGGGGGGGGGGTGGCAGATGAGCTGGCGGCAGGGGGGAGGGGCTGAGGGGGCAACCATGCAGGCAGTGGCGGTGGCTGAGGTGAGCCGGGAGGGCGGGGGAGGGCGGGCTGAGGAGGTGAGCGAGGAGTCAGTGGCTGACCTGTTCTACTGATCTGGTCTGGCTCCCATCCCCTCTCCAAAGGTTGCAGCTGTCTGGAGGTGCTGCCTTCCACAGTCACACCTCATTCATTCAACAGGGCAATTGATTACAAAGTTGGGGGAAGATCTTATTCTACTTCTAGCAAAAAGACATTTTTCTTTTACCTTAATTATACTACCTTAGGGGCCTGCTATAATGTATTATCAAGGTTCAATACCGCTGTTTTGGTGGGGCAGCGCTGGGGAAGGAGGGTTTGTTTCCACGGGGCAGGTGGTGCTGCGGGGAGGTGGGGAAAGAATATTTCAGGGGGGGCTGGGCGGTGCTGGGGGGTTGCTGTGTTTCGGAGGGCCTTGGCGGTGCTTGGGGGATGGGGGGGGGAGTTGGCGGGGCCGGGGAGGGTTCGGCTCTCAGCTGTTTTCTTTGGGGTAATAGGGCCCTCACTGCTTTACGAGTTGTGCAACCCTGGTGTAGACAAAAACAAAAAATTGCAGAATCCTTATTAAAAAAAGTGACTGATCTCAAGTTTTCTGCCACATCAGTGGTTTTCCGTCTTCTCCAAAGCAAGGCGTGTTTGTGTTTTGATGTTCCTCATGAAAATAGAGAAAAAGAGCTCCTTTCTCTATCCTGTCCTCCACTCAGACAGAGCAGCAGCAGCTCATGAGTCTGGAAATACTGAAGGTCTTAGGAGACTGCTATGCTGGACATTCAGAAATGATTTTTTTAGTCTTCCCTAAACCATGAGCACAAAGTTTATAGATTCATAGACTCTAGGACTGGAAGGGACCTCGAGAGGTTATCGAGTCCAGTCCCCTGCCCTCATGGCAGGACAAATTACTGTCTAGACCATCCCTGATAGACATTTATCTAACCTACTCTTAAATATCTCCAGAGATGGAGATTCCACAACCTCCCTAGGCAATTTATTCCAGTGTTTAACTACCCTGACTGTTAGGAACTTTTTCCTAATGTCCAACTTAAATCTCCCTTGCTGCAGTTTAAGCCCATTGCTTCTTGTTCTATCATTAGAGGCTAAGGTGAACAACTTTTCTCCCTCCTCCTGATGACACCCTTTTAGATACCTGAAAACTGCTATCATGTCCCCTCTCAGTCTTCTCTTTTCCAAACTAAATAAACCAAATTCTTTCAGCCTTCCTTCATAGGTCATGTTCTCAAGACCTTTAATCATTCTTGTTGCTCTTCTCTGGACCCTCTCCAATTTCTCCACATCTTTCTTGAAATGCGGTGCCCAGAACTGGACACAATACTCCAGTTGAGGCCTAACCAGAGCAGAGTAGAGCAGAAGAATGACTTCTCGTGTCTTGTTTACAACACACCTGTTAATGCATTAAGTTCTTAATGTCCATGTCAAGATTAATTTGCTATGCATTACAGATGCTCTCCAGGTTACACAAGACCTGACTTACGCAAATTCACACTTACAGAAAAAGTTCCATATGCCAGAAATAGGATTTTCGAGTTGCAGAAATTTTTATGTAATGTATGGGTATACGTTTGAGTTACACAAAGCTTTCCAGAACGGAATGATTGCGTAAGTCGGGGAGTGTCTGTATATATCATCTCACACACAACTTGTTCTTGTTTACATACAGTTTAAGCTCAATACTGTATCTGAACATTTTTAAAGGAGACACTACTCTAGCTTTTCAGGTTTTCACATAGTAAGCCAATGAACCAGCCATGAATTTCTTGCTGAAGATGTGTATACTTCTCAGGATTGGATTCCAAGACCCACACAAAACTGCTGTCCACAAAACGTTGATGCACCTTAAGACAGATAAAACTACCTATCTTCTGGGGATTCAAAAATTCTTTCTTCCAGGGAAAAACTAATTTTTAGAACAAGTACCGCAAAGCCAAAATTAAATTAAGCCATAAAACATGAAAAGTAACTACATAAAAGCTAAGCTTTAAACCTCTCCCACAATCACTACCAGGAAAATGTTATGTTGATCAGGCTATTAAAATTCAGTCATCATGTAACTGTCCCAATGTGTCTCTGAACAGGGAGCACTTTGCATTAATACAATTCAAAATGTTTCTTATTTTTATAAGAACGACATACGATCTCATCTTGCAAGCCTAATTTAAGCCCATTGTGTGAAAGGATTCTGTTGCCTTCATCCTATTTGATAGCTTTCAAGGAAGAAAAAGCTAGGAAGTTCTCTTCAATGACTGCAGTAGCTCAAAAATGGCTACTTACCTGAGACCATGGTCTGTGATCTGATAACATCCAGACAGGCTGAGGAACTGAAGAACTCGTGCAGTCTCTTGGTCTGATTTTTCACTCCCAGAGTATGCCAAGTCTTTTCCCTCTGACTGTCTAGTCCTTGTTGCTTTTTTACACAGTGCAGAGGACTCTGGAAGTGCTTGTATAGTTCTCAGTGCTGTCCCAGCACAACAAAACGAGTGACTGCAATAAGTAAAGGCAGTAGGCAAACAATGCTGCTGCCAACAGACACTAGTCCTTAGTCCAACAATGTCTTTATTGTAACAGGATGCTGAACAACTAAAACTGGATGCTGGTTCCAACACACAAAGTCCCTCAATATTTCTGCGTCGCCCCACAGCAGCATCTTCAATGTCAGCCAGATCATCTGCATCTAGCACCCAGACATAGGCAGAGCTGAAACTTTCTGAGCTGACAGGGTTAGTCCAATAGTGCTCACTACCTTCTTCCTTGATAAGAGGTTCATTAGTTATATCATGCAAACTGTACTTCCTGTTGGATTGCATGGTAATATCTTTGTTTCTCCATACAGTCTTTGCACTTCGGTTTCTGCAACTTTTCAGAACTCCTTTGTTGTTGTAAGCTGATAGGATTCCCAATGCTATGGAAATCTTCTCCATGGTCACATCTGTGATTTTCTCACAACCAGACAGATCAAGATGGCGAAGACTCTGACAACAACCAACCCACGACCAACTGAAATCAGAAAAGGAAAAATTGAACACACAATTCTATGTATGTTTGTAAATGCTCTTAATGAACAAACATAGGCAGGTAAGTAGTTTTCTGACTTTTGTAGAGAAGTTAGATATTGAAATTAATTCATTAAGTGTTTATATTACATGTTTCTCAGCTCTGAAGGGACAGAAGAAAAACGTACTTAAGAATAACGAATTTAAAAATATGATTTGGCACTCATACTACAGTGAGAAGTACTTTTATAAAATGCCTAAAAAGAGTAAGGATATCTAAAGAAACATGGAATGAAATATGCTCAGTAATGTTATTTAAAACACTACATATGGGTGGCAAAATTATAACATTTTAGCCACCAGAGGTCCACAACTACTGCTTAATAAATTTCCAAAATGATTTGTAAGACAAAGTGAAGCTACTGGAAATCTCTGGGTTGAACAATTCGATCACACAATGGTTTGAGCAAGCTGGCAAAGGTGGAGAAGATACTATACTCTGCCATTGGAAAAATATGAGATTTGGCCCTTGTTTTTAAGTCATTCAGATTAATAGTTCTTTATATGTTATAATTCCTACTGTTACAGTTTTTCAGGTTTGGCTGTTGTTTGTATTAGGGTATTTAATGTATATCCTCCTCTCGATTTCCTCACATCCCACTTTACTGAAGTATTAAAACAGAGGATATTTGGATTCCAGGAGCTCTAGGAGCATATTAGCTTCACAATACGACTCCATTACTGAAGTTGAAAGATTAGAGCTTGCACTGGAAACAATTTGGTCTTTTGACAATAAAAACAAAAAATCCCACACCTTTTAGCCTGAAATCTCTCATCTTTAGTCTTAAGCAAAAAAAAAAATTTTTTTTTACATTAATGGAGTAGAGTCATTTTTGAATTATGGGCTTCTGAAGATGTGCTTATTTTTTCCATTTTTAGAGTCAAGATGTTATTTTTTGCCCACCCATAACTAAAAATAAATAGCCCTGAAAGTTCAAATTTATTTAGATGTACTAAATCACATTTAGGACTAGTCCAAATATAGTTTCCTAATTAAAAATTAGGAAAGGTAAAAAATGTTAGTTGAAACCTTCCAAGTACCTTGGCAGGGATGGTAACTTTCATAAGATGCTTGATAACATTTCTTAGGAGTTACAAGCTCTGCAAGTGAATAACTTCCAGAGGGTCAGCATCCCTCATGGAAGTTCTATATGACCTTGAAGAAGCAATGACATCTTTCAGCATGTGACAGAGTACTGCCACCAGCTTGACATTTGAAACAGACTTTAAATGTTGCACTAAGGAATCTTTTGCTCAGATATTACATGCTCCACCACAACTTTGACAGCTTGTAACCTTCATTAGCCCCTCACTTATGACATACATGCTGTTAGAACATAAAATTTCAGCCCGATACTGTAGCAGGATCTATTCGTGCAGATCCTGCATCCAAACAAAGTCCCAATGATGCCAATGGAACTTCTAGAGCCTCATCTGTAAAAGTGAAATCAACAGAACTCCACCCAAGCAAAGGGGTCCATCACACCTGATCACAATGCAGTATTTGAACTCTCTTACAATTAGTGCTCTAACCATTACAGGCTACATCAGCTCTAGAGCTATAGGGAGAAAACTCGAGACAATCTTAACTACTACATGAAAGGAAGGATACTTACCTTATAGTAACTTGAGTTCTTTGAGATATGTGGGCCCTATGTGTATTCAATGTGGGTGCAAATGTGCTCCATGCGCCCGGGACCGGAAGTTCTTCAACAGCAGCGTCCATTGGTCCACGGCTGCACCCTATGCCTCTTCATCCTCCCAATCAGGGTATAAGGGGCGGAGAAGACCAACCACCTCCCCAGTTCCTTCTCAACTGTGAATCACAAGAGAACTAAAGCAGAAGGGAAGGGGGGCAGGTTGTGAATACCAATAGGGAACATACATCTCAAAGAACTCCAGTTACGATAAGGTACACAACTTTCCTTTCTTCTTTAAATGCTGGTGCTTATGATTATTCACTGAGGGTGACTCCTAAGAAGTGCTCATTGAGGAGGAGGGTTGCAGGAAACATTCTGCACCACAAACTGAAGGATCGCTGAACCAAAGGAAATATCTTCAGCCAAAGCTTACATTAGGGCATAATGCCTGGTGAAAGTACGAATGGAGCCCCAAGTCGCTGCTCTACATATTTCTGAGAGAGGAATTCCCTGTAGGGAAGCCATCAAAGCTGCTTGTGGTCTAGCTGAGTGGCTTCTGACAGCCTGAAGTTGTAGGGCTTTCATAAGACCGTAAAAACGGAGGTTGCAGTTGTGGAAGTCTTTGGGAAAAGAAAAGTTTCTCCTTTCATTCTTTTGGCAATAGTGACGAACAATCTTGGAGACTTCAAAGAAAGGGTCTTGTCCCATGCAAGGATAAGACTAGAGTCCTGCATATATCCAGTGAGTGGAGCTATCTGTCTCCTGTGCTATGCTGAGGCTTGGGATAGAACACCAGAAGATGAGGTGAAATTCAGACGGCAATTTAGGGATGAACTTGGGATGCAACCTCAAAGATACTTTATCTCTGTGAAAGACTATTCTCCTAGCAAAGGTAATCACCATCAGGAAGGCAATCTTCACAGATATGTAAAGACTGGGTGGGACCTTGACAGGTCATCTATTCCAGTCCCCTGCACTGAGACAGGACTAAGTACTGTCCAGACCATCCCTGACAGATGTTTGTCCAACCTGTTCTTAAAAAACCTCCAGGGACTGAGACTCCACAACCTCCCTAGGTAATTTGCTCCAGTGCTTAATTACCCTGACAGTTAGGAAGTTTTCTTAATGTCTAACCTAAATCTCCCCTTGCTGCAATTTAAGCCCATTACTTCTTGCCCTGTAATCAGTGGTTAAGAACAATTTATCACCTGTCTCTTTATAACAACCTTTTACGTACTTGAAGACTTATGTCTCCCCCACAGTTTTCGCTTCTCCAGACTAAACAAACCCAATGTTTTCAATCTTTCCTCATAGGTCATGTTTTGTAGACCTTTAGACATTTTTGTTGCTCTTCTCTGGACTTTCTCCAATTGTCTATAACTGGACATAATACTCCAGTTAAGGCCTTATCAGTGCTGAGTAGAGCAGAAGAATTATTTCTCATGACTTGCTTACAACACTCCTGCTAATACATCCCAGAATGATGTTTATTTTATTTTATTTTGCAAAAGTATTATATTGTTGACCCATATTTAGTTTGTGATCCACTATAACACCTCTTCTCCCCCTCAGAACCTTTTCTGCAGTACTCCTTCCTAGATAGTCATTTCACATTTTGTATTTGTAGGGACTGATCATTCCTTCCTAAATGCAATACATAACATTTGTTCTTTTTTAATTTCATCCTACTTAAATCAGACCATTTATCCAGTTTGTCAAGATCATTTTGAATTCTAATCCTGTCCTCCTAGTAGGCAGCAGGAGTCAAATGGGGACTCACAAGTGAGGATGAGTTTCAAGTCCCAGGTATGAGCTGCTTTAAATACTAGAGGGAATGTCCTTATGGTACCTTACAGGAACTTCACAGTAGTGGGGAGTAAGAATAGAAAGAACATATAAATAGCCACCAAACATACACTTATAGAACTGACAGACCTGCTGTCTTCAGCGAAAGAAGATATTCCAGGATTACATGGATTCCTGATTCCTCAAGATTTTAAGTGGTGCTGATCACTCCACAGGGAGAATCTCTTCTCTGTAGACAGTCTCCTGCTATTGTTAAGGATGGATTGGACATTTGTGGTGGATTGGTCCTGCTCTGAACAGGGGATTGGACTAGATGACCTCCTGAGGTCCCTTCCAACCCTGATATTCTATGAGTCTAGGATCCTATGAATTGTCCATCCAAAAACTATGCCACCAGATAGAGAGAAGCCGAGGTGAAGGTGGAAATGGCTGATGCTGCCATTTTTCTGAGACAGTAGGTCTGGGAACAGTTGTATGTGAATGCACAGGCATGAGGCCAACTGCAGGAAGGTGGTGAACCAGAACGGTCTCAGGCACCAGGAAGATATCAGGATCACTGCTACTCTGTCCAGCCTGATTTTCCTGAAGACACAGAGTTGTAAGAGGATGGTAGGAAAGCAGTACATCAGCAGGTCAACCACCACACTAGGAAGGCATCCCCTCTGGAGCTGAGGTCCAGAGCCACTCTGGAGCAAAACTGTAAAGCCCTTTTCATTCCACTAAACTGCAAAAAGCTCCCAGGATGGGACACCTCATTAATGAAAGATATAATGCGCTACTGATGGGTGGAGTTCCCACCTATGATTCCTGTGGAAACACCTGCTGAGGCTGTCCACAAGGGAGTTCATTGCACCGACAATAAGTACTGCTGATAGGGTAATCTGATGAGGGATACACCAATTCCAGAGTTGGACCCCCTGCTGGCAGACTGGGATGGATCTTGATCCTCCCTGTTTGTTTATATAACAGACAATGGTCATGTCTGAGCTTCCCTGGATATGAGCAAACCAAATAAGGTCGTGTACCACCTGAAACTCAAGAAGATTGATATATAGCCTAGATTCCTACAGGAACCAGGAATGCTAAGCTGTCTGGTTGAATAAGTGTGCTTCCCATCCCAGAAGAGAGATATCCATGATGAGTGTCTTTGTAGGTGGTTTGGAAACAAAGAGGACCCAATGCATACTGTATTCTTGGTCCCCCATCAAATGAGTAATGGCAACACGTTCCAGGGGAGCAAAACCTTCTTGCCAAAAGAGTCCCTACTTGGTGCACTGACCAACCTCAGCCAAACCCAGAGGCCTAAGCAGGAACAGGCCATCATCTGAGGGCTGAGATGAAGTTGGGTGACCAGGTCCCTCATTACAAGGAATCAGTCCTGAGGTATGTAGGCCCTTGCCACGACTGAGTTCAGTTTCACTCCAATAAATGCCGTAATTTGTGAGGGAGGGGGAAGGGTACACGGATTTTCTGAATTTACTTGAAGCTCTAAAGCATAAGATAGTTCAAGTGAGGTGTCTTTTACTTGCACTTCCTGATACAGTCAACCAGTGAGCAGACAATCATCTAGGTAGGGAAATATTGGGCCGACTTGTCTGTGAAAGTATACACCCACCACTCTAAAGTACCTTCACAAAAACTCTCAGGACCACCAATAGGCTAAAGGAGAACACTCTGTACTGAAAGTGTTCTGGACCTACAATGAAATGAAGAAATCTCCTGCGAACTGGGCGAATATCCAAATGAAAATATGCATCTTTCAGACAGAGGGCAACAATCTGGTCACCTTTGTTTGTGGAGATTATTGAGGCCAGGAGATATCACTGAATGAAGTAGACATTTAGCTGTTTGGTCCAGGATGGGTCTCCAGCCCGTTCTTTTTGGAGGTGAGGAAGTATCTTGAGCAAAAGCTCTTCTCCTTGTGAGAAGTGGGCACAGGATGTCTTGTTCCCAACTGAATTAGGGAGTCCCACTCCTGTTTGAGAATCCTCTCATGAGAGCAAAAACAACAAGGAGCGAGGTGGCACCTTAAAGACTAACATATTTACTTGGGCATAAGCTTTTGTGGGTAAAAAACCTCACTTCTTCAGATGCATGAGAGGAGTTCCTGAAAAGGGATGAGGAAGGGGCAGACAAGAATTCTAGGATGTAGCCAGTTGAGATGATGTCCAAAATCCATTTGTCCTATGTGATAAGGTGCCACATCAGGGGCAGGCATCCATCAAAAGGGGTGGGGATAACAGGTGGTATGGAGACTAGTTGGTGGCTCTCAAGTATCCCATCAAAATGCCTTCTTGGTAGGCAGTTGGGACTGAAGAGGGGAGGGTGGTGGTGGTGTGGAGTGACTTCCACAATGGCGCCTCTGTCATTTTCCAAGGGGTCCCTAGTGCCCTTGATAGAAAAATGACTGAGGTGGTCTGTGGTAACCAGAAACAGCAACCTGGAATATTTCCTAAGGGGTGCCAAGGTACAGATCCCCAAAAAGCAGAGGATAGCACAAAAGTCCTTGTGAGTGTGCAGTGACTTCTCTATCTTTTCACTCAAAAGACTGTTACCGCAAAGGAAAAATCCTGTACCATCATCTGAACATTTTAGGGAAGTCTCAAGGACTGCAACCTGAAGCCCATCTCATAACCACCGAGGCAGGTATGCAACATGATGCAATATCCATTGTATTGAGAAATGCCTGGAAGGTGAATTTTGGAACCAGATTTCCCTCATCCAGGATGGCCTGGAATTGGAACCTAAATACCTTCAGCAATTTAGAAAATTTCAACAGCTTATTGTAATTCATGAAGTCGTACTTGGACATCAATGCCTAGTAATTTGCTACGCGGAATAGTAAGCTAGCCAACTAAAAGTTCTTTCTGCTAAAGAGATACCTCTTGGTATCTTTGTCAAGAGGGGTGGAACCGGGCCAGTGCAGCGCGCTTCACTCCATGACAGCCTGCACCACTAAGGAGTTGGTATTAAAGGTGGGAAAACAAATATTCTGCGCCCTTAGGAACGAACAAAGTATTTCTTTTAAGCCTTGTTCAGGGGCAGGGCACAAGTACCAGGTATGTGTCAAAAGATTTTACAAAGCTCCAATACGACCTTGTTGATGGGGCACACCACCTTAGAGGAAGCCATAGCTTGGAGAAAATCCAGGAATTTTTGGGTAAGATCCTGAATCAACTGTAGTGGGACCTTAAGAGATTAAGCTATCCTCTTCAGGAGGCGATGGCACTGCCTGTAATCATCTGGTGGCAAGGGAAAAGCTGGTGTCACTGCCTCATCTGGGAGGATGAAGAATGCACTGCCAAGGGATCCAGTAGTTCCCACTGTTCCTACTTAACAAGCGCTTCTATAGGAATTTAGGCTATTGTTGGCAGTGATATCCAGCATCCTCATATGCTAGCACATGATATTAATCCCAAGAGCCCCAACAAGGTCAGCGGACAGGATCATAAAGGTGGGCCCTATGTGGGGTACTATTGGTCCCTTAGCAATATTGTGGTTTACGAAGACATCCGGAAGACTTTAGAAGTCCTGTTAGGGCTGATAGCTCTTAACTGGATTATATCAGGGGAACCATGAGTACTGGATCATTTTCATCTGACAAGTAGGAGTTGTCAGGCTCTTGTAGCCAAGCCAATAGGTATGTAACCTGACCCTGACAAGCTACAGACATGAGCCGATGAATAGTACATTGACAGTGCTGGAGCCTCTGCCTGACGGCTGGAGCTCGGGATTGGCAAATGTTGAGTTGATAGTGTTGGGACATCTCTCAACAGAATCGGTCTAAGAGGATCAGAGATTCTGGATACACACAGAATGCCAGATCTTCATGCAGTGCATACTGGGATCTCACCAGAGAAGAGGTGTCAAGCATCCTGGTTGGATCTGCCAATGCTTTCTTTGAAGCAGCAGACTTCTGCTGGATTGGTGCTAACAATGCAGAGGGCAAACAGTCCTTTCTGCCTCTGTGCGGTGCTTGATTGGTCCTGCCCATTCAGCACACCATTTCAGAGCACTGGTACCTCTCAGTACTGTCGATAATGGCCTCTGCTCCCTGCAAGGTCTGGATGCACCCTTTCTGGGGCATCAGGTGGTATCTGAGGAAAGGGAGAAATAAACCTCTTTTTGGAGGGTTTCTGAAGTGATTTATTCCTCTTCTTCTGAGGGTGTTTACCCTGGCCTTCTTCATATCTCCGTTTAGTGGGGTCCTTAGATTTCTTGAAAGACTTAATTGAAGGGCTGCGGTTCTGGAGGGATGCTACCTGGAGGCTCAGATACGGTAGATGTGGAGCAGGAGAGCCCCAGGTCCAAACAGGGCCTCACAGAGAACTCCATAAGGCACCTACAAGTCTGAATTCCTGACACTGCCTAGTACACTGAGGAAAGGCATGGCAGATGTCATACCTGAGAGGATCTGTGCTTCCCCAAGGCAGTACGGACAGCTCTCGTGCAGGTCACTCAGTGGGAGCCCATGGGGGCAGGCCAGCCAGGCTACGAAATCTAGAACATTGGGCATAATAGGTGCCCCAAATGGTGGGGGAACGAAGGGAGAGGAACCCACTACCCTCAAACTAACTATCACTACAGCTACCTATCTATATATAAAATACCTACAAAACTATTTAAAATTTATTTAAGGAACCAATCATCTAGCAGGAAAGTTGGAAAGGCTACAGACAAAGAATGGTTGCATTCCAGACTGCAAGTGGTAGAATGGAACTCGAGAGGCTGTTGGCCTGCACGGCCCCAAACGCTCTTGGTTGGGATCATGGAAGCAGCGAGGGAACATTCGCAAACAGCTGCTGTTTTTGAAGAATTTCCAGTCACGGGCACAAGGTGCGCATTCGCACCCACAGCAAATACCCAGTCTAGTGCTCAAAGTAGTAGTAAGTATGGATTACCTTCATTAAGTGTTAACATTACACCCATAAGATTATTATGCAAGAGTTGCAACTCACTGGGGTTATGTGGAATACTGAAACATTTGAAGTCTTTTCAAAATGTTCCATTCCACAGTTATAAGCTTTGCCTGCCATATTAAATAGAATATTAATGTTGCTTTAGTTTGATTGTTGGTTATGGATGAATGCAAGTTCTATGTATAATTACTATACGAGTCGCTGTATTGCTCTGGTTAGGTGGTTGTTTTGTTACTGGAAAAGCTATAGATACAAAGTTTTTAAAAGCAAATAACTAACCTTTCAAATGCAGAGTCTGAAATATCAGTTTGAGTGAGATCCAGATGTTCCAAGTTAGGACAAAGTTCCAAGAACTGTCTAACCTAGCAAAGGAAATGAAAAAGAAAATGCAAATAACGTAGACAATTAAAGAGAGTCTCTCAGCCAACATGCAAATGAACACTCATTTGAGTTGCAATTCAACTTCACTGACAATACAGACTCAAGCACACCAATTATATATTATTACTAATTATAGTCTGCACACTCAAATGTATTAGTGCTGAGGATACATACCATTTTGTTAGAAACTGCAGAACTGTAGGCCAGTACTAGTGTTTTCACTGAAGTGCCTACATGTGGGAGAACATTATGAATTAAGCCATGGAGTAAATGCTTTTCCATCTGTGCTATGTTAATTGCAAGTGATTCTTCTGCAGCCTCTTCTGAAAATAAACCAAAAAGAAAACTAAGTCTTTATAATGTATTTAGAGAGATTTATAGAGTTCTTCTCCCCATATCACATTAAATACAAGATTTAGAAAAAAAAGTTACCTACCTTATGCAGCAATGATGGTTCTTCGAGATGTCTCCCACAGGGTACTCCACTGTAGGTGTGTCTGCATCTCTGTGCTGCTGATTGGAGAATTTTGTAGCAGTGTCCATTAGGCCAGCATATGCGCTGTCTCTCCTCGTGCTGTGCCACAAGGTTAGTCAGCACATGTGGGCTAACCATCCTAAGTTCCTTCTCTACCACAGAGTCATAAACGAAATTGCCAAAGTGGAGGGGAGGAGGGTGGTTTGTGGACAACTATAGGGACACATATCTTGAAGAACCATTGTTACTGCACAAGCTGAGTAACAACTTCTTCAAGTAGTGTCCCTATGGATGCTCCACTGTACGTGACTCCCAAGTAGTATCCCTTCTGGAGAACTGGGACTTCAGAGTTGGACCAGTTAAAGATGACAGTACTGTGGAGCAGAGTATGGCATCGGAGACAGTCTCTCCAGCGATTGCATAGTGTTCTGTATGTCCCATGTTGACGCTCTGCAGATCTCTGAGATAGTGACATCCTTGA
Source organism: Gopherus flavomarginatus (assembly GCF_025201925.1). NCBI lineage: Eukaryota > Metazoa > Chordata > Testudines > Testudinidae > Gopherus > Gopherus flavomarginatus. The sequence goes on along the minus strand of NC_066619.1, from coordinate 255,960,347 downwards.
AGAAGGTGACAGATGAGGAGATTGATCTTGTGGAATGTGTACAGATCAAGTCTAGGAGGTGGGGGTCACGTTATGAATTTGGGAGCATTTCTGATGCATCTCAAGACCCACATAGAGAGTCTTTGGGCTGATATTGCTGAGCTCTTGGATATTCCTGACACAGAGAGGAAAGTCTAGGGGACTGCCCGAAGGCATTTATCTATCAAGGTAGAAGGCCAGGGCTCTCCTAGCATGTGGGGTATGTAGTTAATCTCCCTATCATCTTGGTGAGGCTTGGCGCAGAAGATTCAAAGGTGAATTGATTGGTTCATGTGAAACGAGGAGGTTACCTGAGGAATTAATTTTGGATGTGACCTGACTGTAATCTTGTCTGGAAAGGAAACTGTGTAAGGAGGATGCGCCATCAGAACTGGATCTCCTATCCTTTTGGCTGAAGTAACTGCTATCAGGTCATCTTCTTTCATTGATAGGTAGGTTAGCAAACAGGTGGCCATGGGTTCAAAGGGGGAGGCCTAGTCAGCCCTTTCAGTACCAGGTTTAGGTCCCACATGGAGGTAGGGAGTCAAAGTTGAGGGAAGACTTTTTTATACCCTTAATGAATCTTTAAGAGGTTGGGTATGATGACAGCACAGAATATCCCTCTACAGGATGGTGAAAGGCTGTAATAGCTGCTAGATAAACCCTAAGAGAGTTTAGGGATAATTGTGACTTTTTAAAGGGTCAGAGCATATTCTAGAACATGTGGAAGAGTTGCTGATGTTGGAGAAATCTGTTAGGACATGCACCAAATCTGAAATCTAAACCATTTCTGCAGGCAAGTACCTCGTGTGGAGGACTTTCTACTGTGTAACTGAACCTCTTGTACTACCTTTGCAAAAGACACTTCTAGGTCCTGGAATCAAGCCGAAGCCATGCTTTGAGGCAGAGAATCTCCCTGTTGGCATGTGGTACGCCCTTCAGCTTGTGAGAGCTGGTGTGGAAAGGTCAGGATAGAGATTGGCAGGCATGTTGCGAGCTGTGTCAGATAAAAGCACCAGGTCTGTCAAGGCCAAGTAGGAGCAATCAGGATGATGTGAGCTCCATTCCTTTTTATTTTTAGCAGGACCTTCAGCAGAAGAGGAAAGGGAGGAAAAGCATAAAAGAAGGTCTTGTCCCAGGGGAGAAGAAGAGCACCACGCAGAGAGTGCTGTTCCATCCCTGCCCTGTAGCAGTAGCATGGACACTTCCTGTTCTGGTAAGTGGTGAACAGGTCTATGGATAGTGTTCCCCATTGTATAACAAGTCATGGAGTACTGACAAGTGAGTCTCCCGCTTGTCATCGTGCAGGAATTTGTGACTGAGGTGGTTCACTATCAAGTTCTGCATACCCAGGAGGTAAGTCGCGGACAAAGTGACTTTGTGAGAGATGCACCATTTCCATAGTCTCACTGCCTCCATGCACAGAGAGGGCGAACTACCCCCAGCACTCCCAGTTGCTATGGCTATGTTGTCTGTAGGATCTTTGTATGTGATCCTGTGATCAGCAGGAAAAAAGGAGCAAAGACATGCTGACAGGTCTCGGTTTGAGGGGACTGATGTGTAGAGATATCTCCGAAGGTGACCATTTGCCTTGCGTCATGAGGCCATTTAAATGTGCAACCTTCCGTAGGAGTGATGCGTTGTGGTAAGAACCAACAATGGTGATGTGTGGGAGAAGGGGATCCCTGATACATTTGTCAGGTCCTTCCACCAGTTTAAGGAATTTTTGATCCTGGTGGGGAGTGACAGGGGTTTGTCCTGTCTGTAAACCAAACTGAACCATAGTTGGAGGCATCGCATGTGGTATCACTGCCGTGCCTGCTGCCATGTGTCCCATGAGTTGGAGGCAGAGTCTGGTCAGAATCTGGACAGTATTGAATGGCGTCTATGAGCAGAGCCAGGGATAGGAACCAGTGGTGAGGTAGGAGGGCTTTGGCCTGTATGGCGTCCAGGTTGGCCCCAATGAATTCCAGGCATTGCACTGGGGTAAGGGTTGACTTCTGGGTCTTGACCTGTAAACTCAGTTCTGTGAACAAGTGTATTGTAATGCTGACAGCTTTGTGGGCCTCCTGGAGAGATCAGACTCTGAGGAGAAAGTCATCTAGGTATGGTAAATCATTATCCCTTGCAAGCATAAGTGAGTGGCTACCACTGAGAACACTTCGGAAAATACTCTCAGGGCTGAAGACAGCCCAGAGGGGAGGACTCTGTATTGATAATGGTCATGTCCCAGAGCGAACCTAAGAAATCATCTGTGAGCTGGTAGGATTGAGATGTGAAAGTAGGCGTCCTAGAGGTTGAGGGCCAAAACCTAATCTCTCTGTTCCAATCTTGGAATGACAGTCAATAAGGTGATCATTTTGAATGTCTGAGCCTTAAACTTGTTGAGAGCTCTGAGGACCAGTATCATAGAATCATATAGACTTTAAGATCAGAAGGGACCATTATGATCATCTAGTCTGACCTCCTGCAAAATGCAGGCCACAGAATCTCACCCACTCACTCCTGTAACAAACCCCTAACCTATGTCTGAGCTACTGAAGTCCTCAAATCATGGTTTAAAGACTTCAAGCTGTAGAGAATCCTCCAGCATGTGACCCGTGCCTCACACTGCAGAGGAAGGCGAAAAACCCACAGGGCCTCTGCCAATCTGCCCTGGAGGAGAATTCCTTCCCAACCCGAAATATGGCGACCAGTTAACCCCTGAGCATGTGAGCAAGTCTCATCAGACACACACCCAGGAAAGAATTCTCTGTAGTAACGCAGATCCATCCCATCACAGGCCATTTGGCATATTTACTGCTAACAGTCAAAGATCAATTAATTGCCAAAATTAGGCTATCCCATCATACCATCCCCTCCATAAACTTATCAAGGTTTGTCTTGAAGCCAGGTAAGTCTTTTGCCTCCACTGCTCCCCTTGGAAGGCTGTCTCCAACTTCCCTTTCTTCAGGGAATTAGGAAGTAATGAGAGTAGAACTCCTTGCCTCACAGACACTGAGGTACCAGTTCTATGGCTACTAACTGGAGGAGATGATTTATCTCCTGTCGTCATAAACTCTCACGAGAAGGGTCCCTGATGAGGGATGGGAAAGGGGGTCGTGGAGGGGCTATGGAGCTGAAATGAATGGAGTACCCAGATTGGACGATCTCTAGAACTCATCAGTCCGACATTACATGTTCCCAGGCAGCGCAGAACATTGCCAATCGGTGGCCAAATGGGGATACAATCACAGTTGGTTGTGTCAGTTGTGGGGAGTGGTCTCATAGACTCATAGACTCATAGGTCAGAAGGGACCAATCTGATCATCTAGTCTGACCTCCTGCACAAGGCAGGCCACAGAACCCCACCCATCCAATTTTATACAACTCCTATCCCAGGACCGAGTTATTGAAATCCTCAAAAATGGTTTGAAGACCTCAAGCTGCAGAGACACCACCAGCAAGCGACCCGTGCCCCACGCTGCAGGGGAAGGCGAAAAACCTCCAGGGCACCTGCCAATCCGCCCTGGAGGAAAATTCCTTCCCGACCCCAAATATGGCGATCAGCTAAACCCTGAGCATGTGGGCAAGAGTCACCAGCCAGCACCCAAGAAGGAGTTCTCCGCAGCAACTCAGTACCCATCGCATGCAACATCTCCCCGCAGACCACTGAGCAGACCTGTCTGGTGGTAATTCAAGATCAATTGTCCAAATTAACGATCCTATCATAACATCCCCTCCATATACTTATCAAGCTTTGTCTTAAAGCCAGGAAAGTCTTTTGCCCCTACTACTTCCCTCGGAAGGCTATTCCAGAACTTCACTCCCCTAATGGTCAGAAACCTTCATCTAATTTCAAGTCTAAACTTCCTAATATCCAGTTTATACCCATTCGTCCTCGTGGCTACATTAGTACTAAGCTTAAATAATTCCTCTCCCTCCCTAACGTTAACCCCCTTGATATATTTATATAGTGCGAGCATATCCCCCCTCAGCCTTCTTTTGGCCAGGCTAAACAAGCCAAGCTCTTTGAGTCTCCTTTCATAAGGCAGTTTTTCCATTCCTCGGATCATCCTCGTAGCCCGTCTCTGAACCTGTTCCAGTTTGAATTCATCCTTCTTGAACATGGGACACCAGAACTGCACACAGTATTCCAGATGGGGTCTCACCAACGCTGTATACAACGGTACTAACACCTCCTTATCCTTGCAGGAAATACCCCGCCTGATGCATCCCAAAATCGCATTTGCTTTTTTAACAGCCGTATCACATTGGCGACTCATAGTCATCCTGCTATCAACCAGTACCCCAAGGTCCTTCTCTTCCTCCGTCGCTTCCAACTGATGCGCCCCCAACGTATATCCAAAATTCTTATTATTAATTCCTAAATGCATGACCTTGCACTTTTCGCTGTTGTATTTCATCCTATTCCTATTACTCCAGTTTACAAGGTGGTTCAGATCTTCTTGAATAGTATCCCTGTCCTTCTCCGTGTTAGCAATACCCCCCAGCTTCGTGTCATCCGCGAACTTTATTAGCACATTCCCGCTCTTTGTGCCAAGGTCAGTAATAAAAAGGTTAAATAAGATCGGTCCCAAAACCGATCCTTGAGGGACTCCACTGGTGACCTCCTTCCAGTCCGACAGTTCACCTTTCAATACGACCCTCTGGAGTCTCCCCTTTAACCAGTTCCTTATCCACCTTACAACTTTCATATTCACTCCCAGCTTTTCCAATTTAACTAACAGCTCCCCGTGCGGAACCGTGTCGAACGCCTTACTGAAATCTAGGTAAATTATATCTACCGCATTTCCTTTATCTAAGTAATCCGTCACCTTCTCAAAGAAGGAGATCAGATTGGTTTGGCACGATCTACCTTTAGTAAATCCGTGTTGCAATTCGTCCCAATTACCATTGACCTCTATGTCCTTAACTACTTTCTCCCTTAAAATTTTTTCCAAGACCTTACATACTACAGACGTCAAGCTAACAGGCCTATAATTACCCGGATCACTCTTTTTCCCTTTCTTAAAAATAGGAACTACATTAGCAATCCTCCAGTCATACGGCACAACACCCGAGATTATCGATCGCTTAAAAATTCTCGCTAACGGGCTCGCAATTTCACGCGCCAGTTCCTTTAATATCCTCGGGTGGAGATTATCCGGGCCCTCCGACTTCGACCCATCAAGTTGTTCAAGTACGGCCTCTACCTCAGTTGCAGTAATATCCACTTCCATATCCACATTCCCGTTTATCATCCCTCCATCATCGCAAGGTTCCTCACTAGTCTTATTAAAAACCGAGGCAAAGTACTTGTTTAGATGTTGGGCCATGCCTAGGTTATCCTTAACCTCCATTCCATCCTCAGTGTATAGCGGCCCCACTTCTTCTTTCTTTGTTTTCTTCTTATTTATGTGGCTGTAGAACCTTTTACTATTGGTTTTGATTCCCTTTGCAAGTTCCAGTTCAATGCGGCTTTTAGCCTTCCTCACTTTATCCCTACATGTTCTGACCTCGGCAAGGTAGCTTTCTTTACTGATCCTGCCTTCCTTCCACTCCCTGTAAGCTTTCTGCTTTTGTCTAATCCCCTCTCTGAGTTGCTTGCTCATCCAGTTTGGCCTGCAACTCCTGCCCATGGTTCTTTTCCCCTTTCTCGGGATGCAGGCTTCCGACAGTCTCCGCAGCTGTGACTTAAAGTAATTCCAGGCCTCCTCCACATTTAAATCCACTAATTCCTCCGTCCAATCCACTTCCCTAACTAATTTCCTTAACTCTTTAAAATTAGCCCTCGAGAAGTCAAAAACCCTAATCGCAGATCTACATTTGTTTATCCTTCCATCTAGTTTGAACTGAATCAGCTCATGATCACTCGAACCAAGGTTGTCCCCTACCACCATTTCTTCTACGAGGTCCTCACTGCTCACCAACACCAAGTCTAAAATGGCATCCCCTCTCGTAGGTGCTTCAACTACTTGATGAAGAAATCCATCCGCTATCACATCCAGAAAAATCTGACCCCTATTATTTGTGCAAGTACTCGTCCTCCAGTCTATATCCGGGAAGTTGAAGTCCCCCATAATCACACAATTCCCCTTTGTGTTTACTTCATTAAAGACATTAAAGAGGTCTCTATCCATATCCCAATCCGATCCCGGCGGTCTGTAGCACACCCCAAGCACTATCTCAGGGGAAGCTCTAGTTGCTTTTTTACCCAGCGTGATTTTTGCCCAGACGGACTCCGTCTTATCCATTCCATCACATCTTATTTCGCTACATTTAATTTCATCATTGATGTACAAGGCTACTCCCCCACCTTTGCCTTTCTTCCTGTCTTTTCTGAACAGCACATAGCCTTCAATACCCGTGCTCCAGTCATGAGTACTATTCCACCAGGTTTCGGTAATCCCTATAATATCCGGCTTCACTTCCTGCACGAGTAACTCCAGTTCCTCCATCTTGTTACCTAGGCTCCTGGCATTAGTGTACAGACCTTTTAATTTTCGGCGTTTGGCGTCAGTGACATTCTTTCCCCCGTCGTGCACAAACTGTCTGCCACCAGCATCACCCGTTACTCTGGTTTCTACTCCACTATTCCTCCTTGGATCAAATCTTGGGGCCGCAAGGGTATCCCCGCTCACTTTGTTTACTTCCCTCTCCAGGTTATGTTCTGGCGTGGAGATCTCCCGAACATTTCCCAACCATCTCCCCCAACTTTCTAGTTTAAAGCCCTCTTGATGAGGTCGGCGAGCCTCCATCCTAGAATCCTATTTCCCTCCTTGCTGAGATGAAGTCCATCCTGAGCAAACAGTCGTCTATCCGTAAATGCGTCCCAGTGACCGTACATCCCAAAGCCCTCCTTGTAACACCACTCCCTGAGCCATCTGTTGATCGCCATAATCTTGTCCCTCCTTCGTCGCCCCGCTCTAGGAACCGGCAGAATCCCACTGAAGATCACCTGAGCCTCGATGTCTTTAAGCCTCTTCCCCAGTCTGAAATAGTCCTCCTTGATACAGTCCAGTGAGTAACTAGCTGTATCGTTCGTTCCCACATGAAGGATAATCAACGGATTTTTTCCCGCTCCCGCTAAGATTGTATTCAGGCTCAAGTCCACATCCTGTATCTTAGCCCCCGGCAGACAGCACACTCTTCTGTTCTCCCGATCCGGTCTAGTTACAGGCCTGTCTACTCTTCTCAGTAGAGAGTCTCCAATCACGTAGACTTGCCTTTTCTTGGTGACAATGCGATTCTCCGGTCTATCCCCCACAGCAGCTGGCCGTGATTCCTCCCGATTTGTATTTGACCTCACAATCGTCCTAGGGCTCGTACTTGATGTTGCCTCCACTGACTGCTCCCCTCCATCTGCAGGACTAGCTGCTTGCCTCTTCTTCCTTGCCGTTACTCCTTCAGCAGCTGGCTGTGCTCCATCTTCATTTCCCAACTCAGCAAACCTGTTCCTGAGTTCTATTTGTCCATCGCTGGCCCGTCTTATCCATCTTATCCGTCTCATGGCACCTTGACCTGCCTGTCAAATGTGGTGTTTAGATGCAGGGAGTTGGGACAAAGTTTGCGGACCAGACAGTTTGCACTTCAGGAATTTCCCTTTCTTCCTCTGCATTTCGTAATGGTTACGAGGCTGATATTGAACCACATATGGTCTGTGCTGAGATTGGAGACTAAAACGCCTCTTTTGCCCCGGCGTATAGATTCCCAGTGACCTGAGGGTAGCCCTGGAATGGTAGCCTAAGGTATGAAAGGAGGCATCGGTCTTTTCAGCGAAGCGCTTCATCCCCTCAAAAGGAAGATCTTCCACCGTGGACTGCATCTCTTTCGGGAATCCCAACAAGTGGAATCATGGATGTCCATCGCATCACCACAACTGTGGAGATGGGCCTAGCATCTGTGTCAGTGGTACTATGGGCCAATTGCAGCTTTGTTTTTGCTACTAATTGTCCCTCTTGTGATGCCTTTAAAGGATTCCTGATGTGCCTTGGGTAATTTGTCAGTAAAGTCACTGAGTTTGTTATAATTTGTGTAGCTATATTTGGCCATGAGTGCCTGCTAGTTGGCGACATAGAACTGCAAGATGGCAGAGGAATATGCCGTCCTGCCAAAGGGATGAAGGCGTTACCAGTCCCCGTCATATGGTGTAGCCCTGTACTGGTGCTGCTGAGGATACTGAGCAAGAGAGATAATTTGCAGCTATCAATACGCTCGCTTAGGGAACTTCCCCACCCTCTTCTTGAAGGACTCACAAGAGGAGTCCCCAACTTGTTTCTTTGACCCACTTCCCTTAGAAGTTGAAAGTTATGGGGAAGACTCATGTCTGTCAGGAGACTGAGGTCACCGAGCTGCCTCCAGGAAGATAATTTTCTGGTGGAGCTCTCTGTTCTTGCAGGATCTCAGCCAGAGCTACTGGCTGAAGGTGCACTTTTGCTGTATGTGACCCTCACCAAGGCAGCAAATACACTGAGTGGTCTTATCTGCAACGGATCGCCTCGTTGCAAGTGTGGCATTTCTTTGAAACCCAGGGAGACAGGCATACCCCACTAAGAGGAACAGGCCCTCGGGGGGTGGGGGGGGGAAGAGAGACGGGAAGAAAAATAAAGGAGTTTGGATGGTCTGTGGGTTTTTGAATTTTTTTTGAAGGGTTGGAGAAACGAACAAAGAAATAACTAAAACTACAACTAGAACTGGGGAAAACCAATTGCAAACTGCAAACAGAAGAACTTAACACACTGCTAATAGCTATGTCGCTAGCCAGGGCGGTTGAGAAGGAACTGAGGATGGTTAGCTCGCATGCGCTGGTTAGCCTCATGGCGCAGCATGAGAGAAAGCACATGCACAGGCCCAAAGGACACTGCTACAAGTTCTCTGATCACCAGCACAGGGATGCAGACACATTTACAATGGAGCACAAATAGGGACACTACTCAAAGAACCACTAAAGTTTAAAACATCTACATATCTCGTGCCTAAAAGAATGTGAATGTAAATGAAAAGTTTAACGTAACACGTTTGATGATGCACTTTAAAATTTGCTCAACTCTGGGAAGCACGTTCCAGAGGTGTGGTTTTCTAGTGGTCTATCTTACTAGCTGTCCTACAGAGATAAACCCCAGAGACGAACAAGAGCAACCAACCCAATAGAAAGCTATTACAACATTGCTCAGGAAGAAGGAGGTTTCTTTCAGATTCTGCACCATTTAGGGTTTTATAGGTTGCTACCAAAAATTCAAAATGTACATAGACACAAACTGGTAAAATTCAGAATACAGAATATTATTTGGTCATAACAGTCATCTCATTCCAAAGAATAATACAGCATTCTATACTAGCTGAAGCTGCCAATTACTTTTTCCATTGGAACTCTGTGTAGAAGATGTTGCAGTAATTAGTTACAAGTTACAAAGGCAACGTTACTGAATCTGGTTTACAAAGAGACAAAATTGCAGCCTCTGGGCCAACAGTAGAGAAAGGAAAACTATTGTGCATTACTGAAGTCAACTGGGCATCCAAGAGCACCTTTATATCTAACAGGATTCTGAGACTAAAAACTTGAAAATAGCAACATACTTTTAAAGTGAATTTTATCTTGGAACTCACATACCAATTGGACACACTCTACTGAATATGTCTTCAAGATGGGGAATTTCTGACAAATAGACCAGATTGAAAAAAAACATGGCATTGCCCTTCCCCAATGTTCAGCTCATGCTGAACTGAGTACAGAGCTGGAAATGGGATAGCCAAAACAGAGATAGGAGCATAATTCATCCAAGTCTTAGTAACACAAATAAGGTAAGATGTTGAAGCTATCATTAAATTGTGGACAAAGGACGTTTGTGTGTGCTGTGTTTTGCATACTTCACAGATATTGAAATTATGAGACACTGGTTAGGGTGACTGCTTGCTACTGCTTTGCTTTAGTAAACAAAAGGGTGGTTGCCTAACAAAATGTAGTATCATATTTGGAAACATTTTATATCCATGTAATATATAGAGGACATCGACTAACTGCTCAAGAGCCAGTGCACCTGTGTTCTTTTAATTATATTATTTTAATCTTAATTCTACAGTAGTTAGCTGAAACTGTCCAAATTCAAAGTATTTTCTGCTAGCCCAAGGTAAAAGTACACATTCCAGATTGTTTCTTCATTTATTCATAATTGTAATGTATGCACTAAAATCAATTAAGATAAAACTGTTTTTCAAAAGGAAGTTGTAGTAAGATGAAGCCCTGAAACAAACTCTTGTGTCAGAGGGCCAGTCTGAGGCCTGAAGCCTGAACCAAAGTACTTCCAGGCATTGCTAAGCAAAAGCTGGGCTGTGAGCCAGAGGCAGGTCTCACTCACAGAAGTTGGAGAGAAGAGGGTTGTTAGAAGCAGGTGCATTCATATATAAGTGCTAATAAGAGGAACTTGTGCCAAGATGGCACCTGGACACTCCACAGACATAACAAGGAACAGGCATGTGCAGGGTCAAAGAGGACAGCATGATGGATAGATCTGTTTGTCTGAAACAAAGTGGGAGACAGCACCCTAATGAGCCAAGGGGCTGTACCTCAGTACGTTAGTAGGGATGAGTAATCTGTCCTGTAACTGTACAAAAGTAGGTCCCGGAATGCACATCTTTGTCCAGCCTAGGGGGCGGTGGAGTGTCCTGCCACTGACTTAGCTGTGTCCATTGTCAGGGGGAATATATTCATAATATGTCCTGTAGAGTGTATAGGAAACTATTACTGTGCTTCGTTTGACAATAAACCTGGCTCGGGTTCCTTCGTACCTTACTAGAGTCTGTGGTTTTGGGGGGTTCTCTCAGGGTTTGCTGTGTCAGCTATCTGCGCAGAGCCGGGGCAGCACACAGAGGGAACACACACGCAGCCAACAGTTATCATCGAACAAGAGCAAAGCACCACATCAGTAGCTACTGACAACAGAAGTATCTATATTTGCCTCTATAAAATTATAGCTATATGATTACATCTTCTGGGGGGGTTTTGCATCTTCATCATGAAAAGCTGAAAAGGAATTTTGCATAGCAATTTATTCTAGATTATATTTTGCCCACCAGATTCATCTATGTCAGCATCTTCATCCCATTCCTGAAAAGCACGACTTTCATCTTTTCTATTTTTCACCCACTCCTCGTCAGGTTCAGTATCAAGGTCAGCTGCAGGACCACTGTACCAGTCACCTACTCAGCCAAATAAAGGAAATAAATGAAAAAGCACCGTAGGAAACATTTGATCTTTATAACTGAAAACTCCTGCAATTATGTGTTATATATTGGGGTACAATCCAATGATATACGTAAAAGATTTTCTATTTTCTTCAACTGAGGTTGAATTGGACTGTTATATTATAAGCATCAGGAAATGTCTATGTATTTAAAGTGAATGTTCAAAAGCATTTAGAATTTCTGAGATAATTTCAATATCTCCATTAGGTTAACCATTATACTATTTCTTAATGAGGACTCTCTATTTTTCATATTTCCCCCCTAGGGTCCAGTATGAAAATGCGAAGTAGAACTGAAATAACGGTGCGCCTCATTGAAAAAAATTTTGATTTCCTGTTTCTAAAATTCTATAACAAAATAAGTATATTTACATATACACAGTTAATTTAACAATTAGTGTAACCAACTATTGATTTACTAAGCAAAAAAACCTGCACAAAATAAACAAATTTCTTTTCTAATATGAAATCTTCACTATTTATTGGTCATGTCACTTGGTCAGAAGTTGATCAGTTCGGAATAAAAACACTTTCAACAGCCATAGCTCATGAGTTTTCAATTATACACTGCACACATGACTCAGCTGTGTAGCAAACAAGCTTTTTCCCAATGGACAACCAGTTGGATATGATGTTTCTCTTACTAATTGTGGGGAAACAGTGACATGCTGATGGTAGCTATCTGCAAAGGTACAGGGGTTTTGTTGCTTCTGTGGCTTGTACCCTTTATGGGAGTCTTGCAATACGTAAAGAGCCTCTAAAAACTTTGTCTGTACAAGAAAAGCCTGCAACGTAACAAAAATATGAAATATTTCACTTTTACTATATAATTTCTCTGAATCCGCTGCAATAAAACTACTAAAGCAGCCACAAGATCACCATTTAGAACACAAGGATAAAGAACACTATATACTAACCTTATTTCCGATTACTAAGATGTATTACCAATTAACATAATTGTTAGATCATGTATGGGTTAGCATATTACTGTTTCATTTAACTTGAGTCCATTCTTGTATATACTGACTTTTCATCACTACCAAAAAATAAAACATTAAACTAAGCTTGTAGTTGTTCCCTCTATCAAAATCAACTTCTATCACATCAAATTAAGCTGTGTAATGCCACCATGACCAAATGGAGCACCTACACTCAATTAATCTAGATTAGTTACACAAAATACTAATCTATTATATTTTGGAATCTCCAAAATCAGATCCCTGAAATGTTTTTAAAACAACTGAAAAATTCAATCACCTACCTCTGGCCCACTGAACAGGGTAAAGGTGTTTCCAAAGAGATCCAGTTTTAACCAGTTGAGACCACTTAGTGCTTACTTGACTACATCGACACAACTCCTGAGGGTTAAGGTAACTGAAAATGGTCAGCATTACTTCAGGAGGAAGATGGGTAATATTTGTGGTATGCCCTGTCACTTCAGTTTCTGAAATATAAAACGTGTGTGTTAATAAAGGGATATCAGCGTATGCTTCTGCAGTTAAGTGATAATGACTGGACTCATTTTTTCCCCAAGGTGATGCAATGATAAAATGCATTAAAGCGAACATAAGAAAACATTCAATTTGTCTGGTAATAAGAGCTAAAAGACTATTTCATATAAAAATATTCAGAGACACTGGGGGGAGCAGGCATGTTTTTTAAACATTCTATGCTATAAATGCCACTGAAGATCACAATAACTCAGTTCAACGCCTACCATTTCCTTTACAGATTATACAGCCTAATTTCCTTTCCAAAGTCTGTCCAAGAAAGGGATCTGGATGCTACTCAAGCCAGGTGGAATGGAAGCAATACTTTGTGGTAATGAAAACTTATCGAAATGGGCAGAAGCAGGATTTGCACCTTTTAACAGCACATATGCCTGACTTTGCCAAAACACAAACCACGGCTGCTCCAGGGACTTTTCTCATCTGCAGCTAGCAAAGGAAGCTGCAACTAGTCTAGTTCAATGAGGATTATGTTTTTATTACCTCCAAGCACTCAGCCTTCTTGTCTGGGGTAAGCTAACACAAGCACATCCTCTATGCTTCAAGCCTCAAATCTTTGCACTTGGCTCCCCATCTCTTCTGAGTGCAACTAACTAGTGTAGGTAATACCTTTTAAAACTTCTGAACAGTCAGGACTAACAAACAAAACCAAGTAAGTGTCTTACACAGTGCTCTAAAGCACAGGTATCATATTTCGTTTTTAGTTTCTGTTCATTCCCAACAAACAAGCAGTAGCTTTAATACACCTCATTATGGGTGAATTTATGTAAAGTAAAGTATTGTTTAAAATAATTTGTACATAACCACTAGATGCTACAAAATAAATATATCGAGAAATAGTTTCTACTGGCTGGGTAAAGTCTGTGGAATTTCTGTAAGCAGTGGTGTGAAAAATTCAATCAGTAAGGAATCAGATTTTTAAAATGAACATTCATAACAAAGAAAGACTATGAGAAGTGGTACAAATGATTTGAAGGCTAAATATTTGTCTTTTTTTCTTCTACTCCTTAGCTCTAGTCAGAAAGGGAAGGTGATACTCACCTTAAATAGGTCTTTCAGACACCAGAACCATAGAGGCAATGCTATTCTTTCCCATTACTTCCAAAGAATCAGATTTTCTCCAAAGGTAAGTGTGTTATAATGGAGTCCAGAATGTGTGCTTCCAGAATGTGAAAACAGTGAATTCTCATAGACCAGATTCAAAACCAGTTCAACTACTTTACCATTCTGAGTATCAGAGACACTAGTTCGTTACGAAAGAAAAAGTCAAAGTGATTTTTCCAGTAGCCAGTGACTTGATTCCAGAGACTGGAAGCAGGCTACAACTTCTGAACCTTATGGATTCTTACACATCAGGATCGAGCCCAGTCTCAGGTTGTACCCCAGATTTCTAATTAAGTAAGCACAGAAATAGTACCCTCAATTCATGATGTTGGCTTGCAAACATTTAGCAACTGCCTGAATATACTGTATTTCATTTAATACTGAATAGGAATGCATGTGTTTTCTTATCTGGACAATTGGACATCCAAAGACATTACTATGGAAGTGATCCACGGAACTGATCAATTCACCACAGGAATTGCTGGTGTCATCGAAGTTAGGCTTTTCTAACTTGACATTCATATTCTACAAGCTACCCAAATTTCCAACTTGTTTCCATAAAACAATTTGTATATCTAGAAGACATACTTGATGAGGCTAAGATCAGAGCTTCCCATAAAGACTGCACAATAAGGGAGATCACCCTGCAGGGTTCCACATTTAGTATCTTGGTCCCTTTGGGAACACCAATTTATTCGTATGCCTGGAGCTGAGCTTCAAGCCTGAAGTGCATACAAGACTTCAGACAAATGGTGTCCCAGAAAACTGTCAAAATGAAAATCAAGCCATGCTGTTTTACATGCCTATTTAGAGAGGAGCAAAGTCTCTTTTCCTGTGTTGAGAAGCCTCCAAAGTAAGTGCAGGACAAGACAGGGAATTTGTCCAACAAAATGTCCTGCTTGCCATTTCTCTGGCAGGAAAGGAAAATGCAATCATGCACAGGTTCACTTGATTGCCTAATTTAAGGTGTTTGTTATTCAGCAAATCTTCCTCAGATGAAATATATATATTTTGCTTTATCTCAAAAGAAAGTAGCAGAGCACAAGAAATAAACATCAGCAATGGATACCTTCTCTCATTTTTTAAAATGGCTGGAATTTATATGCTTCCTTCAAAAAAATCACATATCTTCACATATGCTTCCCCCACAAATCCACTTTAATACCAAAGCTGACTAAATTCAGGATAGAAAAGTTGTAGAAGTCTTACTAACGGAGTGGGAATTGGGGGTAGAGATGGCAGGAGCTAATTCCAGCAGGCTGTGTGTCTGCCATATCAGACTGGTCAGAGACCAAGATGTATTTTGCATTCTGATACATGATTTTATTCTGTACCAGCTGGGCCTATAAAGTAGATATTGATCAGTTTAGCGGTTCAAAGGAAGTCTCAAAACTTGTCACTGTTTGGATTACAGTCTTCAATTCAAGTTTGTTAGATTTTCATGAACTGACTTAAGTAGGAACAGCACCTTCTTTATCCTTGGTAGTCAGTTTCATGAGGATGTGCTGTATTTACTATCCCATTACAATTTTCCTGGTGTTGTGGAACAACACCAGCCTCCTACTAAGCTGACTAGGCTACCTTTTCAGCTATAAATATTTTTTACATTGAAAATTTTATTGATGCTCCAACATTCAGATTAAACGAGCAACTGGCCCTTATCAAGTGAATCATCCTATACTAAATTTCATAAATGAAAAGGTGGTGTTTCAGAACTGTCCAAATTTCATTCTAAAAGTGAGGATGAAATTTCACTGTATTCAGTCATTCATCTTGCAGAAACATTTTTCCAACCCTCTCCTTCTCTGCTTATCCTCCCCTCCTGGCTCCTTGGACAAGGAAGACCAAGGGGGAGTTCTATTACTTGGGATAATGTCAGCTGACTTAACTCTTCTGCTCTCTTGAGGATATCAACTGAGAAACCTCCAGACCCTGCCTTCAGGCAGTGAAGGCAGGGTCTGGAAACAGAAAATACAATCTGAAATTGAAGCATGAATTTAAAAGTTAAATACCAGACTCCGCATGTTTGCTATAATTTGGACAGAGCATTACCAAGGGAAGAACGAGATATCCTTGAAAACACACCCACATTGAAACTTCTAAAAACAGCAACATTCTTCCCAACACATCACTGCAATTTTGAAGAAAGACATCATTTTCTAAGATAAAAACCATATAAAAGCATTCAGCAAATGTACAGTGACAACTCTTCACTAGAGTGATTTTAGTGGATTATACTTGCAAATTTAAAATTGCATTTGGTTTAATTAAAAATGGTTCACCTTGATCTGTTTTCTCATCCACAGAGCTCTTCAGATGATTCCAAAGGCTAAGACCTCTAACAAGTTCTGCAGCTTCCTTCTGTGAGCAGTGTTGATCAATAACTTTCTTTTTAATATCCTTCAATTCTTCGTAAGTAAAATATTCCATCAACATGGGCTGAAAAACCTAAACCAATAAATGCCAGTTATCCACAATCAAAAAAAACCCACACTGCTGCCACAAAGTGTTTAAAATGATATATATAAAACTTATCTAATTTAATATTTACAACAGGAGTTACAAAAGGAACAACATGATGCACAGTAATGAATGCCAGGTGAGGAATCTAAAATTCCAGAATTCTAATCCCAAATCTGCAAACATCTGATTGCATGGCCTTGGGCAAGTAAAATCATTGTGGGTGTGTCTAAACTTAAAATGCTTCAGTGGTACCATTGTAATGCTTCAGTGTAGACAACTACCTACTTCGCCAGGAGGGGGTTCTCCCATCAGTGCAGGTAATCCACCTCCTCAGGAGGCGGCAGCAGCAGCAGCAGCAGCTAGGTTCATGGAAGAATGCTTCTGTGGACCTTGTGCTGTCTACATGGGGATTTAGGCCATCTTAACTATCCAAGGTTGTGGATTTTTCTGAGCGACATAGCTGGGTTGGCCTAAATTTCTAGTGTAGACCTGTCTTGTTTCTTCAGTTTCCCCATATATTAAATGGAGCTAAGAATATGTGTTTAACTCAGACATTATTATTAAGATCCTCATGTAGAAGTATTATTATTAATAATACATGAGAGGTCTTCTCTCTTGAGCAGATTTGGGAGGCTTTACTCTCTCCAAGGATGTTTCCCAATTTTTGGAAACACATAAAACAGAATCAGACTGGCAATACCAGTCTGTACATGTCAAATATAGGCAGCAGCTTGAGAAAACTGTTTAATTCATAGGCCACTGGTTTATAACTTCAAACATTTTTTGGTTTTGCTTTTAACGTTTGTAGATCTTCGACCAGTTTTACTATATCTTCTTTTGGAGAAGCTATTTTAAAATAATAATATATTTAAAACATATTATGCTTAAAATTTAAGAAAAATACACATTGTATGAAATAATATTCTCAATACATTTAAAAGTATTCCTTAAGAAAAAAAGGCATATTTTTTTAAACACAGAAAGAATGCATTCCTAAGATACCACAGTCATGGTATGAATACCTAGAAAAACTGTCAAATTAAAATGGTCCGTATACATCACTCATTATTCCCATAATTTTATACTGAAAGTTTAAATTATGGAAACAAACTGTTCAAATATCTTTAAAATTCCATGTTCCATTTACTAGTGAAGCTCAGAGGCAACCTATACATCAATTCAGCCATAAGATAAAAAGCAAGTGTGCTTTGAACTTCTATAGTAGATGTCATATATTCTTCATTTCTAATCCAAAATTACAGTGAAATCCTGTACAATTCACTCAGTGTAAATACTTCTTATCAAAAAGGCTAGTCATGTCACTATACCTGGAATTTTAAATTATTTAATAAATATTAGAGACAAAATGAGTGAAGTAATATCTTTTCTTGGACCAACTTCTACTGGTAAAAGAGACAAGCTTTCCAGCTTACACAGACCTCTTCTTTGATTCTCAGGACCTGAAGACCAGCAGTTCCAAACAAACATTCAGAGAAGAAAAGTGGTTTAGCTTTAAGAAAAGTTCTACGTACCTCCTCCTCCTCTTTCATGTGAGGAAGGAAATCCCTGGTGAAGGCTTCCAACCTCTCTTTCAGCTGTTTAGCATAGTTTAGCTGTTCGTATTCATTCTGAAAACAAAAAGTATGATTTAACCAGAAAAGCTCTCCATAGGGTTTAAGAACTGAAAATTATATCCATATCTCCCATAGCTCTCAAGATTCTGCCTTTCCAGAAGTGGCTGTGTTAATTTATAGAACATACAAAAAATGGTTAAACTTTTAGTATAGAGATCATTTGCATATTTCTTACTCTTGTAGATGTCTTCTGCACTAAAAAAGGTGTAGTTTATTTCTTCTGTTACAATCTAAAATGCATGATGTCATTAATCATAAACAGCATAACCTTGCTAACCCCAGGTCTACAAATCCTGAAGAACAGATCACAACATTTCTCAGAGATGCTATAGGTTCATATTAACAATTTAATTATTTAAAAAATACAGTACACTATGCTATGAAGTACCACAAATAAAACTACATTAGTCATCATAATAAACTACGTTCTGTGATGAATCATCCTTTTTTTTTTAAAAAACTCTTGTTTGTTCACTTCTTTGTTATTTCACAATAGGTCAATAATCCATCGCTAGTCAAATTAACAAATACTTTATTGTAATTCTAGTCTACTTTGTTATCACATATGAATTATCTGACTTCTACTCTAAAGTAATTGCAAGGTTCACATATAAGTATTAAGACTGTTGTAGATTAAAGCCTACCAATCTGACACACCAAAAAAGTGTAAATTAATAAATTTAATCTAAATAATTTACATGGGAAATTCTGCACAAGTTATAAACTAGCTTAGCTTTGTATTTTAAATATATAAACTCTACATGAATTAACCGAATATCCCAGTTAAATAACAACTTGTAGTTTCTAACTAAATGCGCCATATAAAAACTTACTTTGAAAGAGTCAGTTTTTAAAATAAATACTTTACTTTAAACGTTGCGGCTTATTTCCTAACTGACCTTTCTCATCTATGAATGTTACCCTTTCTGTATTCCCGTAATAAGAATCTGGCCCTGGAGTCTGTCCAGATTGTGACAGAGAAGGAAATTCTCTACAGTGAATTTTGCAATAGTACAGGAAGGAGACAGTAACCCAACCTTGCATCATCAATTTTTTTTTTTTTTTTTGAGTACAGTTTGGTGTTCTTTTCCTGTGTTGAAAATGAAAAGTAAACAATGCAAGGCTAATATCCTTATTCTGTTGGGCTATAATACTCAATAGGTGGACTGAGAAATTTCCAGTACTGTGTATGATAGCCAATATCAGTAATGTGGTCATGGGCTCAGATACAAAAAAAAAAACTAATGCAGGAGAAGAAACATGCTGAAATCTTTTCTTAAAACTGATTTCTACAAACAAATGTATCTATTCAAAGTTAACATAACAACACAGCAGAGAAAAACACAAGTGCAGTTCAGCCTGTTTAATTCAAACCAGATCAAATAGCCCTAGGAAAGTATTTACCAAAATTGTCCCAAAATTCCCATTTCTCCTTTTAGGTTAGTTTTCTACATGAGAAGCCAGTAAAAATTGATGACAATATCTGAGAAGCAAGAAGATGAAGATGGGGGTTGGTTGTTAAATGGTTATTTCCTCACTTTGTCATGTTAATTTCAGCAAATTGTTTTCGAAATGTCAGGCTAGATTCACAAAACTGTGGTGGTACCCTCAGACCCAGTGGTTAGGACACTCGCCTGGGATCCTGAAGCAGGGATTTGAAGCCAGGTTTACAACATCCCAGGTAATTCCCTAGCCCCCAGACTATTGGCTATTCTGGGTAGGTCCTTCAGAGTCTCCCCAGTAGAAGCCATTTCACGTTGTATAAACAAACATTCACTGGAGCAGGGACTGAAACCTGGGGGTTCCCCCCCAGTGAGGGCCCAAAGCACCAGGTTTCACATCCATTTTCTCTCTCTCTTTCTCTCTCTCTCACTGGACCAGTTCATGATTAATTATTGATATGAAGTGGAACTGCTTTCACAAGAGAACGAGCAAGACCGACACCAGAATAGCTAATAGCCTAGGATGTGAAAGACCTGGGTTCATGTCCTCGTTTCAGAGCAGGGTTTCAAATGTACATCTCCCACATGAGTGCCCTAACCACCAGGCTATTGGGTATAATGTGGATATCCCCACTTCTGTTTTGTGAATCTAGCCATTCATTACATTTGTTTTTATTGAAAAATGGTTAAAAGTGCCCAAAATTTAAACAAAATGTTTCACTTGGTATCAAAGAGGGCTTTTTGTTTTGTTTTTACATGAAATGAAGTTTTCCAACTTCTTGATTAATTGAAAACAAAAAAAAAGTTTGGGGTCCACTTGAAAAAAAAAATTCCTTCAATTTTTGTGACCTGCCAATGATCAAAAAAAAGTTTTTTGCCCAGCTGTAGTCAGTAGTAAAAAGCACGTAGGTTACATATGTCTGATAACAACTTCCTATATGGGCAAAGCTCAGAAGTAAGAGATAAATCACGCTCAGATTAAACATCAAGCTGCACTGCGTTTCCACTATCAGCCCAATTCTACCCTCCCCCATCCCAGTTTCACAGTGTGTCATACTGGCCTCCACTGGCAGGTTATGCCAGGGGCTAAAGTAAACTATTTCTACATAATGTGAGCTGAATTGGACAAGAAGTTCCCCAAGTATGACAACCCTAGAAATACGTTTCTCACCTTTTTGACACTCAGTAGCAACAAAAACACAAAAGGAGAGAAAAACAGTCTGCTTGACTCCTTTTACTGAGACCGAGTGTCCAGATCAACATTTAGTGACTATGATCAAAAGTGATAAGTTAACATTTTTAACCTAACTACAGAGCATCTGCTTTGGCAAGTTTAATATAGGACCTCAAATGATCAATGGAGACCCACGTTTTCATTCCAAAAAGTGAAGTGAACAAAAAGAAGAAGAAAGAGAAGGGCACAGCAGAGGAAATTCCACATTTGGAATAAAAAAGGATTTGTCAAAAGGTTGATTTGAAAACAAACCAAGAAGATGGCAATCATTTACAGCTACTCAGCATTGGAATGTTAGTAGCAGTCCTGGGCAAAATGGATTAGAGGGCCAAGTGCAGGAGAAGTGAAGGACCATAATAAATGTAATTACCTCCATACAACAGATGTGTATATCTTTAGAAAACAAAGAATTAGATTACTCAGGCTTTTGGGGCATGTTATGAAAAGATTTATGGTCTCAGTAAGCAGAAACCAGTGTATATTTAATCAAGTAACACAGCTGTTAAATTAATCTCATTTTAAATTTTCAGGTTTGAATTTTGTGATTTCAAAGAAAGTCTCCAAAATTTCTCCTATATAATACTTACCAGTAATCTTCTAGGCTTTCCTCTGTATTCATAACTATTCTCTTTACAAGAACAAAAATATTGTGTCAGTAGCATTTTGCTTTGTTGCATTTTAATCTTTTATCTGTCTAATATATAGAGGAAGATATCTAATTTATGTTCAAGTTATATATATAAAATGAGAGAGAAAAAGATTTAACAGCTATGCTAAATGATGAAATTTGCACTGCAGTTTCTGCTTACTGAGATCATCAAGTTGTAGTAACATGCTAAGAAAGCTTAAGTATAAGCCAATTTTTTGTTTTCTAAAGTTTCTCATCAAATAAATGAAGCAGAAGCAGACCAATGACTAATATTAGCAAGATTCCCTTATTACACAATTAAAGGCTAAACAACTACTTCTTTTAGCCTATTTTTGGCAGCTTACCTTCACACTCTTCAGCCCTTTCTCAAAGAGACTAAGCATCTCTGAGAGTTTGTTGTCCGAATGAACATTATATACAGTCCGACTGCGCTGCTGAAGTAAGCCAATGATGTATTCATTTTCAATCTGCTCATGCATTTTAAATTCCTTGAATGTGGCATACAGTGATTGCAGAAGAGCCCGAAAATCATTGTTGTTGGAGAAGTTGGTCTTGGAAAGCTAGAAGAAAGATAGGTTAATTGTCCCTCTGGATTTTTTTAATCCTTAAAATTCAAGTTAGTGTCTAAAGTAGTATATGCAACTCCCATTGCTCATATGTAGGGCTCTATCAGATTCATGGCCACGAAAAATGCTTCACAGCCCATGAAATCTGTTTTTTTGTGTGCTTTTACCTTATACTATACAGGTTTCAGGAGAGAGAGACCAGTGTTTCTCAAATTGGGGGGCCTGACCCAAATGGGAGTTGCAGGGGGTCATCAGGTTATTTTAAGGGAGGGGGTCACAGTATTGCCACCCTTAATTCTGCACTGCCTTCAGAGGCAGGCAACTGGAGAGCGGTGGCTGTTGGCCAGGCACCCAGTTCTGAAGGCAACACGCTGCCAGCAGCAGCACAGAAGGGTGGCAATACCATACCATTCCACCCTTACTTCTGCGCTGTTGCCTTCAGAGCTGGGCGGCTGGAGAGTGGTGGCTGCTGACCGAGGGATGAGCTCTGCAGGCAGCAGCGCAGAAGTAAAGGTAGCAATACCATACCAGGCCATCCTTACTTCTACGCTGTTGCTGGCGGCAGCTCTGCCTTCAGGGTTGGGAGTCCAGCCAGCAGCCGCTGCTCTCCAGCTGCCCAGCTCTGAAGGCAGCACTGCTGCCAGCAGCAGTGCAGAAGTAAGGGTAGCAATACTGCAACACCCCCCCACACACACACACAATAACCTTGTGTTCCCCCTTTCCCCCATCTTTTTTGGTCAGGAGCCAAACAAACAATTACACCACGACATTTCAGATTTAAATAGCTGAAATCATGACATTTACAATATTTAAAATCCTATGACTGTGAAATTGACCAAAATGAACCGTGAATTTGGTAGGGCTCTACTCATATGCACTGTTTGTCCCTCATCCCAGCTTTAAATTCAGTGGGTAAATGACCCATTACATAAGATGATACTGATAAACCTAAACTAAAGAAGCTGAACCATATAATGGAGCAAATAATTAAGCAAACAATTTGAAAACACCTAGAAGATAATGTGATAAATAACAGTCAGCATGGATTTGTCAAGAACAAATTATGTCAAATCAACCTGATAGCTTTCTTTGACATGGTAAAAGCCTTGTGGATGGGGGGAAGTGGTAGATGTGGTATATCTTGCCTTTAGGAAGACTTTTAATAATGTCACACATGATCTTCTCATAAACAAACTAAGGAAATACAACCTAAATGGAGCTACTATAAGGTGAGCGCATAACTGGTTGGCAAATCGTTCCCAGAGAGTAGTTATCAGTGGTTCACCGTCATGCTGGAAGGGCATAACGAGTGAGGTCCCACAGAAATTGGTTCTGGGTCCGATTCTGTCCAATATGTTCAATGATTTAGATAATGGCATAAAGAGTACATGGGAGCTACTTTCCATGAAGGAAAAAAAAAAAGCTGGGAGATGGGTAGACATATCCTCCTGGCTGCTAGGCAAAAGGAAGAGGAAGAATATCTGATCCCAACTCCTCCTTGGAGCAACAAACGGGACGACAGAGTTTCTTCTCCTTTTAATCAACTAGTGTGGACATTGGACACAAGCCATCAGCCAGGGCTCTGGGCCAGCATTCCTGGCAGAAATCCCTATTCTTTTTCCTTACCTAGCAGCCAGGAAACCGATCTATGCCTTTCATCTAGTATTTCCCCCAGACCTCACCGATGAGGCTTCTTCATGCTTGTCCTTTGAACCTACTTCAGAAAGAGCTTTTATTCCTCTGGGTAGTCAGTATGCGATAAGTTGGAAGGACCTGAAGCTTGTAACACCAAATATTTAGAGCTGATAGTTAAGATTTCTAGTGTGTTGATGGCTATCAAACCAAAAAAGTTATCCTGAAGCTCTGAATAACCATAGCAGTACAACATACTAAATATGCATATACACTGTGTTAGAATTGCTAGGCTAGCCATAATACTTCTGAAAATTTTACATTCATAAAAGGAAATGCAATCATAATGCTGTATAAAGTTTTATTTAGATTTAATAATGCATTATCCAGCATGTGACTTGAGCATGTGTCCCTGCATGACACCGATAACAAAAGATAAAGACTTTTCAGGTGAAAAGAGCAATAACAGAAATATTTTATTTTACTTAATCATGAGAAATGGGAAGAGGGGAGCCTACATGTATAACAATAATGATGACACTGCCACACCTAAACTAATAGTTATTTCTTATGTATGCAATCTTTCCCATAATTTACAAGGCAATTCAAATTCTGTAGAAGTGTACGTATGTGATTCTAGTTTCCAGTGCCATATTTTCACTTTCTTGGCAACCATTGTGATGCAAGTGAAACATGCTGAATGGCTGACAAGCACAGTAGTTACGCAACTCCAGGTCAGCACAGCCTACACTGCATTACAAGCTGTACTGTGCAAATGAGCGCAACGATTCTGTCACTTATTCAACGTTTACCTAACCTCAATAGAAGCAGTCAACAGGATAAAGTTAAACTTCTCTTAATATATTTTAGCTGAACAGATTAAGGACAAATACACCTCTACCTCGATACAAAGCTGTCCTCTGGAGCCAAAAAATCTTACTGCGTTATAGGTGAAACCGCATTATATCGAACTTGGTTTGATCTGCCAGAGTGAGCAGCCGCCCCCGCCCCCCGAGCACTGCTTGACTACATCATATCCAAATTCGTGCTATATTGGGTCGCATTATATCGGGGTAGAGGTGTATGTACACCAGAGACATATACATTTCATTCTACATTATTACATGGTGCTGCCCCAAATACAAATAGGAGCCAAGATCTCATTTTTAGAAACCCTTCTCTCTAGAAAAATTCTGAGATTAAGGGATGGAGGGATCAGTCTCCCTGTCTACTGCAGTATTTCCTTCAGTCCATGGTAGTCTCAGGACTTCTCACTCTGGCCATGGGGTAGACATAACAATACCACATTTTAGCCGTGGCAAAGACTTGAGATCCCCCAGGCTTCAGAGTTCCTGTGCTCCAGACCCAGCCCCAATCCCCACAGCGCTATTTTTAGTGGTCTCTCTGCACATCTAAGTTCCCTCTAAGTTGCACAGCCACACGGCAGTCTATTACGCATTGCGCAGGTGCTCAAGGCTGCAGCATGGAGAGATGCTTCTCCCTCACCCTCGGACAAGCTGCCGAGTGAGGTGCCCCTCCCCCAGCCCCAACCCAGCCCTGGACCTACCACAGCCAGGGGGAAGAGGCACCCCTCCCTTGGCCCCAACCCAGCCCAGCTCTGAATCTGCCACAGCCAGGAGAGAGGTGACTATCCTGCAACCCCAGCCCCAGAACTGCTGCAGTGTGAAGAGACACCTCTCCCCTCCAGCCCAGGTGCTGCTGCAGGGAGAGGGAACTTGGGAAGCTGGGGGGAGAGAGAGTCCTCTGTCCCCACTGTAACCCTGGGGCCACCTGCACCTCAAAGCCCTCATCCCGGCCCTACCCCAGAGCTGGCACCTCCAGCCAGAGTCCTCACGCCTCCACCCCGCAACTCCCTGCCCCAGCCACGAGTCCCTTCCCACACTCCAAAACCCTCAGCCCCAACACACGAATTTTGTTGTTATGTGCACCAATATGGAGGTGATGTGTCAGACATCACCTCCATACTGGTGCACATAACAAAATTCATTCTGCACAAGCATGGGAAAAATTAGAAGAAACACCACACACTCATGTGAGTCCATTTACCTGGACTGGGAGGCTTGCTCCTAGCTGGCGTATAGACATATGTTTAGTTCAAAAACTGACAGTACACAGGACTGGAGGCAAAACCCCTAGAAACTTTTGGATTTCTCCAAACCAGTCATCAGAAAGAGATCTAGTTCATTTAGATATCAAAGTCAATCTTAGGATAAGGTTGGGAGAAGATAGGCATAATCCAAAGACTATCTAAATAAAACTGACAAAAAGGCAGGACCAAAGGAAGACCCTTTTATTACAAAAGAAAGTTTGTGTTCTAACTGCTATGTTTCTCCTTAGGATATAGCCACCACACCTTTTTCTGGCACTTGGAAGGATGATTCAATGCAAAACAATGGTGGTAAGATCAATAATTAGAATACATATAGCACTCTACATATCAAGACTCTGGACAATTAAGAAGATAATCCTAGTAGCATGCCAGTGTAAAGAAATTATTATCCCTATTTTAGAGAGGGGGAGATGTGAGATCAAGTACAAGGCTACACAGCAAGTCAGTGGCAGAGCCAGGATTAGAATAAAGCAGTTCCTGTCTCCCCTTCTTGAGCTCTCTCTAATAACCACATTTCTCCTAGCTCAAGGAGTATAGCACTCCAAGTTGAAATAACATTGAACTCATTTTAAAATTTTCCCTTACCTATTCCTCTACCACCACCTTAATTTATTAAGTGGATTTTTAAATAATGATTTTCCTTACGCTTTCAACATTTCATTCATCTTGGACAACGAAGACAGACTAGTCAATTTCACACTCCGGTTGTCATGTGTTAGTAAAATGTAGTAGTGATGGCATAAGCTCACCAGAGAGGAAGGATAGTCTTGTGGTTGAGGCATTGGTTTAGGATGGTAGCTGAGGAAATCTAAGTTCAATTTCTGACTCTGCCACAGAACTCCTGTGGGAAAGCCATTTAGTATCGCTGTGTCTCAGTTCCCCCATCTGTAAAATAGGAATAATAGCACTTCCCTACCTACAGGGATATTGAAAGGATAAATACCATATACATATCTAAGATTTGAGAGGCATTCAGATATAGTGATGGAGGCCAGATAAGTACACAAGTTGATTTACAATGCTGTAAGAGTGTTGGGTACTACAGTGGCATAGCTGCAGCTTTAACTAGTAGTGCCCATAGTCTAGATGCTTCCTACACTGACAGAAAGATTTCCTTCCATTGATGCAGGAAATCAACCTCCCTGAACAGTGGTACAAGAGGTACGTCCACACTTAAACTGCAAGAGCAGCACAGCTGCTACACTGAAGTTGTGCCAGTGTAACATCTCAGTGTAGACACTCACTACAGCAACAGGAGAGAGTCTACTCCCGGGAAAATTCTGTGCCACTGAAAATGCACAGAATTAATGTCCGCACAGATTCTCTCCCCTCCCCCTCAGCAGAAAATACATTCAGCTGGAGAAGTGCTGTAGTTATGCCTTTCCTCTACTAGGGGCTGCTGTGGCACCAGAACAGAGAACAGCTGCTCCCTGGCAGGAGCAGCCCTAGCTGCGGATAGGGAAGAGAAGCAGCTGCATTCCTCACAGCACCCTGACTGTGGGGCCATATCAGGAGGTATAAGATATGAGAGGATGGACAGCATGGGGCCCATGAGGTTCCTGGGGGAGGTCACAGACTGGAGTTCAGAAAGCTGGTAGGGCAGACTGGAGTGCAGGATGAATGGGAGCAGAGGTGCAGGGCCACATAACAGGGAGGGGAGTGTAGGGCCATATAGCGGGGCGGGGGGGTGGCTGGCTGGCTGGCTAAGTAGGGGTGCAGGGACACCAGGTGATGGGGGAGGGGGTAGAGAGTGGTTGAATGGGGGTGCAATGACATATGGGGACAGGGGGAAGGGAGGTACAGCGTAGCTGAGTGGGGGTACAGGGACACATGGGGCCAGGGGCAGGAGGAGCAGCTGAGTGGGGTGCAGGGACACATGGGAACAGGGAGGTTCAGGGACAGATGTGTCTGACTGAATGAGAGGGCTACACATTGGCCGGTGTCTGCATGGGGGAGGCTCCCCGCCCTCCCCCCAAAAAACCCACAGCCTTCCCTACTTCTCCCTCCCACACCCAACAACCCTCAAAGTTCACACCCAGACTCCCAGCTACTACTTCCCTCTCCTTCAGCTCCTCGGTTACCCCTGATTCCCCCATACTTTGCACTGCTTTTGGAGGCAGTGCAGGAAATATGTTTCTGTATTGTAGTTTAAATGAATTACTCAAAGTTCTGTATTAATATGCCCAGTAAGCAATCTGTATGTCAAAAAACATTTCCTGAATCTTTTTTGTTGTCTATACTGTTACAAACATACGTGGACAAGTATTTTGAAATAAATTACAAATATAATATAAACTAGTGCGATTATATTGCGTTGTTCTGATAAAATATGCAGAATTCTAAAATATTGTGTGCAGAATTTTTAATTTTTTGGCACAGAGTTCCTCCAGGAGTAAGATTCTCCCATTGCTGTAGCTAATCCACCTCCCCGAGAATTCTTCCATTGACCTAGCCCTGCCTATACCAGGGGTTAGGTGAGCATAGCTACGTTTCTGAGGGGTGTGGATTTTTCACAGCCCTGAGACACATAGCTATGCCGATGTAAATTTTCAGTGTAGACCAGCCCTTCTGTCGATCTAGACATGTCTACCCTGGAGGTTACGTCAGCTTAACCATGGCATTCAAGAGTATGAATTTTTCACATACCTAAATGGCATAACTAGGTCGATCTAAATTTTAAGCATAAATCAAGCCTACTGTACCCTCTGATAATTACATCTGCACAGCTATGTCAGTTAGGGCGTGAAAGAAAACACCCCAACCGACATAGTTAGGCCAATATACTCCCACGTGCTTGTCAACGTAGCTAACTTCTGGGGACGTGATGTTCCCATGGCAACAGAAAAACCGCTTCTGCTGGCACAGGATGCATCTACACTACAGAGCTATGCCAGAGTTGCTTTGCCAGTACAGTCTCCATAACAGACATATCCTTAGATCTATTATTTCCAGTCCCAACAGCAGAAAGGGGAGGGGAAGAAGAAAAAGCTTGAGAATAACTTGAGGATAACAAGGACTCTTCTTTGCACAGTCCTGGCCAGAGGTCTCTGCTCTGCTAGGCCAGGAAACTGTAGCCTCCCCAGTACCTTGTGCCTGCCAGTACCACGGTTCACCAGCTCCACAGCTGTGCAGGGAGTCCTCTGCTACTCTACTGTCATGGCCCTCATTCCTGTGGCAGCAAGACTACAGAGGGCTTCTTCCATGACCTTCGCCACCGAATCCGAAGGTATGCACACTGTTATCAACTGTTTGGAGGGCTGGGTTTTTTTGGTTTTTTGTGTTTTTTTTTTTTTGAAGGGGGGGGTGTCACTTTCAGTGTGTCAGCCGAAATCAATGTTTACCAACAGTTATACATTAAAATCAAATTCTACCAAGCCTAATTTTAACATGCCATTTCTCATTGTAGAACAGTATCTTAAATCTTAGAAGTCATTAGATTATCAACTAGCCATGATGTTTAACATATTCAATAATTCTCAATATTCTAATTTTATGTAACACCAGTTAATGCTTATGTAACACCAAGGAATTCAAAGCACTTTACAGGCATTAGTGAATTTATCCTCACAACCACCTTGTGCAATGGCTAAATACTGTTATTTCCATTTTACAGATGAAGAAACTGAGGAACAGAAAAAGGACAAGGCTCAAGGTCACACATCAAGGGCCTGTTTCTGGGCTCCATGGTGGAATCTTTACAGTAGCTCAGCTTCTAGGGGCTGCAAAGCCACTTTAACCAGTCATTAGAAATAACTGGAGCTCTAAGACAATATATTACCTCCCCACTCCCAAGCATAGGGGTGCCAGATGAATGGTAAGAGAATCAGCTAATCCACCTAACACTCCCAACTGTTCAGATGCATCAAGCCACCATAAGTCAAAGCAGCCCATCTTATGCTATGCCTACTGTGATATGCAGGACAGGATTTGTCCCAAGTCCGTGACAAAACGCTAAATAGAACTCACAATCTCAAAGCCTGTAACTCAATAGATACAAGGCTGTCCTCCCTTACACATAAAATCATCAAATGATCTGTGATTCTATGAAAGGCTTTAGTAAAGTTTAATAAAAAGTCACTACATTTAAACAAATAAAGATTAAGGTAGACAACATTTTTGTTTTAGAAGCGCTGATGATTATGCAGATAATTTCAAAGGTTGGAGGGAGCACAGCAGAGATGGAAACAAACATTTCAGTAAGTCTGCTGATTTTATAGGAGGATATTTCGCATCATTTGCCAATGCAGCTGTTGGGCAGAACTACTCAAAGCAAAGTAACTATCAACTGAGTGCAGTCTTGCACTGAAAAATCGAGCACAGCAACTCATTCTGGTTTCATATTTGTACCTCTCTCAGTAGCATGAGAGACTATTAGGAACGGTCTGCACTAGGATTTTTCAAAGGCCTAATTCTCAATAGGTGCAGCTCTACCAGTGGAAACTATAGTGAACATATGACAGCTATTTTTACCACTGATGCCTGAGCTTTGTCTACGCACTATAGTTTCACTGGAGGAACTACACTAGGAACTAGCAGATCTAATAATTTACAAATAAAGCTTTTAGGCTCTATATCAAATGCGTATGAAGGATGAGGATCAGGAGCGAAAAGAAAGCAGTACCAGGGCATGTTTCCACTGCTATGGTGACTCACCATTACTGAAACTGCAGGAATGCTTCTGTCTCCCTTTGTCAGTCAGCCAATTCCCTAATGTGTGTCTCCAAGACAGTCATGTTGAAAGGGGACATCGAGAAAATACCCCAATTTTGCTTAATCCCCCATTTTGGGAGACATTAACTGCAAATACACACTGAAAACAAAGATATTCTAACAAATTGCAAAGTAAACCCTGACTTTAACGAGTTATTTCAGACATTATGCAGTGTGTTGTGGGATAATTGCATAATACCTGAATAAATACGGCAAGACACTAATTATAGCCTCTGACTTTAAGACCTTCTCTTCTCTCCTCCTGCTATTACTGGTGGCAGAAGCAGAGATGGTGATGAGGCCATTACTACTGGAAGTAGGGTGGATAAGGAAGAAGGGAGGCCCTGCTAAAGCTAAAACTGCTGGGAGTGGGGCTGGGCGAAGGAGAAGCTGCTGAGGCTGGAGCCAGGGAAGGCAAAAGGCAGGAAGAAAATGGCTGAGTGACTACAGGAGAAAACAAGAGGCTGTTGTGGCTGGGATGAGGAAAATCTAGAGCTGCAGGTGGTCTGGAAGGACAGAAAATGATAGGGAGGAAAAGGGGCTCTAAAGAGGTGAGAAAAAAATTTACTGCTAGACAGCTTTGGCGGGAGTGGGAGAAGAGAACAGAGGTACCAGTTGCTGCTTAGGAGGTTTTGAGGGTGGAAGGAGACAGGGTTGTGAGGAGCCAGAGAAGAGGCTGATTCTGAAAAATTCTGATATTGTAGGTTCGCTGGTTTCTCCCACATTTTATAGACCTCTGACTAACATGAAGACAACACATCTGAAAGGTTTTTATATTAGAAACTGGTTGCAATTTTCATGTGTGAATGAAAATATTCTAAAGAGATCCAAGAGAAATGATGAAATCAGTGTTATTTTCTAATACGCATAACGAGAAGTTGTAGGATTGTCCAGAAACCAAGATTGGAAAAGAAGTGAATGGAGTCACTGACAATGGTAAGGGGCATGGCTAGTAAGTGGATTCAACAGTCTTAAGATGTTGAAGAAGGGATAGTAAATGAAGTTGTGAATTGTAGGGAGGCCTGATTTACTTAGATCTAGAATCTTCTGTAAGGACATCATTCTATATAGTTAACTCATTTTATTTTTCTGTCTTAGTAGTGTTGAATTTCCTTCGTGGTTGTTTCTCATTCTAAAACTAGTTAAGTGTGAAGGCTGCTGATCAACACTGTATTATGTTGCTTAGAGTTCAGTTATTACCAAGTATCACTGCATGAGTTTCTGACTCAACATGCCTACAGTTGAATGAAATAAAAGGAAATGAGCGAGAACTGAAATAATGGAAAGAATTTTTCTAAAGTAAAATGACAATATTGTTAAGAGGTGTTACGCAGAAAGACAAATTATTTGGGCTCATCTTAAATGCAGAAAAAAAATCAGTTTCTTCACAATCAAGTGTGTCATTCAACAAAAGTTTGTCTTTGAAATAGAAGATCAGAATGTTGATTATTTTGAGAACCTGAATAGTGAAATATTTTCAATGCCTGTGTGGACACAAAAATGTAGCCACAATTTAATCACGAAAACCCCCCATCCAAGCCTTCCAGAAGCATTTCAATTTCAGTTTCAGTCAGGAGCATTTTTCACCTCAAAATTCGGCAAAGATTAATCTGTGATTATGTTGTAAGAACTAAAAGTAAAGACACTAACTTAATAAATTGCCCTCAATGTAAAGAAATGGAAAGATGCTTTGATCTTTAATGTGCTCCTCCAGACAGATTTAAAAATGTACAGGTTAACATATAATGTAAACAAAAATTAGTGAAAACTAAAAGAATCAAAATTGACTACCATGATTGGTAGAACATGGAAGACAACCTGAGAATAATTACAAATAATTCATACAGCGAAGCCTGATTTGATCTGATTAACAAAGAACTGTAACCTCATAAGAGCAAAAGTCAAAAAATTCCAGAGCAGCTAGGAACTTTTCCACATCTAGCCAACATGACTGATCTCAAATACAAAGGTCAGAGGTTGAATTCAGATAAAGAAGCAGCTGAAATATGGCTAAGAGAACACAATCTTATATATCTTCCTCCTCTTCTAACGCTTAAAATGGTAAGTCCAGATTTGGCCCCATATGTATTTCGTGAAAGTTTGTTTATTGCATGAAAATGTTGGAAAATTAGAAGGCAAACTCACAAGACAGGATAGTTGAATTCAAGATTGTCAGTGTTTGAGAACCCACACTCCTATCCAACCAGTTCAGCATCACTACAGCGTGCTTTTAGGACAGTCTGATTAATTTGGTAAAAACTTTGTAGAAATGTTGAAAAAGCAAGTACATTAATAAAATTGTGAGAGCATTCCAAAACTAATATTAAAGTGTTAAGGCCTAAGCCAACAGCACTCAAAGGCTGTGTTTTACAGTCAGGGTTTCTCAAACTTTTTCATAGCATGGAGAACATTTTAGAGATTGTCTCACAGACCCCCCCTCTCCACAATGCCTGTACCTGCAATAGTAAAGACCACCAGACTGGCCTCTCACAACAGGCAGATCAATTGTGACCACATAACATGGCTGTGAAAACTACAGAGGTTACTTACATGGAGAAGTAACATTAAGAAAGTATTTAATGGATTCTTAAAAGTGACCATCAATGCAGTTTTGCAGCTTCAAATGAGAGAAGTCAACATTACAAGCAAGCGATGCCAGCAGCTGCTCTGCAGGCCACCACAGGGTGAGCAGACCAGTTTAGGAACCTCGGATTTATAAAACTGCAAGCTTTTCAATGTAAACAGTGAGCCTTTTTTTGTCTGAGAAATTCACTTCATAGACATGTCACAAACAGACTCTAATCCTGCAGTGGATCCTTGCATGGGACCCTGATACCTGCACAGAGCCCTGTAGCCCCAACTCCCAGATGGGAACCCTAGTCTGTATGTCACCTCAGCTTATAAAATGAGAGGGGTGGGAGGCTCCAGAAAAAGCTCTGTTCTTCCGGCTGGGAAAGATCCGCAGAGCCTTGCTGGGGTTCTCGGGGGCTGGGAAACGCACACTAGGGAGGAGAGAGGTGGTGCGGGAGAGGACGGGGACACCCCGCAGCGAGCAGTCCAGCCCCGCTGCCGGGAGGAGCGGGGGCGGGCGGGAAGCAGACGCAGCTACGGCTGCTGGGGCAGGCGGAAGTTGTCGAGCTCGCGGGGCTGGCGCGAGAAGCAGCGGCTGCTGCGCGGGGATCGGGCCCGAGCTAGGTGCTCAGCAGCCCGCGAGGGCCGCATGGCCCTGCCCTATCCCGGGGGGAGGGGCGGTGACAGCTGCGCAGTCAGTAAATCCTCCCCAGGGGGCGTGTAAGTCCCACCCCACTCCGGCCGCGGGCTCCCCGCGCTTCCCGCCCGGTACCTTGTCGCAGTAGAGCCCGACCAGCTGCTTCATCCGCCAGTGCGGAGCCGTGAAGACATCCACCTCGTCGGGGAAGGGAGCCATGTTCTCCCCATAGAGACTCGCCGTGCCCAGCGCGAGCAGCACTAGCCGCGGCAGCGACAACCGCTCTGCGCATGCCCCAACCTGCCGAGGCCGCTCAGGGAGCAGCCCTTGCCCCCCGTCACGTGACAGGGGCCCCCTGACTCGCGCCTGCCGCAACGGCCGCAGTAGCGCTTCCTGGCGTGCGCGAGCTGTTTGCTGACTGGCTGTTTCCGAGGGCGCGGGAGTGGGGGGCGCGGCCCCGCGCTGACTTCCTTGCTCCCGGTCCGGGCCGTCTGTAGCACGCTCCGCTAAGGGTGGGGGGTGGTAACGCACGTAGTTGCCACCCCCACTCCCACCCCCCGGGCTATCTGCAGCTTGTGCCCCCACCCCCGGGCTGCCAGCCCCACTCCCACCCCCAGACTACCTGCAGCCTGTGCCCCCACCCCCGGGCTGCCAGCCCCACTCCCACCCCCAGACTACCTGCAGCCTGTGCCCCCACCCCCGGGCTGTCAGCCCTACTCCCACCGCCAGACTGCCTGCAGCCTGTGCCCCCACCCCCGGGCTGCCAGCCCCACTCCCACCCCCAGACTACCTGCAGCCTGTGCCCCCACCCCCGGGCTGCCCGCCCCGCTCCCACCCCCAGACTACCTGCAGCCTGTGCCCCCACCCCCGGGCTGTCAGCCCTACTCCCACCGCCAGACTGCATGCAGCCTGTGCCCCCACCCCCGGGCTGCCAGTCCTACTCCCACCGCCAGACTGCCTGCAGCCTGTGCCCCCACCCCCGGGCTGTCAGCCCCACTCCCACCCCCAGACTGCCTGCAGCCTGTGCCCCCACCCCCGGGCTGCCAGCCCCACTCCCACCCCCAGACTACCTGCAGCCTGTGCCCCCACCCCCGGGCTGTCAGCCCCACTCCCACCGCCAGACTGCATGCAGCCTGTGCCCCCACCCCCGGGCTGTCAGCCCTACTCCCACCGCCAGACTGCATGCAGCCTGTGACCCCACCCCCGAGCTATGTGCAGCCTGTGCCCCTTTGTTGGGCTGCCAGCCCCACTCCTTCCCTCAGGCTGCCTGTAGCCTATGCCCCTCGCTGAGCTGT
Organism: Gopherus flavomarginatus; assembly: GCF_025201925.1. Lineage (NCBI taxonomy): Eukaryota > Metazoa > Chordata > Testudines > Testudinidae > Gopherus > Gopherus flavomarginatus. The sequence goes on along the minus strand of NC_066619.1, from coordinate 255,925,531 downwards.
CAGCCCCACTCCCACCCCGGACTGCCTGCATCCTGCGCCCCCGACCCCCTGGCTGCCTGCAGCCTGTGCCCCCTCACTGGGCTGCCAGCCCCACTCCCACCCCCGGACTGCCTGCATCCTGTGCCCCCACCCCCTGGCTGCCTGCATCCTGTGCCCCCACCACGGGCTACCAATCCTACTCCCTCTCCCGGGCTGCCTGCAGCCTGTGCCCCCTCGCTGAGCTGCCAGCCCCACTCCCACTCCGGGCTGCCTGCAGCCTATGCCCCCTCGCTGGGCTGCCAGCCCCACTCCCTCCCCCCTGCTGGGCTGCCAGCCCCACTCCTTCCTGCAAGCTGCCTGCAGCCTGTGCCCCCAGCCCCGGGCTGCCTGCAGCCTGTGCCCCTTCGCTTGGCTGCCAACCCCACTCCCTCCCCCAGGCTGCCTGCAGCCTGTGCCCCTTTGCTAGGCTGCCAGCCCCACTCCCATCTCTGGGCTGTCTGCAGCTTGTGCCCCCTCGCTGATCTGCCAGCCCCATGCCTGCCTGTTGGGCTGCGGCCCCCCCATCTCCAGCCAGCCCCTATCCCCACAGAGGGGCAAAGGGTTAGAGCATTGGATTTTGGGGGATCTCACCTGTTCCCACCCCATAGATCCCCTGGTGCACCATGCAGGGGTTGCTGCCCTGGCTTGCCCCACAGCCAGTGCAGGAGACGCTCAGGGGAACTGATCAGGTCAACATCTGGCCCTCAATTAAGTGCATAAGCATTAGTAAGTTTAGCTGACACTGGGAACAGCAGCTCCCCTCTCTGCACTGCTGACATCAAGGAGGCCCACACAGCCCTGAAGTTTATGCAGAATCAATTGCAGGAGTCAAGTGTACTATCTTATATGTTAAGTGGCCATTTCTGAAATGTTTTGGGAGATACTCAATGGGAGTAGAAGGCACTCATCATATTGCTGAATCCAGTCCTTCATGGCCTAGTACATGAGCCTGACACCCCCACTCCACCCCCAGGCCACTCAATTTACAATCTCTGTCAGTTGGATGGGGCATTATTTTGTAAAGTCTCATTCAACTGGGTGAAAGCTTAGAGGTTGCATTATTAAATTGGATGTGATACCATGGTTACCAATACCTGAATACAAGAGATGGATGTAGAGGACATGCACAGTGTGATTGGAGAGGACAATCCTTTTTCCTAAACTGGAGTGGGGGATCCAATGCAGACCCCAGCCCAACAGCTTTTCAGTATTTCTGTGCCACGTAAGACGACAAAGCAAGAATACCCAACAGAGGAGGTAGAGATGCAATAGCTTACCCTTTGGGAACTGTGTTGACATAATATCCTTAGACTTCTGTAAAGACATTTGACTTAGTACTGTGCAACACTGACTAAAAAATTTAGCGCTACACAAAATCAATGCAGCATATATTAAATGTATTAAAAACAGCTGACAGATCTCAAAAAATAACTGTGAATGTGGAGTCATCATCCAACTGCGGTGCTTCTAGTGAGATCCCAGTGCTAGACACCATCATTATAGATGAATTGGAAGAAAATATAAAACCATTGTTGGCAAATGAGCAGATAACACGAAAAATGGTGGAGAGATTAATAAGATCAGATCAGATGTACAGAATGATCTCGATCAGTGTTTCTCAATGACTGGTCCATGGACTAACAATGTTCCCTGAGATATCCCAGATAGAGTTTAGAACAGTGGTCACCAACCAGTCGGTGACTATCTCTGACAGTGTAGTGGGGCTGCCACTAAGGCAGGTTCCCTGCCTCCCCTGGCCCAACGCCACTCCCAGAAGTGGCCAGCATGCCCCCTGGGGGCAGGCAGAGGTCTCCGCATGCTGCTCCTGCTTGCAAGCACCACCCCTGCAGCTCCCATTGACCAGGAACGGGGAACTGCAGCCAATGGGAGCTGTGTGGGTAGTGCTTGCTGGCAGGAGCAGCACCCGAAGTCACGTACCCCCGCGGCACAGGGGTGCATTGGCCCCTTCCGGGAGTGGCATGAGGTCAGGGTAGGGAGGGAACCTGTCTTAGCAGAAGCCCCACTGCACCATCAACCAGGAGCTATCGGAGATAAGTGCCTCCTGGCAGGGGCCCGCACCCCAGTTCTGAGCCCCCTCCCAGAGCCAGCACCCCATATCCTCTCCTGCACCCCACTCTACCCCAGCCCAGAGCCCCTGCCTGCACCCAATCTCCCTCCGAGAGCCAGCACCCCATACCACCTCCTGCAACCCAACATTCTGCCCCAGCCCAGAGCCCCTGCCTGCACCCAAACTCCCTCCCGGAGCCCACACCTTCTCCTGCACCCTAACACTGTACCCCAGCCCGGAGCCCACGCCTGTACCCAAACTCCCTCCCAGAGCTTGCACCTCTCATCCCCTACTGCACCCAACCCCCCTACCCCATACTCAACCTCAAGCCCCCTCTCACACTCCAAATCCCTCGGGCCCAGCCCTGAGCCCTCACCCTCACCTCCTCCTCAACTCCAACCCCTGCCCCAGCCTGGTTCAAGTGAATGAGGGTGGGGGAGAGCGAGTGACAAAGAGAGGAGGATGGAGTGAGTGGGGAAGGGGTGGGGTAGATCCTGAGTTGCACTTAAATTCTAAAAATGATCTTGTGCATAAAAAGATTACAGACCAGTAGTTTAGGAAGACAGCAGGCTGATCCTTAATATCAAAAAGGTTGAGAAACACTGATCTAGATCACTTGGTAAGTTGTACTTCAACAATGTACTTTTTAATACAGTCAAATGCAAGGTCATACTTCTGGAAACAATGAACATACAGCACTCTTACAGGATGGGGACTGTATTTTACAAAAGGGCTTAGAAGTCCTGGTGAATAACCAATGCAACATGGAATCCTGTGGCACCTTATAGACTAACAGAGGTTTTGGAGCATGAGCTTTCGTGGGTGAATACCCACTTCGTCAGATGCATGTAGTGGAAATTTCCAGGGGCAGGTATATATATGCAGGCAAGCTAGAGATAATGAGGTAGTTCAATCAGGGAGGATGAGGCCCTGTTCTAGCAGTTGAGGTGTGAAAACCAAGGGAGGAGAAACTGGTTTTGTAATTGGCAAGCCATTCACAGTCTTTGTTTAGTCATGAGCTGATGGTGTCAAAGGATTTCCGGGTTTGTGGATCTTGGGTAGTAGATAGAATAACCCTGGTCGGGGCTCTAAGGGTATGTTGATTTGTGTTAGTGTAGGGAGTGTCTTGAGTAGATGTTGCACAAACCCGGAAATCCTGGACGCTCCATCATCTCGGGCATTGGTACCCTCACTGAAGGACTGTCTGGATATGTGGACTCTCTACTCAGACCCTATGCCACCAGCACTCCCAGCTATCTCCGTGACACCACTGATTTCCTGAGGAAACTACAATGCATTGGTGACCTTCCAGAAAACACCATCCTAGCCACCATGGATGTAGAGGCTCTCTACACGAACATCTAACACACAGGTGGAATATAAGCTGTCAGGAACAGTATCCCTGATGATGACACAGCACAACTGGCTGCTGAGCTCTTTGCCTTTATCCTCACACACAACTATTTCAAATTTGATGACAATATATACCTCCAGGTCAGTGGCACCGCTATGGGCACCCGCATGGCCCCACAATATGCCAATATTTTTATGGCCGACCTGGAACAACGCTCCCTCAGCTCTCGTCCACTCACGCCCCTTCTCTACCTACGCTACATTGATGACATCTTCATCATCTGGACCCATGGGAAGGAGTCTCTGGAAAAATTCCACCACGTTTTCAACAGCTTCCACCCCACCATCAACCTCAGCCTGGACCAATCTACAAGGGAGGTCCACTTCCTAGACACTACAGTGCAAATAAGTGATGGTCACATTACCACCACCCTATACCGAAAGCCTACCGAACACTATGCCTACCTTCATGCCTCCAGCTTCCATCCCGGGCACATCACACGATCCATTGTCTACAGCCAAGCACTGAGGTACAACCGCATCTGCTCTAACCCCTCAGACAGAGACCAACACCTACAAAATCTCCACCAAGCATTCTCAAAACTACAATACCCGCACGAGGAAATAAAGAAACAGATCAACAGAGCCAGACGTGTACCCAGAAGCCTTCTACTGCAAGACAAACCCAAGAAAGAAAACAACAGGACTCCACTGGCCATCACATACAGTCCCCAGCTAAAACCTCTCCAATGCATCATCAGGGATCTACAACCCATCCTGGACAATGATCCCACACTTTCACAGGCCTTGGGTGGCAGGCCAGTCCTCGCCCACAGGCAACCTGCCAACCTGAAACATATTCTCACCAGTAACTGCACACCGCACCATAGTAACTCTAGCTCAGGAACCAATCCATGCAACAAACCTCGATGCCAACTCTGCCCACATAGCTACATCAGTGACACCATCACAGGACCTAACCAGATCAGCCACACCATCACTGGTTCATTCACCTGCACGTTCACCAATGTAATATATGCCATCATATGCCAGCAATGCCCCTCTGCTATGTACATCGGCCAAACTGGACAGTCGCTACGGAAAAGGATAAACGGACACAAATCAGATATTAGGAATGGCAATATACAAAAACCTGTAGGAGAACACTTCAGCCTCCCTGGCCACACTATAGCAGACCTTAAGGTGGCCATCCTGCAGCAAAAAAACTTCAGGACCAGACTTCAAAGAGAAACTGCTGAGCTTCAGTTCATCTGCAAGTTTGACACCATCAGCTCAGGATTAAACAAAGACTGTGAATGGCTTGCCAACTACAAAACCAGTTTCTCCTCCCGTGGTTTTCACACCTCAACTGCTAGAACAGGGCCTCATCCTCCCTGATTGAACTACCTCATTATCTCTAGCTTGCCTGCATATATATATACCTGCCCCTGGAAATTTCCATTACATGCATCTGACGAAGTGGGTATTCACCCACGAAAGCTCATGCTCCAAAACCTCTGTTAGTCTATAAGGTGCCACAGGATTCTTTGCTGCTTTTACAGATCCAGACTAACACAGCTTCCCCTCTGATACAATGCAACATGAACTTCCAGTGTGATGCAGTGGCTTCAAGAGCAAATACCTAACAGTGAGAGCCTAAAGAAGCTCAATCTATTAAATTGTTTAAAGAAAGGATTCAGAGGTAACTTAAATCTTGCAGAAAAAGGCATAATGAGATCTTGTGGCTGGAGGCTGAAGCTAGGTAGACCAGAAGTAGGGCACAATTTCTTTAACAGTGAGGGTAATTAACCATTAGAACAACATGCAAGGATTTGGTGGAATCACCATCACTTGAAGTCTTTACATCAAGAGTGGATATCTGTCCAAAAGATATGCTATAGTTTTACCAGTGGTTACGGGTATGATACAAGAATCACTTAGTGAAGTTTTATGGCCTGTGTTATGCAGGAGGTCACACTAGAACAGGGGTGGCCAACCTGTGGCTCCAGAGCCACATGCGGCTCTTCAGAAGTTAATATGCAGCTCCTTGCATAGGCACCAACTCCAGTGCTGGAGCTAGCGGCACCAACTTTCTAATGTGTCAGGGGGGATGCTCACTGCTCAACCCCTGGTTTTGCCACAGGCCCTGCCCCCCACTCCCTCCCCTGAGCCTGCCAAGCCCTCATGCTTCCCCTTCAGAGCCTCCTACACACCACAAAACAGCTGATCCGGAGGTGCGGGGAGGCACTCATTGGTGGGGCTGCCAGTGGGTGGGAGCTGCTGGGGGGCTGCTCAAGTATTACTGTGGCTCTTTGGCAATGTACATTGGTAAATTCTGGCTCTTTCTCAGGCTCAGGTTAGCCACCTCTGGACCAGATATCACAGTGGTTCATTCTGGCCTTAAAAGTGAGTGAAATCCTGGTTCCACTGAAGTAAATAGCAAAATTCCCGTTGACTTCAATGGAGCCAGGATTTTACCCTTTGAGTTTAAGCCAGGCTTGGGGCACTTGCAGCCATTGTGGATACTATATTGATGTTTGAAGTCAATCTACATGCCATGCTCCAGAGATCTAGGGAAAAGGAGTCAAGTGAAATCTGGACAAATGCATCATAAGACCAGCTGAAATACAGTATATTGATTACTTTGTCTCAGGAGTTTATCAAGACCAACAGTGCAAAAAAGTGGCATCCATTTCTGAGGTAAAGCTACCTGAGAATCATGCTTACCTGGAAATATATTGGGGATGGCAAATCACCTTGCCAAGTTTCTACCACAATTTGTGGAAAACCTTGGCCCCACCAAGAGTTCTCCTAAAGAAAGATGATTAACAGGAACTGTCTTCATCAAAATGAATCAATTAACCTACTAGCGCAAGCATATAACTAGAGGGTTAACAGTTCAGGTCTTCAGTGAGGATTTAGGTATGTGCTATTACAAGAAAGGAAACCAATGGTTTATATCCCAGGTGTTCACATCCACAGGCAAATGACACAGTTGTGAGCATTTCCATCAATATGTAGAGGAAAGAAAACTGACAATGGAGCTACATTGATTTACATCTGCTGAGGATCTGGCCAAGATCTTATCCAGGGCAGACAGTGGGTGGAGAATGAATATATATGTATATGTAAATCGATTTGTTCAATACACAGGAAGTTAAGTTTAATCCATTTGATTCTGAGTACAATTGATTACAGACCATAAGGCAGTTTTCTTCACCAGGAATACTTTATAATCTGTCTTATCAGAACACAAGTTTTGTTGCCAAAATCCATGGAGAAATGAAAAGATATGGACAATACTTATGTCACCTATACTGATTGTGTTGCAAGACCATCTGAGAGTTAGGATGTGTGAACTCTTGTTGTGAAGTTAGTGCTTTAATTGTTGTGTGTTCCTTTGCAGTTCCCCCTTTGCAGTATTGTTGTAGCCATGTTGGTCACAGGATATTAAAGACAAGGTAAGTGAGGTAATATCTTTAATTGGTCCAACTTCTGTTGCTGAATGACACAAGCTTTTAAGCTACACAGAGCACTTCTTTGGGACAGAAGTTTGTCTCTTTCACCAACAGAAATTGGACTAATAAAACATATTACCTCACTCATCTTGTCTCTCTGTTTATTCTTGACATTGTTATTTCAGCAAATTGTGCAGTCAGTAGAAAAAGGTATGTAAGAGGTGTAACACTGTTTGAAATTAAATGGTATTAAAATATTTTCATTAGAGCAAATTGCCATGTTCAGTATATTGTAGGATTGCAATGAGTATTCAGCAAATCTGAATTTTTGTTAATGGTACATTAGTGATATGTTTAGAGGGGATGTAATATTATCTAATAGTCACAAGATGGCAATAGTACAAATAGTTTTACAAGCTGGATATTTTAAGGACTTTTAGCCCTGCACTAGTTCCAGGAAGCTGTTGCATTTCACAGTAAAGTTCATTTTCTATCTGATTCTGCACCTAGAATCATTTAAGTGCTGGTGCACAGCCTATATTGATACACAAACATAAAACTGCAGTCTTCTCTTTTCCATTTGAACATTTGATTATTTTATTTCTTTATGATTTTGGTTCTCAAAATTTCATGATGAAAAGCTTCTTCTTGTCTCTGTTAGTAGGTCTTCTTTTCAGTAAAGACTACGTTAAACCCACAGAAATAGATGGGAAGAAGAAATGGAAAGGTGAAGGTACCACACCTAACCTGGAGAGCATTGTAATTGGAAGGTGTTATGAATATATTAGAATTGTGAATCCAAGTATTGGGTAAGTACTCTTCTCTTTCTGAATCAGTCTCCACACTTTAATGGTTTTACAAATCATGGGCCTGATACGACAGTCTTAATCATAGGAGTAGTCCTGTTGAACCCAACAGCTTTGTAGTTGTTGAGAAATCCAAAATTCATTTTTAAGAAATCTGGTAAAAATAAATATATTAAAGAGATTGGGGCAGGGGAGGAGTGAGCAATATTGTCAGGAATTCTTCAAGTTTTAGCTGATCTTTTCTTTTATACTTTAGGGACCTTAATGAAAAAAGTCAAAGGGATGGGATATTTAATTTAATGCTCTTATGCTTTATGTTGTAACATGTGAATTTTTGATAGCAAAAACCTGGCCGTATTGACATGTTTCTCATAGTAACTTAAATTGTATTACATTAACCCTAAATTCTAGTTCCAATGAATGATACAATAGACTTGTGGACCCATATGAATAACAATGGTGAAAATGTTGGAACTGGTGAGATGAGACTTAAATAGGATTTTAGCTGAAATTGGTGTGACCCAGGGTTTCATTAGAACATGTTTTAAACAAAGACTAAACATTGACTGGAATGTTTAGATTAAAACAAAGCTTATGCACCTTTCTGACAAAAAAACAAGTGTCTTGTTCTAAGACACTCATCTGTTCTGAATAATATAACATTTTCTAGGAAGGGTGGAGAACAAAAAGCTAGTTCCAAGGAGATTAGAGCAGAAGGCTTCTGGAAAGAAACTAAGAAAGATTTCTAGAAGAAAGAAACAAGGAGAAACAATGTGACAAAGAGTATCAGAATGAAAGTAATAGATATAAATCTAGGAGTCCTTGTGGCACCTTAGGGACTAACAAATTTATTTGGGCTTAAGTTTTTGTGAGCTAGAACCCATTTCATCAGATGTATGAAGTAAAAGATACAGGAACAGGTATAATACATGAAAGGATGTGGGTTGCTTTACCAAGTGTTAAGTCAGTCTAAGGAGATAAATCAATTATCAGGATACCAAGGGAGGAGAAATTGGCCCATTACAGACAGTTGACAAGAAGGTGTGAGTAAAAGTAGGGAGAAATTAGTATTGAGGCAATTAAGTTTAGGTTTTGTAATGACCCAACCACTCCCAGTCTTTATTCAGGCCTAATCTGATGATATCTAGTTTGCAAATTAATTCCAGTTCTGCAGCTTCTGTTTGTGAAATTTTTTTGTTGAAGAATTGTGACTTTGAGGTCTGTTATCGAGTGACCAGAGAGACTGAAGTGTTCTCCTACTGTTTTTTGAACGTTATGATTCCTGATGTCAGATTTGTGTCCATATATTCTTTTGCATAGAGGCTGTCCAGTTTGGCCAATATACATGGCAGAGGGGCATTGCTGGCACATGATGGCTTATATCACATTGGTAGAGGTGCAGGTGAATGAGCCCCGGATGGTATGGCTGATGTGGTTAGGTCCTTCAGTAGGGGATCAGAATACTTTTGATTTTGTATTACATGCTGCTCAGACATGAGACAACAAGCAATGAAAAGAAAAATATGCAGTAAATGAATTGTTCAGGCATTTACTTCTAAACTTAAATTCCTATTGAAGTCAGTGAAAATGTTAAGTGGTGACTTGATTACAGTCTACAAGTACCTACATAGGGAAGCAATTTCTTATAGTAGAGGGGTCTTTGATCTAGCAGAAAAAGGGATAATGAGCTCCTTGAATCCTATGTTTCAGTTGTAATATAGGGTCACTTAGAGATTTTGATCGCTGTGGCCAAACTCTGCTACAAATGCTTCTTTTGGGGTTAGAACATTTCTAAGTGATAAATCCCAGTTCTACAGAACTGCATAGCAAGTCTCATTATGAATACTATGCCATCCATGGTATTTGCTGAATTATTGTAAAAGTCTAGCTGAATAATCCTAGTCCAAATTCTCATGTTTTAGATACTAGTTGATGGGCTAATGATTTCATTAGTTTATCAAAAACTTCCCCCCACTTTAATAACCTTAGTTTTATTTCCTTTTGGGGATTGTGGGAGGTTGTGAACAAAGCACATATTGCTGGTCTGCCATGGCAAAATAATATTACCATTTGTTTTAATTATTACAGTGAGAAGAACTGTACAGAGATATGGGAAGCTTTCAGAAAGGCTTTTATTAATAAGGATCCTTGCAACATTTTACCATCAGACTATGAGTTATTTATTAACCTGGCACTGCACACAATTCCACCTAACAAGGTACTGATTATCAACTGTATGTTAATGATCAGCTATCATGTCTCCCCTGACTTAGCATTCCAAAATTGACCAGATTTGATATGGTGGACCATGCAATGATTTTCTGACCACTTTGTGGGTTGCAGACCAAAAGGTTGAGAACCAGTGTTTTAGTCCTTGACCCTACAGCAATGAAGTGTCAGAGCGATGTAATATGGTTTATAATTATTTGCTACAATACTGAAGTTGCAGCCAAATAATTATGATTTTAAGCTGGTCAGCACTATTACAGATAAGTATGTGTCCAGTTAAACAGCTGAAAATGTATAAAAGCCCTCAAAGCACTTTAATTAAACCAACCTCAAAACCTATCTTATGCATGTTTAAGAGTAAATATCTTAATTCAGCTCTGTCAAGTGAGCTCTCTAATTTCAATGTCACCATTGTGAAGGGTATGTTTATACTAGAAACCCTACAGTGGCACAGCTGCACCATTGTGGTATAGAAATTACAAGGACAGGAGAGGTTCTTCCATTGCTATAGTAAATCCACCTCTCTGAGAAGCAGTAGCTAGGTCGACAGAAGAATTTTCCCACCATTTATCAGTGTCTGCATCAGGGCTTAGGTCGACAATTACATTGCACAAGGCATGTAGTTAAGCCAATCTAATTTTACAGTGTAGATCAGACCTTAGTTTTATTTTACTTGTATTTAGGGCTTGTCTGAATGGCAACTTGTGCACAGCAAGTTGGGGAGTAAATCTACAGCATGCCAGCCTGCCACACACAAAGTGGTCATGTGGACCCTGCTGCCACACACTAGAAATTCCATAGTGCTACTTTCAGTGCATGGCAGCAGGGTCCACATGGTCACTTAGTGCACTGTAGTTTCACACTCTGGCTTGCTGCACACTAAGTCTCCATATACACAGGTCCTTAGTGTCTATATGCCTAACTTTTCCTAAACCTGTCAGCTCAAGTCAGGCAAATTCTAGAGGCCTAGAGTCTTTCTATGGCTCAAGCTCTGTTCTCACAGTGGTGTAAATCCCCCCCAAAAAATCCACTGTCAAGTTATGCCAGATTTACGCCATTGTGAGTGAAAACTTTGTCCCTAAAACTTTATTAGTTGAAGTATATTTAATTGATGTTAGTTTGATTAGAACAAGCCATCTGTGAGATTCTGAAGTATTTAGAAATAATTTCAAAACATGATTTAAAATGTTTTCCCAGCCACGCAGCAGTGATGGCATCATGCACACACATCCAAAAGACAGGTTTTTTTTTGTTTTGTTTTCTTTCCTTAGTCTCTGTTCTGGGAAAATAACCATCTGCTGGTCACCAGCTATTCTGATAGAACTCGTCGCTACATGCCTCTGTGTGATACTTTAATTGGTTCATTTGGAGATTTCCTGAACTGGTGTGGACAAGCAAACGATACTGGTCAGACAAGAAATGATGATAATAAAAAGTTTGTTATAAATTCATGGTGGGGCTAAAAAGATAGTGATTGCTTTGTATTGGAGATATGGGTCTGATTCTGCTCTCATACTTCAGGGGAGTTACTCCTGGTTATGTGGGTGAGTGTCCTGATTCTCTACTGGCTTGTACTGTATAGACGTTTACACTTCAACTGCAGTTGAAGCACACACTCTGAAATTTGGACGGAGGTGTTGCAATGGTGGATTTACGTCACCTTTTCATTTCCCGGATCCTGGGGCTTTCTGTGCACCAGACCAGTTTCATGACATGAGTTAGAGCAGTTTCCACAGACTGTGCTTTGAGACCATAGCATGTCATTGTTTGTACAAAATGTAAGGGCTAGTGAAAAGGAAGAGAGAAATGGTGCAGTACTGTCATGGATGTATATCCTATTGGTTCTCCAACCATGCAGAACCTAGAACAAAAAACACATACAATATATATTTTAAAGCCACTTTGGATTTTCTTTTCCCACCTGTCATCATATCTTTAATAATGAGCACTGTGTTTCTTCCCACAGGATTTAATTATGATTCCTGCCCTAACACAGAAGAGTGTGAAAATAATGCAGTAGAATCTTTCTGGAAGATTGCATCAATCACTGTAAATCATACAGTTTACATTCATTAAGCATGTCCATGGATAGTTCAGAAAGCTTTAGTAGGGCCAAAAATATTTTTTCTGGAGTTTTTACCTCTAGCATAGGCATACCCTTAAGGCCTTGTATTGACTAGAACTTAAAGGTGTGATGTAAGGAGGAAAAACATAAGGTTAACTACCTTGTGTGTTAAAAATGCCACCTACCCACCCACCTCAGTGGTTGGAGGAAGATGACTGGGCAGACAGTGAAAGAGGGCTCCAGCAGCAAGAGAGGGAGACACTCAATGAGGGACACTGAGTAGCTCCTCCCTCCTCCCCTACACACCCCTTATAGTCTATGGCACCTATTGGCCAGCTGTAGGGACGGGTGCTGATTGGCCTGCATCCCCCAGCTCAGTGATTTGACTTGGAGCACAGACCATGTGAAGCCTCTTGCACCAACCTTGCCATGGAGGGACCACTTCTAGGGTTGAGAAGACAGATCACCTTTTATAGCCATTAAGTTCTGGTCCTCTCTACTGCAACTGCCAACTAGTTAACCAGTTTTGATGGTGGTTTTGCAACTTGGGCATTTTCACTTATGGCCCCTGCCACTGGCCATGACTACTTAGTTAAAGCACCAATCTGTATATAAAAATCTACAGGGGATATTATAAAGAATAATCTTCTGTTATCTATTGCAGTATGCAAAGCAGAGCTCTGGGGTAATATACGTTATGCTGAATGGTTCTGCGATAGGGGGTGCCTATCCAGTCAAAGGGTAAGAGAAATAAAATAATGCTGTGTTAATATTTTAGAGTTTGATTGAGAAAAAATCAAACGTTTGGCTATTGTACCACACAAAGCTGTGGAACTGAATAATTTTCAGAAGTCTGTGGCCTCAAAGCCAATATTTTTTTTTAACTAGACCTGGAGTAAAATTTTAGAAAACCCTTGGGTGCTTGTTGTGCAGAGTTCTGTATTCTAATTTGTCAAAGGCAACAGAAGTAAAACTAGGCTGTTATACAACATTGTTTATAAAAGCAAAAACACTGAATTAGTCCAAACAAAAACGTCTACTGATACCACCCAAGGACTGTGTTGAGATTATGATGAGTAAACAAGAGAAGAATGAAATCTGAAATTAATGGATGAAAATTGCCATGTCAGAAAGTAGGCCTAACTGGAAGACAAAATGATGACATGGAAGGGTGATTCCACCCATCACCCCATTTTACGGTCCTTAAAGGAGACTTTGGGAGAAAGAGATCAAAATGCAAGAGGACAGGAGACTGAAAGGAGAGAGTTCAACTATCATGGCTGCCACCCCCATTGTCTCATGAGATCCTAGGAATCTACTGTTACACTATTGGGCCTGCATTACCCTGATCAGAGAGCGCTGTCCTGACCTGACCAGAACAGAGAGAGACCCAGATTAGATACTTCAGCAACTTCATCAATTTCCACTAAATCCTGAACACCACATGGAATGTGAAACTTGGTTTTTCACTCTCCTCTCCTCCCTCAAGTGTCTTTTTTCCTTCCTTGCCTTCTCTTTCCTATTTCTCTCTTTTTGCCTGTTTAAAAAGAGTCTGGGTTAGCAGGCCAAGACAAAGGCATCTTTTGCCACACTGTTCTGAAGCAGTGACCACCAAGGCAGCTAAAAGCAATGCCTTAAACAGCCCTACTCTGGTACAAGTTTGCCAGGTCTCCAAGTGGCTGATAAGATTGTGTGCTGCATTTGTGTTTCTCCAACAGTGAGATGGCTAACAAGAGTCAGCATCAAAGACAGGAGCTGGATTTTCTATCTTTACTGTTTTTTCTCCCCTTTTTTGTTTTTAAAGGTTTTTAAAGATGACTGTTGCCATGAGACTAAGCGGGCTGAGATCTCTATCCTTGGAACCCCAAATCCTGTTTAGAACTCTTGATGCTGTAAAGTAACAGTCACATTAATAGCTTTGACTCTCTGGGACCACTGATTCCCTGGAGATGGAATGCCACACTTGTCAAGATGTCAGTTCAGCAAAGCACATGCTTAACTATAAGCACTTGTTTATTTTTAACTGAAGTGGAACTTGACAAAGCTTAAGTTCTTTGCTTAATTAGGCCTAAATGAGAAAACAAAACACAGGGAGACTCCAAAAGAAAAAACAAAACAAAACAAAAAAAAACCAGGTCCCAAGTAGCTGCTTGTGTTGCTATACACAAGGCCTGATTCATTTGCTCTCCAATATTAGGTAATTCACAAATCACAAGGAAAAGGAATAGAGACTTCTGATAAACAGAGAGAGGTTTTAGCAAATTCTGAGGTCCAAGTGACAGTCTAATTCTATAGGTCGGCACAGGGAATACAGCTCGTATTTGAATGATGATTAGAGCAGGTGACTTCCCTTGGCACAAATTAAATCTATTCCTTTTTGAGACAGTATGTTGTGATTAATTTAATAGCGGTTAAAACAACCATTCTTGTCCAACATAATACTCTCAGTTTAACCTTTGGAACAGACTATCAAGGAAAGAAGCAAAATCTTCATTGCTTGGAGTCTTTAATCAATACTAAATGTCTTTCTAAAAGATATGCAGGAGTTCAACCACAGGTTATTGAGTGTAATAGTGTTCACTTATGTAGTATGTAAAAATAATTCTCTCCACTGCAAGAATTACTATGTGAAATTCTGTGATCTGTATTCTGCAGGATTTCAGATAAGATAATCATAGTGGTCTATTTTGGCCTAAAATTTCTTCTGTTCTAGGCTATATAGCTGGTACAATATAGAAATCAAAATACTTCAAAAAATTCCTGTAGAATCCTTGCTCTCTTCTGTCAAGACAAACTATATTTCAAAAGACAGTGGGCCAGATTTTCAAAAAACAACTGTAGATGCAAATAATCACAGGTGGCTTTTTTTTTTTTGGCAGAGTTATGCAGACACAACACATTATCATTCAGCTGCCTTTATATCAAGCAATTAGACATCTAACTTATATGATCTAAGTTACATCAGTTTCTCCTGCACATAATTGCACCCATCATTATTTGCCCTAGCATAATTACATGCATGAACAAGAAAGCTGGGATGAGACTTCATTCAAAATCAGGCCCAAATCCTTAATTTATAAATTTTTGTTTTGTTTTTTTTAAGACCAATGCCTTAGAACACATTTTAATGCAATATGTTAAATGGTTCCTTTTGATTTGGCACCCTCCATTAGATTTGGAGACCTCTAAACTCACACTTTGTGCTTTTATTATTCTATTTAAAGACATTTTTTTTCATTAGGCCATCATCAGTTTAATTGAAATTATTTTTGGATATGCCTTCGATAGTACAACTAGCAGTGAGAAAGACTTAGACACAAGAATATAGAAGACCTTTTTTTCTGGTACAAAAGTTCTCAGAACTTATGACAGGAAAGTCACACAACATAAATACAGATAACGTCCTCTACTCTTTGCCAGTAAAAAATTACCTCATCTTAATGACTCAAACTGCTCTGATAAATCACTCCCTAAAACAATAGACCTTAACCTTGCAGCAGTAAGGCTGATTATATGTAAAATGGAAAATCTGGTTTAATATTTCACTATTTACATACTCCTGTCAGATGTGAGATCAGTTGGTGTAACTCTGTTGACTTCAGTGGAATTATTCCAGCAGAGAATTTGGCCCTCCTATACCTGGACTTTTGAATATTACTGTATTTAACAAACAGCAAACCTGCCTATGGAGGATTCTTCCCATGTCAGAATGGACAGATTTAAAAAAAAACAACCAAAACCCTCTCTTATGGTCTTAATTGTTCCCATGCTAGTTATTTTATACCCTTTTGACTTACTGCTGTGATTTTATATCTACTAATATATTTGTCTTGTGGTTGTTACTCTTCCTTCTATTTTAAAAAACAAATCCCATGCTGTGCCTGAAGAAAGGCTGCTCTTGTAGGGTTTTTTGCTTTTGTTTTTTACTAAATACCTAGCTGTTTGTTATAAGTGCTGCATTTTAAACCCTTATTCCACTCACATCTTTATTAATAGGGTTTTATTCCTGCTCCATCCTGCTAAGATCAACAATCAATAAAACAAACTTAGGATCCATAGACCCACAAACTTTGGGAATACTCAAAATTGGAATCAGAATTTTGTATCTTGGTTCTATCTCTGATAATGAGCCCAAAAGAAACGATAGGTAAAAATGATCTGGACCCAGATCTCCCATTGAAATCAATGGGAACAGAATTAGAGCCCTGGTTACTGAGAAGGAAAAAGATCTTTTCTGTTCTATGTTGTTTTAAATATTTGTTTTCTTTAACCAGTTTTTTTGCAGACTATGAAGTGCCTAACTTCCAAAAAGACAGAATTTCACGAATTGAAATCTGGGTCATGGATGACATTGGGGGACCTGACTTGTAAGTTATAGGTCTTAAAAAAAAACAAACAAAAAAAAACCCCCTAATCTTGTTTTTCCTGTTTTGAATCTGTTTTACAGCTTTCACTTTATTTTTCTCTATTACTATTACGTTTCAGTAACACTCAATGTGTTTGATGCATTCCAAACACAAAAGGAACTACAGTGCCTTTCTTGGAGAGTGTACCGTCTTTTTAAAATATAAAGTTGATGTGACTAGAATTAGGCACAATCAAAAATAATGTAAAGCCCTAAATCTGCTGAGTCAGTAGGTCTGTGTAAGAAGATGTTATGGAAGCAGGCCTTAAGTGAGGGCAAGGCGAATACAGGTTAGACTAAATAAGAACCATCTAAATCCCAAATCAAACTCTGAGATTTGAAAAATGTCTTTTCACTGTCCCCAGTGCATTATTTTTCAGTTTTACACCTCTCTACAGTCCATGGTTCTGGAAATTAGAAAGTGGTGAAATGCCATAAGAAGGTCTCTTCTCATAGTACTTGTGATCAATCCAACAACAAGAACTACTAGTAGTTTTGAGAGCCTGAACTTGGGAGATTTCCAGCCTGATTCTGCAATCCTGGGAGATTTAAATATTCATCAGCACTTTTCAAGAAGCTTATTTGGACCAAAACTCTTGATCAGCCATTACTGTTTTATTAGTTAATTGAAGTAAATTTTTATCCAGCCACAGGAGTTGAGGTGGTCAGGGAAGCACTCCATTATTGGAGTTTAGATCTGAATGTTCATGTCCAACAGCAGGGGTTCTAAGTGATTAAGGAAGGACTCAGGTACAGCCTGTGGAGTCCAAAGGGGCTGTGGCCAAAGTTCCAGTTGTTGCAAAGTAAATATAAAACACTACCACTGATGCAAGTGTATGGTGAATTCTGATTTGGTAGCATTTTACATCCACATTGCACAGGTATAAATGAGTGTACAACATACAACGTACTGGAGAATCAGGCCCCCTATATTTGTATTAGTCCAACAGGCAGCTGGTGGTAGACTTGTTTTTTTAGGGAATTGCTGTTTGGCTGCAAGATACCAGTCTGGCCAGCTTGCTGAAATTCTCCTATAAACTACTATTATATTCCCTAAAAAAAATCTGCTCCAGTTGTAGAACATTAAGGTTCTGCAATTAAAGCCCTAGCTGCCATAACAATTGATACTATGGACACTATTGTGCATAGCAAAATGAACAGTTAACTAATACAAGACTTTGTTAACAGATCTCTTTTTACAGGGATTCCTGTGGGAGAGGCAGTGTACAAATACTAGAAGAGAGACTCAAAACCATGGGTTATGACATCACCTGCATTGACAATTACAAGTAAGTGGAATTTCTTTAATAAATATGAGGTATTTGCTAGGGTTTTTCAGAAATTTTAACCTACTTCTACCCATGAGTATTCCCATACTGCAGACCCACTAATCTACTATGGTGTAGCTTTGGTAAGAAATTGACTTCTGGAAGTGATAATGCCACCTTCCTCAGCTATTTCAGGACACCTCTTGATATGGCAATCGTACAGTTTGTAATTTTGTTATTAAATGCAACAGCGTCCTCACTCAATATCAGACACAGAAGACGGCATGGTCCCTTCCACTTAGAGCTATCAGTTCAAATAGGAAATTAAAATCTGAACAACAGTTATACATTAATATTCCCTTCTCATGTCTGCAGAATTACTTATGGTAGCTGTACTTACTGTGATACCCAGAGCTTCATTCTAAATTAAATACCATTAAAAAAGGAAGGTTTAGGCATCCAAATTGTGCATCTTTTCATTTTATAACATCATTCAATTTGTTTCACTTCCTCTTTTATTTTGCTTAGTTTTCTTACTGAGTGATGCTAAATAAAATAATTTTGTTACAGATCTGTACTGCTGTTAAAGTGCCTGGATTATCTTAATCATTCTGATTGTTCCATGGTTTTGTAAGTAAACATGGTAAATAAAATCAATCCAATTTCTACGCCATTAGAGCCAAATGAATAATACACAGCTAATAATTTATTCAACAGATTTCACCTGTCCTACTGATTGCAATTTGTCCATGACAGCTGTATTGAAAGATATTATTTTGAAATTATTCAAGAAACAATTCCTGCTCTATAAATTGTGCACAAGCACTTAATTGCAAGTATCTGTTATTCATAATTAAAGCAGTGTTGATTAGTTTTGATTGAACACACAGACCGCATGGTATATTGCTATCCACTGATTGCATGAGCATAACTCTTAGAATCAAGTATCTCTCACAAATACTCATTGTTCATGGAAAGCAAATTTTGCATTTCTAACTTTCTCCAATAAAATTGAGATCATAAATCAAATATAAGACTGCAAATCAAAATAACAGCACCTGTCCAATTATGTACAATGTACCTCCTTGAAATTGGGAATTGAAAGTTAACAGTATTCATATCCAAACATTCAGAGAGCTTATATTTCACCAGTACACTTTTATGAGAAACATATGGAAACTTAAGCATAAGTAGACACATTCATCTTTGCTGTAAGTCTAGCAAAGTACATCACAGATAAATTTAACCCAAGGGGTGGGGAGAAGAATTCTTTGTATTAACTACAAAAATGTTCCCCAGCACAGAAACTCCTGAGGTTGAAAGGAAAAAAACAAATATCTAGTGCTGAATTTGAGCTCAGGTGATTAAGGCGGTCATATCTCCTAAGTGACCTATATTTTGTAGTGATAATCCATTGGCCTAGGACAAGTATATAATATACAGAAATTGGGTTTGTGCGTCAAGCACAGAATACATAGGTCCATCTAGTGTTCAACATCACATGGCTCCCCCACCATCAGGCAGCAGAAGAATGCTATTGCTTCTGGGTTGGGCACACTCTACCCTCTCCTGCACTGAATAGGTATTCCAAGAGCACTTCACTCAGCACAAGGAAGAGAAGGATACGCATGAGATTGCAGGGATAGTGCTTCCATGTGCCTTTGATATAAGATTCATATTTAAAGATCCTGTATCTTAGAGAAACTGGTAGTGGTGTTCTGCCCCAGCAGTGTTCTCTATTGGATAGCTTTTCCCTGTCTTGGCATGTGACAGTCGCAAGAGTGTTCCATTTGGTTCCATCATCCAAAATTATGTCCTGGCACCAACCACTGAGTATGTGAAAACAGCATTTGAGAGACAGCAAATGCTCACATCAATCTGAGCAGATTGTGTTGAGGGAGCAGATCATGAAACCAACCTGTTCCAAGCTTACAGAGACATTTATTTATTGCTGTATACCATATACAGGGTTGTAATATCGTATGAGCTGATGTGATTTAAAAGAAATGGATTTCTTATTCTCTGAGTGATTGCCAAAGCTTTTGCTCCTAAGTGGAAAATAAATTGTGATTGCCAGTCTCTACCCAACTTGTGAAACCCACAGCCCCAAAAACCCAGTAATTTTCTGAACAAACTGACAATATTAGCTAGCTGGAGAAATCTGAGCTTAACAGGGCTTTCCTTTTGGAAGCTCTGAGTTCTTAATGGATGATTTAAGAATGGCTAGACTGGGTCAGACCAGTGGTCCATCTAGCCTAGTATCCTGTCTTTTGACAGGTGCCAGTGCCAGGTGCTTCAGAGGGAATGAACAAAACAAGTTCAAATGATCCATCCCATTGCCTATTCCCAGCTTCTGGCAAACAGATTCTAGGGACACTTCTGAGCATGGTTTTGCATCCCTGCCTATCCTGGCTAATAGCCATTGATGGACTTATCCCCCATGAACTTATCTAGTTCTTTTTTTAACTCTGTTATAGTCGTGGCCTTCACAACATCTGGCAGAGTTCCACAGGTTGACTATGGGTTGTGTGAGCAAATACTTCCTTTTGTTTGTTTTAAAACCTGCTGCCTGTTCATTTCATTTGGTGACCCCTAGTTCTTGTCAGGGCCGCCCAGAGAGGAGGGCAAGTGGGGCAATTTCCCCAGGTCCCAGGACCCGCAGGGGCCCCCATGAGAGTTTTTCGGGGCCCCTGGAGCGGGGGCCTTCACTCACTTCAGGGGCCCCAAAAAATTCTCGCGGGCCCCAGGCCCCTGGAGCTTCTTCCGTTCCAGGTCTTTGGCAGTGGGGGGGTCCTTCCGTGACCCCCCGCTGCCGAATTACCGGGCCTGCTTCAGCGGTAATTCAGCGATGGGGGGGCCCCACCGCGGGTCTTCGGGGCACTTCAGCAGTGGGTCCTGGAGCAGAAGGACCCCCCCCCCGCCACCGAATTACCAACGAAGTGGGGGCCCCCCACCGCCGAAGACCCCAGGCCCCCTAAGTCCTTTGGGAGGCCCTGGTTCTTGTGTTAAGAGAAAAAATAAATAACACTTCCTTATTTAATTTCTCCACAGCAGTCATGATTTTAAAGACCTCTATCATATCTCCTCTTAGTCATCTCTTTTCCAAGCAGAAAGGTCCCAGTCTTATTAATTTCTTCTCATACAGAAGCTGTTCCATACCTCTAATAATTTATGTTACCCTTTTCTGTACCTTTCCAATTCTAATATATCTTTTTTGAGATGGGGAGACCACATCTGCATGCAGTAGTCAAGATGTGGGCTTACCATGTATTTATATGGAAGCAATATGATATTTTCTGTCTTGTTATCTATCCCTTTCCTAATGATTCCCAACATTCTGTTCACTTTTTTACTGCCGTTGCATATTGAGTGGATGTTTTTAGAGAACTATCCACAATGACTCCAAGATTTCTTTCTTGAGTGGTAACAGCTAATTTTGACCCCATCATTTATATGTATAGTTGGGATTATGTTTTCCAATGTGCATTACTTTGCATTTATCAATATAGAATTTTATCTGTCATTTTGTTGCCCAGTCACTCAGTTTTGTGAGATCCCTTTAACTCTTTTCAGTCTGCTTTGGACTTAACTTTCTTGAGTAGTTTTGTATCATCTGCAGATTTTGCCATCTCACTGTTTACACCTTTTTACAGATCATTTATGGATATTTTATATTTTGAACAGTATAGGTCCCAGTACAGACCCAGAGAGTACACCACCTCTCTCCATTCTGCAAACTGACCATTTATACCTATCCTTTGTTTCCTATCTTTTAACCAGTTATTGATCCATGAGAGGACCTTCTCTCTTAACCCACGACTGCTTCCTTTGCTTAAGAGCCTTTGGTGAGGTGAGCCTTTGGTGAAAGTCTTAAGTACACTAGATCCCTTGGATCACCCTTGTCCACATGCTTGTTGACCCCCCCAAAGAATTCTAGTAGATTGGTGAGGCATGGTTTCTCTTTACAAAAACCACATTGACTCTTCCCCAACATATCAAGTTCATCTCTGTGTCTGAAAATTCTGTTTTTTACTGCAATTTCAACCAATTTGCCTGGTACTGAAGTTAGGCTTACTGGCCTGTAATTGCCAGGATTGCCTCTGGAGCCTTTTTTTTAAAACTGGCATCACATTAGCTATCCTCCAGTCATTTCTCTCTTCTGCATGGGTTTAGACCATATTATTCAACGTCTTGTGTTGTGGGCACATTCCTTAACTGAGGAAATCTGGATAGGAAACCTTTTGGAAACAGTTAGTGTCTTGTTCTTTTCACCTAAGGTCTGAGCATACCATCTCTTCAGTACTACCTGTCACTGCAAGCAGGGACCAGCCACCTGTTCCCTTCTATCTGTATCAATACTTATATGACCACAATCACCACAGTCTCTGAACATGTCTGTATTAACAGAGCACCTTCCTTGTGCTGGCCCTGATTCTGCATGTTACTAAAAACCTCAACTCCCACTAACCTGCCTTGCAAGAATAGGTCTTACTTCCCCTCCTTGTTACATCCCTCCTAAGCTTTCTACACCTTCTTTTATATTCAGCTGTGTGTGATCATACTGAAATGCTGACGCATGCTCAACTGCTGTTCACATGGAACCTTCTCCACTTTAGCCTTCTAAGTTCTCATTTGAATATTTGCTACTACCACTGAGTTCCACACCTGTGGCAGCTTCACCACGGCCTGTGCCCTTGGCTTCAACGCCCACCACAATGGCCTTCCTCCACATCATTGCATAACCCCCACAGCTCTCACCACTGGTGATGACTAGGAACAAGGGCATCCCATATGACACTCTGAGTGGTGATAGCTGCCCAGTTGCTGCTCCATTTGAGATACGAGTAGGCTAAAATGAGAGGGGAGGGATAGCTCAGTGGTTTGAGCATTGGCCTGCTAAACCCAGGGTTGTGAATTCAATCCTTGAGGGGGCCACTTAGGGATCTGGGGCAAAATCAGTACTTGGTTCTGCTAGTGAAGGCGGGGGCTGGACTCAATGACCCTTCAGGGTCCCTTCCAGTTCTAGGAGATAGGTATATCTTCATTATTTTTTTTTAAATTTATTTATTTATTTTTTAGAAATCAAAGCAAAAAGATACCCCTATGGAGCAGTAACTTAAAAATCTGCAACAGTAAGATCCACCAAGCAGATTGTGATTTGTTTGAATGCCTAGGTTATTTGAAATTTTTTCTGACTACCTTTCCAGATTTTGTTAACTCCATGAATAGATCCCAATTATTAAATATGCTGATAATTTAATTCGACAAATAGCTTGTACAGAAATTGTTGTTTTATTATTAAAGACACATTCCAGTCAAGAGCACAACTAACATTTAAAGAATAAACATTGAAACTAGATATTCAGGTCTTTATTACAGGCTCTACTGCAGCCTCTCTTACAGTGGTTCAGTGCCATAAAGCAGCTGAACAGATGGCTTAAGTGTTGTGTAGGCAATAACCTCAGCACATTGGTCAGGTAAAGTGATTTAGGTGGCTTTATTCTGCACTTAAAATCCCTGTCACATAGGCATTCTGAGGGAAGTGGCCATGTCAGAGCAGGAATGGCAGTGACCAGAAGCTGCTGTGTGGCACCACTCTAACTTACGCTGGGGGCCATGCTCAACCTCAGAATGCTGGAAGGCCAAAGGTGGATAAATGCCCTTTCACCCCTCTCTACACTTGGCTGTGGCTCTTGTGAGGATCTCAGGCTTCCATTGTCATTGAAATTGACCATTAGGTGGCGTACAAACATCAGAAGAAAGCACTCCAAATGCAGGCTGTTACTAAGGATGCACACAGATATCCTGTTTAGAAAACCATGACAGCTGAGCAGCACTAAGAGTCACTGTACAAAGATTTCTGGAACTGAATGTTCAGCTTAACTTTTGGACTTCAGACCTGCCTACAAAGCTCTGGTATTTAAAAGGATATGTACTTAGCATCCTGTTTTTCTTTTCTTTTCTTCAGCTCTGCACCTTCAACACAAAGAGGACTTGTATCTCCAGACAGAGGCGGCAGCCGGAGCAGGCTCATTTATACTATTTTTGTAGCATTTGTTTTTGAGATCTGCTTTAACCCACTGAATTAATGTATGTAATTCAATCCTTCTGTTTGCCTCCATTGTCTGTAAGTTTGGCATTATCCTGTCTCTGAATGTAATTCCTCCCTTAATTCCTGTGATTGCAAGTCTGCCTGTTATAACTTATGTAACATTGCCTTTGACTCCTCTGCTGCTGGAAGCTTCATCCATGCCTTCCTCTCTCCTCATCTGGGTAACTCCCTCCTTGTCTGTGGCCTCAACTTATTCCAGTTATCCAGAATCCCATGATGAATGGTACTGCCCTTTTATTCACCTGTCAGGAACCAGGGCCACACCACCCCTATTCAATGCCACCTGGGGGGGGGGGGGTGGAGGGCCCAGTGGGGCAATTTGCCCCAGGCCCCACAGGGCCCCCACAAGAATATAGTATTCTATAGTATTGCAACTTTTTTAATGGAAGGGGCCCCCAAAATTGCTTTGCTCCGGGCCCCCTGAATCCTCTGGGCAGCCCTGCCCCTATTCACAAATAGCTTCATTGTCTCCCCACCCATTTTTGGATCCATTTTAAAAACTGCCTTCTTGTTTTTAAAAGGCTTCCTTCTCCCTTGGGCTTCATTCTCCCCTGCCATGCACCTTGTGTTATCTGCACCTCTTTGAAGTGAGTGCAGATGGGATGTAAAATGCTATCCCTTGTGTGAATGGGTAGCATTTTAAACTCACTTTGTACAAGCGTAAATAACAAAACTAGGAGTAAGGCAGTGGAGAATTTGGCCCATTGTTTTCACATGCACTATATCCATCACTATCAGAGTTCCTCAACTGGTTGCTTTCTGGGAGAAGGGAAGATTGGATGTGGCAGGGGTCCTGGGGGAGGGAGGCCATCAGGAATAAAAGCGGGGTTGGATGGGCTGGTGGAGGTCCGGGGGCAGTCAGCAGACATGGGAAGTTGGATGGGGCAGGAGTCCCTTGGGGGGCAGATAGGAGGTAGAGGCCCCCTCCCCTAACCAGCCCTGCATACAATCTATGAAACCTGATGCGGCCCTCAAGCCAAAAAGTTTGCCCACCCCTGGTTTAGAGCGCTAAGTAAGTACTAACTGTCACAGTTTTAGGTAACTACACCTGTATCCTCCCCTCTGTGGTCCACTCCAGGAGTTCCCAGTCAGGTCTCCAGGAATCACTTGTTTCTGGGCAGGGATCCTTGCCCCACTCCCTTCTGACCTAGGGTTTTAAGGCTGAACAGCTCCCTGCCTTACACTGTGATATCCCCAGCAAGCAGTCTACCTAAAGGTCAGCGCCTGTGCTTTTCTCTCTCTCTCTGAGGGCTATCAACAGTATATTGTCAGCAGTTACAAATTACCACACAACTCTTTCTGAGCAAGCACCTTTATTGTTAAAGATAAAAGCATTTTGGAGAAAACATATTAAAACAATAAACAGATTTAAATACACACTGAATGTACCGGGCGTCACCCATCAGTCTTATGGGGCCCTAGCAGGCCAAAATCTTTCCAAGCTTCAGCAACCATTGGGGTTGCCCATAGACAGGATACTCTTTCCGTTTGCTGGATCAGAATGAAAGTCCTTAGTCAGTTTAAATGCAGCCTTTTTATATCAAAAGCCCTTGCTTTGTCTGTCGGTCTCCAGAAACCCAGTTTGAATTGGTATATGCATACCTCCCCAGCGGGAAGTACCTCTCTGGAGGTCTTTACTATCTGAGTGATTAAGAACATAAGAATGGCTACTGTCTTCTGACAGTGGATACTGGGCTAGATGGACCATCGGTCTGACCCAAAATGGCCATTCTTATGTTCTTAATCACTCAGTTAGTAAACAACTCCAGAAAGATGCCACTCCAGGGAGGTGTGCATATACTGGTTCAGACTGGGTTTTCCAATCAGCTCCCCTCCTCCCCATTGTTTTTAGTTTCTGGGGGAGCTGCAGTAACCCTCTCCATTCTGCTGGAGTTGCATAAGATTCCTGGCCAACAGTGATATTTAAACCATTCATAAGCATACAATATGGTCCTCAAAGACACTGCATGGGGTTTCAATATCTGTCACACACCACATGCATTCCCCAGAAACCAGATGGGAGGTGGAAGTGAGAGGACCAGGTCTCAAGTTCATAACCAAAGATCTTGGGGTGACAGGAGTAAGAGGGGGCATGTAAGAGCTCCTCCTACAGATCTGCCCCATAAGTTCTAAAGAGATAATATATGGGATGGTTGTCAAACAACTCCGTACAGATTTAGAAATGATGTAAGCTGGCTTGTTAGCAGAATGTTTATTATATGAAAAAGCTGAAATGTAAAATTAGGGAAGGTAATAGCAGAAATGCAATTCAGGGTATAAGCTGTAGGTTCTCCTCGGATATTGATCCAGTACCCACTAACTAATAGTTATGCCCACTTCTTTAGGGGGGTTGCAATATCTATTATGTCTCCTATCTCCATCCATTTATTAATCTCCTATAATGAACTAGATATAGTCTCCCTCTCTTTTAACCGTACATATTTTTCTATTTAACACATTACTAAATTACTACTTTCATATTTAACAAATGTGGAACTGATTCTTCCTCCACACATTTCTGTCTCTTGTTAAGTGTAACCAATAAGATGAGGAAACCATTCAAGAAGGAGGTCAAAAAGCAAGGACAGTTTGTCAACCTCCCTGCACTTTATGCAGCTAAAGTTTATTTTTGTCACGTTGGCTTTGGAGTGATGTACGGTCAGTGAAGTGACATGTGGGTGTCTCTACCTCCAGTGCACTGCAACTTGCAGCTGAACTGAGCAAGAAGGGATAGGTTAGAGACTGTTAGAATAAAAGGCATAAAACTCCCATTCCTAAACCTGGCCTTTCTTCTAAGAGCAGGACTAATTTGATCTGTCAGATTCTGCCCTCAATTACACCAACGCAATCTCCACTGAAATCAGTTGTAAAGGAAAGCCTATATGGCCTTCCTATACAAAGCTGCTCTTCTCATATCAGTTCTACATTGCTATATGACCATTCACTTCAATCCAGTTCCTCAACATATACACCAGCATAGTGAAATTTGAAGGAAAAACAGACAGTAGGTTTTAATATCATATACACTGCATTTAAATACAGACGCTCCCCGACTTACACAAGGCGTTCCCATAAGTTGAATTTTGCATAGGTCGGGAATGTATACCCGACAATTACATACACACACATTAACCCCCCCTCCCCCCCAAAAAAAAAAAAAGTTTACGGAACTTTTTCCATAAATCCAGATTTGCATAAGTCGGGTTTGCGTAACCAAGGGAGCGTCTATAACAGATTTTGAAGTGTTGTAGTTATCCTGATCTCTGGAGATTGAGACTATTATTTGTACTACACCCAAGTCTGTCTTGGCATCTCACAGTACATATGACCAGCGTGGTTCCAGCCACCAATTCTGCAGGACAGTGTGTTTTGCTGAGGTACAGCAAACAAGTACCATTAGTTAATGAAATAGGGAGTGCAAACAGAGTGCTACATACCGTATATTATAGAGAGAGACAGTGACATGAACTGCAGCTGGCTGCCTAACTTCCATCCAGAGAATCACTATTTTGGAGGCCTTCAATCTCAAATAATCCAAACCCTTGGATGTGCTGCTGTTCGCTCAGTTCCTGGAATATTCCCATTTTGAAGTAATGTGCCGCCTTTCTCCAAGAGTTTAGTTCACCTTTATTTTTCCTGTCTTTTAGTGAAAAGTGGCAACAGCCAAGCACCCCTCTCACTCTAGCCAGCTGCCTTCCCTCCTTGAATCCTCAATGCATTCTGCTCTCTGACCTCTCTCACTGCTGCTGCTATTTCCAGAAAGAAAGAGGAATTCTCTGGACTCCCATTGTGAGCTTGCTTTCAAGGCCCTCTCAGTATCACTAACCTGCATTGGGTTAAATAAGCAAATAGCTGCTAGGATGGTTTTTAAGAAGAGCAAAGGCAAGTAGACTATATGATGTGTCATATGGAAGAGAGGTTAAGGGTAAGTGTGACTCAGAGGAGCAGACTGTGCAAACATTTAAACATACACACAAAGGTTTATTTTATGCGGGTGAAGACTGGGGAAATCTCCTTTGTCAGGTGCCATGGTTCACATAAACTGTATTATAACCCTTCACGCAGTTTTCCTGTGAGCAGCCCTTCCAAGTGTCAGGCCTTGTACTTCTCTCAGGGGGAATCCTGCAATTCACCCCCACTCTTAGACCGGATCTCCTGCTTACAGAGCCTCTGTTTACCAACTGTGTTGCCTTAGCAAGCCTAACTGAGTTTGGGACCTGCCAGATACTTTCCTTTGGGGCCTGTGAACAGTATGAAGATGCAATGACTCAGAACAGCTTCTTTCAAAAAAAAGTATTTATTTATCCATAGAGACATAAACAGAGAGGGAAAGGGTTAAAACAGAAAGGCCTACATGCATATTGTTTCACATAAAATTTAGCCTTTCCTTCAAGACTTACATAGGCCCAACTTACGCCAGGTACCCCAACATCTGAGATTGGAGGGTCATTGTCTCCCCAGAAGTCACTGTCCCCTTCTGTTTCCCTCTCATATTTTACGGACAAGGATATTAACCCCTCAAAAGACCTTTATTTCATTTTTTCCCCATTTGGATTTCCCCCTTCTCACTCCTCCGGGTCATCAACCAGCCTGATGATCAGAGCTTGGTGGGGGGCATTAACAGGAACTGAAAATTGTATTGTCAGTTAAGCACCAGTAATTGGGCTATCTACAACAACTGACTTTGCTTCCTGTGGACCTGTAAAACACACCCAAGACTGAGTCAATTCTTTGCACCATATGGCAGACAAAATGATCATAGTCAAATAGAGATAGGTATCCATAGTATTTATTTTAAAAATACAGATCTCCCATTTTCTTCATACCATTGTTTTGCTAACAGTGATTCCACAGCCATTGGAAGATAGGAGTTCTTCTGAAGATCTAACCTTAAAAATCTCATTTGTGGTTTATAGATCCAAAATCCTTCAGGGATTGTCACAAATCAGTGTAGCATTCTGAACTGTGGAGTGTGCATTGCATGATTCTGGGGCAGGGGTTGGGGTGCGGGAGTGAGGGGTGCAAGCTCTGGGAGGGAGTTTGGGTGTAGAAGGGGGCTCCGGGCTGAGGTAGGGGGTTGGGATGCATGAGGTGGTGTGAGGTGCAGGCTGTGGCTGAGAGGCACTAACCACAGGTAGGCTGCCTGCCCGCCAGCCCTGGCCCCATGCTGCTCCCTGAAGCTCAGGCAGGCTGCCTGCCTGCCCTGGCCCCACACTGCTCCCAGAAACAGCTGACTGCAGGCAAGTCTCTGCGGCCCCTAATGGTGACGGAAGCAGCAGGTCTCCATGTGCTGCCATCGCCTGCAAGTGCTGCCCCCTCAGCCAATGCTGAGGGCAGGGGCAGAGTGCAGAGCCACCTCCCCCACAGGGGCTGCAGAAACGTGCCAGCAGCTAGCCACTACTGGGCACAGCATGGGGCCAGGGCAGGCAGGCAGCCTGCCTGAGCCCCCCTGTGCTGCCAGACTTATAGCAGCTGGAGATTGCAATCAACTGGCAAAGGCTCCAAGATCAACCAGTCGATTGTGATTGATCGGTTAGTGATCACTGCTGTAACTCCTCTTAGGATATGCTGGGAAATTGAGCAAAGGCAATAGGCAACTTGTATTAGAAAAGCAGCAAAGAAACCTGTGGCACCTTATAGACTAACAGACGTTTTGGAGCATGAGCTTTCGTGGGTGAATACCCACTTCCTCAGATGCATGTAATGGAAATATCCAGGGGCAGGTATATATATATGTGTGCTAGCAAGCAAGCTAGAGATAACGAGGTCAGTTCAATCAGGGAGGATGAGGCCCTGTTCTAGCAGTTGAGGTGTGAAACCCAAGAGAGGAGAAACTGGTTCTCTACGGAAAAGGATAAATGGACACAAATCAGACATTAGGAATGGCACTATACAAAAACCTGTAGGAGAGCACTTCAACCTCCCTGGCCACACTATAGCAGATCTTAAGGTGGCCATCCTGCAGCAAAAAAACTTCAGGACCAGAGTTCAAAGAGAAACTGCTGAGCTTCAGTTCATCTGCAAATTTGACACCATCAGCTCAGGATTGAACAAAGACTGTGAATGGCTTGCCAATTACAGAACCAGTTTCTCCTCTCTTGGCTTTCACACCTCAACTGCTAGAACAGGGCCTCATCCTCCCTGATTGAACTGACCTCGTTATCTCTAGCTTGCTTGCTAGCACACATATATATACCTGCCCCTGGATATTTCCATTACATGCATCTGAGGAAGTGGGTATTCACCCACGAAAGCTCATGCTCCAAAACGTCTGTTAGTCTATAAGGTGCCACAGGATTCTTTGCTGCTTTTACAGATCCAGACTAACACAGCTACCCTCTGATACTTGTATTAGAAAAGGGATTTTGGTCTAATGTACAAATGCAAAACCTGTGGTTGTGTCTTTATGTTTATTTTCTGTGTGACCTGTATGTGTTTGTTTTCCCAAACTATTTCATCTTTGAATCTGTGACCTTTCTATTAAAGAAACCTTTTGTTTATTTTTACTTCAAGTGGGTCCCTGTTGTGCAAACTGTGTGCAGTGTTTGTCCCAATGTGAACTGATAAGTGGGAAAGTGGGAACAGAAGGGGAAAGTCCAAGTGTCTGGTATTTAAGAATGTTGGGTGGATGGATTTGGGGGAGGCTCAGGACCAGAAGGGTTGTGCAGGTCATCCTCTAAGGAGTAACTAGGCTGGTGGTAACCAGGGTAGCCCTTTCTGCTTATAGGCTGGCTATTGGCATCAGGGCTTTGAGCCATAGCAGCATAGCATTAAGATACCCAAGGTTACAGGGCAGATGGTGGCAGAACCCCTTATTGGTGTGAGTGATCTCCACAACATTACCAAGGCATTACACCACTTGGGCCTATGAATGCAGTGACCTTTCCTTTCGTATGCTGGTAATGGGCCAATCAGAAATGAAGAACAGACAATGGGATAGAAGACTTGCATTAATAGTACTACAATATCTATAACAAAAAATTCCAAACCCTATTGTTCTGTATTTTTCTTCATACAAACTACATCTAATAATAGGGTTGCCATCTCCCTAATCACACAAACCCAAACACCCTTGCCCCACCCCCTTCCCTGAGGCCCCGCCCCACTCATGCCATCTCCCCCTTCCTCCCTCACTTTCACCAAGCTGGGACAAGGGGTTGGTGTACAGGAGGGAGTTTCGGTGCAGGAAGGGGCTCAGGGAGTCTGCCTTAGCCCCGCTGTGCCGCCGGACTTTTAGTGGCCTAAAATCTCCTGTTTGGCTGCAGTAGCCTCCTGGAGATATGGCCTCATCCCAGGAGACTCCCAGCGAAACCAGGAGGGTTGGCAACCCTATCTAATAAAACATTTTTCTATGCCTTAAAAATGCCTGATTTTTCAGGGGTTTTACCCTCAGAAGATCATTTTAGTGTTCCTGGCAGACTAACTAGAGTAATAATAGTACTATGTGCAATGTAAAAATACACCACTCTCTTGTAAGTGCACAATAACGTTTTTTCTTTGAAAGTGCTTTCTCCCCCAGATAATTACACATTCAAAAACATTGTCAATGTAAACACTCAGGAGTAGATTCTGGTCTCAGGACATCAATGTAAACCAGGAGTAGCTCCACTGAAGCTAATGGAATTATACATGTATAAAATTAACAGTATTGAAATCAGAGCCAGGCCTTCCAAACATGCATGGCTGATATTTATTTATGCAATAGAAAAACTGCTCTATTTAATTTAATAGACTTTACCCAAATTATTTTTTCTCAACCATTTGTTCTCTCAAATGACACTGCTAAAGAAAGAAGTTAGGTTAGGTTCTCTTTTCTCCACCCCCATCTAACAATGAACAGGACAATGAAAAGGTCACTGCCACCATAAAAGGAAAATGGTAACATTATTTGCCTTTGCTCCTTTCACACTTTCCCCACAATGTAGCAGAATGCATTGAAAAGAGTAGCACACTGCAATCAAAATAGTCAATGTTTTACTGAAAAAGGTAGGCTCTCTGCTGGTCTACATTCTATAACCACTTCCTCTGTCTAAAACTCTGGCAGTGCACGAACTAGCATGTACACCTTTCTTATCTAAGGTCAGGCTTCTCAAAAGGAACCAGGATGAATGTGGAAAAAAATTGTGTAAATATCTCAGAAGCAAATATTGTAGCTTGTACTGTGGGAAGTGCAAATAATGAGTTTGCGCTGCCATTTTACAATTTAAATTATATTTGTGACATCTGGTGATTGCAGCCTTCTGAACATAGCTATGCTGACCTAAGGTTTAGTCTGGCAAGCTATTGGGCTCAGGGGTGTGAAAAATCCACTCCTCTGAGCTCCATAGCTATGCTGATCTAAGCTTTAATTGTAGACACTATCACTCAGGGAGGTGGAGTTCCTACAGTGATGGAATAACCTCCTTCCATTACCATAGTCCGTATACTGTCTACACTATGGGCTTACAGTGGCATAGCTACAGTGCCATAGCTATGCTATGCTATGCTGCTGTGGTACTATAGCATAGACATGGCCTAAGACTTAAGCTACACCAGTTTTTGCCTCACCACTGTGGCACATTCTAACCTACATTCTAACAATTCTGTCTCAAGACTGGGGCTTGGAGCAGTCTGCGTGACATTGCCTGTTAGAACATGCACACTTGAAGAGGAGCTAAACACTGGAGTACAAAGAATTATCATCCCAGAGTAATGTTGATGTGTACGGCTGGGACCCTTTTATTTTACCATGTTGCTGGAACGTACCCTATATTCAAACATGATGTCTTACACTAATCTCACTTATTGCAATGTAAATCAGGAATAACTTAAGAAAACAAACGTTTTTGCCAATGGAAGCTGAGATTTGTGTGTAATATGATTCCAGGAGCTGGAGATATAAGCAAAACACCAGATATTGTGGAACTCATGATAAAATCACAAGTGTTGGCACCATAGTTATTTTAATAGGTTCATAACTCTGTCAAATCAAAGACTTACCATTTTTACCACAATATTCCAGGGCATCTCTTCAGTGGGTACTATTTCTATATGAAGCTATAGCTTAATACTCCTCACTCTTTCAGCTGTAGCGCTGTCCGAGATATTTTCCAAACAGGGAACTCTATTTCTTCTTCTTTCCCCTGCCTCCTCTTACCCCACCATCCTCCTACTCCAAAACTGCTGATGAACTGATTTTGCACAAACTTTCCACAATAAGTCACCTGAAAGCATAAACCCCCCACCCCTGCCAAAACCTGAAATGTCACAGGTGACTCAAAGGTTGAGGGTGACTCAAAACTAGAAAGTTATAATGGAAACATTCACAAAACCTTAACTCCTATAGCAACCACTGTTGTTTCATAAATAATTATCTAGATATAAATCAGACATAAAAACTAGTTACTCTCCAAAGAACACAGTAAAAGCTGAAATCAAGGTTCTATGATAAAGGCACAGTTTCAAGAACCTCAGCTGCAAAGGAAGCAAAGTTGATTTCTATTCCTGGCATGTGATTTAACAAATACTGTTTTTGTCGTTTGTTGCCAATAACAACGTGTCACTTATTTAGTATTCAAACCATGCTAAAAAAGCTAAGCCAGATTTACAATTACCCAACCAGCTTCTATGCACAACCAAGCAAATAGGTAAAATGCTTAAATATGTCAAAATTCAAAATGATCTGGACAAATTGGAGAAATGGTCTGAGGTAAAACAGGATGAAGTTCAATAAAGATAAATGCAAAGTGCTCCACTTAGGAAGGAACAATCAGTTTCACACATACAGAATGGGAAGAGACTGTCTAGGAAGGAGTATGGCAGAAAGAGATCTAGGGGTCACAGTGGACCACAAGCTTAATATGAGTCAACGGTGTGATACTGTTGCAAAAAAAAAAAAAGCAAACGTGATTCTGGGATGCATTAACAGGTGTGTTGTAAACAAGACACGAGAAGTCATTCTTCTGCTTTACTCTGCTCTGGTTAGGCCTTAACTGGAGTATTGTGTCCAGTTCTGGGCACCACATTTCAAGAAAGATGTGGAGAAATTGGAGAGGGTCCAGAGAAGAGCAACAAGAATGATTAAAGGTCTTGAGAACATGACCTATGAAGGAAGGTTGAAACAATTGGGTTTGTTTAGTTTGGAAAAGAGAAGACTGAGAGGGGACATGATAGCAGTTTTCAGGTATCTAAAAGGGTGTCATCAGGAGGAGGGAGAAAACTTGTTCACCTTAGCCTCCAATGATAGAACAAGAAGCAATGGGCTTAAGCTGCAGCAAGGGAGATTTAGGTTGGACATTAGGAAAAAGTTCCTAACTGTCAGGGTAGTTAAACACTGGAATAGATTGCCTAGGGAAGTTGTGGAATCTCCATCTCTGGAGATATTTAAGAGTAGGTTAGATAAATGTCTATTAGGGATGGTTTAGACAGTATTTGGTCCTGCCATGAAGGCAGGGAACTGGACTCGATTACCTCTCGAGGTCCCTTCCAGTCCTAGATTCTATGAGTCTATGTTTTCCAAGAATTAAAAACAAAACAAATTACATGACAAAGGCATAAAGTGATGAAACACTGCAATGCCAGATTAGCGAACTAGGCCATCAAAACCAACTGCCTTGTTAATCTACAAACATTTACATGTTGTGCTTCACAAGGAATCTTTTGTTTCAAGTAAATAGAGATAATAGAATAACCTTACTGTATGTGCTTTATTAACACAACATAGCATTTTGCTTCAGCATTGCAATATTTGGCATCCTGTTAGTGGGGAGTAGAAAATTTCTCTTTTAGATTTCATTTTTATTTAAATGAGCATTTTAAAAGAAAAAACATGAAGAGGTTAATATATAGGACTATCAAATAAGAGTGGGTGGAAGAGTATTGGGTTTATTATTTATTCAGTCAGCATTGCGCTTGTGTAACCCAAAGTAGAACACAGTGTGTCTTTGTCCCCTTCTAGCGGACAATTCACACATAGGGATAAAATTTTATTATAGCTTTCAGCTAATGGAGTTACTCTTTTGGTTCAAGCAGCTCACGCCCTTAGCACTGAAGGTCCTAGATTCAAACTCTGCTGACAACCAAAGTCCTGGGCCCTGTCCCAAGGAGTTTTCAACTGAAGTCAGACACAGACAAAGCAGTTCAGAACCAAGTGAAGGTGCCCACTCTAAGCAGGTCATGACAGTGAGACCAGAGAGATGAGAATCAAAGACAAATTCAGTAATTGAAACTAAAATAATACTGTTGCACTGTAACCTTCACCAGCCCCAGTGGTGGCACTTGTCTCTCACTGGAACTGAGGATTCTGGCCTGGATTTTCAAAGATTAATAGGTATATAAACACAGAAATATCTTAAGCCCTGTACCAGGGCCAGTCCCCTCCTGAGCACCCCCACATGGGCAGAGATCACTCTGCAGCACTCTTGCCCCTGTTTCCTTCTCTTCAGGGCCCCTTAAGAACTGCACAGTCCACAGTATTTCAAATAAAAATTACCCCTTTTGGGTGGAGTCCAGTTTATTTAGTCTTGCACATAGTCCCCAGTGGCCCAGTAGGTCAAATCCTTCTTGACTAAGGGAACCCCACAGCCCTCCTTCTGGGACATGGGCTATTCTTCTCCCTGGTCCCTTTCATTCACCCTTCACCAGTTCCACTCAGGTTGGCCACAAAGTCTGTTACGTAGAAAACTCAGTACAGTCTCTCCCAAGTATTTAACTCGTTTTTAAACTGCGCTGAGCCAGGCCTCGCTGTTCTTTCCTGTCTGTCGTCCCTCCTCTGTTTCAATGACCTCTCTCAGGTTTAACTTGGCTGGAGCTCAGCCTTCCAGTCTGGCTCCCAAACACCCCAGGTATTCCCTGAAAAAACCCTTCTCAGTTCTCACTCTCTGCAGCGTCCTTGCTGCTCTTTACAAGGAAGCCTATGATCCAATCCAGGTGTATCTCTAGAAATCAGGGTTGACTAGCCACAGGCCCTCCAGTCTTTGTTACAGCCACAAATAAGTCAGGAAAATTATCAGCACATTTGTCATAGCAATACCTGTTTATAAAATAAAATATGGACATTGCAGTGCTGCAATGCATTTCAGAAGTGCAAGAACCTTACCTGCATATAACAAAGAACAAGAGTGATACAACATTGCATAAAAGCATTTCAAAGGCACACACAAGATCCACAAATCCTTCTGAAACGCCAGTAAGGCATACACACAGGCAGGTTTGCACACATGTGCTCTGTGTTCAGCTTCTGCCCACACACATACACCAGTGTCTGGGCATATATGTGTCTGATCAGATATTCAGAACCGATACCCATATAAAATGACCTTTGAAAAAGCCTGTAAAAATATAGAGACAAGGTGGGTGATATTAGACCAACTTCTGCTGGTGAAAGAGACAAGCTTTCAAACTGTTTTAAAGATGTGTGTGTCATGCACCTTCCCCGACCAGCCCACATTGGTGTCGGTGAAGCGTCCCTAGTGATCTACCAATGCTTGTGGCCTTTTCTGCTGATGTACTCTGGTGCCAAAACAGGGATATGCGTGCCATATATCACTCCGCTACAGTTCAGGAATACTGCCACTACAAATCCATCCATTATGTCCTGCACATTGCTGAGGGTCACAATCCTGCATAGCAGGAGGTGGTTAATGACCCTGCAAACTTGCATTACAACGATCTCAACAGTGGATTTTCTGACTCAAAATTGATTCCTGGCTGACTGTGTTGCAATCGAGTGTTGCAAGTCATCACAGTGTTATCTCCACTCACT
The DNA here is from genome assembly GCF_025201925.1 of Gopherus flavomarginatus. NCBI lineage: Eukaryota > Metazoa > Chordata > Testudines > Testudinidae > Gopherus > Gopherus flavomarginatus. Next base: position 255,889,007 of record NC_066619.1, on the reverse strand, counting down.
TCTCCACTTTCAGTGCAGCTCTTATTTTAGTGTCCCTGCACTCAAGGGCTGGGGCAAACTCAGCACATAGATCCAGGAGTGCGGCCTTCTGCATCCAAAAGTTCTGCAGCTACTGTTCATCGTCCCAAACCTGCATTACAATGTGATCCCAACAGTCAGTGCTTGTTTCTCAGGCCGAGAAGAGGTGCTCCCATCTGCAGCTGCTCCATGAATGCCACCAAAAACCTTGATTTGGTTCTCACTATGTCCCACAGCGATCTCTTCTCCAAGGAATCATCATGTTCCCCACTGATCCAGTTCTTCTTGTGGCTCTGCAAATATTCCAGGATTGTGTGCTCTGTGCTTACAAGGTTCATGACACTAGTGCAGAGCTGTGCAGGCTCCATGCTTCTGTCAGAGATGGTGGACAATGAGGAGGGCCACCCAGGTTTGTGGGATTTTGAAAAAAAGGTGCGAAATTTATGGGATACAGATAATGTGTGATGGAGACAGTTTCAAACTGGAAACCCCATGCAACTCAATTCAGCCCTGGATGTACACTGGATGAGGGCTAGTTGCACGGTGCGATCTCTCTCTGTAGTGCACTGCACTCTGCATTGACACCAGAACTCCTGGTGAGTGCATGCGCTGCTGACACAAGGAGCCACGTATGCATGCGCACAAGTGATGTACTAACTGCAGTGTAGACATGGCTTATATAGATAAGAGAAACAAAGGGATAGGGTGAAGGGATATAGCAACCAAACAAGTGAACTATGTGGTGGTTGGTAAATGCAATTTTTGTGCCATAAATTGTTTCATTTATTTCTTTTTATTTTACTTTTACAGTTTGGAGTGAGGTTTTATTGGGAGAGGAGTAGCTAAATAGAGAGAGAAAATAAGGACAAGACGAAGGAAAAAGAGGAAGGAAGAAACGGTGCATGGAAGGCTGGTGAAGTGAGGCTGACATGGAGATACCATGAGGGAAGGGGCAGGAGTGAGTTGAAAGGGACAGAAGGAAAGCAGTTGGGCATTGATGATAGACCCCTGTCCCTGCTGCAGCTGCTCCTCCTGGCTGAGTTTCTGGACGAGGCCTGGCCTCCCTGTGGTTTCTCTCTTTCTTGAGCTCACATGGTGCGGGGCATCTACCACATGGCCTTGGTGTCCCTAGAGTGGGGCTTTCCCTTGCAGAGTTCTGGGTCCAGGATGCTGAAGGGGAGGAGTAACTCTGGTTGGGTCTCAGCTCCCTGCTTCCTTATGGCTGTGGCTGCTACAGTTGCTTGTTTCTGTTCGTACCAGCTGAGTTTCTGGGTGGCCCCTCCCAGCAGTTTTATTATCAGGAAATAGATAATATGAAAATGCACCCCTCTATTCTCATGTTTCAGTTGTTTGACCTTGCCCAATAGTTTACTTTTTTTTTTTTTTTGTTTAGAAAAGGGGTGGGAAATACCGAGGTATCCACAAGTTATTCTAGTGTCCACGAGCCTTACAAGAAAACCCACAATTAAACGCTCTTCATTTTTTTTGTCCCTCTCCCACTTCTGTGCTTCCTTCGATGCTTTTCCTGCCCATGAAATACTTCTCCCTGCTTGCTAATTCCAAACCACTATCCTCTCCTTATTCAGTTCCCTCCGAAAATTCCCTTCTGCCAGAGCACTCACTTCAAGAACTGGTGAGTATGTGTGAATTAAATCAAAAGCAGAATTACCACACTCTTAAACAGAGAATCCCTTTGACTTAAGAGATACCTTCATCACTCCCTGCCACAACTCCCTTTTATTATCCTTACTCATGTGTCACATTTAAGATTAGACTGTAAACTCTTGGCAGCAGGAGTCTTATCAATTGTTTTTGCAAAGCACCTAGCACAATGCTAGGTACTGCAGAATTAAACAAGGGAGTTTTCTGAGGGACTTTTCCAGGTGGAGGAGGAGTCAGGAGAGACTACATGATCCTTGGAGTGAGGCTCTGTTTGTAGCTGTGCAGTCCCAGGACAGTAGAGAGACACGGTGGGTGAGTTAATATCTTTTTTTGGGCCAACTTCTTTTGGTGAGAGAGATGAGGTTTTGTGGTACACGTTATTGTATGGTATAATGTTCTACCCCACTCACCTTGTCTCTTCACTTTGTTTGTTGTGTGCTGGCTTTCTTTCTGTGTGCCTGCTTGACTGAAGATTGTAGTGTGGTCTGTTCTGGGGGAGGTGTGCTGAGCCAAGTGGTTGACTGGGCTGAGTTTACACTATCCAGGCTCTAGCCTGCTATCCCTTGATCCATAACCCTCGACAAGAAGGCCAGACTAACTCTGGGAGAACAGGTGTTTAAAAATCCAGCTCCTAAGTGACCAGCAGCAGCAAACAGAGGAGTTTGGTCATTCCCTCCAGGTCCAGTTCTCGAGCATAGGGAGCCCCATGACCGAGTGAGCGACTGAGTGAGCTACCAAAGTTAGGAGAGTTTGGCTGCACTGAGGGTTCAGTGGCAGGGGGGAAAGGTGGCTGAGGGACTATAACCTAACTACTGGAAGGGCACCAGAAAAGTTCCTACAAAAAAACAAGGGAGGGGGAGAGAGAGAGAGAGAGAGAGAGAGAGAGAAAGAAAGAAATCCCAACTCCCTCACAAAAATACCCCAAAACAACAAAACAACAAAACCAACAACAACAACAACAACAACAACAACAAACCCTGCAAGAGTAAAATAATGCAGGCAGAGTCTAGCAGCAGAGTGGACCTGTCCAGTTTGTTGCACTGAATGTAGCATGTATGATTACCTAATTTGTGGACAGGCAGAGAATGTGTGCATATGGTGCAAGCAGCTTGTGGATCTCAGAGACACAATGCAGGCTTTTGAGGCCAGAGTGGCTGAACTGGAGGAGCTAAGGAAGACAAAAGGTACATGGAAGAGACTTTCAGGGACACAATAGAATGGTCCCACCTTCAGTTTGACAATCTCTGTGCTGTTAAGGAGAATGACGATCTTGCAGAAGGAGACCATCAAGCTGGAGCAGAGGGAAACAGTCCCATAGTTGGGACCCTCCTTCCAGATGATGTCATGGTATCCTCTTGCCCGGAAGATACCCCTTGTGGGAAGGGGGACTCCAGTTAAGAAGAAGTGACAGATAATAGTAATGGGGGATCGGATTATTAGAAAGATAGATAGTTGGGTTTGTAATGACCAGGAGAACCCATGGGATAAATTGCGAGATGGGTGCAAAGGTGGCAGATCTCATGAGACATCTAGACAGACAAATGTGCACTGCTAAAGGAGCCAGGGATTGCGATACATGTAGGTACCAATGACATAGGAAATGGTATGAGAGATGCCAAATTTAGGCTGCTAGGTAAGAAATGAAAGTCCAGGAGCCCCATGGTAACATTTTCCGAAATGATCCCAGTTCCATGTGAAGGACCAGAAAGACAGTCAGAATTACAGGGTCTCAGTGCATTGATGAGACGATAGTACAGGAAGGAGGGTTTTAGGTTTTTTAGGAACTGGGGAACCTTTTGGGAAAGGAGGAGCCTATACAGGAAGGATGGGCTCCACCTAAACCAATATAGAACCAGATTGCTGGCACGTAAAATTAAAAAGGTTGTGGAGGAGTTTTTAAACTAAGGGCTGGGGAAAAGCTGACAGGTGTGGAAGAGCACATGGTTCAGGTGAACATATCCCTTAGGGATGAATTAATTAAAGGGGAAACTCTACATCCTAGCAAAGAGAATAGGAAAGAATTTGGTAAAGTACAGGTAGGAGTTAGAGGAATAGTCAAACATCAAAGAGTCCCATTTAAATATAACACATGAAGGCAAACAACTGAATATTGGCAAAATGTACAAATCATGCTAGATGTCTAAAAACTAAGATGGGTGAACCAGAGTGCCTACCATCAAATGAGGATATTGATATACAAGGCATTACAGAAACTTAGTGGAAAGAAGATAATCAATGGGACATGGTAATACCAGGTTACAAAATATATAGTAATGGCAGAGTAGGTCATATTGGTGGGGGAGTGACACTATTCATGAAAGAAAGCAGAGTCAAAGTAAAAATCTTAAATAAATCAAACTGTGCCATAGAATCTCTATAGATAGAAATTCCATGCTTGAACAATAAGAGTGTAGCAGTAGGAATATACTACCGACTACCTGACCAGGATGTTGACAGTGATTGTGACATGCTCAGGGAGATTAGAGAGGCTACAAAAGCAGAAAGCCCAATAAAAATGGGGGATTTCAATTATCCTCATTTTGACTGGGTACATGTCACCTCAGGAATAGATGTAGAGATACAATTTCTAGACACCATAAAGGACTGCTTCTTGGAGCAGATTGTCTGGGAACCCACAAGGGGAGAGGCAATTCTTGATTTAGTCCGAAATGGCGTACATCATCACAAGAGGTGTATATAGCTGAACTACTTGGTAAAGTGACCATGATGTAATCAAATTTACCATCTTAGTAAGGGGAAATGCCAAAGAAACCATCACAGTAGCATTTCACTTCAAAAGGGGAAACTATACAAAATGAGGAAGCTAGTTAAGTGGAAATTAAAAGGAATAGTCACAAGAGTAAAATGCCTGCAAGCTGCATGGAGATTATTTTAAAAAGTCCATAATAGAGGTTCAAGCTAAATGTGTACCCTATCAAGCTGTCCTCCATTGGCTCAAGAGCATGGGTATCAACTCAAGCCAGACTGTTAGGAAACAGAGCACAAACCTCAAATTGGCTGGGAGTTCTATCATTCAATTTCACTAGCCAATTATTAAATGTAAACTCCTCAGGCACTGTAACATCTTTAACATGGAGTCACAGACAGTCCCCTGGGGTACTCCAATCTGTCTTGCCACCCAGGTAATCTTGCCTTTGTCCAGCAAAAGATCACAGCAATATTCAGGTTACTCCTAGTTGCGGAGAACCAGTCACTTACCCCAGGTCAGTTGCACCTTAGATCTTACATTGTAGATAATGCTTGTAGCCAATCATATTATATATATATATATATATATATATATATATATATATATATATATATATATATATATATATATATATATATATATATATATATATATATATATATAAAAACACAACTATCTAAAGATTTATTCTACAGGAAAAGGAAACAAGGTAGCTATTGACAAAGTTAATACAGGTGGACATATATACACAAATGAGTTCCAATCTAAGTTTCAAAACAGTAACAGAAGCTTCTATGACTAAAACCCAATGTGGATAGCATATGTTGGTAGGAGAGCTTTTCCCGCCAACATAGCTACTACCACTAGCAGGAGCTAAAGTAATTAAGCCAATGGGAGAGCTCTCTCACATCAGCTTAGAGTGGCTACACAGAGAGTTTATAGCAGTGGAGCTGCACCGCTAAGTTCTCTCATATAGACATAGCCTTCTAATACAAACCATTAAATATTACCTTACAACAGCAACAAAGAGTTATGTGGCACCTTATAGACTAACAGATGTATTGGAGCATAAGCTTTCGTGTGTGAATACCCACTTTGTCAGACGCATGCAATGGAAATTTCCAGAGGCAGGTATATTATGCAGGCAGTCCCTACTAAACGGATAAATGGACACAACTCAGATATTAGGAATGGCAATATACAAAAACCTGTAGAACACTTCAACCTTCCTGGTCACACAAAAGCAGATGTAAAGGTAGCCATCCTAGAGCAAAAAAAAGCTTCAGGACCAGACTTCAAAGAGAAACTGCTGAGCTTCAGTTCATTTGCAAATTTGACACCATCAGCTCAGGATTAAACAAAGACTGCGAATGGCTAGCCAACTACAAAAGCAGTTTCTTCTCCCTTGGTGTTCACAACTCAACTGCTAGAAGAGGGCCTCATCCTCCCTGATTGAGCTAACATCGTTATCTCTAGATTGATTTCCAGAGGCAGGTATAAATACGCAGGCCAGAATCAGAGTGCTATAAAATGTAAGTAGACATACCCTAACAGAAGTTGATCCAACAAAAGATATTACCTCAGCCACCTTGTCTCTCTAATATCCCAGGACTGACATGGCTGCAACTAAACTGCATACATAAATAATTATGAGTTAATCAATAGTTAACTACTAATATAAATGGCAATAAAATGCAATCACATTTTAGTGTAATTTAAAAAAATAATCTTGCATTGATGATTTTGAAAACTTTTTAGCCTTTGAATAAGAAACCAGTTTCAATCTCAGAGAATAGTTTGCTCCCTATCAGCTTTTATAGCATAGTCATAGCACTTCACAATTAACAGGGTTCTGCTTAGAAGTGGTTTATAATCAGTCCAAAGTTATATGCACAGAAGGGGTGGGGGGAAAGAAAAAGAAAATGTGCTTTTCAGATATATTTTTCTCACTCTGGAAAACATTTTGCCTTTGGTTAAAAACTGTCTGCAGGATATAAAATAATCAATGGCAAAGTACAGGTCAATCAAGTGCTCATGCTTACATTCGCAAGAGTAAGGCGACACAAATTAAAATTGAGGAAATGATTTTCCAAAATTAAATACAGACAGCTGTGGACCATTTTTACACAGTTGTTACTTGCTCTGTCTGTAGACAAACTTCTATTCCCTGCGAGCTTTACCCAAGTAAGGACTTCAGGATTTGGCACTCTACAATTAACTTGTGGAATTCACTGAGGCAAAATAGCTTAAAAAGATTCAGAGAGGATTAAACACTGAAGAGCAACAAAAGTATCTGCAGTCACTTTGTAGTAGCTTGAATAAAAGTTACAAGACTAGCAAATCCTCCAGCTTCAAGTCACAAAATAATCTCCACTTCTTTTTTGCCCACAATATTGCATGTATGGTGGGGAGCAGGGGGTTGTAGAGAGGGGATGAGTGGGAGATGGTCTTCCTCTGAAACATCAGAGACAGGCTACTATCAGAGGTGGGTCTTTCACACTTATTTAGGCAAGGAAACTCCTGTGACACTATGCTATCTTTGCTACATCCTTTAATGTCAGACATGCTGCTAATCAGATTGCAAATGTGCATAAACCATCCCACTGGTTTGTGTAAGTTTTGTGCTCCAGCCTGAATCAATACTGCTGTTCCGTTTTCCGTGTGGTATTTCAGCCCGGCAAGCAGCAGGTCACTGTTAGCTTCCACGTCAGTCAGCGTGTGAAGGCAGAGGCGAAGGGCCGTAGGGCATATTAAAAAGCTACTTTTCTGTCGTGACTGGGAGAGCAGTTGCTGCTGCTGTTCACAAACTTCATCTACGATGCCCTTGCAAAACAGGTCCTCCAAGACACGGCGGCGTACCAGCCTTTTAGTGATCATCATGCTCCTGATAGTGACAATTGTTGCTGTGCTGGGCACTGTGCTGCTGGCAAATGAAACAAAAGAGACTAGCACGCAGCTGCTACAGTGGAAAGGCAGAGGGACCACTAAAAATCTGCAAGAAGTCATCCTCGGGAGGTGTTATAACTACATCACAACAGTGAACCCTGAGCTGAGGTGAGTAATAATTACGGTCATGCATAATATGGTGTAATGTCAAAGACAGGCAAAGAGCTAACTACTAACTCAACTGATGCATCTGATGAAGAGAGTTCTAGCCCACGAAAGCTTATGCCCAAATAAATTGGTTAGTTTCTAAGGTGCCACAAGGACTCCTTGCTGTTTCAGTTGAAACGATATCCCATGTTATCAGCTGAACAAGGAAAAACAGAGGAATTCGAACTTATTACAAGTATTTTGGAGCAAAACATATAAAGTCAGATTTAAAATTGGCCACACCCTGTTGAATATTTTTGGGAGAGGATTGAGGGTGGGCAAAACAGCAAAGCAAATGAGAGAGTGAAACAACAGTAATTTGGGGCCAAATTCTGCCCGCACATATAAATGTGCAACTCCTTCAAAAATCTCATAGAACTAAACTCTGGGCCAGAGTCTCGTAAGTTTTAATGTGTGGATGTGACAGCAGTGAAGTTTAACTGCAATCTGTGAAGAACTATCAGCATATAACATTTAACCCATATAACCAAATATGTGAGTGAATGAGAAAGAATGCAAGAGGCTTGGAAGTCATTTTTAAGAAAGATTTTTACTCAGTTGCTTTTTTCCTTCTGGGAATGAGAAGAACATTGAGAAATTCCTTAAAAATACGCAAAACAGATATTGTGGTAATGTGGGTCAGAGGATTTGCCTAAGTTCACTGTAAGCATATAGGGCTTGTGTAAAAAGATTGATTGCAACTGGTCATATGATTAGTGCTGGGGATACGCTGCAAAATATTCCATACACATGTATTTACTGAACTCCATCAGTGTGCTTGGTGCTGTACGTTATACAGAGGATGAAACAATTCCTACCCTAAGGAGCTCAGGATTTGAATGAAGGGAAAGGTTACTTAAAGCGTGTTGGGGAGAGAGGGCATTTCAAGTGTAAAGGTTTGCACTGAAGATATAGAAGTGGCATTTAGAGAAGCAGCTGGGAAGAGCTCTTGCAGCAGAAGGGGGGAACATGAAAGGGAGGATAGGAAAGCGGAGAGTGTAGGCCAGGACAGAGCTGTGCAGAGTCTTGAAAGTGAGGGAGGTCTCAACTTCTCTTCCTCCTTGCAGAGAGGTTGAAAATCCAGGGATTCCTTGTTGGAGAGGGAGTCTGGCAAGGGAAGCATCATCCTGTCTTTTCCCAGGCCCTGCAAAATACCACCCCACCCCCTCCCCCCCCGGAATTCAACATGGATTGGGCACTGTATTGTGCAAGGGAGCGCGGGCTGATACAGGACAGCCACTCTACACAGTACAATTCCACCCCTACACCCACAGAGTCAATATTTTCCTGCTGAAGTGCTGTCATGTTTAACTTATGTGCCTGCCCCCACTCCATAATGGCACTGACATAATTTAAACCTAGCAAAATATTAACTGGTTTCCTGCTAGATTGCAGCAATCAACAAATCTTGCCTTCTGCTTTCCAGTACTGAGACTATTGTATACACAATCTAAAATCTGCAGTATTTGAAGGGAAACTGTCATTATAAAAAGCCTTGACCCCAATCTTGTGATAATTTAAACATAAGCTTAATTTTAAGCATGTGAGTAGTATCACTGAAGTCAATGGAACTATTCAAATGTGTAAAATTAAGCCAATACACCATAAGTGTTTGCAGGATCAGGACATCCTAGTAAAAAGAAAAGAAAAATTTCCTTGCCAGTATTACTAAAAATGCCTTCAATTATGACACCAAAATAACTTTTAAAGCTGAACAGTCTTTTCAATAGGTATATTATTTACTTACTTGTTAATAAGGGCACTGAAAGTGTACAGTCAGGGCATGTCTGCACTGGCAGAGTTACAGCGCCACTCAGAGAGCACTATTGTGTGTTAACGCTGTGAGGCCGTGTCTACGCTGGCAAGTTTCTGTGCAGTAAAGCGGCTTTCTGCACTGTAACTCCCGACGTGTACACACTTGCAAGACACTTAGTGTGCAGAAACTGCACAGTTGCAGCGCTGTAAAAAACCCACTCCAACGAGAGGTGTAGAGCTTTCTGTGCTGGGGCTACAGTACCGTGGTGTCAGTGTAGACACCCTGGTCGATTGCAGCACTGTGATTGGGCTCCGGGAGGTGCCCCACAATGCTTGTTCTCACCTCTCTGGTCATCAGTTTGAACTCTATTGCCCGGCCCTCAGGTGACCAACCATCATGCCCACCCCATAAATTCCTTTGGAATTTTGAAAGTCCCCTTCCTGTTTGCTTGGTAATGCATGCAATGGTCTCAGCGCATCTTCCCAGGTGGCCATGCCTGCGATCCCCTGCTTGGAGCAATGTCGAGCTGCTGGACCTCATCGGCATTTGGGGATAGGAGGCTATGCAGTCCCAGCTGCACTCCAGAAGTAGGAATTATGATACCTATGGACAGATTTCACGGTGCATGATAGAAAGGCGCCATAACCGGGACACATTGCAGTGTAGGGTGAAAGTGAAGGAGCTGCAGAATGCCTACCACAAGGTGAGGGAGGCAAACTGCTGCTCTGGTGCTGCACCCATGAGCTGCCGGTTCTACAAAAGGCTGGACGCTATACTCGGCGGCAACCCCACCTCCACTGCAAAGACCACTGTGGATACTTCAGTGGCTGTAGTGCCAGTCGAAAGTGGACTGAACCAGGAGGAAATCTTGGACTAGGATATGGAGGGGGACCCAGAGACATAGGATGACTCGGAGGTCAGAGATGCATGCAGCCAGGAGGAGGCTAGCCAGTCACAGCTGTCGGATGTTGGTGAAGCGCGAACAGGAGAGAAGGCCCCTGGTAAGTGGATATGATTTGGGGAATTGCTGAAGTGATTTGTTGCAGGCAGGAGGGTTGCAGAAAGCAGGTTTGTCTCCCACTGCATGCCTAATCTGAGCAGTGGAACAGGCTGTTGATTGACTCCCTCACTTCACAGGAATCTCCCTCAGATCTCCAGGAAACTCTAGTGGAGATGCGGCAGTAGATTGCCCAGTATGTTCTTCAGCAGAGCTGCTTTGTTTATTGCCTCACTAACGGTAACTTTCCTGCGCCATCACGGAGAGGTAGAGGGACCGTTGCTGCACACAGGCGAGCTGCATAGGGGCCAGAGCCAGGGTGGAAGCCGCAGTCTTGGAGAAGATCCTCCTTGATTCCCTGCTCATCTTCAGCAGCGAGGTATCTTCCATAATGATCCCATCCTGTGGAAAGTGTGGGTACAGGAATGATTTTCAGGCCCGCCCTACAGTGCTGGCTCTCCTCAAGAGCCACGTGCCCAGTGTGCAGCAGGATCTGGTCCAGTAAGAGTGATTTACCCTGCCCCTATGGATAGTCATCATTTTAGGGTCTTGTGGCTCATGTGTATACCCACAGCAATAAGGCGTAGGCGAGGTCTCCCAGGATCACAATTGGCATTTTGACTTCCCCTACTGTGATCTTCAGGTCTGGGAACAAAGTCCCTGCTTGCAGTTTCCTGAACAGGCCAGTGTTTGAAAAGATGCGTGCATCATGCACCTTTCCAGAACAGCCTGTGTTAATGTCTGTGAAACGCCCACAGTGATCCACAAGTGCCTGGAGAACCATTGAGAAATGGCCCTTGTGATTAATGTACTCAGTGGCTAGGTGGTCTGGTGCCAGAACTGGAACGTGTGTGCCATCTATCGCCTCTCCGCAGTTAGGAAAGCCCATTTGCGCAAAGCCATCCACAATGTCATGCACTTTGCCCAGAGTCACGGTCTTTCGGAGCTGTCAACACGAGTCCAACGGTTGACTTTCCCACTCCGAACTGGTTAGCGACCGATTGATAGCAGTCTGGAGTTGCCAGCTTCCACAGTGCAATAGCCATGAGCTTCTCCAACGGCAGGGCAGTTCTCAGTCTATAAGGTGCCACAGGACTCTTCGCTACTTTTACAGTCCCATAAATGTGGCTTTCCTCATCCAAAAGTTCTGCAACCAAAGCTCATCAACCCAGATGTGCATGACGATGTGATCTCACCATTCAGTGCTTGTTTCCCAAGCCCAAAAGCAGCATTCCACTGTGAATGCCACAAGCAATCTTGTGTTGTAGCTACTACACATGGTGAGATCAATGTTGCACTCTTCTTGCCTTTGTAGTTTAAGGAATGTAGCCTATAGGACTAACCATATATCTATTTCTCATAGTTTAAGTATTTGATTTATTGTAATAGGTTTATAGATTTATATTAAAGTAAGTTTGGCTGTAATGCAAGAGACCTATGGATATGGCCTGTACATTAAGCTAAGGCGAAGTTAGCATATCTATATTAAGACCTTTTACTCAGAAAGCAAAGTTGACGTATATCCTGTTACCTAAACAGATAAGTACCCACATCTATGTCTATGACCTTTTATCTAGAACAAAAGACAATGGAGAATGGTGTAGGGAGTTTTTCAGTGTTGTACCCACAGACTTAACAAGTACACCACAAGAGACTGATGTGCGTACATACCTGTCAAAATATGCACATACATACTAGCCTACGGCGTAAGCATACCCTAACATTTTGTGGGTGAGGAATGAAATTTGGGCCTAGGATGAAGGATTTCTGGCACTTTGCCCTATAAAAGAGGTAACCCACCTCGAGAGAGTACTCCAAGTTAGTCAAGTAAATCCTAATTTAGTTTTGATAGCTCTTAGCATTAGATTTCTTCTAAGCACTGCATCCCTCACTCAAGAATTGAGAAACCTGAACTGCAAGGCTGGTCCTGTGTCTCTTACCACCAGGTTATCAAGGAAGGGTGTGAGTATACTAACCAAAGCTTTGTTGCATATAATACTATATTAGTATATGTATATTTTGAATAGCAGTAATGTAATTTTAACTTTGTAACTCTGGGTATTTTACCATTTACTTACTATTATTGATTTTAATAAGCAGTCTTTAAGGCTATATCTGTCTCATTGTGAGCTTCCAGTCATACCCCCCCAAGGGTCCTTTATAAATTCTGTGAAGCCTGATTTTGGACAAGAACTTTTATCTTCTGATCAAACAGATTGGTGAGCCTAAGACCCACACTAATTAATATAAATAATTAAATTAATAAATTTAATTCCCATATTATCCAAATTAATATAATCAGTACACCCTAAATCAGGCTACAGGAATAACTCCACTGCCACTCATGACGTGTTAGTCAGAGTGAGCAGCATACTGGTCAACAGTTCGGGATCCATTCCTGCAGGGCAGAGCATGCAATACACAAATGGTTGAAAGATGGGGCCAAATGTGGACGAAAGCACTGGGATGCAAAGCAATGCATCATGGGGCACTGGGACAGGACCCCAGATGCCCCACCACCCCCTCCACCTTCCCACAAGTCTTAGTTGCAAAAAAGAAAGGTGCTCTGTGGGATAGCTGCCTAGAGTGCACTGCTCCGAATACCACTAAAAGTGCCACAAGTGTGAACATACTATAAACAAACAAAAGTGAAACTTCAGCTGCAATAGCAAGTTTCTAGTCACTTACAGGTTCTCGAGTACTAGACCAGGTGTGAGCAAACTTTTTGGCCCCAGGGCCATATCTGGGAATAGAAATTGTATGGCGTGCCATGAATGCTCACAAAATTGGGGTTGGGATGTGGGAGGGAGTGAGGGCTCTTTTTGGGGGTGCCGGCTCCAGGGTGGGGCCAGAAATGGAGAGTTCATGGTGCAAGAGGGGGCTCTGGTCTGGGGCAGGGGAATGAGATGTGTGTGAGGGCTCTGGGGTGGGGCTGGGGATGAGGAGTTTGGAATATAGGAGGGTGCTCTGGACTGGGATCAAGGGGATTGGAGGGGGATCAGGGCTGGGGCAGAGGTCATGGGGAGAGGGTCAGGGGTACAGGCTCCAGGTGGCACTTCAAGTGACTTCCAGAAGCAGTGGCATGTCCCTTCTCCGGCTCCTACTCAGAGGCATGGCCAGGCAGCTCTGCACGCTGCACCAGCTGCAGGCACCACCCCTGCAGCTCCCACTGGCTGCAGTTCCCAGCCAATGGGAGCTGTGGGGGTGGTGCTTGGGGCAGGGACAGTGTGCAAAGCGGAGTCCCCTGGCTGCCCCTATGCATAGGAGCCAGAGGAGGGCCATGCCGTGGTTTCGGGAGCTGCGTGGAGCGGCCTTGACCTGGCTCCTCAGCTGGAGTGGGGCAAGCCCCAGACCCTGCTCTCTTTCGGGAGCTCGAGGGCTGGATTAAAATGGCTGGTAGACCAAATCCAGCCTATGGGCCTAGGTTGCCCACCCCTGCACTACACCAAGGCTGTAACACTTAGCGAGGAATTGTTTGTTTAAATTAAAAAAAGACAAAACAAAAAAACAATGAAAACATGTTAAGTCATGCTGACTGGTCCTAGGTTTTCAAAAAGATTTTTTAAAACAAAACCTAAAGCAGGGGTTGGCAACCTACCTTTGGCACGCAAGCCGATTTTTGCCTGGCACGCGGCTGCCAGCTGGGGTTTCGGCCGGCTGAGTGAAGTGGGGCTGGCGACCGGGACGCAGACTGGCGGCAGGCGCGCCCCCTGGCTCCCCCCTCACCATGCTCGTTCTGTGGCTCCTGGGAGTGTGAGCTGCCGGGGCACGGGACCTGCTGTGGAGGGGCGGCGGCAGCTCACGCTCCCAGGAGCTGCAGAGCCTGAGCGCGGTGAGCTGGGAGGAGCGGGGTGCATGAGGCCCACCGCCAGCATACCTCCACTGCAGAAGTCCTTCCCGGGAGGAGAACCGGGCCGCAGCCCAGGCAAGTACACCCCCTGGCTGCCCCCTCACCGCACTCAGGTTCTGTAGCTCCCGGAAGTGTGAGCCGCCACCACCGCTGCCCCTGCCCCTCCCACATCTCCCTCCCTTCCGCTACCTCAGCACTCAGTGTGGAGTTTTGCCTCCACGTGGAGCCAGCGTCTCACCAGCATGGGACTGGTAAAGAGAGAGTCCAGGGGGGCAGTCAGGGAGTAGGGGAAGGGCTGGGAGTTCTGGGGGTCCTGTCAGGGGGTGGAGAGTGGTTGGATGGGGGGTGGGAGTCCCCGGAGGACTGTCTGGGAGCAGGGGTGTTCATAAGGGTTGGGGCAGTCAGGGGACAGGTAGGGGGTAGGGTCCTAGGGGGGCAGTTAGGGTGGGAGGGTCTCAGAAGGGGGCAGTCAGAGGACAAGGAGCAGGGAGGCTTAGGTAGGGGGTGAGGTTCTGGGAGCAGTTAGGGACAAGAGGGGGCAGTCAGGGGACAAGGAGCGGGGGGCGGTTGGGGGTTCTGACCGGAGCAATCGGGGTGGGAAGTGGGAGGGAGTGGATGGGGTATAGGGCAGGTCTCTCTCCTCTTTTTTGATTGTTGAAATATGGTAACCCTAGGTGAGGGGGGAGCCAGGGGCGCATGGGGGCTGGTGCCCACATACATCCACTGCAGCCTACAGGTGCCGCCGGTGGAGGGGGAGCCAGGCCACAGCCTGGGCAGGAGGAGTGGGAGGGCGCAGCTGCTCCCCACTAGCAGTGCCACCGCCGCCTTTGCAGGGCTGCTGCCCCCCTGCACCACACCGGCTCCTCCATGGCTGGGGCTCGCTGCTGCCACAAACAGGATGCTCTGGCTCTCTGGCGCCTCCAGAAGGTGGCTCCTCCCTGCTGAGCAGCTGCAGTGGCCCAAGCCGGGCAAAGCTAGTGAGTGGACTCGGGGCAGGAGCCACCTGGGTGGGCTTGCAGGGGGGTTGTGCACCCTCCAGGGGAGTTCCAGGGGCAGGGATGGGGGAACCTGGTCTGGGGAGCAGCCCCTGGGCATGGCTGGCCCCTGGGGTCTATAAAGGCTTGTTGGGGATTTGCCCCTCAATGAACCAATGGGCAAGGTGGAAGTTTCGCCTAGGTGGCAAAATATCCTTGCACCGGCCCTGCCCTGGGGGGTGCATGCACCCAAGATTAGGAACCACTGCACTAAACTGATATAATCTGCATTTTAATTTAATTTTAAATGAAGCTTCTTAAACATTTTAAAAATCTTGTTTACTCTACATACAACAATAGTTTAGACGTGTGTATATAGATATAGAGAGACCTCTAAAACGTTAAAATGTATTATCGGCATGCAAAACCTTAAATTAGAGTGAATAAATGAAGACTCGGCACACCACTTCTGAAAGGTTGCCGACCCCTGACCTAAAGTATTGTTTGAATTTGGACCTGATAATAGCTATTTAAGGAGAACAAACTTATTTATTCTTAACATAAAAAAGTACATTTTCTACTAAAACAAGAAAGAAAAACCCTTAAACAATTAACATTTTAAAACATGGTGAACAGGAAATTTCCATTTGAAATACTGACATTATTGGAGGGAAGGGGGAAGGTGGGAATATATTAACTTGCCTACATCTGTAATGTTCATGCAGAGGATGGCTAAGAGTATTAGCTATATGTTCTTAGCTCTGATCTTGGATTTCTCTTTCCTGATCCTACTTGACATTAATGATCAATGTACACTTGTATCAAAAATTACACTATTCTGTTTGAGCACCCTGATCACAAAGCCAGTGCCTCATGGACACACTGTAGAATCATACTTCAACAAACATTGTTCTTTCATGTCTAATGAAGGTTTTACAGCTCTCTCTCTATTATGGAGGACCCAAAAGATGTCGAGGAGCTTTTCCAGCAATCTTATTAACACCTTCAATCATGGACATAATTCTCTGCAACAACACCAAGCTCTACATCAGGGGTAGGCAATCTATGGCACGTGTGCTGAAGGTGGCATGCAAGCTGATTTTCAGTGGCACTCACACTGCCCGGGTCCTGGCCACCAGTCCAGGGGGCTCTGCATTTTAATTTAATTTTAAATGAAGCTTCTTAAACATTTTTAAAACCTTATTTACTTTACATACAACAATAGTTTAGTTATATATTATAGACTTATAGAAAGAAACCTTCTAAAAACGTTAAAATGTATTACTGGCACGCGAACCTTTAAATTAGAGTGAATAAATGCCGGGGTCAGCACAGCACTTCTGAAAGGTTGCCGACCTCTGCTCTACATATTTGTTTCCACCCACACCAATCCTTCTGCTTATCTTGACTTTCAGTTCCTGGCTAAGCCACAACTTCCTACTCTTGAATGATTTCAAGATTGAAGTCCTCACACTGTATGAAAATACTTGTTCTCAGTGTCTGAATTTGCTACAAAGATCAGGAATTTTGGAGTCAAAACGTCTTCACCAACATCCCTTTGTCCTCCTACATCTGCTTTGTTTAAGAACATAAGAACAGCCATACTGGGTCAGACCAAAGGTCCATCTAGCCCAGTATCCCGTTTTCTGACAGTGGCCAACACCTGGTGCCCCAGAGAGAATGACAGAACTGGTAATCACATCAAGTGATCCATCCCCTGACACTCATCCCCAGTTTCTGGCAAACAGAGGCTAGGGACACCATCCTCCATGCACCTATCCTCCACGAACTTATTTAGTTCTTTTTTGAACTCATATTTTGGCCTTCCCAGCATCCTCTGGCAAGGGGTTCCACAGGTTGACTGTGCATTTTGTAAAAAATATACTTCCTTTTGTTTGTTTCAAACCTGCTGCCTACTATTTTCATTTGCTGACCCCTAGTTCTTGTGTTACAAGAAAGAGTAAATAACACTTCCTTATTTACTTTCTCCACACCAGTCATGATTTTACAGACCTCTACCATATCCTCCCTTAGCTGTCTCTTTTCCAAGATGAGAAGTCCCAGTCTTATTAATTTCTCCTCATACAGAAGCTGTTCCATACCCCTAATATTTTTTGTTGCCCTTTTCTGAACCTTTTCCAATTCCAATACATCTTTTTTGATATGTAGCAACCACATCTGCATGCAGTATTCAAGATGTGGGTGTACCATGGATTTATATAGAGGCAATAGGATATTTTCTATCTTATTATCTATCCCTTTCCTAACGATTCCCAACATTCCATTCGCTTTTTTGACTGACGCTGCACATTGAGCAGATGTTTTCAGAGAACTATCCATAATGACTCTACAATCTCTTTCTTGAGTGGTAACGGCTACTTTAAACCCCATCATTTTATATGTATAGTTGGGATTATGTATTCTAACATGTACTACTTTGCATTTATCAACATTGAATTTCATCTGCCATTTTGTCACCCAGTTTTGTGAGATCCTTTTGTAGCTCTTCGCAGTCTGCTTGGGACTTAACTATCTTGAGTAGTTTTGTATCATCTGGAAATTTTGCCACCTCACTGTTTACCCCTTTTTCCAGATCATTTATGACCTTCACCAGACCTGGAGTATTGCCAGATTGTTTGCTGACTCTTTCTATGATTAATCATCTCTTCAGCCATTTTCTTAAGTATTGCATATCCCTCTGTTGTCTTTCAGCAAAGCAAAACCCCCGAAGTGCCACAATACCATCATCACTTACTCCTGAAATAAATCCAAAATGCATACAATGTTATATATCTATTAATGTTAATTTGGCCACAGTGCCAGTCCTGTTTAACTGACAGTGTACATTCAGTTCAGGGCAGGAGCTCCTTCCTTTTTAACAATAATAATACACATTGTTTATCTAGTGCTTTTCATCCATAGATTTCAAGGTGCTTTACAGAGATCAGTATTATCATCCCAGTTTTACAGATGGAGAAACAGAGGCACAAGGCAAGATGTGACTTGTCCACAGACACCCAGCAAAGCAGTGGCAGAGCCGGGAATTGAACCCAGGTTTCTAAAGTCCCAATCTAGTCCCTGTCCTTATTAAGATGGGCTTCCCTATTCAAGTCAGTAGGAGTTTTGTCACTGAATTCAAAAGAAGCAGGACTGATCAGACATGCAGTAATGTAGTAAGCTAAATATGAAAAAAACAAGATTAGCAAACACCACCTATGCACAATGTGGCTGAGTTACTCATCATTGTTACAGCTTTAATTTCTATACTTCATGACTTTTTCCCCTTCATCTATGCCACCTAATGTTGCCCTTTTTAAATTTTCCCCACCCCAACAAGCCTAGAAAACTTCTGTCTTACAGAAGAACATTTCAGAAAAGTGCTGAACAATTGCAAAATAGAGGTTACAATCCATAACACTTGGCAACCTTTTATCTAGAACAGCTGCTATGGACAAAGATAGTAACACTTGTAGCACAAAATAAGTCCCTGTGAAGATAATTTCAATATACAGTATTTTGAATAGGTCAATGGAGCAACTCCAAATTTATACCAGCAAAGGATCCAGCTCTTTAAATATCTGAGTACTGAGACTCTACTTAAGGTCTCTACTGAGATCTTATTTGAGTGTGTTGATGCACTCTGGCCTTGAATTTGCTCCGCTCAAGGAATTCCTACTCTGTTGATATTAGCGAGACAAGCGGGGGAGGGAGGCAATATTTTTTATTGCACCTCTGACGTTACAGTCCATATGCTTTGCAAAAATATGTTTATAAGTGTGAATATGATGTAACTGGAATATGTTTTATGCAAAAGGTCTCTTGTAAGGGATCATTACAAAGCTTATGATCTACTGAGTGTGTTCATCCCATTTGTTTGCATATATTTTTTCTATGTTATGAGTTAGAAGAATAAGATATAAACTTGTATTATTGTTGTAAACATATTAAGTGGAAGCTACTAAGGGTGCTTCAGAATCAATCACATGTGAATGGCTCTGTTTACTTGCAAACCTTCCCGGGTATGTGCAAGCCAGCCCTGGAAAAATAGAGACTAGGGGTCTCAGGAC
This sequence comes from Gopherus flavomarginatus, assembly GCF_025201925.1. Classification (NCBI taxonomy): domain Eukaryota; kingdom Metazoa; phylum Chordata; order Testudines; family Testudinidae; genus Gopherus; species Gopherus flavomarginatus. Next base: position 255,869,880 of record NC_066619.1, on the reverse strand, counting down.
ATGTGACCATATTGCACGATACTGGAATCCATCTTAAATCTGGTACTTTTCCATTTAGAAGGAGGGGTGGAGACCCAGAGAAAAAGGATTTCTGCCTTGTGCCAAAGCTATAAAAGGGGGCGGAACAGAACAAAGTGGGGGTCAGTCATGAGAAATCCCCAAGTTACCACCTGAGCTGGATCTAACAAGGACTATACCAGGGGAAAGGATTTGGTCCAGCCTAGGAAGGAATCTAGTCTGAAAGAAGCTTATTGGAATATCTCTGAGGGTGAGATTTACCTGTAATTAGCTTCTTAATGTATTAGGCTTAGACTTGCGTGTTTTGTTTTATTTTGCTTGGTAACTTACTTTGTTCTGTCTGTTATTACTTGAAACCACTTAAATCCTACTTTTTATAATAAACAAAAGTGATTTTATTAAGTAAATCCAAAGTAAGTGATACCTGGGGGAGCAAACAGCTGTGCATCTCTTTCTCTATCAGTGTTATAGAGGGTGGACAATCAATGAGTTTACCCTATATAAGCTTTATACAGAGTAAAATGGATTTATTTGGCATTTGGATCCCATTGGGAGCTGAGTGGCTGGGTGCTGGAAACAGGAGTACTTGCTGAGCTGTTCTCAGTTAAGTCTGCAGCTTTGGGGGCATAGTTCAGACCCTGAGTCTGTGTTGCAGCAGGCTAGCATGTCTGGCTCAACAAGATAGGGTTCTGGAGTCCCAAATTGGCAAAGAAAACAGGTTTAGAGGTAGTTTCAGCACATCAGGTGACAGTCCCAAGGGAGTCTCTGTGACTGAACCTGTCACGGCACCGACTTTTTTGGTGAGAGAGACAAGCTTTCAAGCCACACAGAGCTCCTCTTCAGGTCCTGAAGAAGCTTGTCTCGCACCAACAAAAGTTGGTCCAAGAAAAGATTTTACTTCACCCACCTTGTCTTTCTAATATTCTGGGACTGACATGGCTACAACTATGCTGCATACTGTGCTGACAGACATATCTATCCATCTAGATTTTTGTCACGCACATCATTATAGTTATCTGAGCAGAGGTCTTACCTAGCATTCATCCCTTTTTAAGAGGTATGCAAGTGCTATATTTTAATTATTGCAAACTTAACTTGGAACAGAATAGAAACATTCTCTTTTCTGCTGTGCCACTAGCTAGGTTAATAAATTTTTTCAAGGCTGTTGTCCTGCATTACCAATGGAATCTTAAATGTTTGTGATGTGAAAGTGGCTTTGATGGATATTCCACAGTTCAGAACTTCTCTGCTTTAAGAGTAGATGAAATACTATTTTTAATTTAGTTTTGCATAGGTTTGTTTATATTTCCTCTGATCACCAGCTTTATAGTGTTTCCAACCCAGTTCCAAGCAAATGGGAAATATAGTGACAAAGTATTTTGAATAATTTTAAAGACCAAACAAATCCATAAAAAAACCAAGTTTGTTTGCAGGTAAGACCTTATCCAAATTCCACTGAAGTCAATTGGAGTCTTTGGGGACATCATTAAAAAAGAATCTAAAATATATGTATTACATTTAAAAGAAGAGAATCATGGGCCAAATCGTGCAATGCAGTCTTCAGGAGTTTGGAGCAACGACTACAGGATCTGGCTCTGTTAATAAATACGTGAGCTAAGAGAATTTTACAATCCAAAAGTAAGAGAATCTATGTTCCTTTCAGTTATTGCTGTAGAAGTATGCAATGCAGTAATTTAAGTGTCACAATGATGACTGATGATCATTTGGATACACTGAAATTGGCTGCAGTCAGACAGGATTTGGAACAAGATGGTTCATTGGTCTATACCAAGGATGGATGTTCTTACTCCTGTGTACAGTTGTTGGGTCGCATATTCTGTTTGATTGTACTGTATTCCTTATCATTAGAGGTAGGCAAACTATAAACCATGAGCAGATTTGATAAATTTATCCCCCTTTCCTATTTGCAAATATGGGCCTGGATCCAGATCCCCAAAAAGTCAATGGAAAGACTTCACTGTAGTTTGGATAGGGCCAAATCTAGCCCTCACTTTTTGGCACCCATTCCTTAGCTGTGTAATGGGGTATAATAATATCTATTCACTCACCACAAGGTGGTATGGTGGAAGTTAATTAATAATTGGTAAAGTGCCTTGAGATTCTCTGACGACACATTACAGAAATTCAAAATATTCTTTTTTTGAGTTTGATTTGCCCTACATATATTGCACAGCTCAAGTATTCAACCATATATTTGTATAAATCAGTCCTACAGCCCAAAATCAACCCAGGTACCAGAGAGATGATCACTCAGGTGTGTGAGAATCTGCCACAAATGCATTGGATGTCTCAGCTGCCATTTGTTTGAACAAATGCTGCCCAACATAACTTTCCACTGCAGCGTTACACAGATATTTACCACTGCTGTTTCTCTCCCAATCATTCTGCTGTACTTCATAGCAGTGGGGGATTTTTGTTTTGTGTTTTCCACTCCTCCCTTACTAGTTTAAGTTTGGCTGGTTTTTGTCTGCTAAGGAGAATCATGACTGTCGACTGAGGCCTCGTCTACACTACCAACTTTTGTCGACAAAAGCGATGTTGACACTCAAAAATCAGCATAATAAAAATCGGAATGTCATGTTCACACTCACTCCCTCTGTTGGCAGAGTGCTTCCGCAGTTGTGGCACTATTGTCGACAATGTGAGCAATGCAATGGGGGTACCTGTCCCACAGTCCAGCTCGATACTTTCTGTTGCTAGGTGTTGTGGGAAGGCAGAGCAGATCACGACGCATCTTGGGACTGGACTCAATGTCCCGTGATGCATTGCTTTATGTCCCAGCATTCCATAGGCTTCCGTCTTTCTTTTGCGGCATTTTTCCAATGACTTTCTTTGCTGTGCACCCTGGCATCTTTGTGAGAAGGGATGGATCCCGCACTGCTCTCCTGTGCTCTTACAACTGTCGTGAAAACATCACGGATGGCAGTGCAGTTAATTGCGAAGTTCCTAACTGAAGAAGAGTCCCAGTTCCCTGACATGCTGCGTGATATGGATAGGAGCAGCTTTAAATTGCTTTTGGCATTCACAGAACAGCTGCATAGGATAGATGGTCACTTTTGTGCTTGGGAAACAAGCACTGACTGGATCATATCATCATGCAGGTGTGAGATGATGAGCAGTGGCTACAGAACTTTCAGATGTGGAAAGCCACCTTCCTGGAACTGTGTGTGAAGCTCACCCCAGCACTGAGGCACAAGGACACCAGAATGAGAGCTGCCCTATTGGTAAAGAAGCATGTGGCAATTGCTGTGTGGAAGCTGGTGACTCCAGACTGCTATCGGTCAGTTGTGAATCAATTTGGAGTCAGGAAGTCGACCATTGGAGCTGCGTTAATGCAAGTGTGCAGGGCAATTAATCACATCCTGCTACGAAGGACCGCGACTCTGGGAAATGTGCATGAAATAGTGGATGGCTTTGCAGAAATAGGTTTCCCTAACTGTAGAGGGCAATAGATGACACACATATTCCAAATTTTGGCACCAGACCACCTTGCGGTGGAGTACATCAGGGTAATCTGCTGGCAGGCTGCCAGACCATTTGTTTACATTTGCACAGCTGCTCGCTGCTCCCCGTGGCCACAGTTTATCATTCCCAACATTCTGTTTGCCTTTTTGACTGTCACTGCACATTGAGTGGATGTTTTCAGGGAACTATCCACAATGACTCCAAGATCTCTTTCTTGAGTGTGTGACAGACCCAGACCAGTGGGGTACAGGAGTCTCCTAGAGGCAAATATACTGGTCACTGGATGAGTAGTTTTCTGTTCCCTGAGTGAACAGAGCAGGGGCTGCACTAGAGTAATCAGGAACCTGCTGGAACCAATTAAGGCAGATAGGCTGATTAGAACACCTGCAGCCAATCAAGGCAGGATAATCAGGGCACCTGCGTCTAAAAAGGAGTTCACTTCAGTTTGTGGTGTGCTTGTGAGGAGCTAAGAGGGTATGCTGCTGGATGACTGAGGAGTACGAGGAGGAAGGTCTTGTGGTGAGGATATAGAAGGTGTTGGGAGGAGGCCATGGGGAAGTAGCCCAGGGAATTGTAGCTATACCAGGAGGCACTTTAGACAGCTGCAGTCCACAGGGCCCTGGGCGGGAACCCAGGGTAGAGGGCGGGCCCGGGTTCCCCCCAAAACTTCTCAACTCCTGATCCAACACAGGAAGATCTGAGGCTAGCAAAAATCCACCAATAAGTGCAGAACCCACCAAGGTAGAGGAGGAATTTTGTCACAAGTGGTAACAGCTAATTTAGACTCCATCATTCTATATGTATAGTTGCGGCTTCCAGGACTAGCTGCTCCAAGAAGCAGTCATTTAAGGTGTCAAGTTCTTTCTTTATTTCCCCCTCTCCCCCCGCCCCCCCGCTAGTCACCTGCTAAGACTAAGGCCCTGTCTACACTGGCAAGTTTCTGTGCAATAAAGCAGCTTTCTGTGCTGTAACTCCTGAGGTGTATACACTGCTAAGCCACTTAGTGCATAGAAATGGCGCATTTGTAGTGCTTAAAAAAAAACCACACCAACGAGAGGCGTAGAGCTTTCTGTGCCAGTGTTACAGCACCGCGGTGGCAATGTAGACACCCTGGTTGATTGTAGCACTGTGATTGGCCTCCAGAAGCTGTCCCACGAGGCCTGTTCTCACCTCTCTGGTCATCAGTTTGAACTCTACTGCCCTGCCCTCAGGTGACCAACCATCATCCCCACCCCATAGATTCCTTTGGAATTTTGAAAGTCCCCTTCCTGTTTGCTTAGTGATGCATGCAATGGTCTCAGCGCATCTTCCCAGGTGGCCATGCCTGCTCCATGCACCAGGCGATCCCCTGGTTGGAGAAATGTCGAGCTGCTGGATTCATTGGCATTTGGGGAGAGAAGGCTATGCAGTCCCAGCTGCACTCCAGCCATAGGAATTATGCCACCTATGAACAGATTTCACGATGTATGACAGAAAGGGCCCATGAGTAGGGTGAAAGTGAAGGAGCTGCAGAATGCCTACCACAAGGCACGGGAGGCAAACTGCTGCTCTGGTGCTGCGCCCATGAGCTGCCAGTTCTACAAAGAGCTGGATGCGATACTTGGCAGTGACCTCACCTCCATCACGAAGGCCCCTGTGGATACTTCAGTGGCTCATGTGCCAGTTGAGAATGGACCAAGCCAGGAGGAGGAAATCTTGGATGAGGATTTGGAGTGGGAGAGGTACCCAGAGGCAGAGAATGACTTGAAGGTCAGAGATGCATGCAGCCAGGAACTCTTTTCTACCCCAGAGGAGCCTAGCAGTCATAGCTTTTGGAGACTGGTGAAGTGCAAACAGAAGAGGCCCCTGGTAAGTGGATCTGATTTTGAGAATCACTGAAGTGAGTTGTTGGGGGCAGGAGGGTTGCAGAAAGCAGGCTTGTCTCCAACCGCATGCCTAGTCTGAGCGGCGGAACAGGCTGTTGATTGACTCCCTCAATTTACTGGGCAATCCGTTGCCACAGGTTCTTTGGCAGAGCTGCTTTGTTTCGTGCCCCATTAACAGTAACTTTCCTGCAACACTCTGCTGTCACTGTGTGTGTGGGTGAGCTGCATAGGGGCCAGGTGGAAGCTGCAGTCTTGGAGAAGACTCCCTCGATTCCCGGCTCATCCTCAGCAGTAAGATATCTTCCATAAAGAACACATCCTATGGAAAGTGTGTGGACAGGAATGATTATCAGGCCCTCGCTACAATGCTGGGTCTCCCCAAGAGCAACATGCCCATGTACAGCAGGGTCTGGTCCAGGAAGAGTGATTTACCTGCCCCTGCAGTTACTCACCATTTTGGGGGTCTTGTGGCTCATGTGTGCTTACCTGGGGTCAGCTAGTTAGTGACAGGTGAGATAGTACGGCTGTGTTTTAAATCACTGAATCAGTGTTGCAAACACTACTGCTTCTGTAAAATGTTGTGTTTAAACTTCACAGAGATGAGCTTGGGAGCCCAGCCTCCCTCTTTGTTATCAGTGGCTGAACTGCTGCGCCCAAATTAGAAAGCTGCCAAGAAGAACTAAGGAGGACTTCCTGCGTGATGTTATGATGCACTCCGCTGCCGAGGAACAGGAATTGAAGGAGTGGCAGGACAGCGAGAAGAGGGACCAAAAGGAGAATACGGCATGCCAGAATGAACCCACGGAGTGACTCTTAAATGTAATGGAGCGCCAAGTCGACACAGTCCAGGTGATACTAGCTCTTCAAACTGAACAGCTCCACACCCGCCCTCTCCTGCATCTGCTGTCGCAAACTCTTTCCTATGTGCCCCACAGACACCACCAAGACACCGTTATCAACTTCCTGGCTCCAGTCTCTATCTCAGCCATTCTTCTGCTCCCTCTTCACACTGCAGCACTGTGGACTCCCAGTACCCACAGCACTCAACACCCCTCCCTCTGCAGTTAGGCTCTGCTGAAGTACAGCACCAGCTGCATTGTACTCCAAAGGAGAACATTGGATATAATCCCTGGCCCAGGGGTGAAAGTAATTTACAGGATTTACTGGTACTGCTGGAGTCCTGAGGGGAGCGTGGCCTCATCTGGAAGGGGTGTGGCCTCAAGATTGAAAGGCCCTGGGCACCAGCTGTGGCTGGGAGACCCAGGGCCTTTAAATCAACCAGGGCCTCCCAGCTGCAGAGGTAGCTGGGAGGCCCCCAGAGTTCAGGGGCAAATTAAAGGGACCGGGGCTCCGGCTGTCACGGGGAACCCTGAGCTTTGCGGGGCTGGGGCAGGTATTTAAAGGGCCAAGAGCTCCTGCCACTGAGGGGAGCTCCAAGTCCTTTAAATCCTGGCCCCAGCCTGGCCACCAGAGCCGCGACCGGGATTCAAAGGGCTCTAGGCTGCCTGCAGTGGCGGGGAGCTCTGAGCACTTTAAATCTCAGCTGCTGAGGGGGGTTTAAAGGGCTCTGGGCTGATTGCAGCCACGGCAGCCCAGAGCCCTTTAAAACCAGCCCCCGCCCGGCCACCGGAGCCGTGGGCGAGGGTGTTGAAGGGCTCTGGGCTGCCAGCTGTGGCGAGGAGCCCAGAGCCCTTTAAATCCCCGCAGCGAAAGCCAGTGCAGTCCGGCACGGTGTACTGGCTCTTGCCGGTGCACCATACCGGCTTGTACCAACTTACTTTCAACTCTGCCCTGGACATACCCAAATCTTTAGCCATCCCAGGACCCCTCCTCCTGGGACCTTCGCTTCCCCCATACCCCTCCCTGCTGATGTATTTTTTTGTTTGACTCTCCTCCAGTTATCTTTTAATAAAAGAATTGTGTTGGTTTGAAAGCAAAAAGAGCTCTACAAAGCAACATTTAATTATGTTAAACCCCCTTATTGCATCATGTGCACCAATCACCTCCTAGCATTACAAGCAATCCCGAGCATAACAACAAATATTAGTGGCTTTCAGCTTAAAATTGCTGTCTCAAGGCACCCTTGATCCTTAAGGCCCTACACTGTGCCCCTATAATAGCCCTGGTCTCTGGCTGTTCAAACTCAGCCTCCAGGTGCTGTGCCTCTGCGGTCCAGTCCTGAGCGAAGCTTTCATCCTTCCTTTCACAAATATTATGGAGTGTACTGCACGCGGCTATAAGCATAGGAATATGGTCATCGGCCAGGTCCAACTTCCCATATAGGTAGTGCCAGTGGGCCTTTAAATGGCCAAAAACATACTCAGTCATTTTTCACTTCCTCAGCCAGTTGTTGAACTGCTACTTGCTGCTGTCAAGTTGCCCCATGTATTGATTCGTAAGCCACAGCATTAAGGGGTAAGTGGGGTCTCCCAGGATCACAATGGGCATTTCGACTTCCCCTACGGTGATCTTCTGATCCAGGAAGAAAGTCCCTGCTTGCAGCTTCTTGAACAGGCCAGTGTTCCGAAAGATGCGTGTGTCATGCACCTTTCCGGACTAACCTGTTTTAGTGTCTGTGAAATGTCCATGATGATGCACAAGCGCCTGGAGAACCATGGAGAAATAGTCCTTCTGATTAATGTACTCGGTGGCTAAGTGGTCTGGTCCCAGAATTGGAATATACATGCCATCTATCACCCCTCCCATTTGTGCAAAGCCATCCACAATGTCATGCACATTGCCCAGAGTCATGGTCTTTCAGAGCAGGATGCAATTCACGGCCTTGCACACTTCTGTCAACATGAGTCCAATGGTCGACTTTCCTACTCCGAACTCATTAGTGACAGATCGTTAGCAATCTGGAGTAACCAGATTCCACAGTGCAATCACCACGCGCTTCTCCAACGACAGGGCAGCTCTCATTCTAGTGTCCTTGTGCTGCAGGACTGGGGCGAGCTCATCACACAGTCCCATGAATGTGGCTTTCCTCATCTGAAAGTTCTGCAGCCAGTGCTCGTCATCCCAGACATGCAGGACAATGTGATCCCAGCACTCAGTGCTTGTTTCCCAAGCCCAAAAGCAGTGTTCCACTGTGGTCAGCACCTCCATGAATGCCACAAGCAATCTTCATGTCATAGTTACTATGCGTGGCGTGATCAATGTTGCACTCCTCTTTCCTTTGTAGTTTAAGGAATAACTCCCACTGCCACTCATGTTAGTCGGAGTGAGCAGCATACTGGTCAACAGTTCGGGATCTATTCCTGCAGCCCGAAGAGGCAGAGTGTGCAGTACACAAATGTTTGAAAGATGGCACCAAGTGCGGACGGAAGTGCAGGGATTTCTGGGATGCAAAGCAATGCATCATGGGTCATTGGGACAGGACCCAGGATGCCCCGCAACCCTCTCTGGCTTCCCACAAGTCTTAGCAGCAGAAGAGAAAGAGGTGCTCTGTGGGATAGCTGCCTAGAGTGCACCGCTCCAAATACCGCTGCAAGTGTGAACGCGCTATTGCGCAGGCAGCTGACAGTGTGAACACACAACCGCAGTTTCCCTTCAGTGCTCTCTGAGCGGCGCTGTAAATTTGCTAGTGTAGATGTGCCCTAAGGGATATAAGCCTCCTTGTATATTCAATGATGAAAAGTATTGGCTAGCCACTCTTTTTATATCCATTTGCAGGGTGCCTAGCACAATGACGGACATCCCACTCCTGACCGAGGCTTTTAGGTGCTACATTCATACACATATAGAATGAATAATCAATAAATAAACTGTTGCATTCACTTACCCATTTTCTGATATAGTGTCAATGAAGATAAACACAGAGAACTTTTCTTCTTTTGACTTCCATAGAACATTTCAAACACTTGTATTACAACTTAATTGTCCCTTCCGTACTTGACCTCCTTCTGATCCCTCACTTCTTCCACAAGGTGGCAGTTTTCACCTTAAATTCAGCTCTAATGTCTGTAAACCTTTGAAATAGAGACTAGAAAAACTAAAATACACCTACTGTGGCTGGGTTTGGGGATTGCTCCAGAGTAATGATGAGACAGAGCAGGTCCTGATGAGGGAAGGAGTGGTGAAAGAAAATAAAAAGTTTAAAAATGTATAGAAAAAAAGCAGTTACTGTGCAGACTAGAGTTCCAGTGTAAGGCCTGGTCTACACTACGCGTTTAAACCGATTTTAGCAGCGTTAAACTGATTTAACGCTGTATCCGTCCACACTATGAGGCCCTTTATATCGATATAAAGAGCTCTTTAAATTGGTTTCTGTACTCCTCCCCGACGAAAGGAGTAGCGCTAAAATCGGTATTACCATATCGAATTAGGGTTAGTGTGGCCGCAAATCGACGGCATTGGCCTCCGGGCGGTATCCCACAGTGCACCACTGTGACCGCTCTGGACAGCAATCTCAACTCAGATGCAGTGGTCAGGTAAACAGGAAAAGTCCCGCGAAATTTTGATTTTCATTTATTGTTTGCCCAACGTGGAGCTCTGATCAGCATGAGTGGCAATGCAGTCCCAGATCCAAAAAGAGCTCCAGCATGGACCGTACGGGAGATACTGGGTCTGATCACTGTATGGGGAAACAAATCTGTTCTATCAAAGCTCCGTTATAGAAGACGAAATGCCAAAGCGTTTGAAAAAAAAATCTACAGGCTACACAGTGCTGCATGACAAGCGTAACGGGAAGCCAGAGACTCAAATGGACGCTCATGGAGGGAGGGAGGGGGTACTGAGGACTCCAGCTATCCCACAGTCCCCAGCAGTCTCCGAAAAGTATTTGCATTCTTGGCTGAGCTCCCAATGCCTGTAGGTTCAAACACATTGTCCGGCATGGTTCAGGGAATAGCTCGTCAATTTACTCCTCCCCCCACGTGAAAGAAAAGGGAAAGAAATCATTTCTTGACTTCTTTCAATGTCACCCTATGTCTACTGAATGCTGCTGGTAGACGCGATGCTGCAGCAGTGAAGAGCAGTATCTGCTCCTCTCCCCTGCCCGGTGGCAGACGGTGCAGTAGGACTGGTAACCGTCCTTCTTATCAACCCGTGAGTGCTCCTGGCTGGCTTCAGGTGAGGCTGGCCAGGGGCGCCTGGGTGAAAATAGGAATGATTCTCGGTCATTCCCAGTAGATGGTACAGAACGGCTGGTAACCGTCCCTGGTGGCAGATGGTACAACATGCTTGATAACTGCTGAATACCCCTGGCTGGCCTCAGGGGCGCCTAGGTAAAAATAGGAATGATTCCTGGTCATTCCCAGTAGATGGGACAGAACAGCTGGTAACCATCCTCATCATAGCAACTGGGGGCTGAGCTCCATCAGCCCCCTCCCTTTCCTGTGTAAAGAAAAGATTCTGTACTGCCTGGACTATCATAGCAGTGGCATGCTGAGCTCCTCTCCTCCGCACCGCTTAATGTCCTGCCTGGACTGTCATAGCACCGGGAGGCTGCCTCCCCCTCATTTTATCTCATTAACAAGTCACTGTTTGTTATTCTTGCATTCTTTATAACTTCATGACACAAATGCGGGGGACACTGCCACGGTAGCCCAGGAAGGTTGGGGGAGGAGGGAAGCAACGGGTGGGGTTGTTGCAGGGGCACCCCCCGTGAATGGCATGTAGCTCATAATTTCTGCGGGATCTGACATGGAGCAGCTGTGCTCTCTGATACACTGGTTCTCTAGTACACTTGCCCCATATTCTAGGCAGGACTGACTATTTTTAGAAACCATAAAGGAGGGATTGACTCGGGGAGTCATTCCCAGTTTTGCTTTTGCACCTCCGGCTGATCTCAGCCAGGGGCACCCATGATAGCAGCAGACAGCAGAGAAGGACAGATAACCGTCATCTCATTGCCAAATTACACTGGCAGCAGACGGTACAGAACAACTGGTAACCATCTCTGCTTCATGCAAAAGCAAATGAATGCTGCTGTGTAGCGCTGGAGTATCGCCTCTGTCCGCAGCATCCAGTACACATACGGTGACTGTAAAAAAAAAAAAAAAAAAAAAAAAAAAAAGCTGAATGGGTTCCATGGTTGCCGTGCTATGGCGTCTGCCAGGGCAATCCAGGGAAAAAGGGCGTGAAATGATTGTCTGCCGTTGCTTTCCCAGAGAAAGGAATGACTGACGATATTTACCCAGAACCACCCGCAACAATGATTTTTGCCTCATCAGCTACTGGGCTCTCAACCCAGAATTCTAAGGGGCGGGGGAGACTGCGGGAACTATGGGATAGCTATGGAATAGCTACCCACAGTGCAACGCTCTGCAAATCAACACTAGCCTTGGACCATGGATGCACACCGCCGAATTAATGTGCTTAGTGTGGCCGCGTGCACACGACTTTATACAATCTGTTTTATAAAACCGATTTATGTAAAATCGGAATTATCCCGTAGTGTAGACATACGCAAAGATGCAAGATTAATGGTACTTACAAATGCATTTTGTAGTTTGAGCACCTCACACCGAGATACACCAGCTCATCAGGCCAAAAGTTTAAAAATAACACATCTGGTATAAAAGTCCACTATTAACCCACAACACAGCAGTACAAGCAGGGCTGGCTCCAGGCCCCAGCGTGCCAAGCGTGTGCTTGGGGCGACATGCTGCAGGGGGCGCTCTGCCGGTTGCCGGGAGGGCAGCAAGTGGCTCCGGTGGACCTTCCACAGGCGTGCCTGCGGAGGGTCCGCTGGTCCCGAGGCTCCGGTGAAGCATCTGCAGGCATGCCTGCAGGAGGTCCACCGGAGCCGCGGGACTGGCGAGCGGCAGAGCACTCCCCGTAGTGTGCTGCTGTGCTTGGGGCAGCAAAATGGCTAGAGTCGGCCCTGAGTACAAGCATCTAAAGCAGGGCGAGACTTCAGCCAGTAAGACCAGAAGCAGTCAAAGCAAGGACTGCTGCACTGGGGAGCAGGGGTAAATTAGGGTCCAGCTGGGGCCACCTCTCCCCCAGCATTCTCCTGGATGATGTGTAGAACTGTGTAGGGGAACCCCTCAAATACTCTAGGGGCACTGGGATTGAGGTGGTGCCTCTCTTCCCTCTCCTCTGTGGTCTTGGGGGCAGAGAGGAGCCAGCCAGAGACTCCAGCAGAAAGCAGAGGTCTCTGGGCGTTCAGAGAATTTTCTAGAGTTTTGACTGGACTTTCTCTGCCTTGGGCTGATTGCTCTGACCCTCCCCTGCCACCTCACCTTCATCTCACCTGCCCCCTTACCCTCTTCTCCTCTGCTTTGTCCCTCAGACTCCCTTCCTTTCAGCTGATCCTCCCCTAAATACCCCTCTTCACAAAAAATTACTGTGGTACTAACATGGTGTGTGCTGCCATCACATTGTTCCCTCTGCTTGTGGGTTACCTCTAGTCTTCCACCATGTGCCTGTCCTGTCTATTTAGAGTGTAAGCCCTTCAGGGCATGAACCATCTACTACTCTGTTTGTATGGCTGGATAGCCCTTAGGGATTACCATAACAAACAGTAATTAATAGAAGGTTGACAAACTGAGCCCCTGGACGAGACGGGGTCCATTTGATGTACAAATCTTGCTCATGATGGATTAAGACCTTTTAGAGTACAATCTCTCCTTAAAAAAATATGGTTCTAGCTCTTCTGGCTGTGCAAATACTCTGACAGCAAACCAAAGTTCTTAGAGAGGAGTGAACTGCTCCCATTCATCAAAATCATGATTTATTCTGAAGCCTAATGATGGCTCTTACGGGCCAGATTTCCAAACAGAGATGCACAATTGCATTTCTAATTTTGGTGACCAATGACAGTGGTTAAGAAGGCAAGTTGGATAAGTGCATGCACAAAGCACCAAACAAACAAAGAACATAAATAAGTGCCCCAAAAGCATCAAGCATTATTCTTCCTCCTTCCCCCACAAGTGATATCAAATGCAACAGAAACTCTACTAACCAAGGGCCAGATCCTCTACAATGGTCCTTCACCAGCTTAAATCACATGAGGATCTGGCCCTGAAAGTTTAGTAACTACAAAAGGTCCATATTCTACCTTTGACATTTTGGTAAACCACCCATTGACAGAGGGGATTGTTTATGGCTGTTACTTTGTAGCCCTCTCCTAGGGATCATAATTAAAATAAAATTTGGCCTTTTGCTATCAGGGAGCATGACAATGGAAAGAAGCTGTTAGCCTTGCTGGAAGTCTCTGCTGAGCATGGAGGAGGGCAGTCCAAAGTCACAGGCCCCCCAATTAAGAAGGTCCTTATGCTATGTTGAGTCGTTGCAGCCTCCCCATCAGAGTGGAGTGAATTCCTCATAATGAACCCAGACATACTAGGCACAGGAGCACTTTCACTGTTTATCATGAATTTAAACTCTGTTCCATTGCCACATTTTCATAGCGTAATCAGCAAAACTGCAGTCAGCAGGAGCGGAGGATGCTCTCTGCCTCACATGGGGCACTAGACACCTGACAGCATGATGCCCTAAAAGTGCATTTTCCAAAGCGGAGTTTAAAATGGTATACTTTTCATGAAGTAAATGAAACCCTAAAAGGCCAAATTCGTCCTTGGTTAACTACTTTTAAATCAATTTAATTACATTAGGGATGAATTTGGTTCTGTATGTTCAGTTTAAGAGGAAAAAAAATTGCAAAGTGAAAAAAATACCAAGAACTATATTAATCATGAGTCTCCAGAACACCACCTCCTAAAATTGCCCTTGCTTTTCTTCAAATGGACAGCAAAGAGTCCTGTGGCACCTTATAGACTAACAGACGTATTGGAGCATGAGCTTTCATGGGTGAATACCCACTTCATCAGATACATGTATTCACCCACAAAAGCTTATGCTCCAATATGTCTGTTAGTCTATAAGATGCCACAGGACTTTTTGCTGCTTTTACAGATCCAGACTAACATGGTTACCCCTCTGATACTTCAAATGAACAGATACCCTTTCCATGTTAGCCAGTGCAATCAGACTCTCATACAAATCTGCAATATACAATGTTCCAGAGGCCTTCCAGTTTTCTAAAGTGCATATTAACATCTGGCCACTCACATAGCTCCTACTGGAAATGTTCTTGGCTCTAATTTAGCTATGGTATATTAATAAAATCTTCCTTTAAAAAGGTGGATGACTAGAAATATGCAAATTCATGACCAAATATAAGCTAATGCTTTCCCCTAAATTGCACAGACATGAGGACAATCTGAAAATATATTTGTAGTACCTATTCCATTTAACTGGACAGTTACCAATTTCTAGCTAGCTCTTTTTTGATGTTGTACTCTGTACAGTGAGTCAAAGAGCCCGATTCTACAACCTTTAAAAGAGAGAGACAGGCCTGCAGAATCAGGACCCAAGTTTTAAGTGTTTAGCAGATTTTACAGTTTTCTTTTTGTGCATGTTATCACCATTTCATCTATATCATGTCTCAAGTTTCTAGTTCTGTCTTCTCTAGTTGTAGTCAATGAGCACTACACACTAGATAGCAGTTACCTTCTGTGTAGCGCAAAAGGAGGCTTCAGAACTCCTGTGTAGTTCAGAACTTCAAGGTCAACAGCAGGACTCTTATGAATTCTAAATATTCTAGGAGTTGGTGCTTATCTAGATTATCTTTGAAAGTTTTGGATTTTTAACTACTTGATTTTTATGCGTCAACTATAAATACAACCCTATGTAATGTACAGGGTTTCTTTTAGGATTTGAGTTAGAATCTGTGTTCCACAAGAGAGTTGATTCAAAGTAAGATAGTCCTTCTCAAAGCAAGCCAATGAACATTTTTTTGCTCAGTTTTATAGACTGAGTTATCCTAGAACATAAATGTTCTGCGTATATGGGGACAGTGGAAATGAAACATATTGCTGGCTGGATCTTTTTGCATGTTGAGGGTCCGGGTTCTCCTTTTTTTTAAACTATTGACATGACCTTGTTTCTAAAATACCCATTCTGGTGTCTCATTTTTATTTGCCGTCCAATATAGTGGCTGCTTCATAGTAAAAGCAGGAGGAATGTTCCACAGATGTGGAAATCTAAATCCTACCTCTTCAATGATTTTAGATGTGTGTATATCTTCCTACTGTATTTTCCACTGCATGCATCTGATGAAGTGGCCTTTAGCCCACGAAAGCTTATGCTCAGATACATTTGTTAGTCTCTAAGGTGCCATAAGTACTCCTCGTTCTTTTGACTATACACTGATATTTCCAACGGTATGGAGGCAGTGCTATCTAATGTAAAGAGAATAAAAATGAGGTACTGCGTGTTCTTGAGGAAATCAACACTGCGTCTCTCAGTTTGCCCGTCTACTACTCAGATGGGCACCATATAAAAGCCTAGATTGACTTGGGAAATAGTGATAATTCTTCCCTACATCATAGAGCTGTTATATAGCTTAATTCAATAGTGTGTGTAAAGTGATTTGAAATCCTTGGATGAGAAGTATAAAGCAGTACCATGGCGTTACATTCCTTAGGTCACTTAGGACTATTTTTGACAGTCACACCATGACCAAATACCAAACTGCATATTTCCCATGATATCCGCTGGTAACAATGCCGTAGAGCTGTCTGTGGTGCAAGTTCCTTAAAATAAATGTCACCTCTCCACTATTATTTCATACTGCCCAGAGGAGTACTAGGCACTTCACAGAAGGGGCGGGGGGAAAACACACACACACACACACAAAACAGTCCTTCTTAAAAGAGCTTTTGCATGGGACACCCTGAGTGGTGGTGAGAAATAATGGGGGAAGGGAATGAGTCAGGGAATTAAAAATGTCACAGCATTACAGTTATGCAGATGCTCAGCTTGGACATGCTCATCTCAGGGTGACTCAATTCAGGTGTTTAATTTTCATAAAAAGAAGAACATACAGCTACAGCATTGTGACGATTACTGACTAACTTATTATGAACAGGAAGGAGGTGAGTTTTCAAGAAGGAATTGAAATGACATGGGGCTGGTGCCTTGGCAGAGCAGAGAAGGGAGGATATTCCATCCACCAGAGACAACATGGAAAAAATATACTAGACAATTGTGAGTTGATGTTTGTACACAAGTGTTAGCTTAATTCATTAGCTTAATTCAGTACCTCAAATACAACAGAACAGATGGTGCTGATTAGTCTCAAGAGTATCAGCAAGACTCACATAGTAAAGATTTAGAAATGGGACAGAGTACCATTTCACTGGAGCTCAGCAAAAGTCTCAGAAATTTCATTCCAAGCCTACATATTGAAAAGTGACCTCAGCCTGGCACAATGCAATGAATGACCATTCAGCAATACAGGAGAAACTCTCAGCACTCACTTGTCTTTCCTGATGACTTAGCTGATGGGCCAATGTCTTAAGCAACAAAGTTAGACACAGATTACTTGGTTGTGCACCCTCCCGCATATATCAGTTTTACATCAGTGTATTTCCATTCACTTCAGTGAAGTTACTCCTGACTTCAGTGCAAATAAGGCCAGAATCAGTACCGCAGATAAAAGGATGCTGAAAAGTTGGAGGTCAAGTAACTCACGTAACTCCACTGAAGTCAATAGGTATAAAACAAGTGTAAAATTGGTGTGTTATCAGAATCAGGCCCTAAATACTTATAACATTTCTTCCTTTTGTTTTGGATAAAATTACTGATGGTACCTATATAGGTCTCCTTCTGGGAAGGTTCACAGGCTGATTTTCAGGTTATCAGCAGATCTACATATCTTATTGATCCCCAAACGGGGAGGTGGGGCATGGAGGAGCATTTGGGGGGGGACGACATGGCAGGGCCCAGGTCAGCTCCCACAGGGGAAGAGGAGGGAGCACTACCCAGCCCTGCTCAGGCCCCAGCTGCAGTGCCGTACCTTGTCCAGCTCCAGCTCCACTCATAGGTGCCAGAACTAGGGGTGCAGGGGGAGCTGCCACACCCCCTGGCTTGAAGTGGTTTCCATTATATACAAAGTTAACAGTTTGGTTCCATGGGTCTCAGCACCCCCACTATAAAAATTGTTGCAGCACCCCTGGCTCCACTCTGCCCTCTGCTTGACCCCAGCTCTGCTCCAGCCCAGCTGCATCCCCATTCTGCTCTCAGCCCAGCTTTGCTCTCATTCCCTCTCCACTCCCAGCCCAACTCCGCCTCTAACCCCAGCTCCATCCCATCCCCAGTTCAGCCCCCAGCTCCACCTTCAGCCCACCCTCCTCTGCTGAGCCAGCTGTGCAGTAATGGAGGGGTGGGGGAAGAGCACAGACAGATTACATTACTGGTAAGGGGGGCATGACAAAAAGTTTGGGTGCCACGGACATATCTGAACCAGCAATATCATTCAACTTCTCTGTACCATGAAGGGTTAAATCTCTGGGCTAGATTCTGCCACCCTTGCTGCTCCTGATGAGCAGTCACTGACTTGGCGACCAGTCCAAATGGCTGCAGTGGGACAACTCACAGCACTAGTTAGCAGGAATGAGGAGGGTAGAATCTGGACCTCTCTTTGTGTGGAGTCACATATTTGAAAGAACTCAGGACCAAATGTTCAAGTGTGCAGCACCTACAACTGGGGCCAGATTTTTTTTTTTTTGTAAAAAACAAAAAAATAAAATAAAGCTCTGCTCCCTTCTAGGCACCCAAACATGGAAGGTGCTCAGTGACTACGGTGATGGGCTGCAGCATAAAATCCGTAAAACAGAGAGAGGGAGCTGATTTTCAAAATTACTCGGCATCCAGCAAATACTCAACATGCCAAGGCTTTATTTTTGTTGTTGAAAATCTGGCTATTTATTCTGGGGCCTAAATGAGAGAGAAGCAGTTTGGAAAGTCTTGCCCACATTGCCTAAACACAGCAGAGGGGAGGGGATCCTTTTGTAAGCCCTTCCCCCATTATTTATTTTCTCTCCTTGTAACAACACAGCAGCGTCTCACAGAAATAGAACTGTGATTTTTGGAGGATTACCTGTTTTTTAAAACAGTTGATCTCCCATTAATATATTTTAATCTTTTGGCAGAGACAAAGATTGCCAAAACATATGGGAAACAATGCAAAAGGCGTTTATTTACAAGAACCCATGTAATATTACAACAGAAGATTATCAGCCGTTACTGGATTTGGCAAGTCATCCTATCCCCTGTAACAAGGTAACAATATTTGTGTGTGATGAGCTGTCTGGGTAGGAACTGCTTGTCTGTATATGCCTAGTACAATGGAGATCCTTTGGTTTTGTGCTAGAGGCAGAGGCGCTTTACAAACACAGAACAACAGGGTCCTGGTCCAATACTAGGGCTGCTAGGCACTATGGTAACACAAATAATAGTAATGATAGCAATCATGAGTGACCCTCAAATACCTACAGGTACTCTGACTTCAGGCTTGAGATAACATTACTCCCAAAGCTACTTCTTTTAGAACAAGAGTATCCTGTTCATTACAGGCCAGTGATGAAGATCATCGTACAGAACATTCCTTCTAGGGGCAAAATTTTGGGCCATGATGGGAAAATAATTGTGGCCTTCATTGATATTTAGAAGAGAACCTCTCTGTAAGAGCAGCCATGCAGTTAGAGGCACACGGCTTTTTATTGCTCATCTGCCGT
This sequence comes from Gopherus flavomarginatus, assembly GCF_025201925.1. Taxonomy (NCBI): domain Eukaryota; kingdom Metazoa; phylum Chordata; order Testudines; family Testudinidae; genus Gopherus; species Gopherus flavomarginatus. Next base: position 255,850,979 of record NC_066619.1, on the reverse strand, counting down.
TCAAATGCATGCAGAGTGACAGCAATTAGAGCTAGTTAAAAAAAGTTTCCTTCAAAATGTTTTTTCAATAGAAAATTGTTTCCCCCCCCAACCAAATAGTTCCTTGCCCCCCCCCTCGAAAATAGAAATTTTAATCAAAAACCCCACTGGAATTTTTATACATTTTTAATAGTCAGTTTTTGGTCTTTTGACAACCCCCTCTTCCCCCACTCCAAATATAAATGAAAAACATTTATCATCATCAAAACTTTTTCTGGAAAAAAACATTTCCTGACCAGCTCTCATATCAGTGCCATTTCTTACACGCCATCCTTTCCCTCGCAGTCATTATTCTGGAGCAAGACAAATGACCTTGTTCATCGTTATACAAAAACCAGTCACAATTTCCTCACTTTGGAGGACACCTTGCTGGGCTATATGGCTGATGGAGTCTCATGGTGTGGAAACCCTTCTAGTCCAGGTAAAGATTCCTAAAAAAATTTAACTCTAGGTTTTCTTTAAGTCACAAATTTCTAATATAAGAAAATCTCTTTTGGAGAGGATACTTTCCATTCTTAGTTTCAGCCCAAAACAACAACTGTTGATCCTTTTGACCCTGCCTGAGTTATGGAAAAGTGAAAAACACTCATTCTCAGCTTAATTTTATCAACACTTTTTAGCTCCCAGTAGCACAGAAATTGCTCAGCCTAGTGACATATTGCCCCACTTATTGACAGTAATCAGCAACCTACCGTGATTCCAGTGTGACCACTTTCAGACTAAGGCCCCCGTCCTGCAATATGCTCCATTCAGGCAGACTCCTGCACTTGCACAGAAGTCATTGGGACCACATGTAGATATAAGGGGGTTGCTTGTTCATGCTAAGGGCCTAAGAATGAGTAGGGATGTCAGAATCTGTTCCCAAATTTGAGGGAAATTTATAAAAAACAAAATAAAAATTATGTGGGAAGAGTCACTTCTGAGCATGCTCAGTGAGCATCCGCTAAGACACCTCCTTCCCCCCCCACACATGCTTTTTGTCACATCAATAAGTGCACATTCTCCCTGCTCAGCCTGACCAGGAACAATGTTGCTGGAATAATTTGCATAAGGGGACTGTAAATGACTCAGTCTTCCAAACACCTTCGACTTAATCTCCCCCTTAGAACACTTTTCACATGAGCCTGTTGCTGTGAAAGAGTGCAATGGTTATTTTTGCCATTCTTATTCAGTGCTGCAGGCAGTATTAAAGTATCTGACAATTTCTTCTCTAATCTTAGTTATTCTGCATCATATATTTATTTTAGGAATTAACTATGAATCTTGTCCAAAATGGAGTGAATGCGAGAGCAACCCTAGTTCTGTGTACTGGAAAATGGCATCCAAGATGGTAAGGATTATATAGCAACTTCTCCAGGATCACAGTTAGAATTAATTTATCCTTTGGGGGTTGGGGATGTTGAAAGTGGGTAAAATCTTGGCCCCCAAGCAAGTCAATGGCAAAACTTCCATAGACTTAAGTGGAACAGGGTTTCACCCAGACCGTGGAAATCTGGGGCTAAAATGTTGAACATCCAAATTTGTCTGGTATGTCTGTACCATTGGCTAGAAAACAAAGGCTTTGATCCTACAACCAAATCCATGCATGTGGATCCCTGAGTCCCTGCAAGATGCATTGACTTCAGTGGGACTCTGTGCAGACATAGAAGTCTGCCTGCACAGATCCAATTGAAGGCTTGGGGCTTTAACTATGGCTCCCTACTTTAATGGCCAGTAGTCTTTTTTCTATATTTTTATCATGATCAATTACATCCTGGAACAATAATTTTAATCAAAATATTCGTGTTTATAACAATGAATGAAATACAGCAAAGGAAAAAGTGGCTAACAGTTAAACCTTGGAACACAGTCTGATCATCTCAGTGATCTGATGTGAATTCCTCTCAAATTGTTAGGAGTCATGCCACAAATTACTCAAAATGCCATTTTCCTCTCGGCTTTCACTAAAGACGCTGAATGGGTCAAATTCAAACACCGATTAGATTATTAAGAACTGAAAGTTGTGCCATGTGTTTTTTGGAAATGCAGGTTTCCCCAAGACTTTCACTAAGGTCTCAAGTTTCGCACAACGTTTAATGTCACAATAGGCATTCTTATTCTTACTTGAATGGGTCCTTCCATAAGTGGTCATCTTGATGTCGGTGTCAAACAGCAACAAGCACAATTAGTGCTTAACAAACATATTAATTAACCATAATATATATATATATATTATAGGAATCATTCCCTCAGACAAATACACAAGATCACAAACCTCTGAATGCTAAAAGCATGCTGGAAACTGCTGCAGAGCATGGCTGAGAATGCATGCCTCCTTATGCCTTTTTAACACAATGAGAACTCCTCTGTGAAGCCCTGATTCGGCAAGGTGTACAGGTAGGTGCCTAACTTGAAGCACATGAGTAGCCCCATTGACTTCAATGAGACTCCACATGCTTAAAGTTACACATGTGCTTCACTACCTTGCTGAATCAGGGCCTTACAGAATGCTTATTTAACTCTATTCTGTTAGAGTTCTTCTGGCTACATCAAAGGTAAATTAAGTTTATTATCAAATCTGAAGATTTAAGAGATGCTGAGTAAGAATATTGAAAACAGAAATGGTTACATGTAAAACAGAAAGTATAACACGGCTTCTTAGAGACTATATTTAACCTTTAACAGGCTAAAATCCTTGTCTAAAGTAGTTTCTCACCGAAGGCAATCTCTCAACATCACCAACCAACATGGCTGTGATCCACCTTTCACAAATGCAAAAGACACTGTCCTTCTTGCTCTTTCAGTGATGGATACCAAAGTCTCCTTATATTTCCCAAAACTCCTTGTTTTGTCCCCAGAATCAGGATCCTTGTGTTGACTCCATATGCAAAACAGGCTTCTATTATGTTGGCTTATAATGCTTAATCTACATAGGAACCTAGGCAGACAAGCGTTTAGTAAAACCTGTTTGTCTGCCTGAGACACAGACTCTAAAAATACATTTTCAGTTAAGGTGACCAGATGTCCCGATTTTATTGGGACAGTCATGATTTTTGGGTCTTTTTCTTATATAGGCTCCTATTACCCCCCACCCCGTTTCTATTTTTCACACTTGCTGTCTGGTCACCCTATTTTCAGTAAATATACACAACTGCTTACAGATCAGCCATCCATCTCTCAAGAGTTATGTGGTTCAGTATGCCCTAAACTTTTATTAGATACCTTACACAATCCTTTTTGGATAAATACTGTGAAAGCAGCCTGTTACATGTAGTCAGTTTGTCAGGTCTGATAGAAGTTGCTACTACAGAACAGCGAACCCTTTGCCAGTTGTTATTCAGGGATTCTTAGGGTGACAATTAGTTCCCCAGCATAAATTAAGCAGCCTGAAGGCTGCTCTAATTTACACTGGCTGCTAGTAGACCCGTTGGCTGACAGAAACCAGGGCTCAGGGAAGTCACAGCAATGTCCTCTACACCAGCAGCCAGGAAAACTGTGGCACAGGAGCTGTTATGCCAGCTTTGCGCCATCACAGGCTTACCCTACAGGGGGTTATCCAGTTGCAGTTGGTCAATGTAGCTTTAGGGTAACTTTGTACCAGTGAGAGAAGATATGGCTCTTTATTTTCACTGGAATCTTCTGGTAAAATAGTGAGCCCAGATCCCGAGCTGGTAAATATTGGTGCAGCTCTACTGAAGTCAAAAGAGCTATGCTGCTACTATAGCTAAGGATCTGACCCTCTCTTTCATGTAAAAAGAAAGTACAATGTATGTTTGCTTGTTTAGTTTGCAGAAGCAGCATGTGGTGTGGTTCAGGTGATGCTCAATGGGTCAATAGAAGCTGGAGCATTCAGAAGTAACAGGTATCTACTTAATCTGTCACTGCCTGTGGCTCTGTCTAACTACTCACATAGGGACTGTGTACTGGTGCAGGTGTCGGCAACAGTAAATCCCAGTGCATGACTGGGGCCTTAGAGGGCCAGATCTTCTTCAGCTTTGCTGAATCAGTGTTGCTCTGTTGACTTCTATGGAGCTATGCTAATTTACACTTGCTGATGATCTGGTCCATTACATTATGCATCTTCTGATGCATTTGATTGGGATTTTTTCTGAAAATGGCCACAATCCACAGAACGTTGTGCAGTAAGCCCAAAATGGACTTCTCCGCTATATTACACTCACATAACCGACACATTATAACTATCCTCAGAGTGGATTTCTTGGGTTATGCTCCCCCAGAGATTGTACATACTTTCAAGTGTGACAGGAGGTGCTGCCTCTGCTAACTCTGAAGGATGAAGAAACTTGTGGTTAGCACAAGCAGAAAGATTTTTTTTTTCTTTAGTAGTGGCAGTCTGTCAAGGTTCCTTCCCCACTCTGAACTTTAGGGTACAAATGTGGAGGACCTGCATGGACACTTCTAAGCTTAATTACTAGCTTAGATCTGGTACACTGCCACCATCCAGAAGTCAGTGTCTAGAGCACTTCCTGTCCCCCCAAAACTCTCCCCTCCCTGGGTGGCCTTGAGGGACTTCACCAATTCCCTGGTGAACACAGATCCAAACCCCTTGGATCTTAAAACAAGGAAAAAACAATCAGGTTCTTAAAAAGAAAGCTTTTAATTAAAGAAGAAAGGTAAAAATCATCTCTGTAAAATCAGGATGGAAAATACTTTACAGGGTAATCAAATTTGTATAGCCCAGAGGAACCCCCTCTAGCCTTAGGTTCAAAGTTACAGCAAACAGAGGTAAAATCCTCTCAGCAAAAAAGGGAAATTTACAAGTTGAGAAAACAAAAATAAAACTAATCCACCTTGCCTGGCTGTTACTTACAATTTTGAAACATGAGAGACTGATTCAGAAAGATTTGGAGAGCCTGGACTGACATCTGGTCCCTCTTAGTCCCAAGAGCGAACAACCCCCAAAACAAAGAGCACAAACAAAGACTTCCCTCCACCAAGATTTGAAAGTATCTTGTCCCCTTATTGGTCCTCTGGTCAGGTGTCAGCCAGGTTTACTGAGCTTCTTAACCCTTTACAGGTAAAAGAGACATTAACCCTTAACTATCTGTTTATGACACAGCCACTGGTAAATTATACCATGGGAAAAGTATACATTCTGTCCACTGGGAATAATGATAATTCATGAGTATGTAGTAGTGATTGGAGAACATACTTTGTTCATCTTGTTCTAAAGCCAAGATGTGTGTTACTCATCTTGTTCTAAAGCTAAGATGTGCGTTGCTTTTTCATGCTCCCATTCTTACAGCATTTTTGGAAGTGTTGAGATCTTTAACTTAGACCCAGACAAAGTTTCTACAGTGCAGATTTGGCTTATGCAGAACATCGGTGGACCTGCAAGGTAAAGTTTGCTATACAAAATAGTGTGTGATGCTTTGTTTCTATAATTTAGAAGTGCAGTTCAACTCTGAAACGTGACTAAAAATAGCACTGTCTTACCCATCAGCTTTGCTCCTTGAATGCAATTAGCTGCTTACTTTAGTGGAAATAATTAATAAAAAGTGATAAAAATCTTACCAATCTTCCAGAGCCAATACAGCTCTGGAAGAGCAAAACTGTTTCCTTTCTGTTAGCTTTGCAATTGCATATAGTTATCTCCACAACCCTGTTATCTTCAAATTCTGTACCTCTTTATGTCTATGCAATCCTACAGAGGCCCAACAGATCTGTGTAGTGCTCAGACATAAAGAACACAGCTTGTCTGAGTTTGCAAATCCGTGCAGTTAGAAAACATCTTTTTACATGAAAATTGAGCAAATATGCTTTGCAGGTCACGGAGAGGCAATCAGTGCATAGTAATCATGAAGCCATGTTTTGCCAAATAATTTCTAAATAACAGAACCACAATTTAAATGTTCATTTTTAACTATTCATACCAGAAACTGACCATAAGTCCCCAGAAAATTTCTGTTCTATATAGGTTTTATAAAGAGCTCATCACCATAGTATCTGAGCCCCTTCCAGTAGTGCATTAAGTGACATGACTAACATCTGTCACACATCTGCTCCCTCAGTCTCCCCAGGGAGAGAAGTACATACAACGGTGTGCTTTGTTTTTAGAATTGTCATTTTACATTACACACACACACACACTCCTGTATGTTTATGTTAGAGAAGGCAGTCAAAGAAATGCACCTTGCCCTTAGAGTGGAAGGTGATGCAGTCTGTGAGGGTCCTCTGTAGGCAAGGGGGATCTTCTACGTGGATCTTTAGGTATACACTTTGCACTGATGCACTGGCACAGCATGCCTGCAATGTGTCTAAATTTGGCCCTCTGATCTCAGTTGCTCTGGTGTAAATACAAAATAACTCCATTTACTTACTCCTGATTTGCACTAGTAGCACTGCTTATTACTTAAGTCCACTAGAGTGTCTGGCCATCAACTGGCAGACATGACTGGGAATAATCAGGAAGCATTCTAACAAATGAATTAATCTGGTCACAAAGGGCTCAGCCCCAAAGCAAGATAAACATTATTTTAAGAGAATCCCAAACATCCAGATTTCAAAAATCAAATCACAAGGGGCAAGTGACACACAGAACAGACAACAAATTCCGTAGAGGCACTCTAGTGATTCCTTAAACCTAGGGTTGCCAACTCTGTGATCACACAAACCCAAACACTGTTGCCCCACCCTTGCCCCTTCTCCAAGGTACCACTCCATTCACTCCATCCCCCGTCCCACCGTAGGTTGCTCTCCCCCACCCTCACTCACTTTCACCAGGCTAGAACATGGGGTTGGGGTGTGGGTTTTGGGCTAGGACCTAGGGATTTGGAGTGTGGGAGGGGGCTCCATGCTGAGCCTGGGTCAGGGGCAGGGTGCAAGCTATAGGAGGGAGTTTAGGTGCAGGGGTGGACTCAGGGCTGGGACAAGGGTTCAGGTACAGGAGGAGGTTTGGGGTGCAAGCTGTGGGAGGAAGTTGGGTGTGGGAGGGGGTTTATGGCTGGAAAGGAGGCTGGGGTGCAGGCTCCTTACACACACCCTTCACCCCTCCCAGTGCTGCTGCCTCTTCCCCCACCTACCCTTTGTAAAGGTACCACTCAGTAGTAGAACAAAAAGAAGTCTCCTTGGGACTGCAGGCTGAAAACTTGTTGCTTTTGCTCAACAGCATCACAACAGGGGCAGAAGGCAGGGGGACTTCCCAACTGACTAAACAGGAAGTAAAGGAGGGGGTGTGGAGCATAGGGTTGGAGTCACTCAAGTTCACTACTTGATGACCACTTTGACAGCCTCCCTAAATGCCCCTCCCACACACCATCATACTGCTCACTGTCCACACTTACCTGGTGCCACTAGCATCGCCCTTGCTCCCTTCTCCAGAGATATCCCAGAGGCAGAATGACCCACATTTCCCTCCTCAGCAGAGACAGGGCAGCTCTTACCTCATGTTCTGGCAACTTGTGCAGCCTCTCTGGAGCCACACTTTCCTCCTATGCTGAGGCCCCTCCATCAGGCTCACAGCAGTTTCCCCTTCACTCTCCAATTAACATCTATGGCATGTCAGCTCTGAATGTTGATTTGATTCACATCACATGTTGTGTCAGCCCACAGCTTCAGGACACTCTTGTGAAGGAGGATGATTGTATTCTGTTTGTCAGATGGCCTGTGTTTTGTAGGACAGTCCTGCATTTGCCCCCATGACCCATTACCTCACTGGGCCACTGGGATTGCTAGTTTTTTATTATAGTTTGCATCTCTTCCCATGCAGGGGCTCTGTGCCACATGCATTTTTGTGTCCCCCCCCCCCACTTTCTTCACTTCCGCATCACTGGATCCTGAAATGAGCAGGAGAGCTGAGCGTCCTGCTACAGACTGGGAATGTGTGAAGCATCCAGCACCACTTTGTTTCTCTCTTTCTCCTTCCTGGCTGCTCTAATCCCAGTTCTTACTGTGCTTTGCTGCACTAACAGCTGTGTTAGTTGCTAATACATTGGTCTAGACCAGGGGTGAGCAAACTTTTTGGTCTGAGGGCCACATTGGGGTTGCATAACTGTATGGTGGACTGGGTAGGGGGGGCTGTGCCTCCCCAAAAAGCCTGGCCCCCACCCCCTGACTGCCCCTTTCAGAACCCCCAACCCATCCAACACCCCCATCTCCTTGTCCCCTGACTGCCCCCTCCCAGAACCCCTGCCCCCTATCCAGCCCCCCCTGCTCCCTGTCCCCTGACTGCCTCGACCCCTGTCCATACCCCCTCCCCTTGACAGCCCCCCTGGGACTCCCACTCCCTATCCAGTTGCCCCCTGCTCCTTGTCCCCTGACCGTCCCCTCCTGGGACCCCTGCCCCCTATCCAGCCCCCCTGCTCCCTGTCCCCTGACTGCCATGACCCCTATCCACACCCCTGCCCCCTGACAGCCCCCTGGGACTCCCACCTCCTTATCCAACACCCCCCCCACACTCCCTGTCCTCTGACTGCCCTCCCAACCCCTATCCACATCTCTGCCCCCTGATAGGCCCCCAGGACTCCCACTCTCAACCCTCCCTGTTTCCCATCCCCTGATTGCCCCCCCAGAACCTCCGCCCCATCCAGCTGCCCGCTCCTCCCTGACTGCCCCCCAGGAACTGCTCCCTTACCCAACCCCCCACTCCTAGCCCCCTTACCAGCAGCAGGAGCTCACAGCTGTGACACCTGGCCAGAGCCAGCTTCACTCCCCACATTGCCCAATGGGAGCAGTGGACCAGAGTGCAGCCTGCATGGCTGCAGGGGAGGAGGGACAGTGGGGGAGGGGCTGGGGACTAGGCTCCCCGGCTGGGAGCTCAGGGGCTGGGCAGGACAGTCCCGTGGGCAGAATGTGGCCCATAGGCCGTAGTTTGACCACATCTGGTCTAGACAACTCCCAAACGGTACATAGGACTCACAAAAGGAAACCAGGTTTCTCTGTGTTTTCCAGTTTTAACAAATGGGAAACTCACCCTGAGATCATGGACTTGATGCAGGGATTGCAAAATGAAATTCTATGGCCTGTGCTGTATAAGATGCCAGGCTAGATGTTCAAAACAGTCCTCACTGGCCTTAAAAATCTATGAATTCTGAATTCCTTACATACCAAATTTCATGAATCTGACATCTAAGTTATGCCTGCAAAATATACACATACGGGTGCAAACAGGTGCAAACTGCCTGCTAAACATATATTGACAGGTGTGCGGACAAATGTTGGTTCCATGGTTTGTGATGGGAATAAAATGTTCATTTGTAGCTGCACTTGTGTATTTTGTGGACCAACCCAGACATCTGTTTTGTTTTTGTTTCAGTTTGGCCTTGTGTTGTATGCACCAGTGGGCTTTGAACATATCACACTGGAAATTAGGACCAGTCCTGGTATTGGATAGAATTTAACAATTAGCAACTGAATTTATTCAGACAGGGAGAAATTTGCCTTGATGAGGAGAAGCAGCACAGGGCCCTCCACATGACTTAAACTCTTTGGGAAGGATGCACAGAGGGAGCTGCAGGTGGAATGGCCAACTGCAGGAAAGGGGTCTGGAGTAGGGACCTACATTCAGGGCCGCCCGAGGGGCGGGGGAGACAAGTGGGGCAATTTGCTCTGGGTCTTCAGCAGCGGGGGGGCCTTCAGTGCTGCCGAAGACACAGAGCGACTGAAGGCCCCCCCGCCACCGAAATGCACCTCGAGCCCTGGCCCAGCGGCGGCCCAGGTCTTTGGCAGCATTTCAGCAGCAGGGGGCCCTTCAGTTGCTCTGGGTCTTTGGCTGCGGGGGACCCTTCAGTGCTGCCAAAGAAGTGGAGCAATGGAAGGGCCCCCTGCCGCCAAAATGCCACTGAAGACCCGGACTGCCGCTGGGTGAGTACAAGTGCATCAGCTCCTCCGCTTTGCCCCAGGCCCCCTGAATCTTCTGGGCCGCCCTGCCTATATCCATGAATATGTGACCTGTCCCTCTTCTCCCCTGTATACACAGAGGACCTGATCATATTGCTTTCCATTGAGCCTTAGATCAGGCACACTGAGGCTGTAGGGCACAGGGTCTAGAATAGCAGCTGTGGATGGGCAAGTTCTGCAGACCCCATGCCCTGCCGGTGTGTAAAAGACTGAATTATTTCTCACAACCCAGTTAGCTCCCCATACAAAGACTTTTTGCAGGAGAGAATGATGGTCACTTTAGAATTCTACTCAGTCAGGCTCTGATCCATGTGGTCAGACCCCAACACCATCCAGAGCTCCACAGAAGCCACTGGACTTCACAGAGGCACTGGGGCTCCCCAGCATGGATTAGCTGGAAGGAGTGAGGTCTAAAATTGTGTCTTTGCCCTTTAGGTAAATTTAACAGTTTGTGTGGTCAGACAGCATGAGGCAGCCTAGTGTAAAATCCACCTGTGTCTGCCAATTGTGAGCTTCACACATACAGGACACATGTAACAACCTGAGGTTTTTCTTTTCAGTGAGTCCTGCACAGGTCGCTCCATAACAAGGTTAAAAAGCATCTTAGAGGAACGAAACTTGCGTGTCTCCTGTGAGGACAATTATAGGTAATGATTTGCTTTGGGTTTGAGTTGGAGTCTTCTTGTATAAAATGAGGCTGTTTCCCTCCTAATCAGAATATTTTTTGAAGGAAATTGATCATGTTTTATTATATATCAATGGCCATTGTGAAAATGACATCAGTGGCATAAGTTTGAGGTCATAATAGTATTCATTTTACACCTCTGCTCCAAAGACAGACCTAGTTTCCTATCCACTTCTAGGCAAATTCAAGCTGCTGGTGTTCATCTTTCAAGGCCTCTGTGGTTCAGTCCTAGCTACTAAAGTCATTCCCGCTCCCAATGCTCTGCCTTGGCAGTTGAGAACAAGATATTTGCTCCCACTTGTCATAATGCCTGGAGGCATTGCATTTTCAGTAGCTAGCCTCTGACTCTGGAATTTGCTTCCTTCATTGCTGGTTGACCTTCTGGGCCTGCTGCATAGCCCATCTATTTTGTGAGGGTTTGCCTGAGAAATAATAGCCAGAAGTTCTAAGTATTAATTATTATGATTGCCCTCTCCATTCCCTTACTCTGCATGCCATTGGCACCACACAAAGCTGCTGCTGCCTGAACATTGCAGCTGCTTGCAACCAACTACATGGTTTTATGGAGGGAAGGTGGCAAAATTTCCAGAAGCCACTTGATCACTTCTCTTGCAGACACAACATCATGTTTGCAGTGTGTGCATATTAGGGTGGGAATGCATATTGAGGTCCTACAGTTTTTTCTACCTGTACTGATCCTCTCCTAAGACCCATAAAAGGCAATTCTTGCAAGAGTCAGACATGCATCAAGCTGACTACTGGCAAGGAATGCCATTTATAGGGCATTGCTTCCACTTGCCATGATGAAGAATATGGAAGTAATCTGGTATCCATTTTCAGAGGCTCATGGCAATGGTGGGGGGAAGAAAAGAGGCTAAGGCTCTCTAATACTGATCCAGAGTTATCCAAATGGAGGAAATAAGTTTTGGTAGTGACATTGCTGTCCTGGCAGTGAAGTTGTTAACTAGGAACAAGAATAATTCTTATTTATTGAGAACAGCTTTCCTTAGAGCAGAACTTGTATGTTGATAAGAATATTTCCTGAGTAAACAATCATTTCAATAAACCATTGGGAGTTTTATAATTTTAATTTTAGTTATCTTTAACTGAGTGAAAAGTTGACCTGCAAAGGAAGATGACTGAACAAATGCACCATCTGGCACTAAGATTTTAACCTTCTGGAAGACAAAGCCATTTCTTCCTCTTTGTAATATGCATTACTGGGCCTGATTCATGAGCACTCTTCATCCCAGCTGTGTCTATGCAGTAATTTATATCACCTTAAGAAAGGAGCTCTCATGGACTCAGAATTATGTAACTTGTACTTTAACTTCCATGTGGCACTTGATAACTGCTTTTAGTGATCAATAGAGTTATGACACCATACATCCAAAACAGCCACTAATGTTTGGATTTCTTTTTTGTCTTATCATAGACCAGTTCAGCTGCTTCAGTGTGCAAGTGATCCTGACCATGCAGACTGCAGACTTTGCACCAATAGTGTACAGTGAAACACACAATATTCCACATTGCTTAAATCATTCCTTAACTGTGTATGATACTGAACAAGAATATGTGTATATACTGTATAGAGTACTATACAGTATAAATGTGTATAGAAACACTGTATGTTACCAGAAAACCTTGCTGTGGCTGCAACACTCATAGATGAATGAAAGGAGATGATATTTTAGGTGTGGTTACTGTACCCACACACACTTCCAACCTCTTCAGCCTGAGGGACAAACATATTATTTCAGAAAGATCAAGGGGACCACAATAAGTGTTTTGGGTCAGATTCTCAGACCTGCTCCCCTCTTTTTACACAGCGCAAGTGGTGCAAAGGGAACAGAAGCCATCTGCAAGTCCCCTCCTGGGGATTCCCTGGGGTAGGGAATACATAGGGAAGAGCCAGGGCCTGCTCCAGGCGTCAGCTTAGCAAGCAGGTGCTTGGGGTGGCCACTCCCGAGAGGGGTGGCACCTCCAGGTATTTGGCGGCAATTCGGCGGAGGGTCCCTCATTCCTGCTGAAGTGAAGGACCTCCAGCTGAATTGCGGCAGATTGCGATCACTTTTTTTTTTTTTGGGGCTGCTTGGGGTGGCAAAACCCCTGGAGCCGGCCCTGAAAAGAGCCATACTCATTTCTTCCCTTCCTTCCTGGCACACAGGGGAGTGTGGGAGGAGAGAAGGGGAAGTGGCTGGAATAGCTGTGCTTTGGCTGTCCTCAGTGGGAATGTGTTTCTTAGAAGACTGTTGCCAAATGGTACACGTTACAGGAGCCCACAAGCTACTCTGAACTGTACCAGGGCAGGACGAGACCTAATCAGTTACAGTTGTCAGCTTCTCTTACCCCCCTTTCCCAGGCTGCCCTGTCTGGTTGCGTGAGGGAGGGCAGCCTTCCATTGCTAAGTACTCCCTTAGGTCTGGCACAGCTAGTTGAGCTTCTCTCCTGTTCTCTCTGAAGCAGCCAGAGCCTGGAAGGGAAGCCTGCACCAGAAAAACCAGAACTACTCTCACCTCCCTACCCAGCATTGCAGTAGGTGGCCAGCAGGGAAGCTGCTGAGCAGCTGCAGCAGGCAAGAGATAGCAGCTCTCAGAGCACTTCCAGCTCACACCAGACCTACTCCTGAGGCTGCAAGAGAGGAGGTGGGAGGCAGCTGGGGAAGAGGCAGCAACAGGGCCAATTCCAACTCTTCCATTTAAAAATCACTGGGCACAGCTCAGGGAACACATTCTCAGTTCAGAATCAAGAACACAATTTTCTTCTTAGCAAACAGTCACCCTCATAGTCTACAAAGTGGCCTCCATGCCACAGTTGGGACACCACTGAGAGAGAGACACACAGGAAGATCCCAAAATAAGTAGGCTCTGCTTAGCTTCTGAAGTTGATGATGACTTCTTTGTAGCATACAATTAATTTCCAAGCACACATACTGTAGTACTATAAACCGTAAGAATTTTCTTATATTTCTTTTTTGCTGTCATGATACTCAGATTCAGCTGAAACTGAAGACTTGGGGTCAGAGTCTGGCCTTGACTCTCTTTCTTTTGTGCTACTCTAATGACACAAAGGAAGAGAGCTGGCACTTTCCTGAAATATGGAAATCCCCAGGTGGTATAATACTAGTATAGCCAGCAATTTGCCACTCATTTAGGCACAGGGTGTGTTCATGGTGCAGACTGGTAATTCCTAGCCAGGTCTGTGGGAATGTTTACATTAAGGAGAATTTTAACTTTCTAATTGCACTCTGATATGTGGTTACTGCGATTAACTCAGACATAGATCAATAACTTTAATTCATTTATTTCTGACAAGAGGGTTGGAGAGTTTAATATTGGCTTTTGTACATATTTTGTCATAATACAAAATGTTGAATGTAAAATGGTAATGTACAATAAAATCACTGATGGTGAACTTTTCTAATTCTATTGCAGACATTGGTTAATCATGGCCTGGATACTTAAAATGAGTCATCTATTAAGAGATTTTCATGTGGATTAGAATAGTCAGAAAAGTGGAATAATATCAGAACTGTTTCTCTGTGAAAACATACTTGCATTATGAGAATAAGGAAGAGGAAGAAAGTCAGCAGAGCCAAGAATTGCTTTTCTTTTTCAACAAATGATTTTTATTGTTTTCTCTCGGTCTTTAGTTTTGTCTACACACTGCTACATATTGAGGGTGTAGGGCACATTCTGTCCAAGAATTCCTATGGGTCTGGTGCATTTCTGTACCATGCCATCCTTCCCAATGGCTGCCCCCTAAAATTGAAATATAGCCCTCAGACTTACATCTCCACTGTACTATTCTACTGTAACATTTACATTATATATAGCAACACATTCTTGGTGTTTGAAACATTTGTGTATCTTGGATATACTATTCCATTGGGGAAAACTTCCCAAAAAGTGGCAGTAATAGATTGTGAAAGATTTTTCAGACCATTATTTCATTGTTGAGTTTTTAACCCAATAAACCTGTAACACTTAGAAGTAGTTTCAACATATGGCACCTTTACTGAATATCAGTGGAGAAGCCAGGGACTGACTGGCCCATGAAGAGTGAATTACCCTCTCAACACTACAGATAGTTCTTCTAGAACAGAGGCTCTTAAACTGGGGGTCATGACCCCTCGGGGGTCATGAGGTTATTATGTGGGGGTCATGAGCTGTCAGCTCCACCCCCAGAAACTTTGCTTTCAGCATTTATAATTGTGTTAAATATATATATAAAAAAAGTGTTTTTAATTTATAAGGGGAGTTGCACTCAAGGCTTGCTGTGTGAAAGGGGTCACCAATACAAATGTTTGAGAACCACTGTTCTATAGCGGTTGAGGCATAGTGATGGGAGAGTGTGGGGAAGCTTACTGGCCTGTAGATAGACAGAGGATTCCATTCTTCAGGACTGTGTGTCTAGCATCTGGAAAAAGGAAGCAACACCTCATGACCTCTCAAAATAATAAACTATACTTATACCCACCTGAGCATTTAGCAGAGAGGCCATATCACCCATCCTCTCTCTCCAAACAAATCTCCTGCTGCCAAATTCTGCACCTGTTGCAGACAGTTGATCAGCCATTTGTGTTGCTCAGAATGAAGTGCATTGCAGTGAGCCAGCCTTGATGGCACATGGACAATCTGATGATATAATTAGCACTATTCATGATATCTGAGGAGGATTTGTGGTGATTATCATGGATTATACAATAAAACCTGTCAAGCAAACAGGTGGTTTTGTTCTCCTCAGGAAATACACGTTTCAAGGCAACAGTGAACAATTAACTCTGACGACTGTGCTTTAATGACAGCTTTTGAGCACAGGTGTCTGGCATACCATTGTGCTAACAGCAATATTTCTTTAAAAGGGATTATTTACAGATAGACTTGTCAGGAAAACAAAATAAAATTATGGACATATTAAACACTTGACTTCTCTGTTCCATCTATTAGTATAATTCATAAATTCCACTGCGCTTTTGAAACAAAAAAGCATATATTCATATAGTTCAAAACATGTACAAAGTATAGTCAGTATTTTAAATATGCATTGAATACACTGAAACTAATCCTTCTTGTAATTTGTACAGATTATATTAAAAGCTAACAAGGCTGGATTGTGGGACAAAGTATCAGCCCCATATGGGGAGTTGTGCAGAGGTGCATTGTTCAAAAAACCTTAGGAGGATCATGCAAGAGGAAGGTATAATGCACCCTGAGCTCCCAGGAGCATATATAATCTATCAAGGCTACTTATATGGCCCCCCAGTACCACAGTAACGAAGCACCTCCCCATCTTTAATGCATTTATCCTCAGAAAAGTCCTGAGCTAAACAGAAGTGCTATTATCCCCATTTTGCATCTAGGGAACTGAAGCACAGAGAGATTTGGTCTATTCACCTACTGTCTCATCTTATATTTAGAATGACACTCAGTGTTGCCAAGGGGATGGGGTGCAGACTGGGCAGGTTGGAACACAGAGTAGGAGTGTCAGGGCTTAGCTATTTAGAGTTGTGCGCAAGCAGAAACTAAAACAGTAAAATTAGTTAAAATGGGGAAAGTGTGTGTGTGTGTGTAGAGAGAGACAGAGAGATAGAGATAGATATATATATTCACCTATAATGACTGACTGAATGTTACTCAGAATAATTCACCCACTGGGCCAAGACCAGGTATAGAAACTTTAACTGTAAGATTTTCAGATAGCAATGAACAACTGACAACAAGGGATTATAAATGAGATTCCTCACATGGATTTACCTGCAGCAGGGACTGTGGATCAGAAGCAGAACCTTCTCCCAGATCAGTGGGCACAGGATGCCCTCCATGCAAAGCCCTAGAAGGTCCATTGAGCTTCCAAAAAAATCATCTCTCACACCTACTTTCACAAAAAAAGTTCAGCAGAGGGAGTAAGAAGATCAGTCCAGCAAGCTCCATCTTTGTTGGAAACTGTGCCAGGGAGACAATGAAAATATGCTGCACTCAGAAGCAATTTCTTTGACAATATGGTTTGAGATGCAGATGAAATGTACTGACAGATTGACCTTTCTTATTACATTGTTTGAACATTCTTATAGAGTTCAGCAGAACTGGGGCGAGGGGAAGGAGGCATGGTAGCTGGTGGGGCTTTGAAGAGCGGATGGAACAGAACTGTGTGGGTGATATGAGTTAGGGAAGAACTTGTGAATCAAGGGCTCAACAGCACTGTTGCCTTAGCTCCCCAGTGCACCAATGCAGCAGTTACACAGCCATGATGTGCTGGCACCTTGGTGAAGAGATACTTAGTTCATCAGCCTGCTTCCTCTGTGTGCTGGTCAGCTGATGCAGCAAAACTGGAGCAGATTAATGTCTCTGCACTGAGGCATCTCTCCACAAACAGTTGCTTCAGTGCATTGGATGCCCTTCAGTCCCAGTCACCCACATAGCTGTGCATCTTCTGTTAAATCTCTGCCAATTCAGGTGAGCAGTTAAAGTAAGCATCTTGCTTTGCAGACAGGAAATCAACTGCAAGGAGATTAAATGCCTTGCTCAAGGCCATGCTGCAAATCAGTGACAGAGCTGGCAATAGCATCCAGGCCTCCTGACTACACACCCACTGGAACACAGCTGTTCTCCAAGAGAAAGATGGTAGATTTATCAACAGAGGGCTCCAGCAGTGCAGGAGTAACTCTGCAGCCACTGTAATCTCCCTCATATTATAGTGTAGGGCAAGTTACTCTACTTTAGCACTTACAGCATTTATGATAGAGCCCAGTCCTGTGCCCACTGAAAGTCAGGCTTCCCTGGTAATAAATCACCAAAAGTGCCATTTTCTTCCAACACTGAACCAGGAACTTTAGCAGAAGGAAAAAAGCAGTGTTATCCCTAATAGTACTCTGTTCTTTGTATGATTCACTTCTGCCTACCACCCTTCGCAACCCTCTCCTGCTGGCATCTGAATATAGACACAGCCTCACACTGAACTTGGTGGGCATTTGTCTTCAGTGGGATCAGCATGAGGAGGATCGTCCACCTGTTTTCTGGCCATCTTGCACCTCCTGTGTAACATACTTCAACCACCGGATTTAGCTCTGAAGATGGGGCCAGATTTGTTTCTCAGGTACACCTGAGTACCTGTAATCCATTCTTCAGTGAGTATCATGTATACCTCTTTGTGCCTGATCTACAGAGGATATGAGTCTGCTACAGCTCTCACATACAGAATTTAGTCCTTTAGCTCCAGCTGTAGAGACTCATATTTCAGCTCTGGAGGTCTTTGGGTCCAATAGTTACACAATCCCATTAATTTCATTGGGGCTTCAAGGATGTAAGAGAGGGCAAAACTTGGCCTGAGGAGTTTGCCTCAGTTAATCTACCTGCCCACACCAAATTCCTGCTTCCTCTTTCCCCTCCACCCTCAAAGTCTAGAGTTCAAGGGTGCCCGGTGGGCGTTCAGGTGGTGGGTGAAGCTAGGTGGTCTGTGGATACTGGAAAGCAGTTGAGGTTGAGCTGATGACTGGAGCAGCAAAGTGTAGATGGGGAGCTGAATGATTTCATTGCTTATTCCCATGCTTTTTACCGTTTGGGCTGGTGGTAAACAGAGTATAACAACCTTACCTTAAAGAAGTTAATGGCCTGTTTTTGTGTGGCTCTGGTTGAATTTGATTCCCCAGACGGACAGCATCACAATATGTGTCAGGACTGCAAGGTAAGTGCTTTTTAATTGCTAATTACCACATCTGGAAAATTGTACAGTCATAGCAGAAATTCATCATTTTGCATTCCTAAAATTGCCAATATGTTCGCTGACGTTATGTTCAATTAGCTTAGGCAAAGTTATGCTGGGTGTATCTTAGCACTGTCATGCTTAATCCAGTAAGTAAGAAATGGCAGAAATGACTTACCTTTAATAACATTAACATTTTCACCAGGCAATGATTTGCACTGAAATTTCATGGAGGTGGTAGCATTAAGACAGAGGCCACTCAGAATAGTCTGCCACCCTAGGCAAAAAATTAGTGTGTTGCCCCTCCATCCCCTCAGATCCCTAAGGAGGCTGGGGTGCAGTAGGGGGGGTGCAGACTCTGGGCTGGGGGGTGAGGCCAAGGGATTCAGAGTATGGGAGGGGATCCGGGCTGAGCCTGGGGCATGGGTTGGGGTGCAGGAGGGGATGCAAGCTCTGGGAAGGAGTTGGGAGCAGGAGGGGGCTCAGGGCTGGGGCAAGGGGTTGGAGTGTGGGAGGAAGTGAGTGGTGCAAGCTCTGGGAGGGAGTTTGGGTGAGGAAGAGGGCTCAAGGCTGGGACTGGGGTTTAGGCTGTGGGAGGGGCTGTGGGATGCAGGCTCTGGCCAGGCAATGCTTACCTCAGGCAGCTCCCAGATGTGACCAGCATGTCCCTGCAGCTTCTAGGCGGCCAGATGGCTCTGTGCACTGCCCCTGCCTGCAGGCACCGCCCCCTTAGCTCCTCTTGACCATGGTTCTCAACCAATGGGAGCTGTGGAGCAGGTGCTAAGGGCAGGGGCAGTGTGTGGAGCCTCCCTGCTTGCCACTGCACCTAGGGGCTGCAGGGACATGCCGGCCACTTCTGGGAGCTGCACAGAGCCAGGGCAGGTAGGGAGCCTGCTTTAGCCTCGCTATGCCACTGACTGGACTTTTGGCCTATTAAAATATTCTGGGTTGCTTTCAATAGCAACTGGGACATTGAGACCTATTCTGGGAGACTCCTGGACATTTCCGGGAAAGTTGGCAACCCTACTTCACCATGCCCCTTTTTCTCTGGTTACACCACCTGTGCTGGCATCCTGAGGTGAGAAGGGACAAAATAGTAGCCACCCTGGATTTTCCTATGCAGGAGAAATCCTCCAGTGGCCTCATACGGGTCCTATAGTGCAGCAACATAGCTGAGGATCTGGCCCTTTATTTTCCAGCAGTGAAAAGCCTGAGTGACCTGTTGTGGATTGCAACACTGACAGCAAATGGATGAGTAAAATGCATGGGTAGTACTGTATTTTTCCCATTAAATCCGTACCAGGATTTCCAGCCATCCTTTGATATATATTTATACACCCTTGTTGGAAACTAGGAATGGCAATATCCATAAGGATTTAGAGATCCTAGATACAGCATTAGAAGGTGTTTATGAGTGCACAGCCTTATAAACTGAAGAGCTTCGTCATGCAAACCTTAATCAGACAAAACTGCCCACGAAGTCTGTAGAGAGACGAGGTGGGTGAGGTAATAACTTTTATTGGTGAGAAATATCTGCTGTTAGTGAGAAAGACAAGCTTTTGCGCCATACAGAGCTATATTTCATGTCTGGGAAAGGTACTCAGAGAATCACAGCTTGCCTCGCTCACCAACAGAAGTTGATCCAATAAAAGATATTACCTCACCCAGTTTGTGTCTCTCATATCCTGGGAATGACAGCCACAGCCACAACTATACTGCAATGAGGTCAGCAGGCTTTTTGGCTGATTGAGGAGCTCAGCTGGTCAGGCTGGTTTGGGGTTTTGTAACAATTCAGTATTTTTCATGCATTTTTGGAGATATTTATGAGACACTCAGCATGTTGATGGGTGTCTAGAAGTTAAATCCGAATCAAATACCTTAATGAAGTCTACTAGCATGAGAATTAGCTTTAGTGACAGCCTTTCTTGGCAAGCACGTACAACTCTTACAGCCACTTTATTTCCCTGTAATGGGTGCAATGCCTCATCACACTTAGCAACAGAAATACCAGTGTCTGCTAGTAACTGGGGGAAAAAAATGATTCTTGGGGTGTTTCTGTCTATAAAATTAGCAGTAAAGCCTAAGGAATATTTTATGTTTTGGACTAGTCCTGCCATTGGCCTCACACAGGTGTTACTGAGGATGAAACAGGGCCTTTTCATTCTATTATCTGCAGGCACCAAGACAAACTCCACCAGACAAGCATACTATGCAATGGCATTAATCCAAACTGTGAGTGGCATGAATTGGATGAGAATTTGGGTCACTGTGTTCTGACGAGGCTGTAAATTCATCAGTGCACTATAGTTTGCTGTGCATCCTTGTATAGCCCAAAGGAAATTCAGATGACAGCACATACCTATTTGTACAGCACTTAACACCACAGGGTTCTGGGCCATGACTAGGGTTCTTTGGCAGTACAGTAATACAAATAATAAATAACTATAATAAAACCATTGCTTTGTCATTTGAGATGAGCTAAGTTTGCAATTTTAGGCTTTGAATCTAAACTTCCCCCAAAGTGCTGGGTGCTTGAATTTTGAATTCCTAATCAGACCCATTTCTACTAACAGTGGTTGCCACTAAAAATGCAACACTTGGCAACAGGTACCACACTGTTGCCACCATTATTTATTATTTTAAGATTTTCAGTAGAGAATGAACTATGGTATGTCTGATACTCAGACTATCTTAAAGCTGAACCCAGGCAAACCATGTCCTCTTTGCTGAAGCAGCAATCTGTGCACAAGTTGAAAGAGTATGTTAGTGGACATGCTCCCCCTACCTATCTGGGAGTTTCTCTGAAGTAAGGTGTGTTTTGGTACACCTCACTGGAAGGTGCCACTCTGTATGATGGAGCCAAAGTAAGATAGTACAGTATAACATACAGGGCCAAATGTTCAAAACTACGTAACAGCAATAATCTATGTATGCAAAAATAATTTCACACACAACTGTAGTAAATATACACTAGAACCTCAGAGTTGTGAACACCAGGGTTACAAACTGACTGGTCAACCACACACCTCATTTGGAACTGGAAGTACACAGTCAGGCAGCAGCAGAGACAAAAAAGCAAATACAGTACAGTAGTGTCTTAAACATAAACTACTAAAAAAAGGGAAAATTATAAAAAGATGTGATGAGGTAAGGAAACTGTTCCTGTGCTTGTTTCATTTAAATTAAGATAGTTAAAATCAGCATTTTTCTTCTGAATAGTAAAGTTTAAGTCAAAGTTCAGTTGTAAACTTTTGCAAGAACAACCATAATATTTTGTTCAGAGTTCTGAACATTTCAGAGTTATGAACAACCTGCATTCCCAAAGTTTTTGTAACTCTAAGGTTCTACTGTATGCACATTTTTGAAAATATGGGCAACAGGGAGTGCATCTGGCTTGCAATCAGGGCTTAAATTCTCACCAAATATATCCCGGGACCTCAGGGCTCCAGCCCTCTGGGCACGCTTTGGCTCCCACGAGTTTGAAAATATGTGCCAGAGCTCTGCTCTGGACTGCTCCATCTGAATTTAAGCCCTGCTTGCAATAAGTAATCTTGGAGAAGATATGTTAATAATATTTTCCTAGCACAGTGTAGTGATATGTTGCTTACTCTGATTTTCCAAGGAGAGGTTTTACACCTCGCCAGCTTCAGCACTGAAAACTCGTGCTTTGTGCATGAAAAAACACACCGTTCAAAACCTGCCCATTATTTGCTGTTTATTGAGCACCACCAGTGTGCTTGGTGCTGTAGAACCAAATAAGGAGATGATCTCTGCTCCAAAGAGCTCCTTGCATTCTCAGAGACAACAGAACTGAGACACTGGCACTACACTAGCAGATGGCTCAAGCTCAAAGTCTCCTGGATTTTAGAAGGATACCCTTTATTTTTCATACGGCCTTCACAGATCCTAGAGACCACGATTATGTCCTCTGGAACTAGACTTGTTTGAAGAGACTCATTAA
The DNA here is from genome assembly GCF_025201925.1 of Gopherus flavomarginatus. Classification (NCBI taxonomy): domain Eukaryota; kingdom Metazoa; phylum Chordata; order Testudines; family Testudinidae; genus Gopherus; species Gopherus flavomarginatus. The sequence goes on along the minus strand of NC_066619.1, from coordinate 255,828,756 downwards.
ATATTATAGTCACTATGCGCCTGATCCAAAGGGCCATTGACATCAATATAGGCTTTGAATCAGGCCCTCTATAAGTATAAAAGCACCTTTTTCCGATCACAGAATTGGACATCACCCCAAGCACCTGAGCAACAATACATCAAACAAATGCTGCAGTCACAAGGTGATTCTAACAATCAGGAGATTTAACTGACATCTCCTGTGTGCCTGCAATTGGCAGACGAAATGTGAGGTGATTGTAACAAGCCAGTGAAAGCTTGCAATTGGACAAGATTGATTGCTGTTTCAAAATGATGTATTTAGACTGGTTTAGACCTGTCTAATGGAAGCGAACTTTTTGAGCCCTGATACAGACAATAAACTCTGCTTCTGTATGTAAATTAGGAAGGATCTTTTTGATATACAAGCACAGGGGTGGCCAAATTTACTGACCCTTCGAACTTCATATGACAATCTTCAGAAGTTCGAGAGCCAGGGCACACCTGACGGGGCTTGGGGCTTCAGCCCTGCTCCTGCTGAAGCCCTGAGCCCTGGCAGGTACATCTCACAGGGATGAAGCCCTGAAACCACCTCCTTGCTGGGCAGAAGCTCCTATCCCACCACCCCACTAAAAGGCAGAGATCCCGAGCTCCCCTCATCCATTCTGGTAGGTGGAGAATGGGGGTGGAAGTGGGGGCTCTGCAAGCTGCACTTTAAAGATAAAAGAGCTGCATGTGGCTCATAAGCCACAGTTTAGCCACCTCCCTACTAGCAGCAACTGCATGAGGGCTATTGCTCCACTGCAGGCTGCCAACCTGAACTCAGTGCTGAAGGGGAAGTTTCAGTTCAAGGAGAACCCCCTCCATTCTACTGTCCAGGAACTGAGGCCATTGTTCCACCTTGGAAGGAAGCCCTACCCCCCCCCCCCCCCAGTACCGTCCCCATCCTCTTTTCACAGGCCTTCCCTTATCCCAGCCCAAATCCACTAAGGCTTGCTATATCAGGTCATTCATTTGTACAACTGTCATTACCTTAAAAACATGATGCTGCCTGTTAGCACTGGAGGAGGTGAGTTCTGCCCCATAGTTAATTTCCATGGTCAGACAAGCCCTTTTGATCTGCCCCTCCTGCCCTTATTGGCAGGGCCAGCTCCAGGGTTTTTGCCACCCCAAGCAGCAGAGAAAGCCGCTATCGCAATCGGCTCTATCGCCACCGCTCCAGTCTTCGGCGGCAATTCGGCAGCTGGTCCTTTGCTCCGAGAGGGAGTGAGGGACCTGCTGCCAAATTGCCACCGAAGAACCGGACGTGCCACCCCTCTCCATTGGCCGCCCCAAGCACCTGTTTGATGGGCTGGTGCCTGGAGCTGGCCCTGCTCACTGGAAAGAAATCACTTCTTCTGGAGAAGTCTGAGGTGACAGAATTGCCAGCTTGACAGTGCCTCCAGGACCTGGACTTCAGAGAGTGGGGAGGGGCATGAGCCAAGGACATATTTAAATTTGCTCAAATACATTTGTTAGTCTCTTAAGTGCCACAAATACCCTTATTCTTTTTGTATTTGGGCTCGAAGCCCTGTCTATCTGGGGTGAAGGTGGCCCTCACCTTGTAATTTTAGAACAGCCATCTTATATGTGTTGCAACCAGCCCTCCAAGCTGTAGTGTGGACATATTCTACATGTTCAGAAATCATGAGATTGGTTTACAAAGCATGCCAGTTTTAAAAATGAATAGATTTGGACTTCTTTTCATTTGCTTTCTATTCTTTGAGGCAACAGGGTGCATTTGGTCACCTTTTCCAGCTTTTCTCTTTAATCATATAAGCTAGAATCTTATGTTATTTTGCTGAATTTGGAAATTCTCCACTAAGCACAGCACTCCAGGAGTTGGGCCTTTTAGAGAAACACCAAATAGGACAAGACTTGAGAGAAAACTGCAAGCAGAAAACATTGTGACTCTAGCTTACAATACTTAAGACCTCTAACCACTTGGTTGGGTTTTTTTTTTTCTTCCTTTTTACACCTTTCTTTCTCTTATTGTCTTCTTTCATTCTTTCTAAATAGGGGGGCCTCCCTCAGCTGTGGAGGGGCTGTGGTAAATTGCACTCATCTGGGCTAAAAATTGTCAGTTGTTGGAGAACATCATCACTACAAAATAGGACAGGCAGTGAAGAATGCAACTGAAAACTCTTAAGGATAATTTAGTTAGCTGGATGTAATTATCCAGTTGGACTTTGGCCAGGACATCATAGGATAACTTCTTTACTCTTACAAAGCTCACAACATGAGGCCTCTGATGACCACAGTTTAATCAATACTTTGCTTTTTATATGGCATCATCTAAAAGACTCCATCTGTGTCAGTGTGATCACTTAACATTGTGCTAGAGAATTGTTTCAGTATCAATTCAAAAGAGAGTGAGTTCCATCTGATATAAAATAGAGTCCAATATCCTAATGTCAACCTCCTACTTCCCTGTCCGTAAACTGGGATCATCATTATCATCTTGCTTCTGTGTCATTTGTACAGGGTTTAAGGAATGCAAAGTTTGTGAATTCAAAGCTTTCCTGGAGTGCACAGTACAGTGTGTTAACACTGCTATGCTTTCCATACACAGAGTGGGATTCTCCCTCCTACTACAGCCATTGTACACTGCTGCAGCTGTACAAAGTCCCTTAGCTGACCAGGAGACAACTCCCCCAATGCAAGCACTGGATAGGATGGCCTAAGGTTTGTGAGAGGATAAGGGGCAGAAGGGGAGTTCCCATAGCATCCACAGCTGAGGGTATTCTCAGCTCCTGCAGAATAGCCCAAAGGCACTGCATCCCCACAGCAACCCAGAATGGAACAGGCACAAGGGTGGCCTAAAGCCACCTTTGGCTTTCCTCTCCCAGGGCTGCCCCTCCCGTAGGCACAGCACCGATTCTCAACCAAAATGTGACTTTCCACAGGGGTGGTTTACTTCAGATCAAGGGGAGAAAAAACCAACAGAGAACAAAACAATCGGAATACCCCAAAGAGAAAGTAGCCTATAAAAACCTTCATCTTGATTCACTTCATGGTTTTACCTAACCCAGCAGAGAGGCAAGAAGTCTTTTCATATTTAAAAGTGTATCACACAGCAAAAAGAATGATAGCATCTCCTCTACCTTCACATACCTCAAATACTGATCTTAGTTTTTATATATAAATATCCTATTACCCTCTCTCTGTTTGAATATCATAGAAGTACAGAGTATGTCACCTTCAAAAGATAATATTTGATTGAAAGAATTTCTGGGTTTTAATTTAATATCTAGTTTAAAACATTCTGGCTCACTGGTACAACCCTTTTCCAGCCTGACACATGCAAACACATCACAGAGCAGTGGTACAAATAAACAGTTTTGAACATGTTTCAGCCTTTCACATAGTCGTTTTGAGGTGTCTACTACCTGTAAGTCAGTTTGTGATTTCCATGGTGGACTGGGAACTTTAAGTTAAATAAATGTATCATGACTGCACCATGATAGACATGATCAAAGGCTGACCCAGTTAAAAACCAGCCACGTGGCAACAACCCTATGGACTGTCTTTGCATGTAAGCGACCCCATTTCTTCCCCAGCTCTTTATCACTGCTCTATCTTCAGCATTAGCTTTTTCAATGGCAATAAGTAAGTAAGCTTGGAAGGAAGCCAAAGCAAACTGTACCAGTGGCTAAAGAAGCCTAATAAATCCCTCACCTGGGACAGGAGCAGCCTGCCAAAAAACCAGTGACAAATGCAGCCTTGTTAATTAAAGAAATTAAGCCCCAATTCTCTTTCCCTTTTCTGCTTGTAGTGGCTTTCTAAGCAGGGCAGAACTAGGATGGGGGTGAGTGGAAGGGGGCTTTGTGCTTCTTAATGCAGAAATCTCCAGACCCTGAGTCTGCAGAGTCATGGCATTGGAGGGAGCAAGCTGGGGGTCTTGGCCACTCTGCAGCACCATCCCCATTCAAACCCATAAGGATTTGTCAGCGTACATAGCACTGACCTCAGAATTCTCTTATTCTACTTTCCCTTCAGGGGGCTTTAGGGTAGCAGATGGGGTTGAGGTATCCCCTGGCTCCTAAGGAATCCGTGCTGACATAGCATAGGGGAGCCATGCAGACACACTAGACCTCTGCACAGAATCCCTGGCTCCCTGCCATGGCCTTGCAATCAATAGGATTCCCTGGCCCATTCATGGAGATGAAGGGCAAAGGCCCACCTGTGCTCCACAGGGGGAATAAAACTACGCCACCCTGATGCTATGATTGCAAGGGGAGTCTAAGCTGAAACTTGTGACATTGCCTCTCCTTTTTAAGTAGGATTTTTTTCATGTAGGGTTTGAGCTAAGTCTCATTTGCTAACCAAATTAATACCACCCTTGGAGATACCCTGGAGGAAACAAACAAAACAGTGTATGGAAACAGACTGGAAAGTGTGCCAAGAACAGGAAAGGTGCGGCAGCCACTAACAAGTAAGAAGCTGCTCTGCCTAGGGCATCAGCAGCAGAAGGTAGAGGCGGAAAAGGGAGGAGAGTTCGTTATCTGAGCTCAGTCATGTCCACATGAACAGACAGCAATGGTGTAAAATGTGTAGTGCCTGAAGATTGATCCTCTGCGCTGATTGGCTGGAAACAAGTGAGGTGATATCAGGTGGTAGGTACTCGTTGGCTCCCTCAGGGCAAGGGGAAGGTTGGGTTATGTTGGAAGCAGGAAGGGTGAGTCACTCACATTCTAGTCTCTTGAGGGCAATTAAGCAACATGTTGTGAGATTAGGTGTGTAACTGGTACTGCTGCCAAAGAGAGGCATGAGTAAAGCCGGGCATGAAAATTTATTAATGAAAATGTGTCCTGTAGTGAAAGTGAGTGAAAAACACATTGAAACATGTAAACTAGAAAGGAACTAAAGCTAAAAGGGCCTGACATTTCAACGAGCCTTAGCTCAGGCCTCCAATGTTGCACCACGGTAAATGCAGGCACCAATAAAAACACAGAGTGGTCTCCATGCCTGGTGTGCAGGGTGCACTGACAGACGTGCATGAACTTGCTTCTGAGCCCACAAACTTAATTGCAGGTGGAAAAATGTGCAGAAAGTTTTTTCATACAATTGGAAACTGTTTTTGAAAATGAGTCCCAAAATTTCCCATAAAATAAGGATAACTTTGTGTGTGTCAACATGACTGGAAATTATTTTAAACAATGTAACACTATTGGACAGGATGCAGCACTGATTCCACTTTATATTTCACTACAAAGCCTTGAGGGTTCTTGGCTGTCGGTGTTTGTTTATTTTTCCATCTAATATACAACAGGCATAGTTAAGAAGTTCATTGATGTTCACAGGTTGCAGGCTGGGACTATTCCCCATTTTAAAGGAATCCCTCTGAAACCTTCACTTCCTCTGAAACTAGAATGAATTTTCCAAGTCCGCCAATTCTACACCTCTTTCTCAGCAAGAGATGCAAGCTATAAATCATGAGTTAAAAAAGTAAAAACACAGTAAACTATGCTTCATTGAAAAGGAGACCACAGTTCTTACAGAGATATTGCTAATCAGTATATTCTTTTTTTACAATAGTCCCTGCCCCAAAGAGTTAATAATCTAATATGAGCCAGCTCTTGATCTGGGACTTAAGAGACCTGTGTTTAATTCCTAGTTCAGCCACAGACTTCCTGTGTGCCCTGGACCAAGCCATTTAATCTATCCTGTGTCTTATTTCCCCATTGTAAATGGGGTAATACTTCCTTTCCTCACAGGTGGTGTTGTGAGGACAAAATCCACAAGTGCTTTGTGATGTGCTCAGTTATGGAGAGAAGAACCATATTAATACTTCCTAACTAGACGATGCAAGAAGTCAGCGAAGAGGGATTATCTAACAGTAGGGAAAAAATTGATAGAGGGAGCAAAAGCATTGTACAGATAGTCACTGCAGTCATGTGCACATCTTGGTGGGGCAATAAATCCTGAGCCAGTACCCATGTAAGCGGGCCCTTTGCATTTAGTTATGTAAGTAAACACTTCTCAGCATGAGTTGCAGTAGTGGGCCCTTAATAACTGCCTGAAAATGAATGAGGACTAAGAACCTAATCCTGCAAATCATTACTCACACAAATAGCCCCCTGGAACTCAGTAGGATTAACCTCTTCCTTTAGATGGTAAGCTTTTTAGGGCACACCTCATCTCATTTATCATAGAGTGCCAAATTAGAGGTGGGGTGTCAATTATTTAATGACAGTAGATGTTGAGGTTCAAAAAAAGCTTTATAAACTATTGAAACACAAATTGTCAGCATCACATGCCAAAATATACAAAGTATATAATCGTACATCAAATTCTAGTAAGTTTTCAAGCAGTATTTGTCTTATTTTGTCTATCTGTAAATTTTGATCAGTATCAATGAAATGTTTTTTCATCTGTGTGTGTGTGAACACAGTGAAATCAACATTTACTGATAAAAATATAATGCTTCCAAGCTTAGCTACATGGTGGGTGGGGGGGTGGGAGTGTCTCAGGCTGGAGCATGCACTGGGTTGTGCCACTCTGGCTTAGTCCTAGATTCACCTGGCAAGCAGCCATAAAAGGAGTGATACTGTGCACAGATAGGCAGAGGTAGAATAGGCTTAAGGTAACAAGACATTCATTGAATGGTTGTGTAACTGTAACTAGTTAAGCATTAGGGTGATCAGATAGCAAATGTGAAAAATCAGGGCAGAGGATGGGGGGTAATAGGAGCCTATATAAGAAAAAGCTCCAAATATAGGGACTGTCCCTATAAAATCGGGACATCTGGTCACCCTAAGTTAAGAATGGCCATTTGCCAGCATGGCTAGAACAGCGGAACCTCTAGAAACAGCCCTGCCCACAGCTCAATATGTTCATCTATCTATCTATGAGTTGGCATGACTTGAAACTATCATATAGGTTGCTGGCTGCATCTGGTACATCTTTTCATTGTGCAGCATGTCCCAGACCTGAAGAAGAGCTCTGGGTGAGCTTGACAGCTCATCTCTCCCAGTAGCAGAAGTTGGGCTAATACAAGATATTACCTCAGCCATCTTGTGTCTACTGTATAGTTACTCATACAAGCTTGCCTCAGTGTATGATTGCCTGAGCCAAATGCTGATGCTAAAGCTTTCTTCGCTTCTGATTTTGTTTCTTGTCAAAACATTCTCCTAATAGCAGGTAGTCTTTGCCAAAAAAGAAAGGTTAGCAGCTAGACTTCAAAACCAGGAGTGAGGGTACAGCATGCACCTTAAAATCCCTACATATAAGATTGGAATAATTGGTAACTGATTGTTAGTCATCCACCCCTTTCTAAGGAACCTGAAATACTGTCTCCCCAGCCTCCTCAGCAAGTGGCAGCAATTCCTCTTTAGTGATGCTTTGCAGTGGCCATTAGGGTCAAATGCAAATGTAGAATACCTATGGTTAAGCCTTCTCTTGTCAGATGGCCTTTGTAAATAAAAATGTGTCCATTAAGTAAAATAGTAGTAAAAATTGTGTATGTGTGCACACACTGCCACATCAGCAGCATGCTGCCTTTGCCAATCTGTTATATAAAGGATTCATTTGCCTGTAGCGATATAAGAAGTGGCATAAAATATAACCAGGTGCAAAACCATGTGCGCTGTGAGCTTTTAGAGTAAAGCCAACAAAAAACTGTGACAACTGAAGCAAATTCCATTTCTGTTCTGCTCTGCCGAAAGCAGCTCAACCCTGTGTGATATGATGGATTCAAGTCTCAACCAGTGTGGTCGCTTTTAAAGAGCAAACTTTTGGAAACATCCTGCTAGAAACAATTCAGCCTATAGCACCAATGTCTTCTTACTGAGGATATTTGTATGAAAGAATTTTTTTTTCCTACTAAAAAACGCAGTACATATCTAGTCTTTTTCAATGTAAATGGAAACTGATATTAATTGATTGCTGAGACTGAAAAGTGCATGCAACTGGGCTCTATTGTTGCAGAAACCGAATAGGGGAATATTAAGATTCCCCTCCCCTGGGGGTGGGGGGTACATCATAACAGCCAAACTGCATCTAATCTAGTATCTTGTCTCTCAACCGTGAACAATGCCAGGTGTCCTGGAGGGAATGAACAGTAATCATGAAGTGATCCATTCCTTGTCACCCATTCCCAGCTTCTGGCAAACAGAGACTACGGACACCATGCCCGCCCATCCTGGCTAGTAGCCATTGATGGACCTATCCTCCATGAATTTTTCTAGTTCTTTTTTGAACCTTGTATAGTCTTGGCCTTCACAACATCCTCTGGCAAGGAGTTCCACAGGTTGACTATGTGGTGTGTGAAAAAATACTTCCTTTTGTTTGTTTTAAACCTGCTGCCTACTAATTTCATTTGGTGACCCCCTAGTTCTTGTGTTATGAGAAAGAGTAAATAACACTTCCTTATTTTTTTTCTTCACACCAGTCATGATTTTATAGACCGCTGTCATATCCCCTCTTAGTCACCTCTTTTCCAAGCTGAAAAGTCCAAGTCATATTAATCTCTCCTCATATGGCAGCCGTTCCATACCCCTAATCATTTTTGTTGACCTTTTCTGAACCTTTTCCAATTCCAATACATCTTTTTTGAGATGGGGCAAATACTGCACACAGATGTGGTCAAGATGTGGGAGTACCATGGATTTAATACCATGGTAGTTAAATAATCATCTAACTGATTCTCCCCAAAAATCTTTAGGTCAGTCCTGAGGCAAGCCTTGTGATCATTATGGAGGGGAACTGGTTATGTTTTGGGGAGAGGCAGAAATAAATGGTTTGCAACCCACCCAAAAGGCCCGGGGCAAATCTGCTTGTTAAAATGTTCAGCTCTTTCCAATTATTCCCATATTGCAGAGCTCAAATCAACTACAAAGCCATTAGTCCCACCCCAAGCCCACAGGATATGTATGATTTATACGTTTAATTGCTTCCAATTTATTTTTCAATGGTTACCAATAATCACTTGTCATTATTTAACATTAATTTCTGAAAGTTCTATTCTCTCACAATTTCACTACATTGTCACAAAGTACAGATAAAATCTGTAAGACCCAGCTAAAGTTAAAGTTATGCAATTTTTAATGCACTTAATTCAGTTTTTTGTCAAAACAATTGCTATAAGTGAGGCATTTAATCTTTGTTAAAGTTTGGACAGAACGTATAATCAATAAGCAGTACAAGTGGTCTAGTTCTTAGAGCCAGAGACTGGGAGGCAACTCCTGGGGCCTATTTCTTGCTCCTCAATTAACTTACTGTTTGAGTTTGGACAAGTCGCTTAATCTCCGTGCCTCAGTTTACCCATCAAAAATGCATATAATATTTACATGTGCTCTATCTCTGTGATTCTTGGATGAAAGTACAATGCAAAGCTTTGCAAATTTGTCCTGCAAATGTATCACCCCAGGCACAAAATCTTGTTGCCCTTTACTTTGAGGATAATGAACGAACAATAACTTAAGAGCCCATTTTTAAAAAATATTTACCCTGACTGTGAGCAGAAGTACAATTTTGCAAAGCTGCAAAAGTATTATTATTAAAATCGCTATCTAGGCACCTCAATGCTTTGCTACTATGAATTATATGTCCTCTACAAATACCTAAACTGCAAGAGATCTGTTTTAACACACAGAAAAACCAAACAAAAAACAATCATTTTTAGTCTATTTTGAAGTTTATTATGCTCAGCAATTTTGAAGTCAAAAGTATTGTACACCGTGAAAAAGTGCATAGCACTGAAATCATCACTTTGGCCAACACAGCGCAAAGAGAAAAAATTAGAAGACTTTGCTTTATACACATCTTTACAGAGCTTGTAACATCCATTGGTAACATTTGCATAGCAATCTATATACAGCATCTTCAGCTACACCAAGTACAGAGCATTGCAAGAAATACAAGTCAGAAATTGCAGTTGTTCTCTTTTGCTCTTATATACACTATAGAAAATCAGAGGCAAATCTAGAATGGTATGCAAGAAGTAGATAGGACCAAACTTTCAGCAACTAAGAATTTTACCAATACCCTAGAATTCTATTTTCTTATCGGCATTTTTTATCCTGTATCATTGTGATAAAGAAGTTGCACCAAGATCTCCATGTTTCTGAACAGTATTCTTCAGCCACCTTTTGCTGATCAATGTAATCTGTATCTTCAACGCAGTCATCGGAACTTTTCCCTGGCTGATTTTCAAGTGTAATAGCAGGTGCTGAAGTCTGTGTGATCTCTTTTCTAGGGTGAGTAGTCTTGCCTTTTATGGAGTCTTGCAGCGTTATCAGGCTTGAGCTGGTCAAGGTGAGATGGGCACTTCGTGGCCCCTTCTTACATACTTTAGATTTTAGAATACCTTTTGGGTCTTGACAGATATTCTTCTGTTTCTTTAGGGATCGGGAGATTTGTTTCCAGTATGGTTTTTGATTTGCTGCAAATTGAGGACAGGTGGAAGGACTTCCTGAAAAATCACACCGGAAGCTGCTCTCACCTTTCTTGCATTCTACTTTTAGGGTAACAGTGTCTACTTCAGTCACTGCCCAGGTGCACTCAGAATTATCTTTGGTTGTAAACTTGCCTTTAAGTGAAGGTTTACCTCCTTTGGAGTCCTGTCCCTTCTCATTCTCTTGTTTAGTTCCAGTTTGTTTTTTTCTACCTTTTCCACCATTTTGTCTCTCTTTTTTTCTTTCCATCTGTGCTTCACCATCAACTACTAGGGTCTGAGAGACCAGAATCAACACACAAAGAAGTGCAAAACTTCTGATGTTCATGATCTCCGCTTTTCTTGTAACCTATTTTGAAAATAATAATAAAAAAATTCACACACAATGTTGGAATTCATCCAGTTGCTGCATTTTTAAAGTTTTTAGGAATAATAGTATATTGCTCACTGACAATGGTATTAAAATGACACGTTACTGGTAAAATCTACTAAATTTTCTGGAAATAATCTTAAAGTTAGTTCATATTGTATTTGAGCACTAAAGCCATGCATTGGATGTACCCATTCACACCATTTAATTAATTCTTTCCTAATGGGCAGCACATAAAGACCCTTAAACTCGTTCTTGGGAAACTGGTGTCTGATCCTGCAACTCTTACTCAAAGCAGTAGTCTTATTTACTTCAATGCAACTACTAGAGTATGGGCAACTCACATGAATCAGGGTGGCAGGATTGGGTTGCTAGACAGTGGCTGTACCTTGAATCATTGGGTCCTTACTTTGGAATAAGAAATAGATCTAGTTTCACCTTTGAATATGTTTGCAATATATTGAGTCAATCTAAAACTACCCAAATGTAGAAAATATAAATTAATTTATTATGCATAACTTCAATTTTAAATGTAGATGTCCAGCAAATTCAAGGTGGCCAAACACAATTTTAAAATTAAAGTCCATATCCTGCAAACTGCTCTGTATAGATGGATCCTGGCATCTGCACAGAGTCCCATTCATTTCAATGAGGTCCAGCTATATTAAGCAGCTTGCAAGGTCAGGACCTAGTGATATGATGGAATTTACAATACGTGTAAGTAATTTATAATCTGGTCTTCAATGGATGCAATTCCTAGATGCACAGTTCATATACTTGCACCAGACCCGCATCCAGCAGCTAAGTTTCTATGTGAGCAAGTTAGCTATTCTTGGGAGGGCATTCCATCAAGGAAGGTATTTCAGCATTTACTTATCTGTAAATACTTAAATTTAATCCAGCAGATTTACTCATCTGAATGTGAAGACCCCAGAATATGAGAGGAGAGATCACTTTTGTACATCTCTTCTTTTCCTTGTCCCATGCCTAGCTACTACAGTGTTTGGCACGGCATGAAAACCTATGATAGCTAGATCTCCATAGCAAACATTGCACATTATTTACAGCTCTAACGCTTCTTAACAGGCAAATCAAATGATTAAACCCCCAAAACCTTGTCTATAAATTACGTGACATTAACATTCTACTGCAAATTTAATACTGAAAATGTAAGATAAGTAGGACACATACCTTGCACAGTGCTTGGATTTATCCAATTGCAATTCAAGTGGAATATTGGCTCTTTCAAAAGTGTCATGCTAAGTTGTAAAGCAGTGTGCTATTTATAAAGGCAGAGACACACCTTTATCCCTCCAACAAGGTTATTACAACACAATTGAATGCTTCAGTGACTTATTCATTTACTCTTGACACACTTTCTTGAAAAGATGCCAGTGATTGCTTATAGCAGTACAAACGAAATCAGCTACAGTGAGGTGATAGAGGTGTGGTGAGTAAATTAGATGTTACACCAGCCAAGTCCTTACCTTTTCTCATATAGTAACAAGAGTTTTGTTAAGTCATGGATTCTTTAAATAAGCTTTCCCTATCCACTAAGGGCTGGATCTTGCAAGAGGCTGAGTACCCTTAACTCTCACTGAGTTCAGTGGGAGTTGGGTGCACAGCACCTTATAGGATCAAGCCCATCATGGGCAGTTTGCTGCACTGTTTCTGGGAGTTTTTATAATCTAGCAACCAAAGGCTTAAAATATGCATTTAATAAAAGAAAATGTTTCAATGTAATGGGTAGACTTTATCCTTTATATTTGAGATAGTCCCAGGCTATTAAGTTCAGAACCAGATCCAAGCTGCCCTAAAATTCAAGGGAATTTGAATCTGGGAATTTGGATCAGCCCATTAGAGAGAGCAAGGAGTCACAAAGTCCAAATCTAAAACTTTTCCCTAAATCTTGGGTGGTTTGGTTATGGAGCTTCAGTATGGGCCACATCTCTAATTTATATTCATCTGCAAGAGAATATGAAAATAAAGTTGTGAGCATCTGACAAATGCACAAAAGCAAGTAAGTTAAGAGTGACTCCATCAACTGTATCATAAAGAGCAGACAAAGTGGATAGTGGGCACTCTAGCTGGAATGCTTCATGGAAGCTTTTTTTGAATGGGGCAGAAGAAGGGCATTTGATATAAAACAGTAGGCAGGTATTTACAAGGGTAAAAAGTAGCATGGGTGATGGGCTGAACTGGGAATTGGTGTAAGAGACAGGAGGCATGTCTTCTGCTTTCCCTCCTTCCCAGGTGCAAATGGAATGGGAGAATAGGAGGAGATAAAGATCAAGATATAGGTGGGGCCAGTGCCTGAAGTGGTTTGAAGATAAGGAGATGTTTGTGTCAAAAAGCAAGGAAGCCAAGGCAGAGATACAGAAAAGGGAGAGACATGGGAGTTAAATTTACTTAATTTTCTGCAGCACATCAAGAAGAAACTGAGGGAGGGGACATGTTACAGCATCCCAGCTGTTAACCCCACATGCCTGCCACTGCACCCACAGATATTTAGTTACCTTTGGTACATCCTTCTGGCCCCATTCAGCCTTCGGAGCTGTAAAGTGCACCTCTGAATGTGATGAAGCAGCTGGGAAGCTAATCACACCACTTAACTGAAAATGAAGTAATCAGAAAGGTTTGTGGTTAGTGCTGAATTCCCAACAAGAGTTAATGAAATGAGGTGAAGTTAGGCAGTGCAGTGATCACAGAACCAGTTGAGATTCTGAAAGTGGCTGGCACAGGCTGGGAATCAGAAAAATGCAGGAAATGACAGATTAGAAGCAAGGAAAAGGCTGGCTTGGGAATCTCACTTGTCCTAGTTCTCACTAAAATAAATTATGTGGGGGAGATGGCTCAGTGGTTTGAGCATCAGCCTGCTAAGCCTAGCATTGTGAGTTCAATCCTTCAGGGGATCACTTAGGAATCTGGGGTAAAAATCAGTACGTGGTCCTGCTAGTGAAGGCAGGGTGCTGAACCCAATGACCTTTCAAGGTCCCTGCTAGTCCTAGGAGATAGGTATATCTCCATCTCCAATTATTATATATACTGGAAGTACATAAAAACATGGCAGATCTGGCACCTGTAAAATCAGTCACTGTCTATCATCCTTATACAAAGTCCATTGATAGAGTTGACCTATGGGGCCTGCAACCCCCATGGCCACATCCACACCTTCCCCTAATTCAACAATATACACGTATCATCATGGTCTAGTCTAGTGGACTAAGAACAAGGAATTCTGCATTCTAATCCTGTCTCTGACACTAATTTTCCTCTGTGGCCTTTATCAAGTAACTTAATCCCTCTGCCACAGTTCCTTCAGCCATAAAATGAAGATAACACCACTTACCTCCCAGAGGTGCTATGATGATTAATTAGTGAGTGTTTGTAAAGAGTTATTTAAATGCTAAAATTCACCAGATTGTAAACAAAGCCCCCAAACTGCTGATTTTGACAGTTTTCCCTATCATGGAATAAGTTGTCATGGGATAAGAGCGAAGAGCCTTTCATGGACTGGTAAAAGACAGGGAACAAAGGGTAGGAATAAATGGTAAATTTTCAGAATGGAGAGGGGTAACTAGTGGTTGAACAGTTTGTTAATTGCAACCTATGGGTTGTCAGCAGACTGATACACTTTGACTATTTCCTGACTACTTGTGGTGTCACCTACCTGATATGCCATTGTTCCTGTTCACAAGTGGATACATTTTTAAATGGAGAATAGCAAATAGTGAATAATGGATGTTTTTGTCTGAGAATGTGTGAATTCCCTTAACCACATGCAAATATGAATATTTATAGGAAGAGCAGCTATTCCCCAATCATTTATGTTGAACCTGCCCTCCCTGCCATTCATACAAATGTTCACAAATAGCAAATTCAAAGGGACACAAATGTGAGTGAAGTGAACAGCCATTTGGAACATAAACGAATGTCCACGCCTACTGTTTTGCAGCATTTGAGCAGCTCTAATGATGGCACAATATGGTCTGTGTTAGAGTTAGTCACCGAATAAGGTGTCTGTTTCAAGGATGTAAAAGGAAGCTTTTACTCTAACAGGACGCAAGGGGCAGCTTCAGGAATAGTCTCTCTACCACAAAGCTTTCCTTTTAGTTTAACAGTTTGCATTAGATTTACTTGAAGGCGTGGGCACCTGGGGCAATATATTTTACAGCAATGCACAGGGGTTATGCAACCAAAGCTTGTTGAAAGAGAACGGAAATGCACATATACAAGTATCTCCTACACATCACTTTAAAATATACAATAAATCCTAGCGTGTTTTTTAAATTTGTTGTGTGACCAGAAGGAGGAATGACATTCAGAACTGTACAATGCATCCTAGTGTGCCTTTAAAATTTATTGGACTGCCTGAAGGAATGACATTAAGCAGCTGTCTAATGTTAATGTCAAGATTTTTTCCAAAGTAAATAGATTTAATTTATATTTGAGGCACACTGAAAACTGTCCTTAGAATACAGGCACTATTAATGTCACAATTAAAACAGACTAATCTGTTCATGTACTACTGATTAAAGGAATGTAATTACTCAGTCAAGAAGGGTGCAATACTCCACACCTATCTGCTGAAGACATTTACAGAAAGACTAAGGATATGTATACTTTTCAAATGCCATTGGTATGTTTAAATCCAGGAGCAATATCCTTCCTATTATGGAAACGTATGGATTTCTGGCATCTCTCCCACCCTGCTCAGTAAACAAGTTTAAAACAAAACTCTTTTTTTCTTTTTATTAATTCAAACAATTTAGTAACTGTGACAGATACTGGCTTGACACCTCTAAAAGACAGAAACCCTCTTATCTGGCATAAGAACATAGTAAGGCTGCTAGCCTCTCTCTCTGAACCCAGGTCCCTTTCAGGCCCTTTCCTCAGGGCACTGATTTATTCTTTAAACATAACACCAAATCGAAGCATTTCCTTGAGCACTCTGAGCTTCAGGTCTTTTTCTCAGCCTTCCTTGAACCTCATTTGATCCTGAATGTTCCCTGTGTCTAGACATCAGATCAGGATCCTGGGGGTCCCTGCTAAGACTTTATCCGCAGTGAACTTTTGAAGGAAATCTCCTGCAATAGCAGCTTCAGGTGTTTCCCAGTGCTGAAAGGACACACCCTTTCCTTCAATCTCCCTGCTTCAGGGCCTACTAAAGGGGCAGACCATCCTGTTACACATGGAGGCAGCAGCAGCACAAACTTCTCTACATTTCCATATTGATAAGGAACACCACCAAGATAATTCAGACTCCATGGCTGATTCTGCCCCTTGTCCTATCTGCTGAAGCTGCTAATACGGGTGTTAATTAGTGTCAACTGCGGTGATGACTTTGTACATGACAAGTGTCCCTTAGTAACTGCCTTAAGATCAAGGATACATTTCACAAGGAGACCACAGAAAAATCTTCAGATAGCAATCATTTTCAGTCACTTTTGACCTGGGACTGGATTCATATTGGTAACATAAGTCAAAAAAGACTCTAGATCCCATTGCCAAATCCCTGAGCCACCAGTTCTTCTTAATTTCTCTTTAGTCATGTCCACTCCTTTCACTAAATGACCATAAACTAACCAACCGCCTCATATTTTCCAGCAGAATGTCATACAAATGGAGAGGAAATAAAAAGCAGAAAATAAAACAAAGGCGTAGGCTATGTCTACTCTAGAGAGCTAACAGCAGCAGAGCTGTACTGATGCAGCTCCGTGACTGGAAAGTCTCTCGTGTAGCCACTCTGTGCCAGAGGGAGAGGGCTCTCCACTCAGCATAATTAAACCACCCTCAATGAGCAGTGATAGCTATTTCAGGTATCTCCCACTCACATAACGTGGTGCATACTACCACTTCCACCAGTGAACCTTATATTGCTCAGAGCTGTGTTTTTTCATACCCCTGAGCAACATAAGTTTTGCCAACATAAGTGGTTGTGTAGACATGGTCTTATTAGTCAACATGTTTTCTAGCATGATTTTACATGAAGTAAGCAAGAGTAGTTGCATTTTTAAAAAGTTTTTGATTGTTGTGGTGAGCCGTAAGAGACTTTAGAGTTATCAATAAATCACAATTAGCTAGGATTAACTCCAACCCAGCTAAAACATTTAAATATCACTGTCCTTGTCTTCACTAGCTACTAAGTCATGTCTAACATCAAGTTAGTTAAAACATGCTAGTTACCATGTTTACTAATATCTGTATATTCCCCATGTAAGCATACCCTATCTGCATTTGACGAGGCCACAAGATCACTGAATTTATGCTATAGTAGGACCCAGCTCCAATAGTTCAGAGCTTGTTGTTTCAAAATATGAAACAATGTGATATTTGTTCAGAATGGTATTCTCTAAAGTGCATCTGTTTTTCCCCTTCAGGAATTTAGCAGCACTGAGCAAGAAGAAAGGACACTGAAATAAAAGTCATGTGCTACAGATAGACATAACACAGAATTTCATATTGAGCTGTTGTTATTTTCCCATATGTAATTGGTTCTAATTTTAAAATCTCCATTTTTGTATATTATCTTCAGTTTGGACTCTGGTGACAATTGTGACCTGATTTGTTTCACATGTGACTAAATATTCTCCAATTACAATCATTTTAATGTCTTATAGGTTTTATTTCAGTGACCCTGCTGCTTAATTTGTTAGGATAAGTTTACCATTTTTTATGGCTCGCTTGAGTTGTTTTGGCAGCTGGGGGAGATTAACTGTTGATTAGTTGCTATCTGAATTATTTAGTCTATTTCAATTTTTATGGTTTGGTGCAACATGAGTGCCAGCCTGTGTGACCAAAAGAGCCTTATCACATAACTTCTGTAAGGACTACAGGCTGCATTTCGAACAAAGTTGAACACTTTCACAAAGTGTACTAAAAGAGAATTATAAAATGGATGAGAATAAATAAATAAATAATAAAGACTTGACAGCTGGAGAGTGCTGTATCTGCCCCCAATGCCTGCTAACTTGGCCATGTGACTCCTGTAGTTGTCCAAAGAGAGTTGTCCTCCAGGCACCTGAGGCTTGATGGTTGTTGATCCATATTAGGATTCCCTCAGTTATTTGAGCCCCAACTGTTCTCCCTGCTGTCGATGAAAGATGTATACCTAGATTCAGCAGTCTCGGATCCAGATACTAGATGTTTGGCCCTGATTAGTACCTATGGGAAAGGCAGGGATGCCCTCCAGAGTGAGGTTCTAGGAATGGGATTTCCTCTTCCCCAACGCCTCTCAATGGATAAACGTTGTAACGTCCCAGAGCATGCATCCTGATAGGCACCGCAGGTTGTACTTAAAACTATTCTGCATGGACAATCTACTCAGGGCCGGCTTTAGGAAGTATGGGGCCCAATTCAAACGTTTTCGGTGGGGCCCCGGCAGGGATGACTAAAAAAAAAAAAAAAGAAGTTTAAAAAAAAGCCTTTCATTTCTTAGCAACCAGTTCTCTATAAAAAGTTCTGATTTAAGGGATGTGCTGCAGTATGTATTTTTTGTACCAATAGGGTTACCATACATCCATATTTAAAAATTCCTCCTGGATGGCGATTTAAGAACCAAAAAGCCTAACATGTCCAGGAAAATATGGATGTATGTTAACCCCACCTAAAGTTCTTTTTTAAAAAGACGGGCCTGAATTAGAAATGAGCTCCATTTCACATGTGTGGGTCCCCGCCACTCCCTGGTGGTGTGCTAGGGTGACCAGATGTCCTGATTTTATAGGGATAGTCTTGATTTTTTGGTTCTTTTTCTTATATAGGACCCTATTACCTCCCACTCCCTGTCCCAATTTTTCACACTTGCTGTCTGGTCACCATAGAGTGTGCATATGTGTGGGTCCCAGCTGCTCCCTGCCGCCCTCATTGAAGCAGGTGTGCAGGGTTATTGTCCTGGGAACTGCAGGGCACAAGTGGACATGGGGATGGCTGGAAGCAGGGCTGGGGCTGACTGGAGGTAGGGTCTGGCTGCAGGCAGGGCAAGGGGTGCAGGGCTGGCTGGAGCCAGGGGTGTGTGGGGTGGGCTGGCTGGCTTCAGGCAGGGCCGCAGAGGGGTGCGGCAGGGGTTGGCAGGGCTGGAGAAAGAGGAGTGCGGGACTGGTTGGCTTCAGGCAGGGGAGTGTGGCAGGAGTTGGCTGGAGACAGGTCAAGGGGTGCAGGCCTGGCTACAGGCAGGGCAGGGGGTGCAAAGCCGGTGCGGGCAGGAGTGTGTGTGGGGCTGACTGGCTTCGGGCAGGGCTGCAGGGGGGGGTGCGGCAGGGGTTGGCTGTGGGCAGGGGGTGCAGGGCTGGCTGCAGGCAACGGCGGGGCAGGGGTGAGGGGCTGGTGCTGGCAGGACAGGGGTGCAGGGCTGGTGCGGGCAGGACAGGGGTGTGTGGAGCTGGCTGGAGACAGGGGCTGGTGCAGGTAGGGTGGGGGTGCGGGGCTGGAGGCAGGGCAGGGCAGGGGGTGCAGGGCTGGCTGGAGACAGCCAGACAGAGGCTGGCTGTGGGCAGGGCACGGGGTGTGGGCTGGTTGCAGATGGGCTGGCTGGAGGCAGGGCAGGGTGTGCAGGGCTGGTGTGGGCAGGGGATGCAGCAGGGGCTGGCTGCAGGCAGTGGGTGTGGGTACAGGGGATACAGCCCACCCTGTATGGTAAGTGCCCCCTCCTCCTCCTCGCTCCCTCACCGGGGCAGCAGCAGCAGCCTGGAGCTCGGGGGCTATTTAAAGGGCACGGGGCTCCCCTGCTTCCACCGCCCTGGCCCTGTAAATAGCGGCAGGAGAGGCAGGTCTTCAGCGGCTATTTACAGGGCTGGGGTGGTAGAAGCAGTGGCAGCCCCAAACTTTTTAAATAGCCCCCAGAGCCCCGCAGCCCTACCCCAGAGCTTCAGCAGTGGGACTCTGGGGGAAATTTAAAGGGCTTGGGGCTCCAGCCCCTGCTGGGAGCCCCAGGCCCTTTAAATTGCCCCCTGGGGAAGCCAGGCCACCTTGATACAGCGCACCGGCTCTTGCCGGTAAGCAGTACTGGGGCTTGGGTGCGGGGCCCTCTTAGGGGTGGGGCCCAATTCAAGGGAATTGGTTGAATCAGCCTGAAGCCGGCCCTGAATCTACTGATATCAACAGTTTCCACCTTCCACCAAGAAAGTACCTCACCATCACCATTCACCAACTCTTAACAAAAGACACATGGCATTAGTTTCCTAGGCAGTACCGACAGGCCGAGAAGCTGGAAGCTGGTAGCCAATGATCTTCACATAAGCATCCTATGACTCTCACTGGCTGAGAGAAGAGGACCAGGGCAGGCCCTATTCTGGAAGGCCCCACCTGGCTCAATCCAAGGAGGCCCCTAAAAAATTTGGGGTAAAAAAGGCTCAATTCTCACTGACTCTTGGATGATTTTCCACGATCAGTGGGATCTCCATTTTTAAGTGGGAGAAACAATCACAAAAATGGACAGAAACTAACAATCAGATGTTGGAATGTTCACACAGTACTCGACTCAAAGGAAAATCAAGCCCGCAGAACTGCATTAGTAGTGGAAGAGCTACACAGCTATCGAATAGATATTGCTTCCTTATCCAAGCCTAGTCTACATGATAGTGGAGCACTAGAGAAAAATAATACAATTTCTACTGGTCAGGGTATAAGGCAGATCAAAACACCAGCCTGCACAGGATAGAAATGTCCATCACTAATAAGATATTAACACACGTTGCTGTAGAATTTTAGCACCTAATGACACTGCGGATACAACTGTCCCACAACAACTTTCTGACAATAATAAGGGCCTATGCCCCAAGGCAACTTGCTTCCGAAGAAATGAAGAGACTGTTCTATAGCCAGTTGAGTGACACTCTAAGAAACATACCCAACAATGACAAAATCTTATTGCTGGGTGACTTCAGTGTTCACATTGGAGATGGTTATACCACATGGTACAGAGTCATGGGGAAATTTGGACACTTCATATCGGCGGATGTCCATGGATCACTTTTGTGGATAGTGGATTGGATGTGGATACAACCATGCAGAGCTCTATTCACTGGTGGTGCTTGGCCCATGGCGTCTGGCTTGGTCAGCCCAGGAGGTGCAGCACGCTTGGGGCTGTTGGCCAGCAGCCAGTGGCTGGGACTGGGTGGCAGGCCGGACTTGAGCTGTCCAGAACCTGCTCACCATGCTGCTTCCTGTCCAGCATCCCCACCATAGCCTGGACCCGCAGCACTGGCCTCACTCCCAGTTCGCTGACTCCTGGGCAGCAGGGCCCACCCCCAAGCATGGGGATTGGAGTGGGTGGGGCCCCAGTGCCCCACCCCTCTGCCCAGTCATGATGCAACATGCACTGCTGCTGCTGGGTGCCGTCACTCGAGAGCCCCTGGGAACAGCATGTGATCCACCACTCTGTCCCTCCAGACCTTGCCAAGACCCTTTTTCTCTAGACCCCACCCCCTGCGCCACCTCTTCCTGCAAGACCCTGCCCTTCTCACTCATTTCCAACCCCTCTCCACACCCTTGTGACATGGTTTGCTGATGGGGGTGTGGATGCGGATACACATAAAAGATGGCTAGTGGATCGCAGGTCAGAGTGCGGGTTGATTCTGGGGGATGTGGACTGGGTGTGGATTCGCATTTTTCTATCTGTGCAGGGCTCTAATTGAAGAACATAACATGTCCCTTATTCCCAATAGAATCTGGCCCATTGATATCAATGACTTGTGGATCCCTAGTACCTCTCAAGGCCAGGTCCCAGGTGCAGTAGCAACTTCATAGAGCTTACTGTGGAAACAGCATTAATTTTAACTATGTGCTTTTTTATAATTAGAGCAGGGGACTAGGAGCCCACGGGCTGTACTGCTACCTAAGGCCCCGATCCTGCAAACACTTGTGCAAATACTTAAACACTGATTTCTTTGGGACCACTCCTGTGAGGAAAGTTAAGCACAATGTAAGTGTTTGCAAGACTGGAACCTACAGCCGCTCATCCTCCTTGTACCTCAGGTTCCCCTCCATAATTAGTACAGATAACATTTCCTCACCTTTGCATTGTGAGGCTCAAGCTGATGTTTGGAAAGTAATTTGGGATGCTCTGTTGAAAGCACTATCAATTCAAAGTATTATAAATATCAAAGTTTGTAGCTATATTATGGGTGAATGGCTTCCACCATTTTAAATTACGAAAAATAGATTTTTGAAAGACCCTGCAGTGAATAAATGAAAGGGAAATGAGAACTTTTTTCTTTGAACTTTTCAAAAATGTTGAAACTGCGATATTCCAGAATTTAGTAAAACAAAGAAAAATTACAAAAAAATATTACTCAGTAAAGTTTATGTTTTCCTAGTTCTCAAGCAACTTGTTCTGATCCATTAATAAAACAAACAACTCTCCCCTTCTAGAGTTTGTAACAGAGATGCTTTGGGTTTTCAATTTCAGCTCACTAGAGTTATGGAAGTCAAAGCTTCTCTTTTGTTATAATGTTTCTTTCAAATTGGCTAATTTTTTTTCTCGGATCATTTTTAACTCTACAGCTCCTTCATGTGGAGCCCATGAACAATCAAGAAATGAACAGTCACTGACATAGTCCTAAACGTTAACTTACCCTATTATTATTTAAGAACATAAGAACGGCCATACTGGGTCAGACCAATGGTCCTTCTAGCTTGGTATCCTGTCTTCTAACAGTTGCCTATTAATTTCATTTGCTGACCCCAATTTTATAGACCTCTATCATATCCCCCCTTAGTCTTCTCTTTTCTAAACTGAAAAGTCCCAGTGTTATTAATCTCTCCTCAAATGCAAGCTGTTCCATACCCTTGATCATTTTTGTTGCTCTTTTCTGTACCTTTTCCCATTCCAATATATCTTTTTTGAGAATCGTGACATTGATATGAGATCAGTGGGAGTGTTTCATTTTGCTACAGGTGTAATATTTTAAATTTGCAAGCCCTTTTCCAACATGCACTATTCTGCATTTGTCAACATTGAATTTTCACGTTCTGTCACGTTGCCCCACTCCCTAGATGGGTTAGGTCCTCCCAGGCTTCTCCTGTCTTGAATTATCTAAATAATTTTGTGTCATCTGCAAACTTTGCCATCTCGCTGCTCACTCACTTTCACTGTTTATTAATATATTTACTAAACAAGACTGCTTCTAGTGCAGAAACTTGCCCAAGCTGTCCATCACTGTAATAGCTGGGTGTGCAAAACATGAGCTAGTGATGCAATGAGTTCCCTCCCTCATTCAGAAACATACATAAAGGCAAGTTATTCCCTGGCAGAGCCATTTAGGAAGAGGGTACAAGGGTCCCACTGCCACACCTCTGCATGGCTCCATAGGATCCTAGACCTGGGTGGGGTGTAGGGTGGGGAGAGCAGGGTTTGCATGCCCAGTATCTTCCACAAAAAGCAAGAGATCATGGGTGGGAGGTGGGAGAGGGCTAGTTGGAACCCTTCTCCTACATAGTTGTGCAGAGATTATGAGGGGGATTTTATGCTTCATCTGGTAAAGGGATAACTCAGCATATCCCCTGTACACACTGCCTCCGTTTGCCTCCCCCCCAGCAGAAAAGGGAGCTCCAGAGGAACTGTGCTTCAGAGGCAATTCCTTTCCAGTGCTCTTCCTGAGGCAGCAGGATTACACACCATCCTCTCGTCAGGAGTGAGCCTAAAGGCACGATCCCCTTTAAGAGAGAATAGATCCATGTGCCAGATTTACATTGCTCAAATGATTCAACAACAACTCCATTAGGGGGATCCTGAGTCATGAAAGGTGTCCCAAATGTGGCAGACCTCCAGCTCAGCTGGGTGTCTTGGGGGAGTGACCTCCAGCCAGAGGCCATCCTCAAAGAAATCCTTAGCCTGGTCCCCTCACAGTCCATCCTGCGAACCAAGAACCAACCCATCCCCAGTGTCTTAGCTGTCAAGATGGGCGTGAAGAGAGACAGTTGGTGTCTAGGGTAACGGCGTGCTAAAACATTACAGCTATAAATACCTTGAATTTGATCTGCATGTTGATGGTGGTTGATGGGCATGCAGCCCATATGAGAGGAACTAGAGAGACAACAAAACTGAACCCTCTGACTCCCCAGGTGGAGATTTCTGGAGACTAGCAACTACCAATCACAACCCTCTGGGATCCCTCCAAAAGGAAGATAATTGGTTTAAAGAGACACAGTCCAGCCCCTACCAGTTCCTGCAGGTGAGTTAGAAATACTTCATGGTCAGCATTCTGAATGGCTGCCTAAATATCTAATGATATTAGCATGAATATCCGACCTCTCTCCATAGTCGTGAGCACAACGAATTCCAGGTCTGAAGCTAGATAGGAAAGGATACAGATGAAGATTGTCATAAACAGATAGCTAAGGGTTAATGTCTCTTTCACCTGAAGCACCTGACCAGAGGACCAATCAGGAAACTGGATTTTTTCAACTTTGGGTGGAGGGAAGGGAGTGTCTGAGTCTTTTCTCTGTCTGCCTGCTTTCTCTGAGCTTTGGAGAAGCAGTTTCTACTTTCTAGTCTTCTGTTTCTAAGTGTAAGGACAAAGAGATCAGATAGTAAGTTCTATGGTTTCTTTTCTTTGGTATTTGCATGAATATAAGTGCTGGAGTGCTTTGATTTGTATTCTTTTTGAATAAGGCTGTTTATTCAATATTCTTTTAAGCAATTGACCCTGTATTGTATCATCTTAATACAGAGAGACCATTTGTATGTATTTTTCTTTCTTTTTATATAAAGCTTTCTTTTAAGACCTGTTGGAATTTTTCTTTACTTCAGGGAAATTGAGTCTGTACTCACCAGGGAATTGGTGGGAGGAAGAAATCAGGGGAGATCTGTGTGTTGGATTTGTTAGCCTGATTTTGCATTCCCTCTGGGGGAATAGGAAAGTGCTTTTGGTTTCCAGGATTGGGAACGGAGAGGGGGAGTCACTCTGTTTGGATTCACAGAGCTTGTGTCTGTGTATCTCTCCAGGAGCACCTGGAGGGGGGAAGGGAAAAAGGATTATTTCCCTTGGTTGTGAGACTCAAGGGATTTGGGTCTTGGGGTCCCCAGGGAAGGTTTTTCAGGGGGACCAGAGTGCCCCAAAACACTCTAATTTTTTGGGTGGTGGCAGCAGGTACCAGGTCCAAGCTGGTAACTAAGCTTGGAGGTTTTCATGCTAACCCCCATATTTTGGACGCTAAGGTCCAAATCTGGGACTAAGATAGGCGCTGCTGGGTTGGCCTGCCACTAGCACCTCAAGAAATGTCCAGATATTATATAAGGATAGGCAAGACTGTGGACAAAGTTATGGTTTCTTGAGCCTGGGCTGGGCCAGCCCATGTTCAAATGCTAAACTTGTCCTCCCTCAGCAAGGCATTAAGGATCTTTAGATGCAATGGTCCCAGCCACTCCTCACTAGTTTTTGATCAACCAATAGGGCAAGAATGCATTTCACATGTGATGGAACTGACTTTTCCCTATTACTTCCACAGTGTCTACCTGTGCACTAGACTTCAGACCAGCCAGGGGCAGTGATAGAATTAACTCTTCCTGCTCTGATCCTACTTCCATTTGTCCTTAAGTTTTTCAAATATATTTATCTAAATACGTTTTTTCTAAAGATAGTATTTAATTTGTAACTTCAAGGAGAGAGTAACAAAGTAAGCTTTCACCCATGAAAGCTTAAGCTCCAATATGTCTGTTAGTCTAGAAGGTGCCACAGGACTCTCTGTCGCTTTTTACAGATCCACTAACACAGCTACCCCTCTGATTCAAGGAGAGAGGAGTTCCCAATTCTTGGCAGATCCCAATTTTTGGCTGTTCTGGTGCTTTTTCATTTTGCTAAGAGCCTAGAGTTGGAGGATCTGGCCTCTGGAGGTCTGCCCACAGGAGGAGTGCAGCGCTTATTGGCTCTATGCCTCCCCTGCTGCTGTGGCTAGAACATCTTGCAGTCCAGCAATACCCCGATGATTGCTCTAATTTACTCCAGGGACCAGACTAATGCCCAGACAGTCCCCGGATTGGAGGAGTTAAAAGGGTTCAAAGATGAGCAAAATTACTCAGTGGCCTCAACATATTTTTTAAACACTCATTTATTATAAATGTGCTAGATATAAACAAGAATTACTGTGAAGGGTGAGAGAAATTTAATCTGTTGATTCCCTGCTCCTGGCTTCACATGTACATTTTAGATATAGGTGAATACTGTACAGTCACAGACACTATTGTTTCTTGGCTTTCCCTACACTCTTCTGTCAGCCCATCAATACTTACTGTGTTTCTCTAACTATCCCAGAAATACTAATTCCTCAATGTTTGTACAACGGTTTGAAAATGTAAAAACACAAAGTAGGTTTTAAGTTTTATTATAACTTATGTCCAGTCCTTATCAACTTGTTTTTATACTTCAACATATCTAAAGTAATGAAGGAGACTATAGGAAAAGGATCAAAGGGTAAGCAGTTTAATTAAATATAAACACCACTAACCCAAGAAAACGCTGTTGCATTCCGATACATGAATTACAGTAATCTCTATGCTAGCACACAGAAGAGTTTGTATTCATTGGGCATACTGCATATATCTGGCTCTGCTTTGCACCATGACAGATTTACTGTAGGAAAAAAGCATTAATGAGATGGAGAGAGAGAGAGAGAGAGAGAGAGAGAGAGGAGAACTGCAAATGGATGAACACATCATTATACTTAAAAATAAAATTATAGGCAGCAGGACCTGGGGAAAAAATGGTGCTTGCGGTGCAGAATTCCTACCTTATTTCTAATGTGCACAATCCATTAATTATACTATTGGCACAGTTCTGAATTTATTTTATTTTTTAAGATTTCCCCACTATGGAAGAATAGCACAGGCACAACCAGAAGTTAAGTATTGTAGCCCTTCATCTGTTCATCCTAAAACAGAAGTGGAAGGACATTTTGTGGCTAAGGACTAAGAGTGAGGAGACAGGAACAGTCAGACTGGATCAGACTAAGTTCCATGTAGTCCACTATCCCGTCTCTGATGGTAGCCAGTACCAGATGGCTCAGAAGAAGATGCAAGAACCCCACAGTATGCAGATGTGAGGTAATCTGCTCCTCACATAGGTCTAATCCTGCTCTCCATATCAGATCCTATTCCTAGCTCTAAGAGAGAGACCATGGGTAAAATCCTAGTACCACAGAAGTCATTGGCAAAACTCCCCTTGATTTTAACAGTGCCAGGGTTACATCCCTATGTGGCTTTGATTGTCATTTAGAGCCATGTTTCAAAGGATGGCCTCCACTGGAGCGCCACCATTCATATTTTTCCAGCTCAATCGTCTGCGCATAGAGGTGATGCATTCTGCTTGAGTGGATTATGTTTGTCCAAATTTGTTTGCATTTGCAAGTTCTGTCACCTGTGTGTATTAGTGAAAGAATCTTTCAGATGACAGTGTTCCAAAATGTTTATGCAAATATTTGTATATACTTAAATTAAAGCCTACTTGAGGTCCATTTAAAAATGTCTCTCTTAAATTTCTTTGTTCTTTGGTTTCCTAAGCTTTACAATGTGGATAATATTCACCTATCTCATAGGGGTATTAAAAAGCAAAATTAATTACTGCTTATAAAATACTTTGAAATATGCAAATACTATAGAAGTATAAGGTATTATTATTAAAGGCAATTTCCACAACTTAGAAATACCATCATCATTGAGATTTGTCCTATTAAAATTATTCACTTGCCCTCTTTTGGAACTACATCTAAAAGTAATGTGCTCATAACAATGCTATTTTCATAAAGCAAAATATTAAATTGTGCTTCTTCAGCAACAATGTACTTTCTCTCTGAATAACTTTTGCATTATACTAAAACAAACAACAAAGGATGAACAAATACCAAACCAGTTACCTGATTTCCTTACTGGGGCCAACTTCTTCCTCTACCTGATATATTTAGAGTGTGTCACTCTTCCTGCAAATACTGGTGGCAGCATAACCTTGCCCACGGGTTTTAGTGCTGGACCACCCACTTCTGCCTCATGATAGATGGGTACTCCAAAGCTGCACAGAGATAGTGAATTCTTATTTGGAGATTAAACAAACTTGTAATAGTAAAAGCAGCAAAGAGTCCTGTGGCACCTTATAGACTAACAGACGTATTGGAGCATGAGCTTTTGTGGGTAAATGCCCACTTCGTCGAATGCAATAGTAATAGTAATGCACCAGTCAAACATATTTAACTATATATAGGCCTCAGAAAAGGCCATCAGATATACATGAAGAATTTATTATCTGTGGGTGAGTGTTATGGGGTGGGAGAAAAATAGAGATCAATCCCGAAAAGAAATTATCAGGAAACAAAATTTTCCATTCTCGATCCTGACCTCTTCCCAAATTAGAAACATTTGCAATGCGGTGAGCAGTAAAGAAAAACTAGCAGGGATGGAGATCAATAGGACTAACAAATAAGTAAAATGTTCTCCACTCCCTAAAATCAGTGCTGTTAATCTATTATGGATTTCTGCATAGAACAAATTCCTGCCAAAGGATGGATATGCTGCACTGAGGATTGGAGGTGCAACCTATAGTGCTTTATAAAAGGTGTGTAGGATGCCCAGGTAACAACTTTGCAGATTTACTTGGTAGTAGCTGTTGACCCTTCTGCTCAGGAGGTTGCCAAAGAATGCAATGACTGGGTGGCAGCCACTTGTCAACAGTTGCTTATGCTATGGTGATGACAGCAGCATAAGCAACTCCAGACAAACATATTTCATAGATTTCAAGGCCAGAAGGGACCATTGTGATCTAGTCTGACCTCTGGTACAACACAGGCCTTAGAACTTCCCCAAAATATTTTCCAGAGCAGATCATTTATAAAACCATCCAATCTTGATTTAAAAATGGTCAGTGATAGAGAATCCACCATGACCCTTAGTAAATTGTTCCCCTGGTTAATTACCCTCACTGTCAACAGTGTATGCCTTATTTCCACCTGAATTTGTCTAGCTGTAGCTTCCAGCCACTGGATCACATTATACCCTTCTCCGAGAGATTCAAGAGCCTATTATTAAATGTTTGGTCCCCATGTAGATACTTACAGGCCAACAAGAGGCTAGGAGGGCATCTAGGAGGGATGCTGAAGCAGATTCTGCCAGCTGAGATGAATTGGAGGACTCTGAGGTAGCTCTGCCAGGTCTGACAACCACAGTCATCTTAGTCATTTTAGGGTGTCAAGAATGACTGTCTTCCTTTTTTTCCAGGGGTGAAAGTAACTTAAAGGATTTACCAGTACTCCAGAGTCCGGTGGAGGAGGATGGGCCTCAACCGGAAGAGGCGTGGCCTCTATTGGAAGAGGTGGGGCCTTTAAATCTCAGGGCTTTTAAATCAGGATTTAAAAGGCTCGGGGATTCAGCTGAAGCTAGGAGCCGGGCCCTTTAAATCACCACCGGAGCTACCAGCTGCAGAGGCAGCTGGGAGCCCTTGCATTTGGCAGGGGTGAAAGTAATTTACATTTCTTACCCATATGGTCCAATCGCAAGCAACCCACCTCTCCTACGTACTTCATGGATCCCTCCCATTGCATGACATAGATAGAGAAAATAAAGCTACTATTACTACTACCAGTACTGTCTGTAATAAAACTTTACTATTGGAATAAGCCTGAAAAAGTGAAAACTCAGTCACATTTTTCTCCGTGTCTTCCCTCCTCCTCCAGTCAGGCTGCCGACACTAGGTTCTGTTATTTCTCCCTTCCTGGCACTCAGCAGCTGCGGGGGCTTCCCTCTAGCTTGCAGCAGGGAGCGGGGAGACTGGCTGAGGGAGGGAGAAGCCTGCCTCCTGCATAAGAACAGTTTAAACTCAGCTGTTCCCTGCGTGGTTCAGTAACATTTCAAAGAAGATCTGCAAACAGTTTGGACATCACAACCATGATCCTCCGCTGAGGAGGGAGTGGGATAAATTTGAACTTGGAAATAGTTCCTGATTTTGTGTTTTTTGTGTATAGAAGATCCCCTCATCCCAGGGGCAGAAAAGAACTGCCCCTGCCATGGTCACACACACCCTTCCGCCCTACCCCCAACAACAACTGGGAATGAAATTAACAAGGATGCCAGAAATGGCTCCTAACCTTGGGGGCTGAACTGCGCAGGGAACAGCTGAGTTTAAACTGTTCTTATGCAGGCAGCAGCAGCAGGCGTCGCAGCCAGTCTCCCAACTGCAAGCTAGAGCCTAGAGGAGAACCCCTGATGGGAGGGGGAAGAGGGAGGAATGCAGAGCCTTGTCTGCAGCCTAGCTGGAGGATGGGGAGGGAGGAGACGAGAAACCAATGCGACAGTGAGTTTTCCCCTTCCACCTGCTTTTATTAGCTCTGGGTTTAAGCTGTGCAGCCAAATGCTTGTATTTTTTGTGTATATTAGTATTGGAGCGATCCCCTCATCCCATGGGCAAAAAAGGACTGCCCCTGCCATGGTCAAACATACCCTCCCTCCAGCTACTGTGAGTGAAATTAACAAGGATGCCAGAAACCACTCCTAACCCCTGGAGCTGAACCACTCAGGGAACAGCTGAGTTTAAACTATTCTTATGCAGGGGGCAGGCTTCTCCTTCCCTCAGCCAATCTCCTTTTCTTACCGGACCTCCATAGCGGCCCGTACCGCTTACTTTCACCTCTGTCCTTTTCAATCTTCTGAATCTCTCTTCATAGTAACAGAAGAGGAAGAAAAGTTTGAAGAGGTTGATTTGGCCATCTATGAGCCAGAACATCCATTCCCAGTGATCTCTGGTCTGTTTCTCTGGTACCTAAGAAGTTGTGTTTTCACATGTTTAGTGGCTGTGAACAGATCTGCTTGGGAGTAGTCCAGCTCACTGACTACCAGCTGGAAACTTCCTGCTTCAGAGACATCCAGTGTGGTCTGTCAGTCTGCTGTGTGCTCAGTGTTGCTTTTATGTGGGTTGCCTTGAGAAGACTGAGGCCTAGTCTACACTACGATTTTAGATTGAATTTAGCAGCGTTACCACGATTTAACCCTGCACCTGTCCACACAATGAAGCCCTTTTTTCCCCGACTTAAAGGGCTCTTAAAATTGATTTCTTTACTCCACCTCCGACGAGGGGATTAGCGCTGAAATCGGCCTTGCCAGGTCGAATTTGGGGTAGTGTGGATGCAATTCGATGGTATTGGCCTCCAGGAGCCATCCCAGAGTGCTCCACTGTGACCGCTCTGGACAGTGCTCTCAACTCAGATGCACTGGCCAGGTAGACAGGAAAAGCCCCGCAAACTTTAGAATTTCATTTCCTGTTTGGCCAGCGTTGTGAGCTGATCAGTACAGGCGACCATGCAGAGCTCATCAGCAGAGGTGACCATGGAGTCCCAGAATCGCAAAAGAGCTCCAGCATGAATCGAACAGGAGGTACAAGATCTGATCGCTGTATGGGGAGATGAATCCATGCTAGCTGAACTCCGTTCTAGTAAATGAAATGCCAAAGCATTTGAAAAAATGTCTCCAAGGGCATGAAGGACAGAGGCTATAACAGGGAATCCCGGCAGTGCCACGTGAAAATAAGGAGCTCAGGCAAGACTACCAAAAAACCAGAGAGGCAAACTGCCACTCTGGGTCACAGCCCCAAACATGCTGCTGCTATGATGAGCTGCATGCCATTCTGGGGGTGCAGCCACCAGTACCCCAACCCTGTGCTTTGACTCCATCAATGGAGTAGGATGCAGCATGGAAGTGGGTTTTGAGGACAAGGAAGATGATGAGGAGGAGGTTGAAGATAGCTCACAGCAAGGAAGTGGAGAAACCAGTTTCCCCAACAGCCAGGATCTGTTTCTCACCCTGGACCTGGAGCCAGTAACCCCCGAACTCACCCAAGGTGGGCTCCCAGACCCTGTAGGTGGAGAAGGGATTTCTGGTGAGTGTACCTTTGTAAATATTAGACATGGTTTAAAAGCAAGCGTGTTTAAGGATTAATTTGCCCTAGCCATCGTCATCTCCTGGGTGCTTGCCAGAAGACGGTGCAGTACAGCTGGGGAATGACCTGGCTGAGTCATTCCCACGTCTGCCCAGGCACCCCGACCGACCTCACCAAGGTCAGCTAAAAGAGCACCCAGGAGTACGACGATGACAGCTTACCAGTCGTAATGCACCATCTGCTGCCAAAAGGCAATGAGCTGCTGCTGTGTAGCAATGCAGTCCCGTCTGCCAGCACCCAGGAGATGTATGGTGACAGTGAGCTGAGCGGGCTCCATGCTTGCCGTGGTATGGCGTCAGCACAGGTAATCGGGGAAAAAAGGTATGAAGCGATTGTCTGCCGTTTCTTTCATGGAGGGAGGGGGGACCCGATGACATGTACCAAGAACCACCCGTGACATGTGTTTGTCCCATCAGCCACTGGGATCTCAACCTAGAATTCCAATGGGCGGCAGAGACTGCGGGATAGCTACCCACAGTGCAACACTCCGGAAGTCAATGTTAGCCTCGGTATTGTGGACGCAGTCCACCGATTTAATGCATCTAGAACATTTTGTATGGGGACACACACAATTGACTGTATAAAAATGATTTCTAAAAACCGACTTCTATAAATTCGACCTAATTTCATAGTGTAGACATACCTGAGTAATATTCCGACTAACAGAAGACCTATATCATGTAAGCATTTACATGTCAGCTATCTGTGCCTCTGAAGGTATTTCACAGTTTTGTGTTGTATCAAGATGTGCTTCTTCCACACTTGAGCCTGGAAGTCTTAGCATGACTAATCTTCTCTATAGGAAACAAGTGTTATGAAGCCTCTCTAACCATGACCTCATTCCCTGTGTACTGTGGTATATCAAATGAGCTCCTCATCCACTGGCAGGACTTTGGGGTCTGGACTGCAAAGAGAGGATTCTACTATTAGATAAAACGGTTACTCACCTTTGTAACTGTTGTTCTTCGAGATGTGTTGCTCATATCCATTGCAGTTAGGTGTGTGCGCGCCGTGTGCACGTTCGTCGGAGAAACTTTTACCCTAGCAACACTTGGCAGGTCAGCTGGGCACCCCCTGGAGTGGCGCCGTTATGGCGCCGGATATATACCCCAGCCGACCCGGCCACCCTTCAGTTCCTTCTTGCCGGCTACTCCGATAGTGGGGAAGGAGGGTGGGTTTGGAATGGATATGAGCAACACATCCGAAGAACAACAGTTACAAAGGGGAGTAACCGTTTTTTCTTCTTCGAGTGATTGCTCATATGCATTCCAGTTAGGTGATTCCCAAGCCTTACCTAGGCGGAGGGGTCGGAGTGAGATGTGGCAGTATGCAGAACCGCTGCGCCAAAGGCTGCATCATCTCTAGATTGCTGGACCAGCGCGTAGTGCGAGGTGAAGGTGTGGACCGATGACCAGGTCGATGCATGGCATATCTCCTGGATGGGCACGCGTGCCAGGAAGGCAGCTGATGATGCTTGAGCTCTAGTGGAGTGCGCTGTGAGGTGGCCCGAAGGGACATGAGCTAGGTCATAGCATGTGCGGATGCATGCGGTCACCCAGGAGGAGATCCTCTGGGAAGAGACTGGCAGACCTTTCATCCGTTCCGCGACCGCCATGAACAGTTGGGGAGACTTTCGGAACGGCTTTGTTCGCTCAGTATAGAAAGCGAGTGCCCTGCGTACGTCTAAGGAGTGTAGCTGCTGCTCCCGCTGAGAAGAGTGGGGCTTTGGAAAGAAGACCGGGAGGAAGATGTCCTGGTTGGTATGGAAGGCAGACACAACCTTAGGGAGGAACGCCGGATGAGGGCGCAGTTGTACCTTGTCTTTATGAAAAACAGTGCAGGGCGGGGCCACCGTGAATGCTCTCAGCTCGGAGACCTGCCTGGTCGATGTAATGGCCACCAGGAAGACTGTCTTCCATGATAGGTACAGGAGCGAGCAAGTCACTAGTGGCTCAAAGGGTAGGAGCATTAGTCTGTTTAGGACCAAATTGAGATCCCAGGTAGGGGCAGGGCGATGTACGAGGGGATAGAGACGCTCTAGGCCCTTAATGAACCGAGAGACCAAGGAGTGGGAGAACACGGAGTGGCCACCCTCACCTGGCCGGAAAGTGGATATAGCTGCTTTGTGCGCCTTCAGAGAGGATGTTGCCAGGCCCTGATGCTTAAGGTACCAGAGGTAGTCTAGGACCGTGGGAATCGATGCCTCCGAAGGAGTAACGCCCTGAGTTGCGCACCAGTAAGAGAAGCGTTTCCACTTTGCCAAATACGTGGAGTGGGTGGAAGGCTTCCTGCTGCTGAGGAGAATATGCTGAACTGGAGCGGAACAGTGCAACTCCGCTGTGTTTAGCCATGCAGGAGCCACGCCATGAGGTGGAGGGCTCGCAGGTCTGGGTGACGAAGCCTGCCGTGGTCTTGCATGATCAGATCTGGGAGGAGAGGGAGGGGAACTGGGGTGTCCATAGACCGATCTAGCAGGGTGGTGTACCAGTGCTGTCTGGGCCACGCAGGCGCGATCAGGATCAGATGCGCTTTGTCCCTGTGGAGCTTTAACAGGACCTTGTGCACCAGGGGAAATGGAGGGAAGGCATACAGCAGGTGGTGCCTCCACGACAGGAGGAATGCGTCTGTGATCGACCCCGGAGAGAGACCCTGAAAGGAGCAGAACTCCTGGCACTTTCTGTTCGAGCGGGAGGCGAACAGGCCTATGAGGGGAAACCCCCACCTCCGGATGATCGAATGGATGACGTCCGGTCTTATTGACCGCTCGTGACATAGAAAGGACCGGCTGAGCCAATCCGCCAGAGCATTCTGGAGCCCTGGAAGAAAGGACACCACTAGGTCTATCGAGGGGGCTATACAGAAGTCCCAGAGTCGAATGGCCTCTTGACACAGGGGAGACGGTCCCCCCCGTTTGTTGATGTAGTACATGGCCATTGTGTTGTCCGTGAATACCGAAACACAACGGTCGTGAAGATGTTGCTGGAACACCTGGCACGGAAGGCAGACTGCTCTCAACTCCCGGACGTTTATGTGGAGTGTCAGCTCCTGGGACAACCAAAGGCCCTGGGTATGCAGGTGACCTAGATGGGCCCCCCAACCGAGGGATGACGCATCTGTTGTTAAGGTCATCGATGGTGGCTGAGGATGGAACAGCTTCCCTGCGCATACCAGTGATGGAGTTAGCCACCAATCGAGGGAGTGGAGAGGGCTGGGGGGAACTGTCACCAGGACGTCTATAGGGTCCCGGCCCGGGTGGAAGACCGAATGGAGCCACGTTTGAAAGGGTCTCATGCGGAGTCTGGCGTACTTGGTCACATAAGTACATGCAGCCATATGCCCCAGGAGGCCGAGGCAGGTGCGAGCTGAGGTGATTGGGGAGGCCTGTAAACCTTGTATGATCGATACGATCGCTTGGAAGCGGGGCTGAGGCAAGTAGGCCCTGGCTTGAGTGGAGTCCAGCATTGCTCCTATGAAGTCCAGCCTTTGTGTGGGGACCAGGGTGGATTTCTCGGTGTTGAGGAGTAGGCCCAACCGGGAGAACAGGTCTGTGATTATACCAACATGCTGCCGGACCTGAGATTGAGAGGTCCCCTTGATGAGCCAGTCGTCCAGATACGGGAACACATGTATCTAT
This sequence comes from Gopherus flavomarginatus, assembly GCF_025201925.1. Taxonomy (NCBI): domain Eukaryota; kingdom Metazoa; phylum Chordata; order Testudines; family Testudinidae; genus Gopherus; species Gopherus flavomarginatus. The sequence goes on along the minus strand of NC_066619.1, from coordinate 255,793,433 downwards.
TGCCAGCGGAGATGGGCGGCGACGACGGCCATGAACTTCGTGAACACCCTCGGAGCCGTGGAGAGGACGAAGGGGAGGACTGTGAATTGGAAGTGCTGGTGGTTCGCCATAAAGCGAAGGTACTTCCTGTGTGGTGGAAAGATGGCAATGTGGAAGTACACATCCTTCATGTCGAGGGCGGCATACCAGTCTCCAGGGATGGGATAATCTTTCCCAGGGAGACCATGCGGAACTTCAACTTGAGCATCCATTTGTTGAGTCTGCGCAGGTCTAGGATAGGTCTGAGGCCTCTCTTGGACTTGGGAATCAGAAAATAGCAGGAGTAAAACCCCTTTCCCCTCTCGTCTAAAGGTACCTCCTCTATAGCTCCTGCAGCGGGGAGAGATTGGACCTCCTGCAGGAGGACTTGCTCGTGAGATGGGGCCCTGAAGAGGGACCGGGAAGGGGGGCGGGAGGGCGGTGATGAAGCAAATTGGAGGTGGTATCCTTGCTTCACTGTGCGCAGAACCCAAAGATCCGACGTCAATTGGGACCACGCCGGGAGGAAGTAGGAGAGACGGTTGGAGAAGGGAGGGAAAGGATCCTGTCCTGAGACTGGTACGCCGTCCCCGGGCACACCTTCAAAAGTTGGACTTAGGGCCCGGTGGTGCCTTAGAGGGCCCGTGGTTTTGGCCCCCCTGGGGACCGGACTGGCGTCTGCGGCCACCCCGCCCGCTCCTTCTACTGAGGTCCTGCCTCTGCCGAGGTGTAAAAGTACGGGCAGTGTGTTTGGGGCCTGAAGGGTCTACGCTGGGTTACGGGGGTATGCATTCCTAACGAGCGCATGATGACTCTATTATCCTTCAGGCTCTGCAGCCTGGGATCAGTCTTCTCCGAGAACAAACCCTTGCCATCAAAGGGTAGGTCCTGGATGGTGTACTGCAGCTCCGGAGGCAGGTTAGAGACCTGGAGCCAGGAGATATGCCTCATGGTGATACCCGAGGCCAAAGTTCTGGCCGCTGAGTCGGCCGCATCTAGGAAGGCCCGGAGAGAGGTCCTGGCCACTTTCTTTCCTTCCTCCAGGAACGCATTAAATTCCTGGCGTAAGTCTGGGGGTAGCAGCTCTGTGAACCTACCCACTTCTGCCCAAGTGTTATAATTGTATCGGCTCAGTAGAGCCTGTTGGTTGGCCACTCGGAGCTGTAGGGCCCCCGCTGAGTACACCTTATGACCCAGGAGATCCATCCATCTGGCCTCTTTGGACTTTGGGGCCGGTGCCTACTGGCCATGTCGCTCCCTTTCGTTGACCGACTGGACAACTAAGGAGGAGCGAGGAGGATGGATGTACAAGTACTCATACCCCCGAGAGGGTACCATGTACTTTCTCTCAACTCCCTTTGCCATCAGTGGAATGGAGGCTAGAGACTGCCAGAGGGTGTCGGCAATGGCCTGGATAGTTTTAATGAATGGCAGTGCGACCCGGGTGGGAGCATCAGTGGTGAGGATGCTCACTACGGAGTCCTCGACTTCTGGGACTTCCTCCACTGGGAGGTTGATATTGAGGGTTACCCTGCGAAGGAGGTCCTGATGGGCCCTGAGGCCTATCGGTGGGGGCCCTGATGATGAGGTCCCTGCCACAGCCTCATCCGGTGAGGAGGAGGAGGATACCCCGGGAATGAGAGGGTCCTGGACGGCCTCCTGCTCCTGGGACGGTTCCTGCTCCAGCTGCCCCGGGGAGTCCGGAGGATGTGTTGTGTGCTCTTCCGACTCAACCGCGGGGGGGGGAGGGGCAGGAAATGGTGGCCTCTAGTGCCCGATGTTCTGAGGCAGCAGAGCGGGTCTGGACTAGGGGAGCACCCTGGGCTCGGTGGTACGCCCAGGGTGTCCAGAAGGACCACTGTTGAGGTCCTATGTCCTGCGGTCGAGAGTCCTGGAAAACTCCCGCAGGTACCTCCGTATCTCGGTCCCGGTCGTAATAGCTGTCAGCCTGGAAGGATACGGACGTGTGTCTGGACGGCCATGGTGGAGCAGAAAAGCCTGGAGCTGAAGTCCCGACGGATCTCGCACCCCTCGATTGTGGGGACCGGTGCCGGTACACAGAGCGGTACCGAGAGCGAGACCGGGACCTGCGACCGGACCGGTGCCAGGAGGTTGACCGGGATCTCGAGTCTCTACGCCTTGACCTGCTCGGGGAGGGACAGTGCCTGGGACGGTGCCGGGAACTGGAGCGGTACCGTGAGTAGCGGGTTGGGGGGCAAGAGACTGATCGGTTCCGAGAGTCCGACCGGTGCCGGGAGTCCGACCGGTGCCGTGGTGAGGAACGGTGCCGGGACTGGGAGCGACGTCGAGAGCGGGAGCGACATCTCGACTCAGAGTGCCTGTGGGATTGTGATCTTGAGCGGTGCCGGTCCGCTACGCTGACAGACGGCGGTCTGGTCAGGGTTGGCTTGCCCATGGACTGCAATACCCGCACCGGTGGTGCCGGGGGTAGGGGCGGTGCCGCCTCGTGATGGCGATCAAGTCCCTCGCCGCGGAGAAAGTCTCTGGGGTAGATGGCAAAGCGAGCTCTACCACGGCCGGTGCCGGGGAGCTGTCAGGTGCCGGACTCAATGGCCCTCGTGGGGCTGGAGTCGAAGGTACCGGCTTCAGCTGCGCAGCGGCAGGTATTGGTGCCAGGTGGTCAGACCTAGGCGCAGTCTCTGGCTGCAACGGGGGTGTTGCCATCTGACCCTTCGCTGTCTTCGACCTCGGGGAGAGGGAGCAGCGTGGAGTCGATTTCGGTGCTGGCGGTGGCCGGTGCAGGGAATCCTTAGGCATACTGTCGACGCCCGGTGCCGTAGGGGTGCCTCTGCTCACCGACTGGCTCGTGCTCGGTGCTGAGGGCGACGGTGTCAGGGCCGCTTCCATTAGGAGCTGCTTTAACCTAATGTCCCGCTCCTTTTTAGTTCTTGGCTTAAAAGCCTTGCAAATTGGGCACTTAGCCGATAAGTGCGATTCCCCTAGACACTTCAAACAGGAGTCGTGGGGATCTCCTGTTGGCATCGGCCTATGACAGGCCGAGCACTGCTTGAAACCCGGTGAGCCAGGCATGAGCTCCAGCACCGGGTGCGGGGAAGGGGCTACCCCCCGAACCCTGCAACACTTACTAACTAACAACTATAACTATGAACTATAACTAAATCTAACGAACTATATATATACACAATAACAGTTAACTACACTACGAATACAACAACTATAAGAGACTACGAGTAGCTAGGGAAGGTGGAGGTCAGCTAAGCCGCACTCCACTGTTCCAACGACCGACACGGGCAGTAAGAAGGAACTGAAGGGTGGCTGGGGTATATATCCGGCGCCACAACGGCGCCACTCCAGGAGGCGCCCAGCCGACCCGCCGAGTGTTGCTAGGGTAAAAGTTTCTCCGACGAACGTGCACACGGCGCGCACACACCTAACTGGAATGCATATGAGCAATCACTTGAAGAAGAAATGGGCTTTCCATTTCCACCCAATGAGCGACTGTGTCACTCCAGAGGGTAGCTTCACTGTGCTTTGTATCTCATGTTGGAAATAGTCCCAGGCTCATAAGAGCAATCCCTCATACACCTGCACATGCTGTTTTGTCCATGGAACACTCTTCTACATATAATACTAGGAGACCCATTCGTGGCAGGTAAAATGGATGTATGAAACTGTGGGGATCAGCATCTGGATATTGTTATACCTTTTCTGTTACAGGAAGACTCTGGCCTCCGTGGTGCCTCTTCACTCCTAAGTGGAAAGTTATCTGAAAGGGGAAGATGGATCTCTTCTTTAATCTTATCGGAAACCCATGTGCCACCAGAAGCATGGAGAGGACCCAACATATTACATGCATAGTGCAAGGGGGAAAATCTCATAATTTACATGGTAATTTTTACTTGCAGCAGTAGTCACGAGTTAACATGCAGCCTTCAAAATCGTAACAGACTGGCTTAGTTTGTGAGGTAGCCAGTCCTAAAAAGGCTGCTTTGTTCTCTTTATTGACTATAATTTTTGTAGGTCAAAAGGAATTGGAAACTTATTACAGCTTGACTACATACAGCAGGCAGTTTGTTAGGCAAACTGTTTTATAACATATTTCACCAACAGGCTCTGGGCTTCATAATTCAAGCATCAGCCCCATTTTCTAGCTGCTTTATACATACAGTAGGGTAACTGTTCTGAAAAATCCATAACTGGCCTCTTGCCTAACACCTACCCAATAAACTTTGTATATGCAAGCTATGAAGAGTTTGAGAATAGATTCTCAGCACAACAATTTCTTGTCCACTAGCTGACAATGGAGCTGTTTGACAATACCTATTGTCTCCTCTGTGCTTGGTCCCTAGTAGTGTATAATTCAGCACACAACATGCAAGTGCTACTGTGAAAATGTATTTGTGATGTCTGAAAAAGAACAGATGGGGCATTTTTGCTATTTATTGGGGGATAGCAGAGAACAACAGATATGACTAAAAAGTCTCTTGGGCTATATCCTATTTAACCCAAACAAACAAGGAAAAGTGGGGAAAAAGCAACTGCATGATAGAGGCACATCTACACTACAAAGTTTTGTCACCATAGCTATGTTGTGAAAAAAACCTCACATTCCTTAGCCAACATAGCTATGCCAGCAACACCTCCAGTGTAGCTGCTGCTCTGCTGACAAAAGAGTGCTTCTGTCAGCATGGCTGATATTGTTCAGGGAGACAGTGTTACTATACTGGTGGAAAACTCCTTATGTTATCATAAACATTGCATCTATACTTGGGGACTATACTAAAATAGCTGTATTGATACAGCCTGTGTAGTGCAGACTAGACCAATTGGAAAGAAAACAGGAAGCAGCAGCAACTGGAGACAGAAAGGAACATTTTCTCCAATCCCCCTTTCTCACACTTAGTTTCAGGATATGTTTTGCAGATGGAAAAATACCTTACTAGAAACGATATCAGCTGAAAAATTAGACATACAAAACACAAGTTTGTAACCTGATCAGCAGAAAAAGGCTGTGTCCAAGAAGAACAAAATTTATCATTTCTCTCAAAAATCACCAAAGTGCACTATTGCATAGGCAAGCTCCTTTAATGGCTGCTTAATAGAAAAGCAGCTTGAAACAATAACATGTTATCTAGGCATACACTTGAGCTGCATTTTAATATGAGGGGCCTAAGCACTGGCAGGCTCTAGCTTGAGAGAATGGATTGCCTCAGTGTTTGAATGTCCAATTTAAGAGAGACAAGACTTGATTTCCACTGGTGCTTAGCACCTGAAAGCCCTGCTGATTTCACTAGGATGTGCAGATGCTCAGTACCTCTTAAAACCAGGCCCCAGTTGTGTCAGATTAGGCACCAAAATTAGAGGCATTCAAAATGAGGAGACTTTTGTAAACATAGCTATTACCACCCAAGATCACATGAATGAGTCCATAGAACCGCACAATATGGAACCACTGAGAAGTGAAACTGAGGAAAATCTCTCCCATGCTCTACTCAGGATAAAACAGCTGATCGAACAAGTTCTTTGTGAATACACACAGGTTGACAGAGGAATTCAATATTTAATAAGTGGAATCTTTAAACGCTCTCATATTTTCTCCATTTCATTCTCAATTACGTATAATACACATATCCTTTCTGGGTATTTTGTTGTGCTTTTTAAAACAGTTGGCATTTACTGAGTGCTTTACCTTTTCAAACTACTACAAATCTTCATGGCACTCACCCATGTAAGACTGTTACCAACCTCATTTTACAGATAAGGAGACACACAAAGGTCACACTGCTTGCCCGACAACTCTGAGTCAGTGGGAAAGCTATGTCTGGAATTCAAGTCTTCCTGGTTACCAGCACTACCTTCAGTTGTCTGCCAAGAAAATAAAGAGACTGCATCTCCACTTGTGTAGATTTCCCTGTCTAGTGTGGGGACCAACAGGTTAACTTAAAACAAAGGAGGGTTCATTCATTTACAGGGTACTTGCAAACTGCACTGAACTTTTACAGCAAACAGTTTTGAAATGCTCCTTTCATGAATGAATGGCACTTTTATACCAAAATGGTAGCTAGTTTCATTACCGTGCATTTGCAGCTTTAAACACAAGCAATTAAATGGAAATTTAATTGATACAATTATAATGCTATTAGAGAATGGAACATGGGCAATTAACAGCCAATTTTATAATATTTGAAAGCAAGGTTATAATAATTACCTGACTGTTGAATACACATACCATTGCTTAATGTAATCTAACTGATTGAAGGTGCCTACCACCTGATATCAAAGTGCCATCTTTCAGAATAAGGTGTTCAAATGTGTGTCATAGGCCCTATACTGTTTTACATCACACAGCTCATGTGGTAGGGGCCTGTCTTGTCCTCTGTCTGGTTCAACGTATACAGGGGGAGAGAAGGCTTAATAGTGTTATGGTTTCTTTGGTGAGTTGATGACACCCAGCTCTCTTCGTAACCTCTCAGGGTAATGGAACGTTCTCACGGAGACTGGAATGTGGAATGAAGACGACTAGCTGGCTAAGAGTCCACCCAGAAGAGGTGATGATTGCTTAGAGAGAGAGAGAGAGGGCAAGGAAGAAAACAGCCCCCCACCCAAAAGGAAATTTCATCTATACCCCGTTGCAAGGTTTGCAGCCTGAGAGTCATCAACCCCCAGCTCCTTCTGGATAAGAAGGTAGCTACAATTCCCTTATTCATTTGCACTTGGCAAGAACAAGCTGCATCCTCTTCTTGCTGTGGCAAACCTTGCTAGAGCCCTACATGCCTCCTTCACTTCAAAGCTAGATGACTACACTGTGACCTATATATGGCTACATCTTCAGACCAACTGGAAATGGTGGGCAGTGTGGCATCTGGCAGACTGCTTATTAATCAGTGTTTTCACACAACAAGCATAATATACTTATGAGCTGCACTGGCTGCATGTTGAGTTCTAGATGCAGTTCACTTTGACCTATAAAGCTCTATACCAGGGGTAGGCAACCTATGGCACGGGTGCCGAAGGCAGCACGCGAGCTTATTTTCAGTGGTACTCACACTGCCCAGGTCCTGGCCACCAGTTCAGGGGGCTCTGCATTTCAATTTAATTTTAAATGAAGCTTCTTTAACATTTTAAAAACCTTATTTACTTTGCATACAATAGTTTAGTTATATATTATAGACTTATAGAAAGACCTTCTAAAAATATTAAAATGTATTACTGGTATGCAAAACCTTGAACTAGAGTGAATAAATGAAGACCTGGCACACCACTTCTGAAAGGTTGCCAACCCCTGCTCTATATAGTTGGGGTTTCTAGCTCCTTGTAGGACACCCCCACCTCTCTGGATCTGATCCAAAAGCCATTGAAATTACTTGGCGCTTCCATGGGCTTTGGATCAGGTCCTCTTGAGCATGATACTATGGCAGCTATCAACAGAAGTACTCAAACTAACAGGCCCACTTGCTTAATTGGGAGCATGCTAATAGCAGGGTTTTCCTCTGTGAAGTGCTCCTGGCCACTGAGCTCACTTTCCCTCCGACTTCAACAGAAGCTAGATTTGTTGACCCTTTAAGGCACTCTTCATTCATCTGTTTTTACTTAGACTTCTCCTGTGTAGCGTTGTTGAGGGAGGAGACAAAGGGATGAAGCTGTTGTGGCATGAGCCAATTTTTAGTAGATAGGACTTATCTTAATTGTTTAATTTATTGTTAGAAGTTGGTGCTTTTACATAGCTGTAAAAAGTCTAGAACTCTCCATAGGAACAACAACAATTCTATTCCAGAGCAGCTAATGGGGACTCCTGTAGCTCAGGGGTAGCAGCTGGACCAGAACTCTATTCCACTTTTTCTTTGAAGCTACAAGTGGCCAGCATGTCCAGCATAGGAATAACTGTGAAGTTTTAGGAAGCCAGAGGTTTCGTAATGTGTAAAAAATAATGATAATTCCAGCTAAGATTGTGCAGTCCTCTTTCATTTCTAGCCTTTCGCTTTAATTGATCTGAAAGCTCAGTTTTTATTTAGACTCCTCTAACATTCAGTGATGGGTTCTTCCCCCATTTTGGCTGACTGGGTTCTGAAAGGCAGATTATATGGAGTCCCCTCTGATTTCCACTTGCAGTTTCTTACTGGCACCAACACTTCCTGCTCCTCTTTCCCTCAACTCACACACTGGCATCATGATAGCATCTAAGCTCTGCTCAAGATGTGCTTGCTCAGCTGACCCTCTCAGAGTAGTTGCTAATGCTCTTTTATAACCTGCACACCCATCCATCTTCACCATCCTGCACACTAACACTTCAGCTCTGCAGTTGGTCAATGTCATATTTATGCAGGAAGAAAGCTTCTGGAGAATGTGCCTGCAACCATTAAGTCTGCAAGCTAAAGTAAAGTTTTACATTGTACAAAGGGAAGGATGCCTGCCTTGCTAAACGAAACACACCAACGTTGACTTTGCAGGCAGCAGGAACTTGGGGAGATGGGGGTGAATTCAACTTGCAAAGATATTTTATATATATACACACATACATACATACACACACATATATATATATATACACACATACATACATACACACACATATATATATATATACACACATACATACACACACATATATATATACACACATACACACACATTTTTGAAGACCACTGGTGGAAAGTGTTGGTATTCTCAGACTGCCTTTCATTTCAGAGTAACTGTTCCCTGATGCCTTTCATTTCAGAGTAACTGTTCCCTGATGTCCTGCTATTTATAATTGACAACTTTCAATTCATTCAGGTTCTTCTGCTCCTTTTCCTGGGCCTCATTTCTCGACCCTTTCACCCACCCTGTACCCCCACATTTGCATATATTCACATACAGAATCACTCATGTCAAACACCTTGCTTGTTGGAAAATTCACACACATTCCCGGAATAGTTCTGCTATGTCTAAATATTACTTGAGAAGAAATGTAAGCTATTCTAGGGAGTATATATTGTTTGAGTGCAAGCAGCCATGTGCAGTCTCCAAAAAAAAGTTTTAAACTATGATAAACATACTGCAGCCTAATTCTCTTTAAAAGATCATGTTTTGTTTCTTACCAGAGTTTACTTATATATTTATAAGTCTATTCCCCGAAAAGATTGCTTTGTATGGTGCCCAAACACCAGAGTAATAGGCATGATCAAACAGTCTGAGAATTGGATATAAAACTGCATTCACCTCTCCCCATGTTTGGAGGTACCTATCAGAATGCCCCCCACAGGAAGCAGAAAGCTAGGAAAGATAACTGAAATTACTGGTGATAGTTACAACATTAACTTTATAATGGAGATCAAATGTAAGCTTCCTTGAGCACCTGTTTTATCAGAGTTTAGACCTGGCACGTGCATTTACATCAAACTATTTGGCAAATATTTTCATCCCTTCTGTGTACTTGCTACTGTACTAATCCTGTACTATTAAGGATTCTCTCTCAATTTTGTCACTTGTTTTTCTTTCTTCAAAACTCTCCCCTGAAACGTTAGTTAGCATTTCAGTATAAGACATCTGTGGAAGTGCTCAAGTGAGTAAAGTTGCACAAGAGGCTAATTATTTGCAGAATCAGGGTATGAAACAAACCTTATCCATTTTTCCAGTTGTGTCTCTTCGACTCACATAGGGGACCAGGGCAAAGTGGGGTACTTGTTAAAAACTATTTCAGAGGACTAATAATAGAGTAATGTGTTTGGCAAATTTTAATAGCCTAAAATGAAGACAAGTTAATCCTTTCAGCATTTGGCTGAGTTTTTGACGTTGATGTTTGCGTGGAAGTAATGAGTAATTTTGCAAGTGCACAGATCTGTACGTTTGCGAGAACCTGAATATTCCATTATCCCTTTCCAAATCCTTCTTGCAAATACAGAATATGGAGTCAAGAACAAGTGAAGATTATTCATTACATGTTCATAATAGCAGTGAATTAAAAAAAAAAAAGCAACATTCTGTGGGCTGCCTCTGTTTTATATTCTATTTTGGACTATATTTATACTTTAAGTTTTCCATTCAGTTTTTGCAACTGGAGTTTCTCAGCATCATAGCATCGGCAAGCATTTGCCACCTCATTCTGAGATCTGTGGTTTCCTCCTCACCGGATATCTAACCCAGTCCTCAGACACCGGCATTGGCATTATGTTCATCACTATTCAGACACAGATTGCGGCAAAACACACAAAGATATTTTCAAAAAATCATTATTTTATTGGTTGCATAAACTGGAGCATTATTTACAGCTTTCATCTCTCTATAAATGCTCATTAAAATAAAGCTGCACAAATAGTAAAATGTAGCACTTTAAAACAAAGTTAACCTGGCATCTCAGATTAAATGCAGTCATGTTCCTATATATTATATCTACACCTAGAAGAATCAAAGAATTTATATAGGAGAGTTTATCTTAATTTCAGTACAATCATTCCAATTTCATGCATCTTTGGCGACTGTCTTGAAAACTTGTTAAAACGGTTTAATTTTAGAAGTGGAAAAGAAAAAAGTAACTACAAGATTTATAATTATGGTCCCATTTTGAAACTAAAACTTAGTCTAAAATAGGGTATTAAACAGAAACTCCAGTAGGGAACTCTCTTCAGCTGTAAGAAATTTGCTCTGCAAAATGAAAAAGAAAATAAAAATTAGTCATTTAGCACAGCTGGGATCTTCAGCAGTCTAAGCACACCTAAAATTAATTAACTTTCTGGCTCACACTGTACACATTTCCATTCCTGTGGAAAGCTCATCAGGTTTTGTAGACAGCTATTGGTAGTCTCCAAGGTAAAATGCAAGTGGGTACAACTCCGATTACTTCTGTGACGGCTTTATCTTTACGCCCAAACTATAGCAGCAAAGATACGACTGCCTCTCATTTTTAGCATGTGATTGCCTCTCATTTCCACGAGAAATATTCAAAGAATTGTCTGTTTTGGTTTATGTATGTAAAGTAAGTAAACTTTTCTAAACTCCATAAAATAGTTTTAAAGTTAATTAAATATTAACGAGTAGTTTTGGTCATCAATCCTTGTGTTCTCAGAATTTGAATGTCTCTTTCTCTAAATTGTGCTTTTAGATGCATTCAATACATTTAAACTATTGAGATGGCATAATTTTTTAATCGAAGCAGCATGCATTTTTGGGGGAAAATAAATCCAGTTTATACAAATGGAACTGATGAGCTTCTGGGTTAAGAACTGTATCACACACAGTAGTATACTGGAAAGTAATTCTGAAAATAGTTCTATTTATTATTAACTAAGATAGCAGGCACTCTGTTTTAATTCTTACTAAAGGCCCAATCTTGAGGGGTATTAGGGTCCCCTGACTCCTATTGACTTCAAATGGGAGATTATGCTGTTCAACACCTCATGGGATTAGACCCTACATCACTTAACAGTCAACAAGTTTAAATCTTCAAGGTGAACAAATTCTTCCAATCTGGTTACAGCTTCTGAATTAATTACACAGTATACTATCCCTATCTATATCCCAAAGAGCCCTGAGCTTAATTAAATAAAAAAAAACAAAAACAACGTGAAGAGATTCTATTATGGCTGTACATTATTGAAGAGGAGAGCTTTACCTGAAGCAATTCTTAACCTTTAAAGATGCTGATGATGTAGGAGCAGAAAGTGTGCAGTGATTCCCAGCAGTGCTCTCGTGCCAACTTCATTACTTCAGTCTCATTTTCTGACTCTTGTCCGTGCTGTGTTGGTTTTACAAGAGGTAGTGTAGATGGTTTAGGTTTCCCTGCTTTTTTGGCAGAACTTTTCCCTGCCTGGGTTTCTTTAACTTGCTTTAGAGAAGCTGAGGGTTTCTGGACTGATTTCCCCTGATTGGCTGTATCTGCTTGCTGGCTAGGATTCTGGTTTGGCTTCATGCTGGAAGCTACTTGCTTCATCTGAGCATCTGTGGGAGCCTTTTGGCACATGCTTGGCTTCAGCACTAGGGTGGACTGGCAAGCGTTTGGGAGTTTTCTAAGTTCAAGGGCAATCTGGTTCCAATAAACCTTTGGGTTGTTATTGAAAGGACGACAAACTGATGGTTTGCCAGTATATTCGCACCAGTAAGACTTGCCTTGGTTTTTGCATTCAATTCTGAGTTTCATTTCCCCATTACCACTCATGTTCATTGTGCAAGTGTCTTTGACTTTAGTCTGAAAAAGAATTTCTTCATCATTGCTCCTTTTCTTTTGAGTCTGTTTCTGTCCCAATCCTCCCATGCAACAGATCATCATTAGAAGAAGGATGACAGTCTTCATGGTGAAACACGAACTAAGATCCTGAAGCAACTCAGTCCAAAACAGCAAAAGAAACAAGCAACTGTCTGCCCACAATTTAAAGGTTTTGTGCACAAAGAAGTCTCTCTCTCAAGGTGGCCAGTATTTTTTTTAAAAATAAACCACGCTAGTGTAAGCATATGCCCATAATTTATAGCTCAAGGGAATGTCAAATAACCTGTGAACTCCCAAGAAGGTAACAAGACACATCTTGCAGCGAAATAGAGTACGATAGTTGTATAACTTAAAAGCTCATTCCTATCTAAAATGCACACATCACCTTTGATTTTAACAGATATTTTCCACTCTCCAGCTATTTTATAGCTATCTTTGTGCCAGATATTGTATGACCACATGGAAGTAGTCAGAAGGTCAGCCAAATCACACCTATGAGGTTTTGTCCAGAAGATTAAAATTTATTCAATTAATAAAAATGGATTTGTGGTACCCTTATGTTTTTTGTGGATGTGCACTGGTAAGCATGTGGCTTTTATATTTTATTGTGCCAATACCAGAAACATGGAATACTGTGCAAAAATCAAAAGCACATTTCTTAACTAAGGAAAGAGTTTAGGACACACTGGGTATGTCTACATAGCAAAGAAAAAAACCATGGCTGGCCTGTACCACCAACTTGGGTCTTGGGTTGCTTCATTGCTGTGTCGATTCAGGCTGGAGGCTGAGTTTTGGGGCCCTTCACCTTGCAGGATCCCAGAGCCCGACTTCAGCCCGAGCCCAGAAGTTTACACAGCAATGAAAGAGCCCTGCAGCCCAAGTCAGCTGGCATGGGCCAGCAATGGGTTTGCTGTGTAGACATATTGAGTGTGGCCAGGGGGCTTATGGGCTTCCCCACACAGCTTTATCAATGTAATCCAATACCTCTCATTCTATTTCTGGGTTTCTCATCTTGCTTGGAGCCAATATTGTCAATGAAGTCCAACAGTACATCAGTTTTTGTAAGGAGGACAAAATCCATTTTCCAATGTGATCTTAGCCCACATCCTAACCCAGTGCGCTTCCTACACTTCTCAAACACACTTAAAATGAAATAAAATAGTTAATTATGAATCAAATACAGGTTACTTAATCAAGTTTTTGTTTATTTAAATGGACTGGGAATATTTTCTCAAATTAAAAATAAACTTTTTAAATTCTACAATTCTGAACATATACACACATATATCTATATCTATCTATCTATATATATATATATATATGTATGCGCTACATATTGTCACATCGAAACATTTCCATTTCTGACCAAAGAGTGAAAAACTTACAATGTGATTCCAGATAAAACTGGTATTGCTGTTCAGTTTTACTTTATGCTTTCAAAGCTTTTTGGAATTATCCTTATTTTAAGCCAAATTAGTCTTTATGGAAACATAGTTAAATATTGGTATATAATCAGTTTGCTCTTCAGTTTAAGATACCTAATTCTTCCATCTTTCCTATCCCCTGTGCTTCATTTTTGTAGTGTAGACCTTTACAGTCCTTTAAGTGGATTTATCATGTCATATAATCCAGCAACACAACCGCCATGTCTAAATTCAAGGCAATACCCTAAACTACAGTGATATAAAACAACCTTCTAAAAGTGTTCAAATTCCTGTGTAGAAAGTTTAATTTAAAAATTAGTTAGCAAAAATATAATCACTGCCTGTTTAAAGACCCACTGACATTTATTAGGAACTTGGTCTGGAGATGAAGTATTCTAAAAATTACCAACTTTATGACATCTCTTATGGTCTAATTAGAGCATCACTCAAAGTCCAGGGAGCTCCACACCCTGCCACATACACAAAAGTTGTAATTTTAAATGAGTCTCTCTGCAAATACCCTTCTAGGTCTAATATTTAATACATAATGATTTAAGTAACTCAAAAAAGAGGGAGAAAAACCTTCCACTGAATTAATTTTTTAGAGACAGGAGATACTGCATATCCCGTACATTTAAAGTTCAGTCCAAAGTGGTCGCCCAAGAGCACCAAAAGTCAATACTGAACATGCTGATAAATTATACAATATCAAAAATTTCGCTAAAACACTTTCAAGCTTTAAGAAAATGTATATACAAAAGACTCTGTATACAAAATGTATTCTTTATGCAAGTGTGTATATACTGTATTTAACACATTCCCAACAAAACGGGAAGGTAAGAACTTGAGTAATCATGGTAGGGCAGTTAACTTTAAGCCAAGTCTGTGTAAGCCACATTAATATACATATTGTGATGTGAAATAGAAACCCTAGTGTAAAAAAAGTAAAAAACAGAAACCACTTTAGTTCAAGTCTTAAACAGTAGTGAACAAGAGGAAGTGCTCTGGTATTTTGTACAATAGTTAATGGCATAACATTAAACGCTGCTTTCTTGATTCAAGACTGATTTACTGTACAAGCCACATAGAACAAGTGGCATGGGATTTGGATGGTGAATTCAGATCCCAGTGTGGTTGGAAGAATTTCATGTTTCCTGTAGAAGAATCTTGAGCCTTATTTCTATAGGCTGAAAATAGATCATAAGAAAAAGAATCAGTAAAAAATAGATTAAGGTAGTAATATAATTTAGCTAGAACACTATACATATGTGGTCTTCATGTGAAAGTCATGGGTGTGTCAACAGATAAATTTCTTTACTTTACAAACAATCATGCTATTATAAAAGTGTACAAACTTTGTTCTTTTACATTTTAAGAAGCTGATTTTAAAATGGGAGGATGTGCTGAAAAAAATTTAAAAAGTTCATTACTTACCCCTGATGTTTCCAATATTGGTTACCACTGTTCTACAGAGCTAAAGAGAAAACAGAAATATATTTTTCTGTTGCTAACAAAAGAACTGAATAAACTGACTTCATAACTACAGTGCGTGGCACTGTCAGCTGTCAATAGCGTGACCAATCATTCCTGGGTCTGAAACCTATCTGTGCTATATAAATAAGTCCTGAGTCTTCCTGCCAGTTACTGAAGTTTTTAATTAGAAAAAATGGCTTTAGTTTCATTGTATAGCAGTCTTTTTTTTTTTTAAAGACTTGTTTTGGGGTGGAAGGAAATACTCACATAAATCAATTAAGCACCATAGACCTGAGTTAGAAAAGGTCTTAACCCAACCTCCCATTTTGCTCTCACAAATAATTGTAGATGCTTTTGATTTTTATTTCTCTCTTTACCTACCTGATCAGGGGAAAATGATCAGGTAGATTTCTAAATGCAACTGCAACCTGCAATTACCTGCATCCATAACACTGCAGGTGCAAAAGGGGAGGCTTCCTATTCCTGTCACTTTAAAAGGATATGGTTTCACTGCTAACAATCTCACTCAAAAGATGCTACAAATACTTACAGCCAACTAAAAGATTGTAGGAACTGAGAAAAAGTAGGGCAGCAGAAAACATGAAAATGGTTTGTGCAGTTAAGAACAGAAAACAAAAATCTACTAGAGTGGTATCCCTGGATTGTGGTAGCCCTGGTCCAGTTTTTCCAAACTCTGTCTCAGGTACGAAATCATCAAAAGGAAGCGGCAGTTTAGAGTAAATTCTAATGTTAGTTACGGGGAGGTGGGGGTGGGGAGAGGGACAATCCAGAGAAAGTTCACTGACAGTAGGACAACTGAAATCAGAATCTTGTCCTTAACACGTATGTGTCCATGTGGAAAGCTAGTGTGCTTTCATTTAACATAGTGTTTTTGTTATGTTCATGATTTTTGGCTTATTTCTGAATATCTTGTATATTCAGTCATTGAACAAGGATTTCCTTATACTTTTTTTTTTAAATACCACACAAATAATGTGCCATACAGCTCAAGAATGTTGAAAATCAATATTAAAAAATTACAAAGATCAGAAAGTGACTTCTAAAGTCTGGATGATTATTAGTTCCCTCTTATGAAAAATATCAGAAGTCTTTTATGTTGAAGTTCTCCGATGTGCCAGTGGAGTTGACTCTGGAGTCAAATCTCTTATAGATTAATATGAGGAGTCCCAAAAGCCCCCAGTGTGATACAGGCTATGCCAAAATAATGAACATTATAACACCACTAATACTAGGGTGACCAGATGTCCTGTTTTTATAGGGACAGTCCTGTTTTTTGGGATTCCCTATTACCCCCTACCCTGTCCCGATTTTTCACAGTTGCTATCTGGTGACCCTAACTCAGGGGTAGGCAACCTGTGGCACGTGTGCCGAAGGCGGCACCCGAGCTGATTTTCAGTGGCCCTTAAACATTTTAAAAACTTTAGACATTAAAAAAACCTTATTTACTTTATAATATATAACTAAACTATTGCTGTATGTAGACTAAGAGAAAGAGACCTTCTAAAAACATTAAAATGTATTTCTGGCACACAAAACTTTAAATTAGAGTGAATAAAAGAAGACTTGGCACAGCACTTCTGAAAGGCTGCTGACCCTTGCCCTAACTAATACCACTGTTAAGAAATACTTCCTCCTAAAGGAAGCATAGGGAAGATACTTGGTTAATAAAATAATCAATGCAAAATAGACTTTAACTCAACTGATACGGCCCTGAGGGCTGTCAAAAATTTCAACCTGAAGCCCCATCAACACAGAACATCCCATTCATGACCCAGAAAGCAATAAAAATGAATTCTCTACCAAAAATTCAATCTAAATGTGTTCTTTATAAAAGAGTTATGTGGCTCACTATTCCTTATGTGTGTCAGTTATTTAGCTTCTCATTCAAGGAGCTCAGAAATATGTTACAAAACCTACTGAAATCTCACTACAGTCCTGTGAGGCGGATCGCATCATCTCAGTTTTATGGAATGGGAATCCAAGCACTGAGGTTAAGTGACTTGCCAGTGTCTCACAGCAAGTGAGCCGCAGAGACAGGAGAAGACCCCGCAACTCCTGTCTCCCAGACTTGTGACTTAACTATTTGGCCATATAGAATTAGATTAATTTCAGAAGTGCAGTAACATCCATCTTCCCCTCTACCTCTTCCATCCCCCTGGCCCACTTGCAGCCTGCACATATCAAACTTTGCCTTTCCTCAGCTGTTTAAAAAGCTGCTCCTAGGGCACAGATTGGAGGGACTACTGAGCAATTAAACATTACGTTAATTTGGGAGGTTACTGTAGCTACTCTTCGCTTTTATAAAATATGAGTTTTTTTTATTCTTATCTTTTAAATCTCTAGTCCTGCTTGTTCATAGAAGTAGCTTACTTCATATCTTTCATAGAAGAAGCCTACTTCTATGCATCATCATGAAAAAAATTCTAAAAATCAAACTAGAATTTAACAGGAATAATCTACTAATGCCCTAGGTTACAGTCAAAGTGGCATTTATTAGGTTTTAATTTATAATTGGTCCTACAGACCTTTATATAAGAATGAAGAAAAAAAACAAACCCAGGAAAAAGTGAACGTGCATCCCACAGCCTCTTAATTGCTATGCAGAGTACTTTAATAACTTCATCATTTTAGGGCCATCATGTCAGAGAAGTAATATGGAATTATGTGGCTTTTAAGCTTACAGAATTCCATAGTTAAATGACTGGATACTATTACAATATCTATGGCTATGTAGGCATATTCAAAAAATATTAAACATACAGCCCTTGTTACAGTGAGCAACCATGCAAAAGCAAATAGAAAAATAAATATATTCACTTTAAAACATGCAGAAAATTGGATAGCTGATTAGCACAGTACGCTAAGCAAGGAAACATGAAGGCATGCAGTTTCAGACTTGGTTTACCTTGTCATAACAGGATTGTGTATACCATATAAATGCTCTTTATGATAACCATTATTACCATTTTCCATACTGTAACAAAATAAATACACCAAAAAAGACTATGTTAACTATAAGATGCAATATGTACAAAATGGCTACAAAAGACATGTAAATGGATGATGGTATTGTATGTAAAAATACGTTGGGTCTGTTCAGTAGACAATATTCTTTAATTTTCAACCATACTGATACTGTATAATATCAAATAAATTCTATGAAACCTTATTTTAGCACGCTTCAATTTTCAATTTAATAGAGATTTGTGTTCAGTTGTACCCTAACATTATAAAACGTAATTAAACCAAAAAACATTAGTTTTTATAGTAAAGAATTACATTCTAAATATAAACCCTCACTCCTTCATAAAATAATTTTAACAAATATCAGTAAAAGTATCTTACTTTTTCATGGGTATAGTTTCAACACTAAAAAATATAAAAAAAGGAGAAGCAATCAACTTAAACATACTAGCAAGTGAACATTTGTCTCAGCAGTACATGTCTTGCTGCTGCTCTGTTCATTTGTGAATGTACAATGTAAATTGACCAATGTGAAATAAAATGATCTGAAAAAACGAAGTGCACAGGTTTACTGAACAACAGCTAAAATAAATAGGAAAAAATAGTCAAAATGAAAATAAGTAAAAACAGTTATCATAAAGTAAAATGCCAAGTCCCTGAGACAGAGGAACTGCAAGTGAAAAGGAAAGACTGGTTAGGGATAATAGGATATTGAGTGAAAAAAAGAAAGAATTAACACAAGGAAACTACAAAGCAGGTACAAGTTATCTTAATGCAATAATTGAGCAAAGATCTACTGAAATTGGGAATATTTTTAAATAAAGGTGTAAGAAGTTCTAAAGCCCTGAACCTGCAAGGAGCTTCTCACAGGCAGACCCTGCTACACCTCTGCAGAGCCCCACTGAATCAATGTACGATATGGAAGTCCACCTACGTGACACATATTGACACATTGGGGCCCATATCTGTACTCTTTCAGAAGATACTGTGGTGCTCATTTTGCCAATAGTGAAGGTTTAAACAAGGCACCATATAGTTCATGTAAAATACTGTGTGTTATGCAGGAAAGTATTCATGTCCACTGTCTTTTTAGCCTATTTAAGATTATATACTTACTCATCATACACATCCTCTGTATCCATTCTACGATAGTATTTGGATAGTTTTACAGCACAAATTATGGCAGGAATTAAAAATATCGAACAGCCTCCCAAACCAAACCAGAAGGAATTCTAGAAGATGACAAAAATCAAGAAAAGGACATTCAATAAAATACTGTATCAGTGTTTTAAACCACTGCTAGTTTCTTTTCATATTTCTTCTTAGAACAGACCCCCCTTAGAGTCTTGAGTTGGAAATTGGCTTTTATTTAGTAGCTAAAGTTGCTGCCCTTATTACTACTCGATTGTCAATTATGTTGTTTCTGAAAGCATACAGCTGAAGTCATTGGCAT
Source organism: Gopherus flavomarginatus (assembly GCF_025201925.1). NCBI lineage: Eukaryota > Metazoa > Chordata > Testudines > Testudinidae > Gopherus > Gopherus flavomarginatus. The sequence continues at coordinate 255,773,920 of NC_066619.1, read as the reverse complement.
GGTCCAGGACACTGCAGGACCCTGTAATGAGAGGTAGCCATGAATTATCAATTGTTTGACCATTAGCAGAACATTACTACTCAACCAACCAACTCTAAGTTGGAAGATACTGTGTTCCTAGAGATGAACCTGCTAGCCATGTTGTTTTCCTGCCTTGATATTTAACAGTAGTGGCCTTATTCACGTTTCCTGTGGCAAGCTGAATTTTCAGCACCTTAGAGGTAGTTTCAGACTTGACAGCTGCAGTTCACGACTGTGAAAGTAATTTCATTAGTGCACAGATTAGCAGGCTCCAGTTGTTAAAATGGTATTTTAAACCTGATTCCTATGGGCTGGAAGCAGTTTTGACTTGTATGTGAGCCCAGCTGGGATCTTTCATCATGTAAGATTTTGACCCATGCACGACTAACTGATTTGGTGAGTGGTATTTTTCCTATTCAGTTTCTGCAGGATGGAAGGAAGAGATGTTCTGCAGTTCCTTTGTGGTGCTAGGTGATTTTGACTTGGTTCTGGCAGGACAGCAGGTTTCAGGATTTAGTGTTAGCAGGATTAGGGCACTTCAGACTCAATTTCAGAAAATTAGAGGTGGTTCTTGTATACAAGTTCTGATTATTGCTTGGTTCGGACTGATTGAGGAAAAGAAAAAAATGGTGAGAGAAGTTTTAGGTGGTTTACAGATGTGTGGTTTCTTCTAATATACACAGCCAACTTTTCATCCTTTGAGAGGTGAGAAAATGCCAAATAGCACCTCAAAGTACTACAAGCCATAATGAAGCTCTTCTCTGTACATGAATGAATCAAGATTTGTTTTCTGCACGCCACCTGAAAAAAGTTTCTTTTCCTCATTCACATTTTCTAGATTCCAGCAAAGATGTTTGTGGAAATTTTTTCCTCAGTACTTTCATTATTCTCAGAGTAGAGATGGGTCAAAGCTGGAATGTCAGATCCACTCCCCTTTGAATTTCAGAGGAGTTCAACTCTCCAAAACAGAACCTCCTACAAAAAAGTTCTCATTCCGGATCTGAACTTGAATCAAAATTGGTCTCTTTTCATTCAAGATGGCAAAATCTCTTAACAGTGGATTTTGTAGGATTTCTGCAATTATGGGACAAAATCTCATGGGAATGTATTGAAACTCCAGTCTTGGAGTGGTTTCAGACCTGAGCTCCATACTTTAAATTAAATCTAATCTCGATCAGAACACTTCCTCCTTGGCCAATCTCAGATGTAGACAAGCTCTTTCATCAGAACATCTTAGTCAAAGGATGAAATGCAGAGAGTTATGTTCACAGTTCGGTGGAAATACAAGCAAGAATTCCCCATTTAAGCCCTAGTTTTGAAAAATGGGAAATATTTCTTACCACAGAGTCAATTACATAGCTGCATAAAAATATATCTACTGCAGTGTCTATCACGTTGGCAATAGGCTTGCATGCTGCTACCTCCATGGTAATCTACAACAGATTAAAAATACCATTCAAGTCATTCATTTAAAAAAACCAAACCCTGCAATACCTGATACAAGCTTTATGTGCCATTTACCAAGGGCGTGCTCCCCTCTCCCTAAGCAAATTCCTGCAATATATTCTATCCCCAGAATGCAAATCACACCTGAAGAATTAACTTGTTTTTCTCAATAGAATTATGCATTTATTTTCCCTTTCTTTAAGAAAAGGGTGAGCAAAAACATAAAACAGTCAGGCTCAGTGCAAGAGAAGTACAAATGGTATCTCAGCCACTTGCACTCTAGAGAAACATCACTGTAATTAGAACTGCATTTTGCACACTGCTATGCACTGAAACAACTCATTGCTTCCATTCTACTTGAAATATAATGAAACTCCATTTATAGTAAACACACTATAACAATTTACACTTTTCCCCTGTTCTGAACACATAGTAAAAAAGACTTTAAATAGAATAAGTCTTATTTTTAGATTTTTTATATGCTTTGTCATATTTTACAGTAGTTCCCTCAATGTAGTAAATGCATCTTACCGACTCCTTGACCCACTCAACATATTGCTCGAAGTAGCCTATTATCATATCCATGTACTTTTTGGTTTCCTAAAAAAACAAACAAACAAACAAACAAACCACCAATCCTTCACACAAAACCTCTACTGCACCATAAATTCATTAAAGTAATTTAACATAAGAGAGTTTACCTGGATGATAACCAGTGACGCATCATTGCTTATGAGAAACTGAGCAGCATCAACAGCACTAATCACATTTCTTACTTTTACCTGAAAAAAAAGAATGTACATAAGATAGCTCAGACCTTTCCAAAGTTGCTATGACAACACTGCTGGTATTGTAGTTTTAGTCTTTTCTATAGATAAACAAATATCATTGTCCTGATAACGCTAAAATCTGAGAAATATGTTTCTCTCAATATGGTGAGTACAACAGTGGGTCCACAATATCCTGGCACCCCTAATGCATAAGGATTCATTCTATACCAACATGGACCCCCTCATCACTGTCAGAGGCAGGCACCTCTATAGTCAGGCAGCAGCCCTTGCTGTACTCTCTTTCATACTTTTAGAACAGGTTACCCTTCTTTTCTTTCCTTCCCTTATGAGCAAGGATTCTCTCATCTCCTGGGCCATTCCGTCACCAGCTGGACCCCCACAACAACAGCCATGCACTATAGAGGTAAAGATAAGCGAAGTCTTGCCTCAGAAAATAATTTCACACCCTGTATCATGGCAGAAGTATGCATGTGGAAGGGAAGCACAGGGTCAAACAATATCTCAGCTGTGGACTAACATAGACTGTTAGTGTCCTTAAAACATTTTGGTTTCCCCCCCTCTTTTTTTTTAAACCTGATAGTTTTTCATTATAAAAAAATCCCAATAGCTCCCCAATACACGCAAAGGATGATGTACTCACAGCCTTATGTTGCAGGTGAATTTAAGAAAAGCTTCTGTCCCTTTCCCACAACAACCTCATGTTATCACCAGCCCCTCTTACCTGCCCATCTAGGTCCAGGACATACAAGTTCTGAATGGATTTCCTGCAGCTGGTTTGCTGCCATGCATGGGTGTAAAAGTGGCAAGAAGAACTGTAGCAGGTAAGGAGCATTTAGGGTGACATAACTGCACTAGTGCTACTGGGGCTGGACTGTTGCTAGAGGAGCCAAGACAGGCTGGTGGTAACAGGGAAAGCTGCTGCTAGAAGGACTCTCCACCCTGTTGCTGATTCTCAAGAGACTAGCAGAGCATAAAGGCAGCTACTCTCTTGGCTGTGCAAGCACTAGCTGCTATAGAGAAGGAAAGCAGGTGGGCTGCCTTAGGGAAGCTCTGTCAAGCTCAAGCTTCCTGCAGTTTGGCTGGGATTGCAAGAGAGAGTAAGGGGACACGGTGGACGCACGATGCCACAGGAAGAGACATCCAACATTAACAAGACAGTGGAGCTCATTTCATTAAGCACATGACTGGGCTAAGTTTATTTTATTTTTTACATACGGACAGGTGAGGCAATCCTACCTCAATGACTAAGAGTAAAAGCAAGCTGCTGAGTAACAGGAAAACCACAGCATGTAAAATTGTACTGAAATTATTTTACTAAGTGAGAATTAGAACTTTCCAATGGCCTGTTTAAAAAATAGCCACAAAGCGTCTTCTGATTTGTGGCTGCTTCCTGGGCACTGTAACTATCTAGATTAACAATTAAAAAAAAAAAAATCAACGAAACTTTGCACTTCAAGTGCTTTACAAGGGGAAATGTGAAAGATGGGGAAACCAAGGTACCTAGAGCTCTGTAGAATAGAGCCCCGAGCTTCAGACTCCCTGGCTCTGACCTGCAAAGGGACTTGGACATTGCAACACTGAGCATCACAATGCCTAACTATTTAGGTGCCTAGAAAAAAAACAGAATTCACAGGAACAACAGTGATACACAAAGCCAGAGTTAGACCCCTTGACTCCCTACACAACGTCATAGGTGCATTAGACTGTGATCCACAAAGCCAGTGCACTAGGCAGGATATTAACTAACTTAGCCCAGGGGAGGTGCCAGCCAGATGGTGAGTGGTAAGCCTGGTGCCTATCTCTGCTGGAAATCCATGAACCGGGGGAAGACAGGTGTTTTGGCTGCCTAAGTTACATGTGGAGCCCAAAACAAAACAACTCATTTACTGCTTCAGTTAATATTTAAATTATTCAGTTGTTTAATGAGAGACTGAGAGCGCACCACCATGACAATAGCCTAATGGCTGGGGCACTCACCAGACAGTGGCAGAGTCCAGTTCAAATCCCTTCTCCCCTTCAGAAGAAGGGGGAACTTGAACCAGGGGTGTCTCCTATATCCCAGGTGAGTTCCCTAACCACTGGTTTAAATGTTCTGAAGGGGCTCCTCCTTTCCCCTCCCCCACACTGTTTTGTGTGAACTCACCAGAAGGGTCTCGGAGGCAATCTATCAGACGGGCCTCACACATGACACAGGCAGCCTAATGCCTGTTTTTCTGGGCTTGTGAACTGCTCTGAGGCTTAAGTGGGAGACAGGTGTCCGGACACCTACAGTGAGGCTGCACTGCACATGCCCAGAGGTAAAAATCTGGGAGCCACATGAGTTTAGGTACCTACAGGACTGGGTGTCAGGCAAGCAGGAGTTTTATGGATCAAAGTGGTGCCTAAAAATGTGACTTTGTTGCTCAAGTTCCTTCATGGATTCCATCCCTCGTCCCCAGCTCTAAGCATGACACACTCTTCCTGCCCCCGAAAAGTTAGCAAAATAAAAATGTTGCAAATATTATGTCCTGTATGCTTGTGGTAGGGTAGATTAAAAGTAAAAAAATAAAATATGTTTATTGTGACGGGTTGGATCACATATATATACATACACACACACAAAAATCTATCTATATATAAAAATATAGAGTGTGTACGTACGTACACACACACACACACACGCGCGCGCCCCCATAACTTTCATAGAGATATGTTACATGGCACAGGCAGCACAAAACATATTCCAATTATGTCATGTTCCCATAAACCATTATGGGGTACAGCGTCACACTTATTGCCAGAAAGACTAACCTACCATAAATTCAGATGATGTTCTCTGCAGTAATCTAATGCTCTGATTTAAAGTGCTCTGGTTAAAAAAAAAGAAAAAAGAAAAAAAGATTTTATAAGAATCCTCTTGCTTCTTCTACAAGAACAAGTCACCTAGATAATCATAACCAGTAAGATATTTCAAAACAAATTAATATTAACGGATGCAGACTAGCTGCATTAGCTAAGAACGGATTGCTTACTAATGGAACTAGCAGCCAGTGTGTGTAAGACACTCTCAGAAGGAAACAATGTTTTCTTAAAGCACAGAGCAGCCACACTTTGCGTGCTAGAAGACTTCAAATATAACTAAAGTTTGCAGCAATAAGGCTGGATATCATTTATTGGGGGTGGGGCGTAAAGGAAAAGAGCTAAAATTAAAGCTCATTGTGCACAGCATATTATTTTACAGTTTTGGAAAGGAAACTCACTTACCCTAGCTTTGACATATTTCTTGACAGTCAGTTTTGGAAAAAGAAAAAAAAGATGAGAATAATTAAGAGTTAATTAGAAGAGAAACAGTGAAGGATCAGCAGAATGCAACAGAGGACCTAATACTTCTCTATAAGAGGAACATAGGGACAAATACATTTCTATACATAACTATATATGAACTGCTAAATTAAGGGCCAGTCCTGTGAGGTACTGAAAGCCCCTTGGAAGATGTTCAGCTCCTAGATTCCCAGTGATTTCAGACAGTTCCTCAGCACTTTCCAGGAAATGTTCATCACCTAACAGAGCTGGGCCCTCAGACACTAAAATAGTATAAGCTGAAAAATTTAAGCAGAATATTCAGAGAAAAACTGATATCTGGCAGAGTTGTGATTTGAGCTTGCTTTTCTTAGGAAAAAAAAAAAAGGGGAGGGGGCTTGGCAAAACCTGTTAGAAGACACATTTCCATATCGTTTGAAAGGTCAAGGAAGAAGATTTTTCTTTGGCTGTAAACATTACTCTGTGCGATTTCCAACAGTACCAAACCCAGAAAGGAAAACTAAACCATTATACAAATGTGAAAATTATAACTATCTTTTTTGCCCAACATAAATGTAGAGCAAAAGTAAAAAATAAATGATGCAAAGTTAAAACTTGTGGAAGTTTTCTCCCGGTGCTACTGTATTTCTTTAAAATTGTACACGTAAAAATGGAAAAACAAAGGGGCAAAGAAAAGTTTGGTTTTTGCAATATTATATAATACTAACAACAAAGGTAATGACATTGGTTTGTTAAAAATTATCTGACTACCATTTTAATTACATAAAATATATATATAAAAAACTGTATTTTGATACCAAAATGAAGACATTTTGCATATTTTGGAAATATACAATACATAAAACTAAACCTAATATGAAATTTGCACAAAAGAAAAAAGTCCTTAGCTGCACTGTAATTTGCTGATTTTCCAATAGGTAGTTTTGTAATCTAGATCTATATTTTTAATGTAACTGTGTTCATAGTACAACAACAATTTTAAATATTTTACCATAGCTTGCTCCAGTGGAACAACTTGTTGGTTATGAATCATTCGAATACTGTTTGCATGTCCTTTTAATGCATTTTCCAGTGCTCCTTTGGGCTGCAAATATAAACAATCATTCAGTTTGCTGATCTGCAGTTGTTTTTTTTTTTAATTTAAAAAGTGGTATTTTTCCTAAGCATCAAGAATATTTCAAGGAAATGTGTAGCAATCAATAACATGTACATTCTGGTCATATTTTGCAAATAATTGCAATTGAAATAAGAAATATGATATGGCATTAGATATGCTACAGCACAGGGAAATCATCATAAAAATAGTAGAAATCTCAATAAAGTGAAACAAATGTGCAATTCTAATATAGTCAGAGAAATATAAAGATACCTGTACAAATTCAATGGTATGAATTTTCACATAGTGCACTGTTAGCCATTTTTTTCTCAACATCAAAAGCACAGGACAACCTCACTCTTTTTTGCTCTAAAGTCTGAGAGGCTCATTAAGAATGATTGATCTTATTAAGGGAATGCTCCAGTTATTTATCCACTGCCTCTCAAAGTGCAATGGCGCCCTCCACTGGGATTATAATTTTCCTTTATAGATTAAACCAAAACATCTACATGTAGGATTGGTACAGATTTAGGGACACCTAGTCTTTTGAAGCAGCAAAGAATCCTGTGGCACCTTATAGACTAACAGACGTTTTGGAGCATGAGCTTTCGTGGGTGAATACCCACTTCCTCAGATGCATGTAGTGGAAATTTCCAGGGGCAGGTATATATATGCTAGCAAGCAAGCTAGAGATAACGAGGTCAGTTCAATCAGGGAGGATGAGGCCCTGTTCTAGCAGTTGAGGTGTGAAAACCAAGAGAGGAGAAACTGGTTCTGTAGTTAGCAAGCCATTCACAGTCTTTGTTCAATCCTGAGCTGATGGTGTCAAATTTGCAGATGAACTGAAGCTCAGCAGTTTCTCTTTGAAGTCTGGTCCTGAAGTTTTTTTGCTGCAGGATGGCCACCTTAAGGTCTGCTATAGTGTGGCCAGGGAGGTTGAAGTGCCAACCTCCCTGCCAACCTGCCAACCTCCCTGCCAGACAACCTGCCAACCTGAAACATATTCTCACCAGTAACTGCACACTGCACCATAATAACTCTAGCTCAGGAACCAATCCATGAAACAAACCTCGATGCCAACTCTGCCCACATATCTACACCAGCAACACCATCACAGGACCTAACCAGATCAGCCACACCATCACCGGTTCATTCACCTGCACATCCACCAATGTAATATACGCCATCATATGCCAGCAATGCCTCTCTGCTATGTACATCGACCAAACTGGACAGTCTCTACGGAAAAGGATAAATGGACACAAATCAGAAATTAGGAATGGCAATATACAAAAACCTGTAGGAGAGCACTTCAACCTCCCTGGCCACACTATAGCAGACCTTAAGGTGGCCATCCTGCAGCAAAAAAACTTCAGGACCAGACTTCAAAGAGAAACTGCTGAGCTTCAGTTCATCTGCAAATTTGACACCATCAGCTCAGGATTGAACAAAGACTGTGAATGGCTTGCTAACTACAGAACCAGTTTCTCCTCTCTTGGTTTTCACACCTCAACTGCTAGAACAGGGCCTCATCCTCCCTGATTGAACTGACCTCGTTATCTCTAGCTTGCTTGCTAGCATATATATACCTGCCCCTGGAAATTTCCACTATATGCATCTGAGGAAGTGGGTATTCACCCATGAAAGCTCATGCTCCAAAACGTCTGTTAGTCTATAAGGTGCCACAGGATTCTTTGCTGCTTTTACAGATCCAGACTAACACGCTACCCCTCTGATACTAGTCTTTTGAACTATTTACAATGTTGAATATAGCCAATTGATTTAAGGAATTTATATTCAGAAATATGATAATCTTCGAGTGATTCTGGCTTGGGGAAGGGAACATTTGTGCCTATGCTTTTTCCTGTTTAGTGGTTCTCTCAGCTAAAAAGTCAGGAAAATTAGAGACTTTGCAGTCAATTTCTAGACACTGAAAAAAGGTCTGTCTACACTGTGTAGACCCACACAGCACAGTTGCAGCTGGCACAGGTCAGCTTGCTGGGGCTGCAGTGTTATAAAATTGCAGTGTAGACATTTGGGCTAAGGCTGGAACCCAGACTCTGAGATGATCCAAGAGGGACAGCGTAGGACTGTGGTTCACTTAACAGATGGGTCTAAGAACTATTAAGGCAAAACACTCAGCAAGTAGCAATCAATTACTTACTTCACCCTCCTTTTGTTACACAAACTTATAACTTCTTGTTATCTTTCCTTATACATCTTGCATTAGCTTCTTATTTCCATGTTAACTCTCCTCCGCTGTCAGTACAGGTTAAGTTTTAGTTCTTTTCTAGCTTTTTAGTTACTTTATCTTTTTTTCTCAAAAACATGATTATTCTGCAATTTCTTACACATACACAGTTCTTCTTACACTTATGCTGTTAAATGTTATCAGAACAGACTTAATAACCACAGCAGGCTTCTGTCAGCCCTGAACATGACCCTTTACTCCCAACGTTCCCTACCATAAAGCTTCAGAATCCTTTCTGAAACTTAATTGAAGCCTATATTTAATATACATCTCTTTTCATTCCCAACTGCCTAACCAAGATCATTAACCTTCCAAATCAATGCAATCAGCACAACTACTAGTATGGCCTGCACTCTTACAAAGCCCATTAATATCATGCATACCCGCAGATGTTAACCCAGTAATATACTAACTCCCACCATGGGGCGTTTCCAAGTGCATCTATGTCACTTTGAATACTTACTCTCCTATCTTAAGGTCAGCAAATGTTCTGGATGCTTACTCATTAAGGTCTGCACATTTTAATGTGGTATGACTCAGCTTAACTCTATCAGTCTAGGGCAGCACCAATTAGGGGGGCATTAGCTGATACATTGCGGATCTCATTCCGGGGAACTGGAAAAATTACCTTGCCCCCATTCAGGTAATTTTTCTTGGAACCAAACAGAACATTGGCCACTCATAGTATCATGTCAGTTTCAGAACCCAGGTCCATTGCAATTTGATAGCCCCACAGCCTGAGCCCTGAGATGCCTTGGTACCATGGGGTTTTTAATCAGAGTAAATATACCAATACTGTGTCAACTATTTCATCCAGTAAGTCACACTTTCTGTCCCACCCAAATCTCAATCCTTTGACTAAAATGAGGAAGACGACAAGATCTCGCATTCCTCTCCCATGCTGGATGAACAGGCCTGAGAGATTTTTTTTTTTAAACTTTAGCCTGTTTTTCTGTTTTTCCTCACTGCAGAGAGCAGAACAAGTGGTGGGTTCTGGTTTTTTTTTTTTTGTTAATAGTTTATTTGTCAGCAGGACAAGTGGGAAAAGTCAGGGGTCTGATCTTTCCATACAGACTGGTAGAACTGGTGTCCCTGCCAGTGAGCAGCAGTCACTTCTTGTACAGGGATGTTGGTGTCACTAGGCATAACCCGAGGTAACTTGGGAGGGTGGTAGACCACAAGTATTAATGAAGCCCTCCTGTTGTAGGCCTTAATAAACCAATTTTTCTTTATGTTAAACACTGTGTATAACCTAGTGTAACCTAATATGTTAAGAGCTGTAAAATGTAATGTTAGCAGATAGTTTTTTTATTGTAACAGCCAGTTCCCTGCTGTAATACACTGGAGCTAAATTGAAGCAAGTTTTAGGGTCGCTTTTAAATACAGTATACATGTTTCAGCAGCGGAGAGGGGGGAGAAAGGGGGAAGACAAAAGATTGAGTGAGAAAAGATACTGCAGCTGGATGAGAAAGGATGGGGGAGTAAAAAATCAACTAGTCAGCAAAAAACAGTTCTCAAAAAGCAACTGGGATATAAAAGGAGAAAGCCGCTTGTGTAGGGGAGCTGGATCTGAGGCATGCTAAGTCTCCCAGCACCGCTTTGAAATCTCAAATAAACTTTGCTTGCTTCTCCACCCTGGTGTGTTTATTGGCGCTATGCGCTCTGGGCAACGAACCACTGTTGCTTGCCTCGGGCACCCTCTGTGCCTGCAATGGGGAGGTGATTCACATACATCTAAAGCTTTGTCCACACCACTGACAAGAATCATTGCTGAAAATGGATGTCAGCAGTATGTGCAGCAGAACCAGTGTCAAACATGAGCAATGAGTAAGCACAGATAAGAAAACTATATTGTGCACCAGTTCAGCTGCATCCATTGCTGACACCCATTGGCAGCAGATCTCTTTTATAATATAGACATGGCCCCAGAATCTGTACTATCTAGGTACTTAGGAAGGAAAAGCAACCGTCAAACGATTCCTGAAGGGCTGGAGAACTCAAGGTACTCAGACAGTAGGAACAACAGAAACCAGAGCCATCAACAGTCCTACAGCTCAACTGCCTTGGGGGAGACACTCCAGGATCCTAGATGGGACAGCTAACTGTGGACACACTGACAGAGTGAATCTGCAGGCCTGTAAAAGAAACATCCCAACCATTCAGGGGGAAGTAATATAGGGAGGCAAAAACAGAAGACTCTGCAAATGCCAAATTGCTGTGGTGGCAGAGCAGATGGTGAAGGAGTGGGAATTACGTCCTGCCACGTCGTTCAGTGAAATGTTCAGCCTCACATGGCACTAAGGGCTAATAATAGTCAGAAAACATTCTGCATCCTCAAGTGTAGCAGATTAATGTGCAGACCTGCTGTTGGCAAGAGAGTTTAGCAAATGTAGTTTAGTTGAGCTCCTGAACTATAGTTGCCCAGATAAGTTAAGTCCCCATTTATAAAATCTCCCACAAACAAAACTATGTTGCCTTCCTCTAAATTTCACCCAAACATCCAGAGTTACCTGAAACAGCGCAGGATCATAGATATTACATCCTTAGACGCTAGTGTCAATTTCAAAGCAGTCTAGCTTCCCTGCACTGATTCTAACATGTTATGCTGTCCCATCAATGATCTCATCCATTACACTAATAGCATCATCAAAATACACAGAGGAAAAACTTTCACAATGACAAGTAATGCATTTAACTACTGTATACTTTATATCACATTAGTTGACTTGATCTTTTCTCTGCTTTTTATTAAGCACTCACAAAAAAAATTAAAATAGCATCACAGAACATCTTATATTTTATGGATGTATGTAGAATCTACCATTAAAGAACCCCTATCATGAGCAATTCCAGAGAAAAGAGCGTGTTGGAAGGCTCTGACTGAAGGACTTGGGAGCGTGTTGGAGGTGTCCCACTGTAGCTCACAGAAAATTCCCTCTGTAGTAATTCTGTTGGAATGCAATTCTTTGGCTGTTAAATGGATAATGAATGCATTGTCATAAATATAGGAGCCTTGCACTTATGGAAGCTGTACAAACAGAAGAGATTACATGTATTTTAGTTGCTTCTAAGCAACATCTTCTGGGAGAAGCCATTCATCTCCTAAATTTTTTCATAAAAAGGGTTCAGTTAAGTCAACATCATTTTAAAGAGGAAGCGAATAAAAGGAACAATGAGAGCTAGAATCACTGAAAAGTCAACCGAAATCTCAGAGTACAATGAAGAATCACATTACTGTCATGTAATCAGAGTTGTAAATTCAAACCTAGCGTGAAGCCATTCCCATCAACCCTGGAATTTTCTTGTTCTAACTTGATCTTGCCATCACCAAAATACAAAACATATCCTAACTGTTACCAGGGCTGGATGAAGGCAGTATTGACCTGTGTTTAAGGTGCTTGAAGTCATGCGATAACCGAAGAAGCTCTGCTTTCATTAAAAGGTCTCTTGTTCTCATGATTACAAAGAAAAGCTGAAAACAGTGTAACCAAACCACTGATATCTGTCGGAGGGTGCAGACAGCCTGAATCAACAGCTATGAAAGGTTTGACCTGCACTGTACATCTAATGCGGTGTTAACTCCAAAACCCCCAGTCGGTTTTGGGTTCTCTAAACAGAGAATGTGTGATAAGAAGAGAAGAGTGCAGCAGGCCTGGCCCATGCACCCAACAAGCTGGAGTAAGTATTTGGGGCACTATGTTGCTACTCCTGTCTGTCTTGGGGAAGAAGGAGCTCCTGTTACCACCCCGGAATGCGGAAGGGGTCCCATGCCACTGTCTGTCTCTTTGCAAGGAGGAGAACCCCCTGTCACTGTACAGGGGCATACATATGGTAGGCCATGGTGTGTAGGATACCTGATTGCTTTGCTTTGGCCCTGACTATAATGCTTGCTGGCTATTCTGTTTTCATATTTTTTTTTAAAAAAAGAAACTAAGTATGAAAATATAAAACCAAATGTGCAATATTAGCCTACAAAGCTGTGCCAGCTCCTCCCCAGATTAATTTGCTTGTATGCTGTATCCACACCTCCTACCCACTTTCAGCTGTAAGCCCTTCAGGGCAGGTATAATCTCTTTTGTGTGTTTGTACAGTGCCCAGCACAATGAAGCCTCAGGCTCAGCTAGGGTTATAGAACTATATACTAAAAACATCCACTACACAATAACTGGATAATGCATGCAAATGGCCTTTCCCCACCATGATTTGGGTCAGTTTTCTCGTTAAGCTGTGATCATAAAATATAAGCAGTGCTTATCTGTAAATCAAGTTTGCAGGACTTGCCAGTTTCTTTTTTAAAAAAGCAGCAATAAATACTACTATAAATGAAAACCAAGACAACAGAGACAGAAATGACGTGTGGGGGGTATACAGAAAAGGAGTATAATGAAACACTACATGAGAGTTACATATATCCCTCCATATACCACATGGCAGGGTGTGTGCATGTGTGTGAGAGAGGAGCAATGACTTTGTTCACATATGAAATCCAGACTGGTGGATATTTACTGTGACAAAATGCTGATTAAACTATCAGAACGTCAGAAAGCAAAACAACCTTTAGCAGTGAACAGCCATCAGTTATCTATTCTTTGCACTGTTCAAATAAAAAACTCACCAACTGGTCCGCTCTTGCTTCCAAGTCATTAGCAAATGATAAAAGATCCACTTTGGTAACACTTTTATTGATCTAAACAAGATACAAGCAACATTTTTGTTGTCATTACTACTGCATTTACATTTACTTTAAAATTATGGCACTGCTATTACATAAACATAGCCCTTCCCCTAAATACTATGTTACTTATGGACCTAATCCTAAAAAGCATCCTTGTTCAAGTGTTTTTATCCAACTTATTGTGTCCTTTAAAAGCCCACACACACATATGGAACCAGCCTTTAATCTGTTTTGCTTGTGAAGACAAACATATACTGCTATATTTTCTTCCAGATGTGCAGGGCCTGCCAGATATGAGGTTACCATTATCTTACCTCTGTCAAATATGCTGCAAAGTTTATTCCATCTATTCCTGAAGAACTGAAATCCAGAAGATTCCGCTTTCCGATTTCATCCAGCAAAACTACATTGCTAAGATTTACATTAATATGTTCAATTTTCAGTGATACATCTTCTGTATACTGGGGGGGGGGGGAGACAAGAAACAGTTCTCACTGAGTCCATATTCTTCCTGTGTTAAGGCATTCCCACTTGAAAGCACTTGCTCCTCTTGATTTATCACTCATGTCACTTAAACCACATAAAAATTCAGTGATCAAATTCTGCTCCCAGTTATACCAGCGGAAGTCAAATTAATCTGGACATATAGCAGGTCCAATCCTTCCTTTCCCTGCAGCATCCCCATACTCTCATCTTGCAATGTCCTAACCTGTCTCTACATCCTTTCGACTCCTCTACAGATTATTCTATTGCCAGGACCTATTTCAATGTGCTTTCCTCAGGAAGGTCCAACTTCCATACAGAACAGATACAGGGATAAAATGCAGGAAATTGTTTCTTCAGTTTAAGCGGTTTTAAAATGGCCGGGCTATGCCATAGACTGTATGATAAACCTAGAAAATACAGGGGCCTAGGATTTTATCATCATCAACCCTGACAGAAATTCTGTACCATAATTAGGTAAAGGGATCACCAATTGACCAGAAAAGATCCTCTAACAATTTATCAAGATAACAGAAAGGTCCCAGCCTACTACGTAATGAAAGACAAGTACTGCCTTGATTTGTGCCATTCAACAGACAAGGCATTGGACTGGGATGCAGGAGATCAGAATTCTATTCCAAGTTTGCCACTGGATTGGTGAGAGACCTTGGGCAAGTCATTTCATGTCTTTGTGCTTTCACTTCCCCTCCATCCTCTGTCTTGTCTATTGTTTGTATACTCTTTGGGGCAGAGACGGTCTCTTACTATGTGTAGTTTCAATGCCTATCATAATGGGACACTGATCTTAGTTGGGGCCTCTAGAAGCTACTGCAATACAAAGTAGAACAGCTGATAACTAGTAACGATATCCAATTAACCGTGGCCAATTCTAGAAACCAAGTTGGGAGAAATCATTTTTTTCATCTCTCAAATAATACAAATTTTAACATGGGCTGTGGGGTGCATATAGGACAGCAATTTATCTCTTTGGCCAACTTTAATTCTGGTTCCTGCCAAACTGAACATGTCATTATAGAGGCTTGCCATATGGAGAGAGACTGTATGTTGTCTTCAACTAATAAAAATTCTCAGCATCTCCTGGAGAATGCTAGATTTTGAGGTCTTCATGTACGTAAAATAAAAAATAGTGCTGGAGCTTAAGGCCAGAAGGGACTACCAGATCATCTAATCTGACCTCTTGAATATCACAAGCCATGAACACCTCCTGCAATGTTATGACTTATAAATAAGGCTATGATTTAGTCACAGAATCCATGACGTTCAAAGACCTCTGACTTCAGCCCTGGCAGCTGGGAGCTGCAGGGTCCCACAGCCTCCCGCAGGGACAGGGAACCGTAAGCTTCCTGCAGCTGCTGGTGGCAGGGGAACCGCCTGCAGCTCCCTGCAGCCACCACCACTGGTCGTGGGGGGCTTTCTGTGGTTCCTCATGCAGTGGCTGGCATGGGGACCCTAGCAGCTCCCCACTGCCATGGGTGAAAGAGGGGCCCTGGAACTCCCAGCAAACCAGCATCTGCCCAGCCCCTTCCTGCTTTATCATGGGTAGTTGAAGTAAATGTCAGGGACCAGTCACTGGCTTCCATGAATTTTTCTTTATTGCCTGTGACCTGCCCATGATATTTTACTAAAAATATCTGTGACAAAATCTTAGCCTAATAAATAAGTAAGTAATCGGTCCCATGCATAGAGCTCTCCATGCCCATGAAGGCCCTGAATGGAAGAATTCTACAAAGTTATTTACTAAAAATAAGACACTTTCTCCCATCTTAACCAGGTTTGACTGTTAGAGAATATAGGAACTGACAAGCCCTCCCTCCTCCCCCGCAAAAACCACCAGTACTGTACTGTGTTCAAGAACACCTGAAAAGATAGCTGACAACTGCAATGTCCCTCCACACACACCAAAATTAGGAGCACAATCACAAACTTCCCTTACTTACCATACTAATGTTTAGAAACTCATTGATATTGAAGAGATTTTCTAGGTGAAGTGTGGTATAAATTCCTTTGTTTTCTTTGCAGTCACTATGAAAATAAAATGATATATATATCAATTTGAAAACCAAACTTGGTGCTATTTTTTTAATTAATTAACAATGCCAGCACATTCTAGTTTAGTCAATTTTTATAGAGTTCTAGACATATCTTTTGGATGTCAGGCTATAGGAAGGACAGTATTTAACAATTTGCTTAGTTTTAAAGATTCTTTGATGCTGTAAAATACACAAAACAGCTTTTCACAAGGACAGCTGCTTTTGTTCAATTGTATTATACTAAGACTACCTATAATAACTGGTTTATACGTTGTTCACTCACTTTTGCTAGTGATTCCCTATGAAATTAGCAGGCCACTTTATACAGGCAATTTTTGGTGCTGGAAATATAGAATATGGAAATTGCTGCTTTTTGAAGACATAAAAAGGAATGCATGGTAACAGCTGTAAATCCTGGACAAGATTTTTTTTTTTTTATACCTGTAAACTTTTTCAAAGGTCAAATTAATATCTGGATTTTTAAGCACGATGGCAGAAAGGTAGTTTCTCCAATGTCGATTCAGTAAGTAGGGAGTATCCAAAACCTAGAACAAAAGTGCACTGAAGTTATTTATCATAATTCTACATTTCTAAATTCCTGCCCGCACTTGCTTATGCGAATCTTGAATGCACACGTATGCCTCACCCTCAGAGATTATCACCTGCTGATGGAAAAAGAAGCGGATACACAAGACCCAATGATCTCTCAGGAGCAGAAAGTGAAAAGTGTAGCTCCACATGTTATCATGGGCTGCTGAGCTGCAGGGATTACTTCCAGCGATAAGCAGACAGCATTTGCATTGCCATTCTCGGTTGAATCTGCAACTCAGAATGGCAGAGGATGAGCCTCTCCACCAGAGTGGACACTATTATCATGACTGATGTGTGTCATCAAAAATGCCAAATCAGCACCAAAATTCACAAACATCTTAAAGACTTGTGGGTTTGGGTTTGTTTTTTTGGGGAGGGGGATTGGTTGGTTGTTTTGTTTAATATTTTGAATATGAACAACTTCACCTTGAACAAAGTCCTGTCTTCAAAGGGTTCACAGACTAGCTTTTCTACATTTCCACCTGTAACGAAGGTGATGACCACTGTGATCATCAGCACCCAGGAGAAAAGGAAACTGAATCCTACTCCACTGAAAAAGGGGAAAAAAAAAAAATTAGTGAGAGTTTAAGAACACTGAAGTGCATGCAGTAGCGAAGCAAAATTCAGTAACTGTAGCAATTAACAAGAGGCAGCAAAGACTGTTCCCAGTAATGCTGCATCAGAGCTCCTCAAATATGGGACATGCAGAGGAATGTTCAGGGGGTGCAGTGCAGCAGCTTGGGCTAGCCCTCCCAAGGGGTGGGAAGGGCTCCCCCGCTCCCCCCATCTCCCCCACTGCTCCTACCCACCAGGCCTGGCTCTGCTCCCAGACCCACCTCCACCTCACTTACACCTGTCCGCATCTCCCACCCAGGAGCTGCGGCTCCGCTCCTGGCTTTGAGAGGAGGGGGGCGCAACTCTCAAAAGTTTGGGGACCACTGAATTGTCTATACAGACATATAGATTTATACCCCAGCTTGCCACAAACTAAATCACACTTGCCTGCTGTGCACTACCTGGCTGGGTGGACTCTGCTGTGTGCACACCTAATCTACCCCACCTTGAAATGGGAGTAGAATAAAGCACACTAAGGATCAGAGTCTGAGACACAAACAGGCTGGCTCACTTCTTAGGTTGGAAGTGGAGCACATTGCCTCTGTCAAGAGTGAGCGCATTGCCTTTAAATTTTTTTTTTTAAATGAAGCCTCTAGTCTTCAAGAGTGGTTGTGCAAATTCCAGCCCTCCTCAGCAAGAAGGATGGATTAAACCCAGTGCTAGGGTCCCTAGGGATCATTATCGCCCACAGAAAAAAGCCCTCAACGATCAGATAGAAATAGGCCATATTCCCCTATTCTTCTGATGCAGCAGGTCTAATCTCTCTCTTTGGGAGCTCACACCATGTTTAAAAATATGTTCCACACATTATTTTTAGAGGAAAACTACAGATTCCCTTTATAGTGTAAATAATTTGACGTATGTCCCAATTTTGCAATTCCCGAGTTGGTTTAGATGGATGTTTGTTAGTTACAATGCTCTCACTATAAGAGATAAACATGGTTTATCTTCTCACATGATCCTCTAGTAAAGAAATTACTGTATATTAATGCCAACCTAACATCTTTTAAAGCATCCCAAGGCTAGAACTTGCTTCCACTGAGACACTTAGTTTCCAAACATTTAACCTGTATTTTCATCTTAAAATCTATTTTTCCCCCCTTAGTTGGCCAGCGTATATATTTATCCAGGTAACAAAATCACTGCTTTTCAAAATATACTTTCCACAATACAGTATATAACTGCAAGAGATCTTTGTGTAATATTTAACTTATATTTGTTAAAAATAAAAACTCACGCCATAAGGAAATTGCCACCGGTGTTTGAGATACAGCCTCTGGTTGTTGGAGAAGCATGTTTATCATAACCACAAGTACCACATAATAGTCCAAGATAGTAAAAGACCAGGATCAGAATCACCATGCAGCAGAGAATTAGACAACCCAACCATCTAATGAATCAATATAGACAGTTACAGGATTAATATGCATGGCACACCACAGTCCAAGAAGCAATCATGAATATTAAAGAAGAAATATCAAAGAGATTAAAGGGTAAAAATATTATGCAGGGTGACTAATAATTCAGAATAGAACCATCTCAAATGGGTTATAAATGGAGCAGTGCAAAAAATCAACTAAAAATCTGTGAGTGTGGATTTGTTATAGAATTACCGATTGTTCTTGTAAGTTTGCTTGTCTGAAAATACACACATATTACTTCATATCTGAATGTTGTAGAACAATTGTATTTAGATTGTTGGGGTTAAAACCTATGGTAAAGATACATTGCAAAGTGCCAGACTCTGCATTGCTGCAATTACAAAAGTACAAGGTTAAATGCATATAATTGGGGTAATGCAAGATTAACCCTAATTCCTACCAAAGTATTCTTTCCTTTTTACTCATGACAGAGTAATTCTGCTCAATCTACCTACATATGTAGAATTCATCCAACATTTCTTCACTCCAACACCTTCCATGTCTCTCTCCATCCTTCCTTTCATTTACTCTGATTTCTCTCCTTCTCTCTTCAGCTAATTCCCTCCCATCTCCCCTTCCTTCTCACTCTTGCCCTCCAAGACACTGGATGCAATAGAATAAAATATGCCAAAACAAAAATAAAAATTTCACAGCTAACCAAAAAGAAAACTGGAACTAATATGATATTTGCAAACCATTACGCTACTTGTATATTACATCCCTTATCCCCACCCTTTGTCTTGTCTAAATAGAGTAAATTCTTCAGGGCAGAAACTGTCTCTTACTTTATGTTTGTAGAGTGCCCAGCAAAATCCTGGCAGGGCCTCCACCACCAGACAAACATTAAATTACAACAACTTCACAATAGCATCAGCGATCAAACTTTTACTGTCCTGACAAAAACAAATAATTATATCAAAATTTTCCTAGACAGCACTTTTCCCCTCCTACCTTATTATTTAAGTAATATGTACCTACCTGTAGAAATCATACTGTTCCACTAATGGGAAATAATCTTGAACATATGCCTCACTCTGAGTAAGATATATTGTTAAATCAGCTAGAACCTTCTGAACAGGAAGCATTTGAGTGAAGCTAGTGATATTTGAACCAATGAGGTCCAACAAATTTTTGATATCTGAAAAAGCAAGCATTGTGGGAGTACATCGTTACAAGTCCATAAAAGGAAAATTATATTCTACATACACCAAGTTAAAATGCTCATTCATTTCAGCCACATTGTATATGGAGAAAGACAAGCCATGAAGACAAACATGAAACAGGACAGGCAAGCCACACGGAATATAGCTTTCAACGTAAGATAAATGGCATTTTAAGACACACATACTGTAGTTTTAACATTCAACTTAGCAATGAAAGATGTTGAAGTCAAGTCAGAGTTTTCTCTTTCTGTTGATTCATTTTAAAATTAATGTGTCTTTTTAAAATCCAGCTAGTTTAAGTCTTGCAGTTTTTTTTTTTGTAATATACCCAATAGCAATACTGAGCAAGGCAATTAGGTACTACATTAATAGACGTTTTAGGATTGTTTAAACAAGGGCTGTCGATTAATTGCAGTTAACTCATATGATTAACTTAAAAAATTAATCGTGATCAATTGCAGTTCTAATTGCATTGTTAAACAATAAAATGCCAACTGAAACTTATTAAATATTTTTGGATGTTTGTCTGGATTTTCAAATATATTGATTTCAGTGACACAGAATACAAAGTGTACACTGCTCACTTTATATTATTACAAATATTTGAGCTGTAAAAATGATAAAAGAAACAGTATTTTTCAATTCACCGCCTACAAGCACTATAGTGCAATCTCTTTATCGTGAAATTGCAACCTACAAACGCAGATTTTTTTTGTTATAAAACTGCACCCGAAAAACAAAACAATGCAAAACTTTAGAGCCTGCAAGTCCACTCAGTCCTACTTCTCATTCAGCCAATCACTAAGACAAACAAGTTTGTTTACATTTACAGGAGATAATACTGCCCACTTCTTGTTCACAATGTCACCAGAAAGTGAGAACTGGCGTTCGCGTGGGACTGTTGTGGCTATCGTTTCAAGATATTTACATTCCAGATGTGCTAGAGCAAGGGTAGACTACCTATGGCACGCGTGCCGAAGACAGCACGCAACCTGATTTTCAGTAGCACTCACACTGCCCGAGTTCTGGCCACCAGTCCGGGCGACTCTGCATTGTAAATGAAGTTTCTTAAACATTTTAAAAAGTTTAAACTTTATATACAACAATAGTTTAGTTATATATTATAGACTTACAGAAAGAGACCTTCTAAAAATATTAAAATGTATTACTGGTACGCAAAAAAGACAGTTACTCACCTTTGTAACTGTTGTTCTTCGAGACGTGTTGCTCATATCCATTCCAATTAGGTGTGCGCGCACTGTGTGCACATTCATAGGAAGATTTTTACCCTAGCAACACTCGGTGGGTCAGCTGGGTCGGCCCCCTGGAGTGGCGCCATTATAGCGTCGGATATATACCCCTGCTGACCCAATGGCCCCTCAGTTCCTTCTTGCCGGCTACTCCGACAGAGGGGAAGGAGGGCGGGTTTGGAATGGATATGAGCAACACATCTCGAAGAACAAACAGTTACAAAAGGTGAGTAACCGTCTTTTCTTCTTCGAGTACTTGCTCATATCGATTCCAATTAGGTAATTCCAAAGCATTACCTAGGTGGTGGGGTCGGAGTGACAACTTGCAGAATGCAAAACTGCTGAGCCAAAGGCTGCATCATCTCTTGACTGTTGAACCAGAGTGTAATGTGAGGCAAAGGTGTGGACCGAGGACCAGGTAGCTGCACGACATCTTTCCTGGATTGGTACATGAGCCAGGAAGGCAGCAGATGAAGCCTGAGCCCTGGTAGAATGGGCGGTGAGATGACTCGAGGGAATATGAGCCAAGTCATAACAAGTGTGGATGAACGCCATCACCCAAGAGGAGATCCTCTGGGATGAGACAGGTAGGCCCTTCATTCGGTCTGCCACTGCGACGAAGAGTTGGGGCAATTTACGAAAGGGCTTTGTCTGCTCGATATAAAATGTGAGCACCCTACGGACATCTAGGGAGTGCAATTGTTGCTCCCGTTGTTATGAGCGCAGCTTCGGGAAGAAGACCGGAAGGAAGATGTCCTGATTGATATAGAAGGCCGATACGACTTTAGGGAGGAATGCTGGGTGTGGTCGCAACTGCACCTTGTCCTTGTGAAACACAGTATATGGTGGGTCCACTGTGAGCACCCGAAGCTCGGAGACTCTTCTGGCCAATGTAATGGCTACAAGAAAAACTGTCTTTCAGGACAGGTATAGTAGTGAGCAAGTTGCTAATGGCTCGAATGAGGGAGACATAAGTCTGGTTAAGACCAGGTTGAGGTCCCAGGTATGGACAGGGCGGCATACTTGGGGGTATAAGTGCTCCAAGCCCTTGAGGAGCCTGGAAACCATAGGGTGTGAAAACATGGAGTGGCCACTCTCCCCAGGGTGGAAGGCAGAAATGGCCACCAAGTGCACCTTCAATGATAATACCGCTAGGCCCTGCTGTTTGAGAGACCAGAGGTAGTCCACGATGGAGGGGATCGAGACCTCGGTGGGAGTAACATTTTGCGTTTCGCACCAGCAGGAGAAACGCTTCCACTTGGCCAGATACGCAGACCGAGTGGAAGGTTTCCTGCTATCCAGGAGTATTTGTTGTACTGAGGCAGAGCAGCGTAACTCTGACTGGCTCAACCATGCAGCAGCCATGCCGTGAGGTGAAGGGACTGCAGGTCTAGGTGGTGAAGTCTGCCGTGGTCCTGAGTTATGAAGTCTGGGTGAAGAGGCAGGGTAATTGGGCTGGCTATCGATAGGTCGAGCAACATGGTGTACCAGTGCTGCCTGGGCCACGCTGGGGCGATCATGATCAAGCAAGCTCCGTCCCTGTGGAGCTTTAGCAGGACCCTGTGAACCAGCGGGAAAGGCATAAAGCAGTTGGCTCGATCACGGTATCAAGAAAGCGTCCGAGATCGAGCCCGGGGAGAGACTTTGGAAGGAGCAGAACATCTGGCATTTCCTGTTCTTGCCGGAAGCAAAGAGGTCTATGTGGGAAAATCCCCACTTCCAGAAAACAGAATGAATAATGTCCGGACGGATGGACCACTCATGAGAGCGGAAGGATCTGCTGAGTCGATCCGCCAGAGTGTTCCGAACCCCTGGGAGAAAGGACGCTACCAGGTCTATTGAGTGGGCTATACAAAAGTCCCAGAGTCGAATGGCTTCCTGACAAAGGGGGGAGGACCGTGTCCCTCCCTGTTTGTTTATGTAATACATGGCCGTTGTGTTGTCTGTGAACACTGAGACACAACGACCTTGCAGACGCTGTTGAAATGCCTGGCAAGCAAGGTGGACTGCTCTCAACTCTCGGACATTGATGTGCAAGGCCAGCTCCTGAGATGACCAAAGGCCTTGAGTGCGAAGATGTCTGAGGTGAGCACCCCAGCCGAGAGATGACGCATACATCATCAGGGCCATAGAAGGCTGGGGCGGATGGAACGGCATCCCTGCACACACCAGGGAGGGCGTCAACCACCAGTCGAGGGAGCCTAGGAGTCTCGGGGGAACCGTGAGGATCCTGTCTATATTGTGTCTCCCCGGGTGGTATACTGAGGAGATCCAAGTTTGAAGGGGATGTAGGCATAGCTTGACATGCTTGGTCACGAACGTGCAGGCAGCCATGTGACCCAGGAGGCTGAGACAAGTTCGAGCCGAAGTGGTTGGGAAATTTTGTAGGCCTTGTATAATAGATATCATTGCGTGACACCGTGGCTGTGGTAAGCAGGCCCTGGCGAGATTGGAGTCCAGAATGGCCCCAACGAACACTATTCTTTGTGTGGGATCCAGAGTAGATTTCTCTAGGTTGATCATCAGGTCTAGTTGGATGAATAGGTCCTTGACGATGCCCACGTGCCGCGTTACTTGGGTCTCGGAGGCCCCGCGAATGAGCCAATCTTCGAGATACGGGAAGACGTGTATGCGTCGACGACGGAGGGAGGCGGCGACTACGACCATACACTTTGTGAACACTCTTGGGGCTGTGGAGAGGCCAAACGGAAGGACCGTAAATTGGAAATGTTGACGATTGACCACAAACCTGAGGTACCGTCTGTACAGAGGATAAATGGCAATGTGAAAATACGCGTCCTTCATATCGAGGACGGCATATCAGTCTCCAGGATCCAAGGATGGGATGATGGTCCCCATGTAGAACTGATAAATGAAATTGTTTCACTTTATTAATGTAACTTCTGTTCACCATTCACTACACTTGCCTATACTGTAAATTCTGTTCAAACCCCATTTTAAAACACTCACTCCATTTTGTAAAAGCTTCCTCCAACTTTCATTTTTGCAAACCCTGCTGTAATCTTATTAGTTTAGTTTAGATGTGTGAATGAGATATGTATGAATGATGGAATCAACCTCCAGCCCCAGCCTGTCCTGATGAGATAAAGTTCAAATACCAACGGCTGAAGACCTAGACAACAGCCCTAAACAAAGTAAGAAGCATCCACCCTAAAAAGAAAAGGACAACAGAAGGAAGATCAAAGCCAGGTCCAAGGCTGAAAGTCACGCCTGCAATTGATGGGTGATCAATCTAAACCCAGAGGCAGCGTGACACAGCAAGACCTATAGACTTTGAATCCAAACTAAAAGCCTATAAAAAAGAAGGGTGAGATGAGAGACTCTGGGTAACATTCTGCTGCCAACATGGAAGAACATCGGTGCCTGCCCAACAGAGATCCAGCTCAGCCTTGTGCCCAGCTTTCCTGGCCAGTTAGCTGCCACAAGCTACGAACCCAAGCTGCAAAATCAAGCCATGAACTTAAGCTATCTTCAGGACTGGTAACTATGCAGCAGCTGCAGAACATCTGATGAATGTGGGTGTGTGTGTGTGAATATGTGTGTGCATGTGTGTATATAGGTATTAGGTATAATGTGTGTGTATAAGAATTAAGATATTAGTTATTAGTCATAAATTGTTATTATAATAAATGTGGCATCTTTGCCTTGTCCCTTTTAATAAGATCCTGCTGGTTTTTACTGGTCTAATATAATTGGTACAACACCCAGGGATACCATGCAGAACTTCAACTTTATCAAGAACTTGTTGAGTCCCCGCAGGTCTAGAATTGGTCTGAGACCTCCCTTCGCCTTAGGGATTAGGAAATAGCAGGAGTAGAACCCCTTGCCCCTCAAGTCCTCTGGTATCTCCTCTATAGCTCCCATGGCATGGAGGGACTTTACCTCCTGCAAGAGGATTTGCTCATGAGAGGGGTCCTTGAAGAGGGGTGAAGATGGGGGGTGGGAAGGGGGGGTGAAATAAACTGAAGGCAGTATCCAAATTCTACCATGCGTAAAACCCAACAATCTGAAGTTAGTTGGGTCCACGCAGGGAGGAAAGAGGAGAGGCGGTTGCAAAAGGAAGGGAAAGGATCCTGTTGAACTGGTACGTTGCCCTCGGGCGTGCCTTCAAAAGTTTGGTTTAGGTCCCGCGGGTGGTTTGGCGGGGCCGTGATTCTGTCCCCCTTGGGGTCCGGACTGCTGTCTACGATTGCCTCAGCCATGCCTCCTTGCCGAAGTCCTGCCGCTGTCTAGGCGGGGTGTAAGGGCGCTGAGGCTGGGGCCGGAAGGGTCTGCACTTAGACTGCGGTGTGTGCATCCCGAGTGAGCGCATGATCACCCTATTGTCCTTCAGACTCTGCAGCCTAGGGTCAGTCCTTTCCGAAAATAGGCCCTGACCTTCGAAGGGCAAGTCTTGTATCGTATGCTGCAATTCAGGTGGAAGGCCTGACACCTGAAGCCATGATATTCACCTCATGGTAATTCCTGAAGCCAGAGTTCTGGCTGTGGAGTCAGCTGCGTCTAATGAGGCCTGGAGAGAAGTTCTTGCCAGCTTCTTTCCTTCCACCAAAAGGGCTGCAAACTCTTAAGGCGAGTCTTGGGGGACTAGCTCTGTGAATTTCTCAACCGCCGCCAAGGTGTTATAGTTATAGTGGCTAAGCAGGGCTTGTTGGTTTGCCACCCTGAGTTGGAGTAGATTTTACGTCCCAATAAATCCATGCGCCTAGCCTCCTTTGCTTTTGGAGTAGGGGCTTGCTGGCCATGGTACTCCCTTTCGTTAACCGATTGGACGACGAAGGAGCAGGGTGTACATACAGGGGCACCATGTACTTCCTCTCAACTCCCCTAGCCGTGGGTAGAATAGATGCTGGAGACTGCCAGATGGTATCAGCCTTCGCTTGGATCGTCCGAATAAACGGTAAGGCCACCCTTGTGGGAGTGTCAGCCGACAAAATATCTACCACCGGGTCCTCTATCTCCGGAACCACCTCCACCTGGAGGTTCATATTCAGGGCCACCCGTCTCAGGAGATCTTGATGTGACCTTAGGTCAATTTGAGGAGGGCGCAAGGAGGATGTCCCCGCCACCGCTTCATCTGGAGAAGAGGAAGAGGAAAGGCCAGGGACAATCGGGTCCTCCGTTGCCTTGTGGACTTGGGCGATGTCCGGCTCCGGTGGGACCTGAGGGTCTGGTGCCTGAATGGGAGCATCCTCCGTACCCACAGGAGGGGGGCAGCTAACAGTAGCCTCTGGCACCTGGTGCTCCGACGGTACGGAGCGTGATGGCACTGGAGGATGGCATGGAGGATGGTCTCAGTAGGGCAGGCTTGCCAATGGACTGTATAACCCGCACGTGTGGTGCCGGTGGTTGAGGCAGTGCAGACTCTGTCAGTGCAATCAGTTCCCTTGCCGTACAGAATGTCTCTGGCGTGGAGGGAATAGTAAGCTCAACCATGGCGCGTGCCAGGGAGCTGTCAGGCACCGGACTCGACGGCTCTTGTGGGACCGGATTCGAAGGTATTGAAGTTGTCGGTGCTGGGTGGTCCGACTTAGGTGGGTGCTCCAACTGCGGTGTGGACACTGAAGCTGCAGGAGTCTTATGTTTTTTGACCCGCGGGGAGAGGGAGCAGTGCCGAGCAGACATCTGGGCCGGCGATGGTTGGTGGCGAGGGGCCTTAGTGGTACCGGTGTGCTCCAGTGCCGAAGATGCGCTTCTCCCGGGTGTGGACTGTCCAGTGCTCTGTGCCGAGGATGGAGGAGTAAGAACTGTCTCCATCAGGAGCTGTCTGAGACGAAAGTCCCGCTCCTTTTTGGTCCGCAGCTTGAAGGACTTGCAAATGCAGCACTTATCTACAAGGTGGGATTCCCCGAGACACTTAAGGCAGGAGTCGTGAAGATCTCCTATAGGCATCGGCTTGTGACAGGCTGAGCATGGTTTGAAACCTGGTGAACCGGGCATGGGCCTCGGCACCGGGTGAGGAGAAGGGGCTAATCCCCGAACCCCTCTTAATTACATACACTAACTATGTTAAAGAAAATAATAAACTAACTGCAAATATAGAAATTTGAACTATATACACAACAACAACGAGAAAACTATGAGCAGCTAGGGAGGTGGAGATCAGCTAAGCCATGCTCCACTGTTCCAACGACCGACACGGGCGGTAAGAAGGAACTCAGGGGCTGTTGGGTCGGCAGGGGTATATATCCGGCATCATAATGGCGCCATTCCAGGGGGCGACCCAGCCGACCCATCGAGTGTTGCTAGGGTAAAAATCTTCCGATGAACGTGCACGCGGCGCGCACACACCTAATTGGAATCGATCTGAGCAAGCACTCGAAGAACCTTAAATTAGAGTGAATAAATGAAGACTCGGCACACCGCTTCTGAAAGGTTGCTGACCCCTGAGCTAGAGTGTCATATGTCCCTTCATGCTTCAACCACCATTCCAAAGGAGATGCGTTCACGGGATGGATTGCTTGAGGATTACCTGCTCTGTTCATTCCCTCTGGGGCACCTGGCACTTGCAACAGTCAGAAGACAGGATACTGAGCTAAATGGACCATTGGTCTGACCCAGTATGGCCATTCTTATGTTATTTTCATGCTTATGACTGGTTCTGCTCGATTACAATCCAAAGCAGTGTGGACTGACACGTGTTCATTTTCATCATCATGAGTCAGATGCCACCAACAGAAGGTTGATTTTCTTTTTGGTGGTTCAGGCTCTGTAGTTTCCACATCGGAGTGTTGCACTTTTAAGACTTCAAAAAGCATGCTCCACACCCTGTCCCCCTCAGATTTTGGAAGGCACTTCAGATTCTTAAACCTTGGGTCAAGTGCTGCAGCTATCTTTGTCAAATCTGCAGCGAAAGCGTTCTTAAAATGAACAACATGTGCTGAGTCATCATCCAAGATCACTACAACATGAAACATACGGCAGAATGCAGATAAAATAGATCCGGAGACATACAGTTCTCCCACAAGAAGTTCAGTCACAAACTTAATTAACACATTTTTTTAAAATGAGCATCATCAGCATGGAAGCATGTCCTCTGGAATGGTGGCCGGGACACGAAGAAGCATATGAATGTTTAGCATATCTGGCACGTAAATACCTTGCAACGCTGGCTACAGAAGTCCCATGTGAACGCCTGTTCTCATTTGCTGACACTGTGAACAAGAAGTGGGCAGCATTATTTCCGTAAATGTAAACAAACTTGTTTGTCTTAGCGACTGGCTGACCAAGAAGTAGGACTGAATGGACTTGTAGTTTTTGAGTGCAATCTTGTAACAAAAAAAATCTGCATTTGTAAGTTGTACTTTCACGATAAAGAGATTGCACTACAGTACTTGAATGAGGTGAATTGAAAAATACTGTTTATCATTTTTACAGCTCAAATATTTGTAATATAAAGCGAGCAGTGTACACTTTGTATTCTGTGTTGTCATTGAAATCAATATACCATACATACTCATTCATAAGCCAATTTTTTTTTTAGTAAAAAAGGGAAGCACCAGAGAATGGGGTTGGCTTATGAACGGGCATAGAGAGGGAGAGGTGCAACACAGCCCCTCCCCCCAACAGAGGGAGCAAGGAGAGGCAGCACAGCCAACACAGCCAGAAAGGAAGAGGCGAGGCCAGAGTCTCTCCACTTCTGGCCATGCTGCTCTCCCCCAGCCTCCAAAGCAGCTGCAGCTCCGGGGTTGGCAGGCTGCAGCCACGCTGGTTGGCCCCGCCCCCCAGAACATGCTTCAGCTGTGCCGTCCAGTCTGGCCCGCTGGAGCAGGCTATGGCCGCACTGCCCAGTCTGCCGGAGCAGCTCCAGCCAGGCCAGAGACATCCTCCCCTGGCCCTCCCAGATAAAGTGGGAAGGAATGGGAAGGGGAGAGTGTGAGGGTATGTCTACACTACGGGATCATTCCGATTTTACATAAACCGGTTTTGTAAAACAGATTGTATAAAGTCGAGTGCACGCGGCCACACTAACCACATTAATTCGATGGTGTGCGTCCACAGTCCGAGGCTAGCGTTGATTTCTGGAGCACTGCACTGTGGGTAGCTATCCCGTAGCTATCCCATAGTTCCCACAGTCTCCCCCGCCCCTTGGAATTCTGGGTTGAGAGCCCAGTGCCTGATGGGGCAAAAATCATTGTCGCGGGTGGTTCTGGGTACAGCCTCACCCCTCCCTTCATGAAAGCAGCAGACAACCATTTTGCGCCTTTTTTCCTGGGTGAACTGTGCAAACGCCATAGCACAGCAAGCATGGACCCTGCTCAGATCAATACCGCAATCGTGGATGTTGTAAACACCTCGTGCATTCTCGTGCAGTCTATGCTGAACTGGGACCTGCAAAGCCAGGCGAGGAGGAGGCGGTGGCTATGGCAGCATGGCGACGAGAGTGATGAGGACATGGACATAGAATTATTTCAAACCACGGGTCCCTGCGCTTTGGAGATCCTGCTGGTAATGGGGCAGATTCTAGCCATTGAACGCAGATTTTGGGCCTGGGAAACAAGCAGAGACTGGTGGGACCGTATAGTTTTGTGGGTGTGGGACGATTCGCAGTGGCTGCGAAACTTTCGCATGCATAAGGGCACTTTCATGGAACTTTGTGACTTGCTTTCCCCTGCCCTGAAACGCCAGAATACCAAGATGAGAGCAGCCCTCACAGTGAAGAAGCGAGTGGCAATAGCCCTCTGGAAGCTTGCAAAGCCAGACAGCTACCGGTCAGTTGGGAATCCATTTGGAGTGGGAAAATCTACTGTGGGGGCTGCTGTGATGCAAGTAGCCAAAGCAATCATTAAGCTGCTGCTACGAAAGGTTGTGACTCTGGGAAACGTGCAGGTCATAGTGGATGGCTTTGCTGCAATGGGATTCCCTAACTGTGGGGGGGTGATAGATGGAACCCGTATCCCTATCTTGGCACCGGAGCACCAGGGCACCCAGTACGTAAATCGCAAGGGGTACTTTTCAATGGTGCTGAAAGCACTCGTGGATCACAGGAGACATTTCACCAACATCCACATGGGATGGCCAGGAAGGGTTCATGACGCTCGCGTCTTCAGAAGCACTGCTCTGTTTAAACTGCTGCAGCAAGGGAATTACTTCCCAGACCAGAAAACAACAGTTGGGGATGTTGAAATGCCTGTAGTTATCCTGGGGGACCCAGCCTACCCCTTGATGCCATGGCTCATGAAGCCACACACAGGCAGCCTGGACAGTAGTCAGGAGCTGTTCAACTACCAACTGAGCAAGTGCAGGATGGTGGTAGAATGTGCGTCTGGCCGTTTAAAGGCGCGCTGGCGCACATTACTCACTCGCTCAGACCTCAGCCAAACCAGTGTCCCCTTTGTTATTGCTGCTTGCTGTGTGCTCCACAATCTCTGTGAGAATAAGGGGGAGACCTTTATGGCGGGGTGGGAGGCTGAGGCAAATCACCTGGCCGCTGATTATGCGCAGCCAGACACCAGGGCGATTAGAAGAGCACACCACGAAGCGGTGCGCATCAGAGAAGCTTTGAAAATGAGTTTCATCACGGGCCAGGGTACGGTGTGACTGCTGTGTTTGTTTCCCCTTCATGAACCCTCCTCTCCTTTATTGACTCCTTCCCTGTAAGCAACCCACCCTCCCCCTTTAATTACAGCTTGCTTAAGGAAATAAAGTCACTATCGTTTAAAAATCATGTATTCATTATTAAAAAGTAATTAGAAAAAGAGGCAGAGAACTGACAAGGTATCCCGGGTGTGGATTGGTAGGAGGATAGGAGGGAAGGAAAAGGCCATTAAACACATTTCAATGTAATGACAGCCTTTTGGTTGGACTGTCTACGAGGGTGGAGTGGGCGGGTGCACGAAGCCTTCCCCCACGCGTTCTTACACGTCTGTGTGAGGAAGATATGGAACATGGTGAGTGGTGAGGGTGGTTACACAGGGGCTACAGCGGCACTATGTGACCCCGCTGCTCTTCCTGAAGCTCCACCAGACGTCGGAGGATATCAGTTTGATCACGCATCAGCTCCAGCGTTGCATCCCGCCACCGCTGATCTTCCTGCCACCATCTCTCATCTCGAGCGTCTCTCCTATCCTCACGTTGGTCCCTCCTATCCTCATGTTCACTGGCATCTTTTCTGTACTTTGCTACCATGTCCTTCCACTCATTCAGATGAGCTCTTTCATTGCGGGTTACTTCCATGATTTCCAAGAACACTTCATCTCGTGTCTTCTTTTTCCTCCGCCTTATCTGAGCTAGCCTTCGGGATGAAGTAGGGAGGCTTGAAAAATTTGCAGCTGCATGAGGGAGGGAAAAAAGGGAGAGAAGTATTTAAAAAGATACATTTTACAGAATTTTCATAGTGAACAACACTATTCACCTTACATAGCACATGTGATTTCATTACAAGGTCGCATTTTGCATCTTAATATTGAGTGCCTGTGGCTCTGGTGTTAGAGATCTCACAGATGCAGGTCTGGGCATCAGAATTCAGCTTGCATGCGGCCATGGTAAGCCATTGTCTTTCGGCTTCTCCAGCCTTCATATACACAGTGCCCTCTGATGCTTCTTTCCTGTTAACATGCAGCAGCAGAAGCCAACCCCCTCCATCCAATTCTCTAGGATGATTGCTTTACCCCTCCCCCCACTGCATGGCTGGTATCATGGAAGATCACTGCTAATCATCCCTCTTTCCCCCCCACCACGTAGCTGGGAAGATTCCTGCTAGCCAAACACAAAAAAGCTCAGGGCTATCCTTCCTCCCCTCCCCCACTTGGCTACGTGCAAGGAAGGATTTCTTGTAAGCAACAGCCCAGTAGGAAAATGGCCATCTCTGTCCCCTTAATTAAATTCCTGAATTTCAACCAGGTCACCATGAACGATATCACTCTGCTGAGGATAACAGAGCGAGATAAAGTACGGATGTTTCTTGAATGCCAGCAATCAGCGGGACCATACACAGCTATGCTTTGTCATGCAATGATACCCGATTAGTTGCTACATGCATGGCGTGGTAAAGTGTCCTACCATGGTGGACTGAACAAGGCTGCCTTGCCCAGAAACCTTCTGCAAAGGCTTTTGGAGTACCTCCAGGAGCGCTTCATGGAGATGTCCCTGGAAGATTTCCGCTCCATCCCCAGACATGTTAAACTTTTCCAGTAACTTTACTGGCCGCGAATGCATCCCAAGCCCTCATGGCAAATCAATTATTAAAAAACGCTTGCTTTTAAACCACGTTTTATATTTACAAAGGTACAATCACCAGAGGTCGTGTCCATGGCTTCACTGTCTGGGCTAGTGGCTTGGGAGGGTAATTCCGTCTGGGTCACAAAAAGCTCCTGGCTGTTGGGGTTAACGGAGTGCTGTGTGCTCTCTGCAGGGTCATCCTCCTCCTCATCTTCCCCCTCCGCAGAATCCTCAGCCATGGTTGTGATTACAACTCCCACCTCGGAATCCATGGACGGGGTGGGTAGTGGTGGCGCAGCCCCCTAAAATTGCATGCAGCTCAGCGTAGAAGCGGCATGTTTTTGGCCCTGACCCGGACCTTCCGTTTGCTTCTTTGGTTTTCTGGTAGGCTTGTCTGAGCTCCTCAACTTTCACTCTGCACTGCACTGAGTCCCTGGTGTGGCCTTTTTCCATCATAGCCTTGGAAATTTTTTCAAATATTTTTTCATTTTGTCTTTTGGAACGGAGTTCTGTTAGTACTGAATCCTCTCCCCATATAGCGATCAGATCCAGTACCTCCCGTGCGGTCCATGCTGGAGCTCTTTTTCGATTCTCAGGAGACTGCATTGCTACCTGTGCTGATGAGATCTGCGTGGTCACTTGTGCTGATCAGAGCTCCACGCTGGCCAAACAGGAAATGAAATTCAAAAGTTCATGGGGCTTTTCCTGTTTACCTGGCCAGTGCATCCGAGTTCAGATTGCTGTCCAGAGCGGTCACAGTGGTGCACTGTGGGATACCGCCCGGAGGCCAATACTGTTGATTTGCGGCCACACTAACCCTAATCCGATATGGTAATACAGATTTTAGCACTATTCCTCTAGTTGGGGAGGAGTACAGAAACCGATGTAAAGAGCCCTTTATATCGATATAAAGGGCCTCGTAGTGTGGACGAGTGTGGCGTTAAATCGGCTTAACACTGCTAAAATCGGTTTAAACAGTAGTGTAGACCAGGCCTGAGAGTCCCAGGCTAGGGGTGGGGTCATGTGGTGGGTGGTCAAAGGGGTTACCCTCCTGACCCTCAGGTTCTTTCCCCCCAAAAATTTCTCCACCAGTTGCTGTCCTGGCCCGTCAGGGTAAGCAACTGGCTCACCAGGACTCTTTGTTTACTTAGGTTTACCTCCGTGCCTGTGGATACGAGATAAAACACGAGAATTACAGGGTCAGCTTCTGAACTGGTCATAAATTTCCATTTTTACTTATCCATCTGGGGCGGGGGGGGGTCAGCTTATAAACGAACCGGCTTATGATCGAGTTATATGCAGAAAAATATCCAAAAATATTTAATAAATTTCAAATTTGTATTCTATTGTTTAACAATATGATTAAAACTGTGATTATATTTTAATCACTTGACAGCCCTAGTTTACAACACACCCTGTTAAATTAAAGATCCTATATGAACTTCAACACAGAAAGAGTTAAATTATAATCTGTCTATACAAAATGCATAGTTTAAATAAAAAGCCTTTCCAATTAGTTAGCAGCATTCTTCAAAAAGATGTGCTAATGAAGTAATATTTTGGTTATCTCAATTTATGAGGGAACATGTCAATCTGTTGGCATAATTTAAAAGTTATACTTAGCCACACAGAGCTCCTAAAATATTTCATATTACCATTGTACTATAAATATATAAAGAAATGCCACAGGAATTTGGTAATGGCCAGCACTGCCTCCAGGAGAATCAGGCCTTTTTTATGCTTTGAAACAAATAGATTCCGGTACCAGCTTTCCTAAACCCAAACCCTCCTTCTCTTTAAAAACTAAACTGTTCATGAAATTACTCTATTACAATTTTTTTCTGTTTTTCCACTTGATTTCTACCCTGCACTCAGTTATTAGTAAGAAACATCAAGCTGCTAAAATAATGAAAGTCTGCCTGGTTTTACGTAAATTGGCAGCTACTGGAAAGGAGTATTTTTGCATTGAGATCTCCTTAATGAAGAAAATGTAACATCATCATCTTAGAAAACTTTGACTCATTTTAGACAAGGTCACACAGTATGCTATGTTTACATACATACTGTGTATCGTTTTGCCAAACTTACAAGGAACAGCTGTTTACATTGGCAGAACAGGTCCACAATGCAAGAACAAAAATTAAAACACATTAGTATACACATTCATATAGTAATGTACTACGTCACCTTTTAATGATAACTAAGCCGTTAGCCAATTTAACTGTTTTATTTTTGGGTACTTAAAAGGTTAGATAAAGAACAAGTTAAAATATTATGTGTTTTATCCACTAGATTTCATACCACTACATAGATCAGTTTCTTTTTTTTTATTAGGAGCTTAGCTTAAATAAATAATAAATACTGTATATGTGCTTTTTCCAACCAAAGCACTGTCAACATTATAGCACAATAAAGATAGAGTAACCCATTTAGACCTCACGATTTCACCTGCAAGGCAGTAGTAGTCTAAGAAAAAATGCACAAAACACCATACGTCTTATTCTTAGATTTAATTATGAGACAATAATACTGCCAAAGGTGGTCGTCTCAGTCTATAAAAATGTGAACAAGTTTTAGATTCTATCTTTGATAGCATTTCCTGAAACATCACCAATAAAGGGGATACAAAAATATAACCATGGTAAAGGAGTGATACTATGCTTTAATGTTATGCTCTAGAAAACAGTTGATCAATCAAAAGCAAAAGCAAATTCTATTATCAGTTTCACCTGATAAGATGTTCCTGGTTTGGTTCAGCACTAAATCGGGAGTATCATTAAAGGCTGCATAGCCCTAAAATAAATGGAGAGAGTTAAAAGACTATCTCAATGCTGAATTGCTCACATTTGTTTTTGTGTTGTAAAAGGGCTGACATTATACACGTCACATCTTATCCAGTATGTCAAACAAATTTTACGTCACCCATTAAAAGTACAAAATACTATAGAAAGCTTAATGAGAGAGTCTAATCCAGGTAGTTTGCTCTCACAATTAGTCCCTGAAGAAGCAAACACAAACACACTTTTTTAAACATACATCAGTCGCATTTGCATGATTATGACCCTAAGGTGCTTTTTGTCCAACGTGGACCTAACGCTTACAAAGCTAAGGTTGCACGCACATATTCTCAGTAAACAATGCTGACATGCTGAACACCTACACAGTCTACTCCTCTCAGAGTGCCCCCAGCCCATCCCAAAACAAAAATGTCATGTTGAGACCGGTAAGCAGAAACACCAGTCAGGAAAGATGAACAACACTGTCACGGGTGCCAGAATTTCTATCCTTTTCCTCAGGCCTTTGTTTTATGGAGACAAAGGATTACAAACAAAAAAAACCCCAAGATGCTGAAAACAGTGGGTGCCAATTGCCAGAGAACTTTCCAGCATCTTAACCAGATGGGAAAGGAAAGGGCACACTTCACTCTACCTAGCCACCTCCGACTCCCTTTGTATCTCCCCCTCACCCTGATCACCCATGTGACAGGCACAGGTCTGGATGAACCCCTCATGCTCTGGGGCTTGTGGACTGCTTTTCTATCTTTTAACAAGGCTCTTACTAAAAACACCTAAACTTTAAAATTTGAAAAGGTATAGTATATGCCAGTAGACCAGTGGTGGGCAACCTGTGGCCCGTCAGGTACTGTGCTGGTGGGCCGTGAGACAGTTTGTTTTATACTGACTGTCCGCAGGCACACCTGCTTGCAGCATCTAGTGGCCACAGTTCACCATTCCCAGCCAATGGGAGCTGTGGGAAGCGGTGGTCAGCACATCTCTGCGGCCT